>NC_082696.1:4093689-4742419 GCF_949987515.2 Delphinus delphis | reverse complement strand
GGTGAGATTGAATTGCTATAAACTTCCCTCTTAGAACTGCTTTTGCTGCATCCCATAGGTTTTGGGTCACCGTGTTTTCATTGTCATTTGTTTCTATGTATTTTTTTATTTCTTCTTTGATTTCTTCAGTGATCTCTTGGTTATTTAGTAGCGCACTGTTTAGCCTCCATGTATTTGTGTTTTTTACAGTTTTTTTCCTGTAATCGATTTCCAATCTCATAACATTGTGGTCAGAAAAGATGCTTGATACAATTGCAATTTTATTAAATTTCCTTGGGCTTGATTTGTGACCCAAGATGTGATATATCCTGGAGAATGTTCCATGTGCACTTGAGAAGAAAGTGTATTCTGCCACTTTTGGATGGAATATTCTACAAATATCTATTAGATCTATCTGGTCTGTTGTGTCGTTTAAAACTTTTGTTTCCTTATTTATTTTCTGTTTGGATAATCTGTCCATTGGTATAAGTGGGGTGTTAAAGTCACCTACTGTTATTGTGTTACTGTCAGTTTCTCCTTTCATTGTTGTTAGCATTTGCCTTATGTATTGGGTGCTCCTATTTTGGGTGCATAAACATTTATAATTGTTATATCTTCTTCTTGGATTGATCCTTTCATCATTATGTAGTGTTCCTCCTTATCTCTAGTAAGAGTCTTTATTTTAAAGTCTATTTTATCTGATATGAGTATTGCTACTCCAGGTTTCTTTTGATTTCCATTTGCAAGGAATATCTTTTTCCATCCCTTCACTTTCAGTCTGTATGTGTCCCTAGGTCTGAAGTGAGTCTCTTGTAGACAGCATATATATGGGTCTTGTTTTTGATCCATTCAACCAGTCTGTGTCTTTTGGTTGGGGCATTTAATCCATTTACATTCAAGGTTATTATTGATATGTATGTTCCTATTACCATTTTCTAAATTGTTTTGGGTTTGTTTTTGTGGGTCTTTTTCTTCTCTTGTGTTTCCCACTTAGAGAAGTTTCTTTAGCATTTGTTGTAAAGCTGGTTTGATGGTGCTGAATTCTCTTATCTTTTGTTTGTCTGAAAAGCTTTTGACTTCTCCATCGAATCTGAATGAGATCCTTGCTGGGTAGAGTAATCTTGGTTATAGATTTTTCTCTTTCATCACTTTAAGTATATACTGCCACTCCTTTCTGGCCTGCAAAGTTTCCACTAAAAAATCAGCTGATAACCTTATGGGGATTCCTTTATATATTATTTTTTGTTTTTCCCTTGCTGCTTTTAATATTTTTTCTTTGAATTTAATTTTTGTTAGTTTGATTAATATATGTCTTGGTGTGTTTTTCCTAGGGTTTATCCTGTATGGGTCTCTCTGTTCTTCCTGGATTTGGGTGACTATTTCCTTTCCCATGTTAGGGAAGTTTTCCACTATAATCTCTTCAAATATTTTCTCAGACCCTTTCTTTTTCTCTTCTTCTTCTGGGACCCCTATAATTCGAATGTTAGTGCATTTAATGTTGTCCCAGAGGTTATATGTTCTCCAGCTTTATTCTTCATGAGCGTTGGCTCGGCATTGTTCCTTTTTATTTATATATAAATTTTAAAATTTTAAAATTAACTTGCCAATTTCTACAAAACAAACCTTCAGGGATTTTCACTGGGATTGCATTGAATCTTAGAATCAATGGGAGAATTGATTTTTTTAATAATATTGAGGTATCCAATCCATAAACATGGTATGTCCTTCCTTTTATTTAGGTAACCTTTCATTTCTCTATGTTATGTTGTTAAGTGTTCTGTGCAGGTGTCATGAACATTTTTTATTTTAACTAGTTTTTTATTCTATTATAAGTGTTGTTTAAAATTTTATTATCCACTTGTTTTTCATTACTACAGAAATAAAGTTGATTTTTATATACTGACCTTCTATTCATCAGCATTGTTGTGTACACTTGCTGTTTTTATTATTTTTTGTTAGATTCTTTTAGCTTTTTACATGCAAAAACACATCATCTGTGAATAATAACATTTTTTTAAATTTTCAAACTGTGATGACTTTCCCTTCTTTTTCTACTGGCCAGGATGCAGTACAATGTTCAATGTAAGTGGAGATGGTGGACAACCCTTTCTTGTTCCTGACCCTGGCAGCAAATTTTCAATATTTAACCATTAAGTATGAAAGCTGTATGATTTTCTTTGTAGATATCCTTTAGTAGATCACAGAAGTTTCTTTCTAATCCTAATTTTCTGACTTAAAAAAAAAAACCTTAAATATGTGTTTAAATTGGGATTAATTAAAATTAAGAAATTTTGTTGATTAAATATAAAAGTGTGAAAAAAGACAGGCCGTAGACAGGGAGCATATATTTACAATACATATGTTTGAAAATAGGTTTAAAGAAAAGACACATAATCCAACTACAATGGGCAAAAACAACTTGAAAGAACTTCCGACGGCCAAAGCTGGTATAATCTGAGCAACAAAAATTTTAAAAGGTCTTAGATAATATCCAAATAATAAAATAAATAAATATCCACGAGTCCATACTTTATAAAGGAATGGTTATACACAAAATAAATGGAAAGGGACAAATATTTCTCACAGAAGAATTACAAATAATATGCATAGATCCTCCCCCTCCAGGAGGTTGGATTTAATTCCTGTTCCCCTGTGGGGAGTGGACTTAGTCACTCACCTCCAAAGAATAGAGAATGAAAAGGAAAAACAGTAACTGCGAAGTGGAGAAACCATCTGATGAAATTTATTCAGCAATGCTAAGTTTTAGCATTGCTATCATTTGCTCTCTGAAATGTTGCAATGAGATAGACATTTCACCTCTATGGTACTCTACTGAGTTATCTTACAGATAAATGTAGAGTTAGGTCATGCAGGGTCTTTGAGGACACAGTAACAATTCTGAGCTTTGTTTAAAAATCAGCGAAAGGCATTCAGGCAAAAACAAGTTGAGATTTTTGCAGGAGCGCAAGAAGCAGAGAAGGAAGTTAGGGAGCCAGGTGTTCTGGGGTACAGAAGCCATAAGCAGGAGAGCACAGAGGAACACTACTTCAGGAGCCCACATGCAAGGAAGACTTCCTCCAGCCACAGACTCCATGTGAGAGGTCATGTTTCAGCTTTGTAATCACAGGGGCTAGAAAAACTGCTTTTATCAGCAACCATATTGAAGTAAAAAAGATCCAAATATATTGTTCAAAATTATTATTTTTAAATTCCAGTTACACATCAAGGGAGGCAACAGTACTTTAAGGTCAAGTTTTTCATGTGACTGTAATATCCATCACCTCCTAAGTAAGCAATGCTAATATTGAAAGCCATTTTCTCAGTACACACTCAGTAATGAAGTGACTTCTAGATGGGATTGCCTGGTTGATTTATTACTGCCACTACGTGATGGGAAGACTTCCACTGGAAGGCTCTTACAATTTATCACATTTTGTTGGCCTAAAAGAGGGTGATTACTTCTCCAGGGTTGATGTGATATGTGAACCAATACAAGCACTAGGGACATAAACAATGACCAATCTTTTATGCAGACAAAATTAAAGTGTAGCACATTTACTATGTGCAGGGTGGGCATTTAACAGTTTGAAGGGATGGTTTTAGAAATATCCTAATCTTCAAATCCCCAGATACAATATTCCATACACACTTAGCCTTCTCTGCATGTGACAGCCAGGAGCTAGGGGCTCTTATTGGTCAAAGGATATGCTTTTGCAACTCAAATAAAATCATTCTCTAAAAATTGTAAATCAGTGCATGGCATGACTTTCAAAGTAACTCATGCATAATGAAAGTCACAAAGGCTAACCAATGTATTTTTTTTAATAAATTTATTTATTTATTTTTGGCTGTGTTGGGTCTCTGCTGCTGCACACAGGCCTTCTCTAGTTGTGGCGAGTGGGGGCTACTCTTAGTTGCAGTGCTTGGGCTTCTCATTGCGGTGGCTTCTCTTGTTGTGGAGCACAGGCTCGAGAGCACGCGGACTTCAGTAGTCGTGACTTGTGGGCTCTAGAACGCAGGCTCAGTAGTTGTGGTGCACTGGCTTAGTTGCTCCGCGGCATGTGGGATCTTCCCAGACCAGAGATTGAACCCGTGTCCCCTGCACTGGCAGGTGGATTCTTAACCACTGCTCCACCAGGGAAGTCCCTAACCAATGTATTTTTAAAATTCGTGTGGTGACGTCAAGACTCTAAAGCTGCTATTCTAATCATAAACTTTTTTTATATGATTCCATAATAATAAGACATGGGGATATTTAACCTGAAATAGAAACGAAAAAGAGAGGAAAATGAGGGCGCAAGTTATCTGTCTTCAAATAGTCAAAATATTGTCACGTGGAAGATGAAACAGATTTATTCTGTAATACTGCACAGGGTAAAAGATAGAACAATATATAGTAACTGGGAGAAAGAAAATTTAGATTTATCACAAGCAGTATATCCCGAATAATTATAGCTGTCTTATAATAGACTGCTTTTGTTTTCTGTTTGTTTACAAAGCAATGGGTTTCTTATCACTCAAAGTATTACAGAAAAGCTGGAAGTGATTACTACATGAGGTGCAGTTTGGACTAGATTACCTAGGAAATGACTTAAGACTCTAAGCATGTGTGTTGGTTGATATATATATTTGGTTGATATATATATTTGATACAAGTCAAAATTCTAGGTAAAATTTCTATTTCTGCAACATCATAAAATTTATTAAGTGAATGAATGTGTTTATACATTTTGGAAAACCTTGTATCAGACTACGTTTCTTAGGGGAAATGAAACATTTTTCTCAACCTCCTGAACCCCCAAACCATGAAGGAAGTTGGTTCAAGTACCATATGTTTTCAAATTGTCCTCCTTATCCCATCAACATAGGAAGCCTAAGTTGCTAAGAACTGAGGGGGAATGCAAGAAAGTGAAGCCAATGCAATAAACAGTTACTAGTGGGTTTCTCTGGGCTTCCTCTGACCTCTGTGACTTCTCTGACTGGATCCTTCCTGTTCCTTAGTGGGAACTGCCCCATCCGTGTGCTTCTGTTCCAACCCTAGTCCCCCACTGCCCCCCCGCCCCACCTTAACTTTTATCACAGTGATTAGTTCAGGAATTCTTATGTGACCCAAGCTGACCCTAATCGGCCACTTCTCTGAGATTTTCCTAATGAATCTGGAACTTGAATTTCCCCCTTCCTCATGGTTTCCTAAGCTGTGATTGATCAGCTCAGAGTTATGGGAGGCCCTATTCCCTTTTCTGAGGAGACAGTCCACCTGCAGAAAAGAGAACATTCTAGAACATTCCATCCTCCATAAGAAAGAGAATTATTTCTAAAGCCCAGCTGGAGCTAGTTTAAGGGAAAAAATGAGGGGTATTATCTATTGAAAGGATAACAATGTGTCCTAAGAGCTACAGGAGCCAGGATAGTTCTAGGTCTAATGTCTCAGAATCTGAGAGTAAGGATTCAGTGGTTATTATATCTAATCCCTTCTTCTATGTGCAGATGGGCTCAGGTCACTTTGAATTCAGTATATGTTATTGAGACCCTATTATGTTCCAGGAACTGGGAGTGGTAGAAACTAACACACAAAGGTGAACCACATGAGTCCCTGGTATTAATGAACTCAGGGCTAGAGACAGAATGTCAAGAAACTAGGTAATCGAGAGCATTAAAATGAAAGTCTGGGGTAGAGAGTGGACACCAAGCACACACGGAGGGAACTGACCCTACCTTGGTGATCAGGGATTTACAAAATTTTGTGGTACGTTTCAGGAAGCTTTGTATTCACATGTGTTTCATGAAGAAGTGATTTAAATTAGTCCTGAACGATCAGGAAGAGCTAGCCTAGTAAAAAGGGGAAGGAAGAGGGTCCCATTGGCTTAGAGGTAACATGACTAAAGCTGAGAGAATATTTGGGGAATATTTTATTTCCCAGAGAAATAAAAACTTACATTCACACAACAACTTGTATACAAATCCCCACCATGGCTTTATTCAGAACAGCCTCAAATTGGAAAAAATTGAGATGCTTGTCAATGGGTTAATGTTTAAACAAACTCTGCTATATCCAAAACATGGAATACTATGCAACAATGAAAAGGAACTAACTATTAATACATGCATACTAATATATTGATACATGAACAGCTTTAATGAATCTCCAGAGAATTATGTTAAGGAAATAAAGTCAATCTCAAAAAGTTAACACTATACAGTTCTGTTTATATAACACTCTTGAAACAATACAATTATAGAAACAGAACGTACATTTGTGGTTGCCAGGAGCTAAGGACAGAGGAGAAAGGGAGGGAAGTGTATCAACATGAGGGATCCTTGTGGTGATGGAAATGTTCTGTATCTTAACTGTATCAGTGTCAATATCTGTACAATGTTACCACTGGGGAAAACCAGGTAAAGAGTACATGGGATTACCCTGTGTCATTTCTTACACGTGCAGGTGTATCGACAATTAGATAACAATTGAAAGTTCAATTAATAAAAGCAAGATGGTGACCCATTTGGTGGGAAATAGAAATAGAATGTGTGACAATGTGCTTACTTTATCAAGAGGAATAAAGAAGCACAGCCAGGCAAATTAAGAAGTCACACACACAAGCCTCCACCATCATTAGAATCTCTAAGCTCACAGAAGTAGAGGCGACAAAAGCCATAGCTGGTAGGAGGGGGATGCTTTCCATTTATTCCTTGATTTGCACTGAAACTAGCTGGACAAGACTAAAACTTGAGTGACCTTATTCACAGTATGAATAGTTCCGCACCCAAATGGTTTACTTAAGGGCATCTCAGTCCCTTCCCTTCCCTTGCCAAAAAAAAATTTCAACAATAACCATCCTGGAAGCTATTCTTTTTGTTAGCTGATGCCTCAATTTTTACAAGATTTACGTCTTAGGTTTGGCCTTATGATAATGTATATGAATTCACTTGAATTCATGGAAAATATTGTCTCTTATAGGATATTCAAAGAGTTAATATAATTTATATATAAAGATACCTTATAGACAAACAATTAAAAGATGAACACAGGTAAGTACTCATGGTGTGGAATGACAAGGTTTCAGCTTCTCCTCAAAGTACTTCAAATATCTTTGAGTCTTGGAGAGAACAATTTTCCTAGGCAGTTTAAGGACCCAGGCCCTAATCAAAGTGTTCTCTGGCACAAAATAAGAATATTCATGTCTTCCTTTCTTGAAACTTATGCAAATGTATAATTGCATAAAGGAAGGAATGAGGTAAGAGCTACCAATCTTTGAAAACCTAGTAGACACCAGCTGCCTTAAACAGGGTCTTATATACTCCTTGCCTGAAGCCTGTAATGTAAGTATTACTTTCCCTGTGTAGCCTAAATAAACCCTTCCACCTACTGTAAGTGGGAAGCAGAGTTTATATTTCCTTTTTTCTTAGTTCCAGCTTACTGATGTATAAAGTCCCACTGGCTTTAGCATCTTTTTCAGATGCTGGTTTTATAAGCATTCCAACAAAAAGTGTCAGAGATTCCCAGGGAATGAGTAGTATTCCCAATCAAGTCTTCTGCATTTTTACTCATGTCACTTTCAGCCATCTTATCTTGATATGGAGCTGTTTACTTTGCTGGGTAGACATTGTGGACTTGACTGGTGAACCCTGGCGATGCTTCCAAATCAGAGGTTGTAAGCTGTGCATACTGGCTGCTCCAGAAACTGGCCCCAACCCTGCCCTGTTGGTGCTTTCACTCGATGAAAGGCTGAAATTTTGTTTTGCTGCCGACTTGTGGCTTTTGATGCCACAGTCAAGAAAAACTTGCCTGCACCATCAGAGGTTCCTCCTGCCTCATGTCCTGGTTCAACACCCCTCCCTAGCTGCCTGCATGAAGAGCAGGGTTCCGCTCTCTCTAGTCTTCCTGTTCACGTCCTGCCCTGGAAATGACCATGTCTCAGGATGACTGACTATCAGGTTATCCATTACCTTTGTCAGCCAGGCGATGTTGACGTTAGGTGATGTTGACCATGGCCCTGTGGGATAATCCCCCAGATGTGCTACACCGCAAATATTTGGGATCGCCTATTTGGTTTGGGGTTACACGAGTTACTTACTTTTCAATTTAACTTGACATAGACTTGGCGAGGAGATGCCTGAAGCACAGATTCCTGAGTTGAGAAATATTTTACTTTGTTTTCCTGGTTTTAAAAATCACACCACTTCCCTCTGCTTTCATTTTCATCTGAGCAACGATAACAGTTTAGTAAATCCACAAGCACGTTTAAGCAACACTGTGTTGTTATGTTGAAGCTGAAAATAAGATTGTTTTATTCAGGGTCAGATCCTGTTGAACACAAATCTCCTCATTAATTCTTTGCTTTGGAATCACAGGGAACCTTGTTATACAGCCCTGGACATATCTATATGGTTATTATTGAGTACTAACAATAAGTCCATACTTATTTATTTATTGAATAATAGTTTCTGTTTTCCCTGATCCAGTTCACCAATATTAAAAGATAATGGTGACATACTTATATTTCACTGGATTTAATTTGCTAGATTATTTGTCCCTCAGGAAATATTATAATTGTTATAATGATTATTTTCCAAATAACCAAATGCAAACATCTCAGGATTATTTAGTTGGAGGCATGGAACTGAGAGTGATTATTTGGAGAAAATCTACTTGTAATACAGCTTCCAAGTGCATTATGCCACTTGCTCTAAGTGAACATGGGTAAATTGATTTGCAAGTAAAATATTTAACAGAATTAATATTAGTGCCATTTTATGTTGACTTGTAAAATAAAATTCCAGTGTTGTTTCAGAGACCATTCTTTTTTTTTTTTTTTTTTTTTTTTTTTTGCGGTACGCGGGCCTCTCACTGTTGTGGCCTCTCCCGTTGCGGAGCACAGGCTCCAGACGTGCAGGCTCAGCGGCCATGGCTCACAGGCCCAGCCTCTCTGCGGCATGTGGGATCTTCCCAGACCGGGGCACGAACCCGTGTCCCCTGCATCGGCAGGCGGACTCCCAACCACTGCGCCACCAGGGAAGCCCCAGAGACCATTCTGAATCCTAAAATTACTTATATATCTTGTCAGTTAATGATGAAGAAGAATTATGGCAATTGGCTAAAAAAATGTAAACTTGTTAATGGCAGTGTCCTATAATTTAATCTTAATTTCTAGAACGAGCATGTATAACTTTTAGCAAGATCATTCTTGCATAAAGTAAAAATATTAGAATATATCTTCATTTTATGTACTTTATATATACTTGCCCATGTTTTGTTCATGTTTTTCTTTTTGACCCTTTTATGTTGGCATCTGAGAATAAATGTCTTGAATTTGCAAAAGTACAATTTTAACAGTTGTCCAGTTTACATGAGCCAGTTTCACACAGTAACACAGACTTCTTGATATTGGGATTAGAAGACTGAAACATACCTTGGAAAACTGCACATGCGCACGTTTATCTCTAGTTGCCTGGTTTGCTTCTCATGGGGATTTTTACAATTAGAATCCAGGATCTATTCTCATGTCATATAGAACTTTGTTTCAGTAAATGCTCCAAAAAGAATACAAAAACCCAAAGGTGGACCTCTGAGTAGATATTTCCATTTGTATTTAATTTGTGGAGGTGTGCTGAGATTAGTAAGTTATTTGGATTTCTAAGGAAAGACACAGACTCAAGTCAAGCCCTATAAGAAAATAAGCTTATTTTATGCCAGTTTTGTAATCTAAAAGCATATGACAGCATTATAAATTTGATACAATTGACTTTTAAAAACATGTATATTAAGACACCAAAAGAGGGCATAATAGATTATGCAGAGTTAAAAAAAAAAACTTGTACTAAGGATCCAGCCTTAAAAACAAATTATTTTTAATACTTTACCTATTCCTTTTATGTGTCTGACTTTGCATTCCATCTAGATGTAACCATTTTCTTGAATTTCATGTTAATCATTCCTTTGTTTTCTTTATAGTACTATTCCCATCTCTATATATATTCCTAAATAATAAATTCCTTGAATGTTCCTGCTTTGAACTGCATGTAAATGGAATCTACTGCATGTATTCCTGTGTGACTTATTTTTCTCAACATTATGCTCTAGAGATTTCTCCACAGTGATACATGTAGCTCCAGTTAATTTATTAGTTAATTTATTTTTACTGCTTTGGAATATTCTACAACAAAAGATATTTTGCAATTGATTTGTCAGTTCTGCTACTGACAGGCATTCCAATTATTTACCTCCTTTTGTTATTATGAACTGTGAACGTTCTTACATACCTCTGGGTTCACGTGAGCAATATTTTCTCCAGTGGAATGTTTACTCATATATTTGCTCACCTTTATAAGGTAATCCCATACTGTATTTCAAAGTGTTTATACCAATTTACATTCATACACATATGTGTTCTCATTCTTCTACATCTGCACCAACACTTGATATTATCAGACTTCAATTTTTGCCAATCTGGTAACAGTGAAAGAGATTTAAATTGTGGACTTCATTTCCATTTTCCTGATTCATGCTGTGGTTGAGTCTTATTTTATATATTGTGGGCCATTCAGCTTCCACTTCTGTAAATACCTACTCATGTCCTTTTTTTTGACTAATTTTTCCATTATATCTTCTTTTTAACTATATAAATAACTCTTTGTTGCTGTAGAACAGAACAATTACACCTTTGTATATTGATTTTGTGTAAAGCAATTTTGCCAAGTTCTCTTATTAAATGTAATAATTTACCTGTAGATTTCTCGAGACTTGTGTAGATAATCATATTTTCTAAAAATAACAATTTGGTTTCTTTTATTCATTTTATCTTTAACTTGTATTTATCTATTTTGCTATATTTATTTATTTTTGTCTTCATCTTAAGTCAAATAGTTGTAACTTTTCATTCAGTCAACAAATATTCAGTCATAGCTTAGCACATGCCAGCAAACAAAACCACGAAAAGCCCAGAGTGTATGGAGCTATATTTAGCAAAGGCGAAGATAGAAAAGAGCTAATCAGCATAATAAATAACTAAGTTATGTAGTATTGTAATACTGTTAGGTGTCATGGGGGGAAATAGTACAAAGAAAGGTGGGTAAGGTCTGGAGAGGTGTTGCAACTTTCAATTAGGTGATCAATCAGGTAGATATCTGGAAGTCAAGGTGACATCTAGGGAAGAAGTTACAAGGAGGAGGCAACAGTATTTTCAGCTGGGAACATGATGTTCAGACACACCACAGAAGCAAGGCAGCTTGTGTGGAATGAGTGAGGCCAGGGCCATGAGAGAGGAGGTCGGGGGCTGATAGAGACTGGATGATTCAAGGCCTGGGGTAATTCGGGGACTTGGGTTTCCAAAGAGTATAATGGGGCATGGTTAGAAAGTCTAACAGAGGAGTACCATGGCCTGTCTTAAGCTTTAAAAAGACCACAGGTATATTTGCTGCTACGTTTGGAAGAGACAGCATGGGTGGAACGAGGATGCAGGCAGGGCCAGAAACAACCACAACACTCCAGGTAAGAGATGGCCATGGCTCCGAAAAGATGGTAGTAAGTGGTCCAGCTCATGTTATTTTTTAGAGTCACACAGTTAATGAGCTTTCCTGATAGAATGTCAGATACAAGAGGCAGAGGAAGAGTTTACCAAACAACTGGAAGAATAAAGCTGCCAAATGGTGAAGATGGGAGCAAGTTTCAGGTTTGAAAGGAGCATCAGGGGTTTGGTTTCAGAGCATCACTTTTGAGATGCCTATTAGACATCATTTATGGTGCCTACTGAAGGTTCTCTAAGTTCTTCTCCTCCTCCTAATACACAGATAGGGCATTCCAGGTGCCACAGACTGTTAAACTCTTCAAGCGGTTCAGTCATTTACTACTCAGGACACCTCTCAGCAGATCAGCTGTCCTGTGGGGATGCTTTGAGTCCCGGTCAGCAAGTCCTCACATCCTGTCCCGTGATCATTCACTAACACATCTCAGACTTTCCAACTGAAGTCGCTTTCCTTTTGCCTCATGTACAGAGGCAGAATGTCCTTTACTGAGAGTCTGCTGGTGACAAGCTCAATTTTGACCTGTCTGAATATATCTTTATTTTTCCCTACTTCTTGAAAGATACGGAAATTTAGATCGACAATTATGTTCTATCAGCACTTTGAAGGTATTAATCACTCTGCCTTATGGCTTCTGTTCTTATGTTGAGAAATCATTATCAGCCTGGATGCTAGTTCTTTGTCTTCCCTCCTTGGCTGTTTTGCAGTTTCACAACAATAAGTATGAATTTTATGTATGTTGATTGCAACTCATGAGGCTTCCTCCATGTAACACTTGCTACATCACAAAAATTCTGGAAAACTTTCAGCCATTGTCATTATCTTTTTTTTTTTTTTTTTTGTGGTACGCGGGCCTCTCACTGTGGCGGCCTCTCCCGTCATGGAGCACAGGCTCCAGATGCGCAGGCTCAGCGGCCATGGCTGCTAAATCCCTTTTGTGTTCATGCTATTTCAACAATTATGCCAAACAGTAATTTATAAAAGGCTAACTTCATTTGTAGTCTCCTAAGTATGTCACGAAAGCGACACAGCCCAATTAGACCTATTCCTTCACGGCTCCGAGCCCCTCGGGGTAGAGCGTTATCAGCTAGCCCGGCTTTATTTATCACACTGCTCTGTGTACATTTATGGTGCCAACTAAACGTTAAATAATAATTATGGTGATTTTAATGTCTTCCTCAGAAGCATCCGCCATGGGTCACTGTGGCAGATGCTCTAGCGACCATTTCATTTTACCACAGTTTCGTGTACTTTGAGCAGCCTAGAAATTGTCTAGGCTGATAATAATCTACATGTGTTTTACTTAACGCTGGCATATATTTTTAAAATTGGTAGAGCGCCATTCATGAGACTTGATGGGCTCTTAGTAAGTTTTTTATGATGCTGCCAACACGGTCCACCCTCCTTTTGTGCTCCTTTGTGGTCCTTGAGTTGACACACACACTCATACACATGTGCACACACATACTTTATATCTGTGTTATGTAATTTAGTTATTTGATGAAATCTAAAACATAAAGACATTATGAACTTATTTCAGAATGCTACATGACCTTGAGCACCCAAATCACAAGTGCACAGGAGTAATAAACAGATAAGCAAGTAAGTAAAGAAACTAATAAGGAAGAAGGGCTAGGTCATCCTTACTGTAGAATTTCACGTGCCAACTGGTAAATGTGGAGACTACAGCAGAGCTGCAAAGTTAACATTTTTTCAAACATCAAAATAAAATTTGGATCAGACAAGAAGCATCAATGGATGGCAAATCTAGGGGGAAATGTTGTTGAGGAGCATCAGGTATCTCCCTGCAACATTCTTCTTTGTTTCACAACGAGGTAACCACGCACTGGAGAAACTGGACACCACCTCGGTTGAGTGCTCACAGCTGTCAACACTGGTGAGGGACAGATAGAGGCCACATGCCTCCAGGGGTGACACTCTGAGAAGGACACCAGCACCTCTGTGGTGTTCTGGCTGAGAACCTGCATCCTGAATCCAGTCCTGAGGAAACGTCACACATGACAGGAAGAATGTTGTGTTTAAAAGGGGGGGGAGGGGCACCGTATTAAAAAAGTTCAAGGTCATTAAAAAAATTGGCAGAGGAAATTCTTGGATGACAGAGGACTGAAGCCACCTAAATGCAGTACCTGACTTGTGATTGGATCCTGTCCTGGAGGGACAGCTTAAAGGACATTATTGGGTCAATTTCAAAAACCTGGAGTAGATTAGATAAAAGGGTTGTATCAGTGTTAGTCTCCTAGAATGGATAACTACTGTGGTGATGGAAGATTTCCCTCTTATTAAAACACATGTCAGGATTTAAGGGTAAAAATAATATTCTTTGCAAAATTCATTTAATCCATTTTCTGTATCCTTTCATACATAAAAATTACTATATATAATTCATTTTCTTCACTATTAGACATTTTATGTCCAATTTACAAAACCCCAGTTGAGTAAATATTTGCCTCTTGAGAAATGGAGAAAATATTTCCATGTAAAGGCCTGTGGAAAAAACCAACATTTCCTCACTTCCTTTTCCTAAAAGTGCTGCTGCTAGGGCTGTAAAAATGCTTTAACATAAGCAGATTTTTACAATATATCTGTATTTTGCTCCTTTTCTCCATTTTATTTTTCTCACGTTGTGGTTTGGAGCAGAGGCTGTACCTGCCAACACCCCAGGGCACTGTGGGGACCTGGAATTTCTGATCGTGAGGATGCTCAGGTCTCAGACCAATGGTGGGTCAGGAGAGCACAGTGTGTGAAGGGATGTTATGTGCACGTGCAGAACGCCAGAGCCCTGACAAAGCACGCAGATCCGCCTCTGCCTTCCTATTCAACTTTCCATCCCGCGCCCTTGCCAAGGGTTCCTGTCTCTGACCTCTGGCTTTCTCTGTTCCCCAGCATCCTGGTGACGTCATCCAGCGTGTGTAACGCAGGCCAGGCCTTCAAGAGTCATGCAAACCCAATTAAATGATGTCATGCCCTGGCATCTCCCATCCAGTGCCCCGTGGTTTCCGGCTACGCAGCCGCCGTTTCACTGCACACGGATGGACCTGGGCCTCCGGTTTCTAAAGCGCCTTCTTCCTGAGTAGTTTAACTGAAAGACGGTGGATGCCGGTGCATCAGAAGCTCCTTTCCTCGTTGTTCATCCGCATGAAATCTCCCAGTCATCTGCAAAAGGAATGCTGAGGGGCTTTGTTGGGCTAAAACACTGGAGAGGGAAGAAGATGACAACTGGGTTTCAAAAGAGACAGATGAAACTTTCCTAAGATGAAAAACTTCTGAGAGTATCCACAGGTGGCTGGTGTGCCGAGGAGGTCCCAGCAGCTATAGCCACAGCGATTCGTGCACTAGTGCAGACAGAGCTCTTGATTTCATGCTTTAAAATAAAATGACCCAAGTGCAATTATTAAAGCTTATGAATTTATTTGTTCTGGGTCAGTAACCCTTTACTGGCTGCAGGGGCTTTTTACATAAGCACCATGAGGATTAGAGCTGTCTTTTTAAAACCCTTTGATTCTTTTCTGGGGGCAGGAAGAAAGCACCAGACAAACGGCTTGTTTTAATCATTGCATCCTGTTAAGAACCACTTGCTAGCTAATTTTTAAAGAATTAGCTTAATTTTGCAGAAGAAGTAGCACCAAAGCAATAGAGCACATATCCTCAGCACTTAACACCAGTGAGTTGATATTTTTTAAAGTGACATCCTGGAGGCTTATCTACTTGTGGTGGAAAGACAAGTGGTTTTGGGAAACTCTCATGGCTTTCTCCTCTGTTGGCTAAAGTACAAAAAACCAAGGTAGAAAGAAAGAAGGAAAAGTTTAAAAAATATATATCTAAAATTTTATTTGTGTACAGATGAAAAGTTGTCTTGATATATTTCTTCAGAAACTTTTATTACTTAAAAATATTTAGAAACTCAGGTGCTAAAAATAAGTTTTTTCCTAGAATAAATTTTTGATTTGAGAAGTTTGGTGAATTTATCAATTTAAAAGAGGTATTGAGGGAAAGTCTTTTCTTCTGTGAGATCCTGAGAACCCATGTCTTAGGTTCAGAAGCATACCTCTTAGTTATTAATAGGCTTTAATTTCCCTTTCTTGCTGCCTTTTGTAAATGTAGGTGTACTCCTTAAAATGCACAACTGGAGAGTGTCTCTCAGCTAAATTTAGACTCTTCACTGTATGCAGGTGGGGCTGTACTTTGTCGAGTCTGTTGTCATTTTTCTCTTAAAATTTGTGTTGATACAATTTCAAATCAATTCTTGAGACCACATTTATTTAAGGGCTTGTCTAATCTTGCTTTACAATCAGATGGGAGAAACTAAATAATAAGCAATATTTAAGCATGCGAATATGACTGTTTTTATGCTCCTGTAAAACACAGAACAAAACCACAAATGAGAAATCTTTTGAGAATGAAATCTGAGTATCTTTTATGCAGAAGAATCTCAAGGAGCATTTCAGCTGAGGGTATGATCACATGGACCTCCAGAGTCTCTCTCTGGGGTTATCCTTGGATACGCTTTTCCACACACACTCTTTCCCGTTTTCCATTAAAAAGCAATGTGGAGCATCTATCCTATGCTACCCGCCCTGCTAGTTACTGGGATAGAGACAGGAATGCCAACAGCCCCTGCCTTCAGGGGGCTCCCAAGCTGTGGGAGAGGCGAGATGGCCATCGGATGGCTAAACCTGTGCATAGAGGCTGGAGCCACTGGGTAGGTCAGGACGTCAGGCTGTGCTGCGTTTGCTGGGAAAAAAAAAAAAAAATATATATATATATATATATATATATATATATATATATATATATATATATATATATATATATATATATATATATCCCTTCCAGTCTCTGGGGACTTTACTCACATCCCGACCTCCTTAACCTTGTGCTTTATCAGTGAGTGGACCTGTTCCACAAGCTTCTAATCCTGATGAAACATAGAGTGTTAGTGCCTTGAATATTATAACCATTCCTTTGCATTACAGATTTTGGTAACTGAGAGGAAAAGTAGTTAAAATCCCATAGGCTGTTTCAAAAGACAGACTGTTTTTTTTTTTTTCTTTTCTCTTTTTAGGTTCTTTTCCCATATAGGCCATTACAGAGTATTGAGTAGAGTTCTCTGTGCTCTACAGTAGGTTCTTATTAGTTATCTATTTTATATATAGTAGTGTGTATATGTCAATCCCAACCTCCCAATTTATCCCTCCCCCCCCTCCCCCCCATAAATTTGTTTTCTACATCTGTGACTATTCTTCCATTTCATATAACTGATTCACTCTGCTGTACACCTGAAACTAACACAACATTGTAAATCACCTCTACTCCAATAAAAACTTTTTTAAAAAGCAAAAGACAGACTTTTCTCCTCAACTCCAGAATGCAGATATCCAAGAGGTGATTGGTAATTTCAGCCAGGAAGAGAACTCAAGAAAGTTTATTGAAACTTTTGACCATGTACCATAAAACACTGTAACAAGAAGCCTGTAAAATTGTGCTGTTTCTAAGGTTCTAATGGGGAAAATCTTGCAGTTAAATAAAAGGACTGCTTTTCTCTTTTCCTTGATCTGGGGTGTTAGACACACATGGCCCTAATACTTCCTTTTCATTAGGATGAAGCTGACATACTTGTTTATGGGTAAAAATGACCCTGTGAAGAATTCTTATGTCATACCCCACAGATTCAGTGTCTTAGTCAGACTTGACAGTCTTACCAGAAAGTCCACAGTGAAGAACTAGGAGCCTAGAGCAATGCTTCCAGGATGTGCCTGGTCCTTGGAACCACCTAGAATGCTTGTTAGAAATACATGTAACTGGACCCCACTCTAGACCTATTACATCCAAATAGCCAAGGAAGGGGCCAGTGAAACGGTGTTTTTAAGACTTTTACTTTGGAGATAATTGTAGATTCACATGAAGTTCCAAGAAATAGTACAGAGTTATCCTGTATACCATTCACCCAGGTTCCCCCAGTGAAAACATCTTGTATAATTACGTACAGTATCACAACTGGGCTATATTCACAAATTGTGTGTGTGTGTGTGTATGTGTGTAAATGTATACACGCATTTGATTCTATGCAGTTTCATCACATCACATGTGCAGATCTGTGTAACCACCAGTCAAGGTACAGAACTGTTCCATAACCACAAGGCTCTCTCCCGCTACCCTTTAATAGCTACATTCACCTCTCCCCACTCACCATGTCCCTAAACCCTGCAATCGCTAACCTGCTCCCCATCTCTATAATTTTGTCATTTCAAGAATGTTCTATGGGACTTCCCTGGTGGCGCAGTGGTTGAGAGTCTGCCTGCCGATGCAGGGGACACGAGTTCGTGCCCCAGTCTGGGAAGATCCCACATGCCGCAGAGCGGCTGGGCCCATGAGCCATGGCCGCTGAGCCTGTGGGTCCGGAGCCTGTGCTCCACAATGGGAGAGGCCACAGCAGAGAGAGGCCCGCGTACCGCAAGAAAAAAAACAAAAAAAAAACCACAAGAATGTTCTATGAATGAAATCATACATTGTGTAATCTTTTGGGATTTCCTTTTTTCACTCAGCATAATTCTCTTGAACTTCATTTAAGTCATTGCATGCATGAATAGTATATTCCTTTTTATTGTTGAGTAGGATTCCATGGTGTGAATGGACCACTGTTTGTTTAACCATTCTCCTGTTGAAGGACATCTGTGTTGTTTCCAGTTTGCTATAAATAAAACTGCTATGAACCCTTTGTGTTTTTATGTATTATTATTATTATATTTCAGCCATTCTGATAAGTATGTAGTGATATCTCATTTTGGTTTTAACTTGAATTTCCTTAATGTCTAATGTTATACTGAACATCTTCTCATGTGCTTATTTGTCATCTGCATTCCTTCTTCTGTGAAATGTCTGTTCACGTTTTGTGCCCATGTTCTAAATTAGAGTGTTTGTTTACTGTTGAGTTTTGAGAGTTCTTTATATATTCTAGAGAGGGACCATTGTCCGATTTGTGGTTTGAAATATTTTTTTACTAGTCAGTGGTATGTCTTTTAATACTCTTAACAAGATTATTTGCAGAACAAAAGTTTTAATTTTGATCAGGTACGACATTAATTTTTTTCTTTTACAGCATATGCTTTAGGTGTCAGGGCTAACACCTCTTCGTGTAGCACTGGGTCCTAAAGATTTTTTTGCTCCTTTGAAAGTTTTATAGTTTTCCATTTTACATTTTAGTTCACGATCCATTTCAAATTCATTTTTGTATAAGATGTGAGGTTCAAGTTGAAGTTTATTATTACTTTTTCCTCTGGAGGTCCAATTGTTCCAGTACCAGTTATTGACAAGACTAACCTTCCTTTACTGCTTTTGTACTCTGGTAGAAAATCAGTTGGGCGTATTTGTCTGGATCTATTTCTGGTTTCTTTATTCTGTTTCATCGATCCCTGTGTCTACCTCCCATCTTGATTGCTGTAGCTGTTTACTAAGTCTTAAAATTGGGTAGATTGATTCCTCCCACATTTCTTTTGCAAAATTTGCCTTTGCCTTTCCATATATTTTATTTCTTTGTTAACTTTTTATTGAGGTATAGTTGATGTACGATATAAGTTTCAGGTATACAGCATAGTGATTCACAGTTTTTAAAGGTTATATTCCATTTATAGTTATTATAAAATACTGGCTATATTCCCTGTGTTGTACTATATGTCCTTGTAGCTTATTTATTTTATGCATAGTAGTGACCCCAAAGAGAAAACATGTGAAAATGTTTGTATATATATACATACACACAAAACAATTAAATTAAAAACAATAAGATCAAAGTAAATTAAGATTGTAAAGAGATGAAAGTTATGATGGGGAAAAAATAGAAAATAAAGGTAGATGTAGGTCTCATAAAACAAGGGCATTTAGTGAAATGAAGAATGTGTTTATAGTGTCCCTTTCTAAATCTATGAAAAGGAAAAACAAAACAAAACCCTTCACCATTCCTGGTTGTGAGTATTTGCTTAGAGTGGGTGGGTTGTGAGTATTTGCTTGAAGTGGGTGGGTTGAGAGAAGCTCTCGCTGGGAGCCAGCAGCTTCTGTGTAGCTGGTCGGGAAAGTTTGCCCAATATCTTTTGAGCACATCAACACACACAAGAAAACAAACAAGCAAATAAACAAACAAACATGAATAAATAAATAATCAAATAAGTGTACATTTTAAAAAGGGACCCTCTTTAAATGCCACATTCTATTCTGACTGCACCATTTCCTTTAGAAAGACACTTTATTTAAATAAAGTCTAAAGTGTATAGGACTCTTGGTCGGCTTCCACTTCTTTTTCTAGTTTGACATGTCGATATCCTTCTACGTGAACACCCTTGTAACCGACAGGCTTCTTGTCCTAAAGTGTGCTTTCTCTTTTCTTGCCAGCATTAGTGAGAGTTCCCTCTGGATTCAGGAGTGCCCTTCATTCTTATTTTACTGTCAAATTCCTACTGTTTTTCAAGACCTAGATCAAAATCTTCTGTTTGGCACACAGCTCTCTTCCTCTTTGGAATTCTGATTTTAGTTCTGTGGCATGTGCATTTGCAGTCTACTTGGATCTGCTGTGTCATATGCCCCAACCAGGGGGTAATCCCATGGAGGGCCTCACACATTTCCTGGAAGCCATGTATTTAGTGGAAAAGTGCTTAGTCAACATTTGTTCTTCATAACAGTGATAGTGATTATGATAATCAGCTCTTCTCTTCATTATCATTCATTGTTGTTGTTTTCTGGCTCCACCAGTCCCCAAAAACGTTTTCATGGGGTTGCAAGTGGTGCTTTTAGCATCATGGCTTCCAAGTTTTGAGTAAAGAGATAGCACATTCTTTTCTTAAGCACACAATAAACTTCCCTCTGGGAGGTTTAGAAGACTAGAGAGGGGAAAGCAGTGCTGCTTTACTATAATTTTTATCACACCATAACACGTCACCAGAAAACAGTAAACCAACCAGTAAGTTAGCTGTGGACAGTTCTTGTCAATTAAGCTGGCCTATGGCAGGAGATAAGGTGCTTGCTCTTACTTGACAATTTTAGATAATTTTAAAAAATGCAAACTTAGTGCCTTCAGTGTCTCTCTTTCTCTCTCTCTCCCTGTTTTTTTTGGCTTTTACTTTCCTGAATTGATACACACTACACTAGGGTAATAAGGAATCCTAGAAGGCAGTGAGTGACCACAGTTCCCAAGGAATCTCTGATTTCAACCCCAGTTGGAAGCTGCCTAATTATATTTCGGAACCTGGTTAATAGAACTAATCAAGAGAACTCAGAAGGTGGGCACAGCTCATTAATCTGGTTGTGTTCACTTTTTAATGTTCTGAGCCCTGGAGTGTTAGCTATTTTTGTGTATTCTTGAGTAAGTAAATGAAGAGAGGTGAGAAGATCAGTTTTTCTGAAGCTTACAAGGAATTTGATTTACAATGAGATCTTTTAGTGAGTGACAGTATTATAGAAACTCTTCCTTGGATTAATTCAGGTCCTCTGAGAAGCAAATGTCAAGAGAGCATCACATCTGCAGGAGATTTATATGGAGTGTCTGTGAAGGGCAGGGGGAAGGGGCCGGAGGAGGTGAGGAGAGCTTCAGATGATGATGCAGCTCTGACATCTCTCGGAGGGGAAGGAGGAAGAAAAGTGGGTAGAAGGGCTTCAGACACAGCACAGTTCATGAAAGGCTCAGCGGCCTCTGTGAATCCCTGAGCAGAGGTCAAGCACCAGAGGAGAGGGAGCCCATAGTGGCAGAAATGCCCTTGTGCTGGTGCCTGGCCCTGTTCATTGTCTGGGGGTGGCCTTGACACAGTCACCACGGCAGATATGAGGGTGCAACAGCTGGAGGTAACGGTCAACTGTGTTCCTAATCTTCCATCCACTTTCGCTCAGGGGGTGCCCCCTTCTTGTGCGCAGATCCACTTCTCGTGCATGTCTGGGGAGCATCTCTCACTGTCCCTGTGAGCTGTTCTTCCTGAAGGGACACTTAGAAGAGGGGGGCTCATGCAACAAACTGCCCCTTGTTTGGGGGTAGCTCCTGTCCTCAGGGCCCCCCCACTGTCCCTTCTCATGTCCCCCCACCCCACCGAGCTGGCGCTTCTGTGGTCTTGGAGGCTGTATTCGTTTCCTGTGGCTGCTACAACAAAGCACCACAAACATCAGAAATTCCCTCGGGTTGTGGAGGCCAGAAATCCAAAATCAGCAGGTCTCCAAACCACCCGTTTCTTCAGACACTCCTGATACCATATGTGTCACTTCAGGTCCTTCAAGAAGCAGATTTCAGAACAGAACTAGACATGCATAGTAGTTTCCTAGGGCTGCCATAACAGAGTACCAAAAACTTGTGGCTTAAACAACAGAAACGTATCATTTCGCAGCTCTGGAGGCCAGAAGTCCAAGATCAAGGTGTCAGCAGGTTAGTTCCTTCTGAGCATCTGTTCCAGTCCTATATCTTTGACTTTTAGATGACCATCTCTTCCCTGTGTCTCTTTATATTAACTTCCCTCTGTGCGTATTTATCTCCAAATTTCCTATTTTTATAGGGACACCAGTCATACTGAATTAGGGTCATCCTAAAGACCACATTTTAACTTGGTTACCTCTGTTGAGGTCCTGGGGGTTGAATGTCAACCCATAGATTGGAGGGAAGAATTCAGCCAATAACAACATGCAAGAAGGTATTGGGGAAATTCCTGTGAAGGACAGAGAGGGAGGGACAGTGAGAATAGCCAAGGGGTACCTTCAAAATGTGGTGAAGGTCTGGGACTCTCCAGGGACACAGGGGAAGACAGGGTTGGTAGGAAGAGCTTCAGACTGCCAGGCGGTTGACAGGAAGTCTTGGCCAGGCCTTGGGGTGGGTCCCTGAGCAGATGTCATGTCCTGTTATTAGCAGATGCCCCCAAAGAATCCATCCCTCCTTGAGGACCCTGTCTTCCTTGACCAGCCTTTCAGGTTTTTAGGACTCTGGGTTCAATAGATTGTATCTTCCACATATGGAGAACATAGTGTTTAAACCACAGCTGATTAAATATTTGGGAAGTAGGTAGAAGAGAGAATTAGAAGCAATGACCAAGGACCCCGGGTTTGGATGCAGACTCACACAGACCAGGTGACAGTTACCAAAGAGGAGCCCTGGGTGACAGAGGGGAGAGGTGAATGGTGCCTGCACAACAAAACAGCCCAGTCTGCTGGCCTGGTCTTCATGGGAGCAGGTGTTTGGGTTTTCCAGGACCTGCTTTTATCAGATGGCTTAATATGTGCTTTTTGATAGAATGGACACAAAGCATATCAGAGCAATGTATTTATTCCCTCGCAGGAGTTTAAGGTAACTCTTCTCTGGGAGAAGAAAGCACCGTAATGAAAGCCTCTTTCTATTCACCATCGATTATTCTGAGATGAGTTGACATGGCAACACCTGAGAGTTTCTGTCTTCAGCCCTTTGACACCCAGGGACTCCAGAGCCTTGGGCATCCTCGAAAATGTGTCAGCTTGTTTTCTGCTCCCTTGCCCCTGGGTCACACGTCGTCGTGCGAGACTTCTCCTCTCCTGTCTTTCTTTTTGAGAAGACGAGACAAAGTTTTGAAAGCTTCCTCTAAACCATATGATTGGGTATGTTTTCAAAAGCATGACCTTATTTATTATGGAAGCTCTGTTATTCTTCCTCTACATTTCTATACATTCCTCAGGAGCACGGATCTTTTTTTTTTTTTTTTGGAAATTTTGAATGCAAAGGATCACAGATTTGTTTCCCAAAGACCCCTTCACGGTTCCCTCTTATCTGCTCTGTCCTTTCCCAGCCGACACCACCCCCAAGGGGGGGAAAAACTGGCTTCCTTCTCCCTTTAATCCTTGCCCTCCCTTTCAAGCATTTGCTACTCTTTACGCCAAAACTGAAGTGTAGAAGCCCGGTGTTGTCATGGCAGTCTTGTTGTGGGCCTTTGCTGGGTTTGAGTTTTAAACTTTGAAAAAGATCGAATGGCCTCAAAGAAGCTGGAGGGAGACAGCAAGAAAGAGAAAGAGGAGAAAAATAAAACAGGGCATCAGCCTAAGAAGGGGAGAGAGCAGGGAAAAGCAGGGCAAAACCCTGAAAATGCATTCACGGTGACATCACTGCCTTTCCCACAGAGGCCATTGACTTGGGAGGCCCAGCGTCCATTCACCGTCCTAAAGCCGGCTCTCCAGGGCCGGGGAGGCATCTCACTCTTCCTGAATGCCTTTTTTGTTGGGAAACAGTGGACTGTTTCTGAAGGCCTGCATAAATGCCTGAGTAATTCACTGCAGTTGCCAGGAAGTCTGAGGCACTTGTGAGCTAACAATGGGGAACTTTATCTCCCGCCCCGTGCTGGAAGTTCCAGCTGTAGGTCCGAATTCTAATAAGGGCTTTGCTCCTGCCTCTGAGGTTATGGTAATATTTTATCCATCTTTTTTCATTAAGACACAGTCATGGCTGCTATTGAGCACTGGAGGCCAGTCCTGAGGAATGAGGTGTATTGGGGCGGGAGGAAGATGAATAAAAATAAGAGGAAGGAAGAAAGAAAATAGCTTCTCGATTAGCTTGATGGCTTTGCTACTTAATATGAAACTCTAAACTGACCTAGAGAAGATAAAAATTTCACTCTGACCCATGAATCCCTGAACCAGGGAGATTACTTTGGGGGAATTTTTCATGTTTCAATTACTGTCTCTGTTGTCTTCTTCGTAGCAGAATCATCAGCAGCTGAGGCTGGGGATGTGCTCAGAATTTGCGTTAGGTTTCTCTTCACTTTCGTATTTGCAGGCAAATGACTCTTTATTGCTTACCAATTTCGTATTCCATATATCCCAATACAACAGTGCCCCCTCATCTGTGCTTTCACCTTCTAAGGTTTCAGGTACCTGCTGTTAACCACAGTCCAAAAATATTAAATAGAAAGTTCCAGAAATAGACGGTTTTAAATTGCGTGCCACCTTTCTGAGTAGTGGGATGAAATCTCCCGCTGTCCCGCTTGGTCCGCCCGGGATGTGAATCATCCCTTTGTTCAGCATGTCCTGCCTGTTGGTCACTTAGTTAGTAGCTCGGTCATCAGATCAGCTCACAGTGCTGGTGTTCAAGTGACCCTAGTTTTACTGAATTATGGCCCCAAAGCACAATAAGAGTGATGTGGCAATTCGGGTCCACCAACGCCTTAACGCGTTTCCTTTCAGTGAAAATGTGAAAGTTCTCGAATTAATAAGGAAAGGAAAAGAATCATATGCTGAGGTTGCTAAGATCTACAGTAAGAATGAATCTTCTATCTGTGAAATTGTGAAGAAGGAAAAAGAAATTCATGCGAGTTGTGCTGTTACACCTCACACTGCAAAATATTAAGGCCACTGTGTGTTAAGTGCTCAGTTAAGATGCAAAAGACAATATTCTGAGACAGAGAGAGACCACATTTACATAACTTTTATTACAGTGTAGTGTTATAATCATTCTATTTTATTATTAGTTATTGTCTTAATCTCTTAATGTGGCTAATTTATAAATGAAACTTTATCATGGATATGTACGTACAAGAAAAAAACTAGTACATGTAGCGTTTGGAATTGTCCGTGGTTTCAGACATCCACTGGGGGGCTTGGAACAGATCTCCTGTGGATAAAGGGGGATGACTGCACTTTCTTTAAAGAATGGTTCTTAGCTGGGTGAAAACTTCAAGTTATTATTAACTCCCTGCCTTGTAGATTCTGAAGACACACCCACAAAAGTGCCATTGAAGGAGGTCACGGTCATTCATCTGCTGGAAGACCCTAGAAGGACATTTTCTAGTGACTAGTTACAGTGAGGACAGATATTTTAAAGAACTTACTCTGTGCCAGGTGCTTTCATGCTTATTCCCTTGGTTAATCTCCATCACCACGCTGGGATAAGTAGAATTATACTATTTTGAATTCATACAAACTAACAGTTACAAATGCACGGCTACATTAGCAGAGCTCCATTTCTTCCATTACTAAAGTCGACACTCAGGTTTCTTATGTTTGTATATTCTTGTTGGGAGAAGCTGCCCCCTTCCACACCACCATGGCAACAACATCCACTGAGGAAAACGCACAAAGAAGTGCACTCTCAAATTTGAAATCCTTCCCATGAGACAAAGAAGAATGGAAAATCTGGACTGCACTGATACAAAATCATTGTAAGAAAATAGAAAATATGAATCAACACATGTAAGCAGAAGAAAATTCTCTAAAAAATTAACCATGAAGCAGGAGAACATAGCAACTGAAACTGAATTAAACGTACTCAAACAAGTGTTTGAAGGTATGAAGAAAGCGTCTTAGACCAAAAATTTTAAAATGAAAAATAGAACTAGGGAACATAACAAAAAAATATTAGAGATAATGGAACTCAGAGAAGGAATAGAAGAAAATGACACAATCACATAAAGAAATAGAGGCTAAATTATAAGGTGCTCAAAGATGAGTAGATTCAACTAAAAATTTAATAAAGATCAGTAAAAAAAAAAAATTAAGGAAGGTAACCAAGAGAATAAAATTAAGATACAGAAGGAAATAAAAGGGTGAGAGAGAAAATGGCTGATAAGTTAAAGAAGATGCAAGCACGTGTGTTGTTCAGTTTAACTTTTAATTTGGCCAGCCTATGGTGCCTGGTTACTTAATCAAACACTAATCCAGGTGTTGCTGTGAAAATACTTTGTAGACGTGGTTAACATCTGCAGTCAATTAACTGTATTTAAATATTTTTTGTTGCCGTACAACATGAGGAATATAGCCAATATTTTGTAGTAACTGTAAATGGAAAGTAACCTTTAAAAATTGTATTGAAAATACAGTCCATTAACTTTAAGAAAGGAGATTATTCTGGATCCGGTGGGTGGGCCTCATTCCATCAGTGGAAGGCCTTCAGTGCAAAAACCGAGGTTTCCCAGAAAAGAAGAAATTCTGCCTCAAGACTGCAGCATCCACTTCTACCTGCGCTCCTACCCTGTTGATGGGCCCTACAAGTCTTAGACTCTCCAGTCCCACAATGGCATGAGCCATATTCTCAAAATAAATCTACGTGTGTGTATTATACTGATTCCGTTCCTCTGGAGGAGAATATAAATACATACATATGGGAAAAGCTGGTGCTGGCAATTTCGCTAAAGTTGACCCTCGTATAGATAGAAAGCTATCCAGTCAGTTTCCACAGAGTAAGTAGAAAAACAAATGGGTACAGCTCCTCAAAAAAGCATCAAGCAAAATAGGAATACATATGTATATGTAACCAAAGGGTCCCAATGCTACATAAATTGTTTCGGAACTTAGAAGATGAAAGGGACTTCCAGAATTTTTATGAAGAATGGTAACAATGGTAGCTAAACTTAAGAAAGAAAACACAACAAAGAAAATTAGAGACCAATTTCACTTACTCATACTGATGCAAAAATCAACATTAAAATGTTATTGAACAGATTCCAACATCGCATTCAGAAAACAATTCATTATGCCCACGTGTGATTTTATTCCAGAATTTAGGGATGATTCTATATTAGGGAACTTTATTAATATAAATCACCATATAATTAGGTCTAAAGAGACAAATCATATGACTATCTCCAGAGATGAAAAAAATAGCCTTTAAAAAAATTCAACTTTATTTAAAAAAGTATTTCTTGAAGAAGTAGAAGTGGAAATAGTGATCCTTAATTTGATGGAAAAAACATACATAGTAAACTCCATCCTAATTCTAGATTCTTTCTTAATTGGGAAACACTAGAGCTATTCCTATTAGGTTCAGGAACAAGGCAAGAATTCCCACTATTTCCACTTCTTCTGGAAGTTTGGCCAATGTAATTAAACTAGAAACTAGAAAAAATATTTGAAGGCAAAAGAATTGGAAAAAAAGAAATAAATCTCTTTGCAGGTGACATGATAGTATACCTGAAAAGTCCAAGAGAATTAACAAAACAAACTTAATGAAAAAATAATTATCAGGAGACAAAATTAATATATAATAAATGAGAAAATCCCAAGTATGATAGCAATAAGAGATAAAATACATAGGAGTAAACTTTAAAATAATTGATTAAGACTCATCTGAAAAATACCCAATAGGAAATGAACATGTTTCAACATTATCAACATGACAATTCTTCCTATGACCCAATTATATATTAGAAATCTAGTATAATATAAAAGTGGTGAAGGCAAAAATAGACTTTTTAATAAATGACATTGGAATAACTGAATAATCATTGTGAAAATGATAAATTTAGATCTATTCCCCACACATACACAAAAATAAACTCTAAATGAGTTAGAGATATACATATAAAAGTGAAATTATGTGAGCTCTTAAAAGGATGAATTCTTCTATAGCTTGAGTATGAAAAGAAATTCTAACAATTCAAAATCTAGATATAATAAATGAAGATTGTTAAGTTTCCTACATTAACGACCACCTCCCCAAAAAACCCCTCTTTCCATGGCAGAAAACAACATTTATAAAGTCAAAAGGCAAACAAACTGGGAAAAAATACAGATGAAGCATTATAAACCTAATATGCAATATCCTATATATATTGGAAGAAAAAGTCAAAAAATCCTAAAGAAATGTGGATACAAGTCGTTCAAGAATAGGACAATTGACAAAAGATATGAAAGCAACATTTATTTATATGCAAAATGTATTCAATTTACTCATAATAAGAAAAACATAAATTAAAACTACACTGAGATATCATTTCTCACCCATCTATTCGGACAAAATTTAAGAGCGTGACAATTTACTCTGTTGACAAGGTTGTCTGAAAACATTCATCACTGGTGGGAATTCAAATGGTTTCTATGGAGAGGAATTTGACGATATCTAACACAACTACATACGTATTTATTCTTCAACCTAGAAATCCCACTTCTAGAAATTTACCCTAAAGATATATCTCCAATAATACATCACAAAATAAACCTTTCTGAGATTACCTTTGTGTAGTTTTGAGATCTGAAAGCATCTTAATATTCTAAATATCAAAAATAAAATTGATGCAAGAAAAGGGGGGAAATGGAACTGAAAGCAAACTGAAACAAATGAATACAACCGTATTTAAAATGAATAGCAAAACCACACTGAGAGGGAAGGAGGAAACTTTGAAGTAACTTATGAACAGTGCTGACTACACATCCTCAGCCTTGGGGCAGGGGGATTGGGTGGGACGGGGAAATAACTGCCGACAAATCCTCAACTCAACTCTTGATTCAGTACCTGCATTTTGCATCTAGTTGTGGCATGGGTGAGTCGATGCTGAAACTGTATTAGATCTCTTATAGGACTGAGCAAATAAGTAAATGGAAAGATGTTGGAAACCAGGCTTCTTATTGTAAAAGAATGAAGATATATATATATAAGGTATAATGTATATATATAGTATATATACACACTATATATTACACATTAATATTATAATTTATTATAATAATATTACATGTTGATATAAAACATTATATGAGGGCTTCCCTGGTGGCGCAGTGGTTGAGAGTCCGCCTGCCGATGCAGGGGGCGCGGGTTTGTGCCCCGGTCCGGGAGGATCCCACGTGCCGCGGAGCGGCTGGGCCCGTGAGCCATGGCCGCTGAGCCTGCGCGTCCGGAGCCTGTGCTCCGCGACGGGGGAGGCCACAGCAGTGAGAGGCCCGCGTACCGCAAAAAAAAACCCGAAAACATTGTATGAGCCTGTGTGTGTATTATATACACATAATACACATGGGATGTATTACATATAATACTTGTATACACATATGAATTAATTTGGATTCAGTTGGAGTGAATTTGGTTGCAATTTGAAAAACTGGTATAAACTCAAGATTTCTAAGATAAGAATATGTAAATGCGTGCATATGTGTTATACATGTATATGTACATATGTATGTGTATTGTGTGTTTTTATGTATCCCCCCCATACCTCTGTCTGCTGAAAGGGTGTAGAAGCATAGACACCCCAGAAGCAATGAGCACACTTGGAACGCAGATCTTGGTGTCTAGTTCCATTCTCCTTTGAAGGGAACCAAAGCTTCCCCGAGAAATGGCTGATTCCAATGCCAGGTCAAGGAAGGTACAAGATGAGCCTGGGATACTTTGTTAGCTCAGAAAGTAAAGATTCAAAAAGTGATGGACCACTTATGGAAAGGACACAGAAACCAGTTTGCAAGGACTTTCTCTGCTCAAGCTGCACAGTTTGAGTGCCAGAATAATTGAGGAGGGCACTGAGTTATAAATCCTGAAAAAAAGAAAAAGAAATCCATGAGCCTAGGTTGATAATAGATAGAGAAATAAGTAAATGATCTCAAAGAATGTTTCTAGGGCTTCCAGAAGATGAAGACAATGCAGCCAGGGACCGAGTTTGTTTGGGTATCTTGCTGCTATGGGAGGGGCAGAGGCACATACCTCCCTTGATTTACTGGTTCAGAAAACAGTAGTTTAAAAATACCTGAGAATTTCAGTTGAATACAAATCCCCAAAGTGTGTGTGAGGCATTTCACTGTGCACAGGGATTTTGTGTGTTACATCTTTTTGATCTTCCCAACCCGCACTAAAAGGTGGAGATTGTTACCTTCCCATTTCAGACCTGGGACTGGAGGCTTGGATGGAGGGGTTACACTGTTGCAAGACCACTCACCATCTAATTTGTAGGAGCCTGAAAGCGACTCCAAATCTATGAGAATGGTCAAAATGTTAATAATATAGAAGGGGAAATGTGTGAATATATTGCTTTTGTATTTTACCATGCAACTTTATCAGGTATTTGGAATCTCTCTTCATTTACTTCTTAGGACTTACTGATGGAAACACAAAGTTTTTTCTTTTTTTTTCTGTGGTACGCGGGCCTCTCACAGCTGTGGCCTCTCCCGTTGCGGAGCACAGGCTCCGGACGCGCAGGCTCAGCGGCCATGGCTCACGGACCCAGCCACCCCGCGGCATGTGGGATCTTCCCGGACCGGGGCACGAACCCGTGTCCCCTGCATCGGCAGGCGGACTCTCAACCACTGTGCCACCAGGGAAGCCCAGAAACACAAAGTTTTAAATGTGGTCTGTCTTCCAAATTCACATCTGGCAATATGTGCTCACTGCACCCCTGCATCCTGGGAAGAGAAAGAGCAGGGATGGTGTGCCTTCCTGTGTGTGTGTGTGTGTGTGTGTGTGTGTGTGTGTGTGTGTAGATGTATAATTGCCTTTTCACTCATACTAAGTGTTTGGGATGAGCTTGGACAGTTTGTTTCCTTTCTGTCCACAAACAGGAACAGAACACACCCCTGTCTGGACACGGCCCTCTGGCATTGTGTAATGACCTTGCTGCTAGAGGAATCCAGCACAATTAGAAATTCTCTGAAGGCTGAAAATGACCTGAAACTACTGAGTGAAGTTCATTTCCTGGGAACAGAGCAGCTCTGCCAGTCTCTCTACCTGCTACCTTAAGAAGGACACTGTTCCCATAACCAACTGATCCTGACTCACGTTTGAACTGAAAGCCTCGATGAGTTAATTTATGTTTTAGAATGTTGGGATTCTGGAGGTGAAATTTCTCATCCTCTATTTTCTAAAATATTGGAACAGATAATCTGTCCCAACAGAGCTTCTTGTCTCCATGTACCTGGAATGTCACTGGGGTACATGGAAAACGGTCTCTTTAGAGGATCCGCTATGATGCTGAAGAGTAGGGAGGTTCTAACAAAGACAGGTGCCTTCTTCCCTCTGGGTGCAGAGCTATATCTCTGTACAGCAGGAAAAAGCTCTTTCAAGATGATTGTAAACTGATCAAGAATTATCTTCTTTAATGGCTAAATCAACTTCAGAAATCCACGTAACTGAGGAACTACCTGCACCGCAGCTCTTCAAACTCCCTAAAGAATTTTAAAGAAGACTGTCACTGTTTGAAACTAAAGATGGGTTAAACTTCGACATCCCTTCAAAATGAAAAGAATTAACTGACTCATTTCGCTCATAAAAATAGAAAGGCAACGAATAATGACCAAACTAGAGGAAAATTTTTATTTTTCCCTCCATCAATTACCCTGTAATGCCCCCTCTACCTACCACGTGTTGAGCCTTTAACTGGTGAGTATATGAAAATGGCACATGGGTGTTCATGGCATGTGGTCAGGGATTCAGCCAAAGCATTGTCAGACCCAAGGTCGACGATAACAAAACTCTTTGTTGACTTTTTCTTCAGAGTTTCTGTTCCTAAATTGGACACTTCCCTAACAGATCTAAATGATTTTTAATTTTGAAACCTCAGCTGTGTGTATAGAATGACGTATGTGAAGTTTCACACATTTTGTGCCATGCATTCACACCAGTATAAATCTCTTAATTCCCCAGTATTTCTGTTATTGTTAATTTTTGTTGTAAGTCTAATGAAGATGATCACAAATTCTTATCTTGGAGAATGCTCACACCAATGTGAACATATTTATGTTCATTAACTCTACAGCAAGGGGGAAAGGTCTTCAGAATAGAATGGAAAAAAAAAGTTTACAAACTCTGCCAAGAAACACAAATCTTGTGTTTCTTGTGGGAGGACATATTAAGGGAAAAAACCCTAAAATTTAGTGGTTTGTGTCCAAAAGGTGATAATAGCTCTTGTTGCCCGGCTGCTTTGTCCATTTCTCCACCGCCCCACCCCGCCAATATCCTAAAGCCTTGCCTCCTGTTATCAATGTTCCTTTCTACTTCCTTTCTCCATCTGTTTTCAAGATATCATAACTTTCTAGTTCTATTTTTTTAAATAGCTTAAATGATTTTTCTCTTTGTTGTTTATCTTTCTGCCTTTGAATCTAGTCATAGAAACTGAGTTCTTCATAATATTCCTGATAGTTGTAAACAGGTCCAGCATATTCAATTCTGTCTTCCGGAAAAAATCTTTTTCTATCTATCTATCTATCATCTATTTAGCTATCTATCTATCTACCTACCTACCTACCTTTCTATCTATCTGGCCTATTTCAGATGAAAATGGGTATTAGTAGTAAAATGGCCAATCGACTGTCCAGGAGACTGGGGTGTCATAAAGTGAAAATCTGGTCTGTGGGGGTTGATGGAGACAGCCTCTATAAGTGGGGTTACAGAATGGAGAAAGTATGAAATATAGAAATAGAGGGAAACCACACGTTATTCTGATTGGCATAAATTTACATGAATGCAGGCCCTAAACATTTGCTATTTTATGATCTTCCAGTAGTCAGAACCTCAGAGGAATTTTAGAACATTAGGAAACATATTTTTGTCAGTTCTGGAAGTGGCATGGTCAGGGCACAAAACCATGTGGGGCACAGAACTGAACCACTTGGCCATGGCCTCAGGGACCCCATGGTGCACTGAGCTGGAGTTTACAACATGTCATGATCTGATCTTAGTCACGTGTCCATCTATTCACCAAATAAGATTTCTCAGCAGCAACTCTTGATAGAAGGCTTGGAAAAGGTGACAGACTTTTGAGATGTTTTGAAGAAAGAAAAGACAATGCTTGATAATTTATTGGATGTGGAAAAGAGGGAAGGGGGCGTTGAGGATGACTTATCACTTAGATAAATGGGAGTGATGAAGCCACACTGAGATGGACTATGGCAGGTCAGAGGATATAAAGAGTTTTGCTTTGAGCTTGACAAGTGTGAGATGCTGGCGGGATTTCTAGGCAGAGGATTCTAGAAGGCTTTTAGATATATAGAGCTGGAACTCTACACAAAAAATAGCAGTTGTGAGCAAATAAATAGTAATTAAAGTCAAAAGAGTGCATGCATCTCCAAAAGTGAGTAAAGAAAAAGCTCAGGGACTTCCCTGGTGGTCCAGTGGTGAAGAATCTACCTTCCAACGCACGGGATGCGGATTCTATCCTTGGTCGGGTAACTAAGATCCCACACGCCACGGAGCAACTAATCCCATGTGCCATAACTACTGAGCTCAAGCGCCTCAACTGGAGAGGCCACGTGCCACAAATTACAGAGCCCACACACTCTGGAGCCTGCACATCACAACTAGAGAAGAGAAAACCCGCATGCCAAAAATAGAAGCCCAGGCACCACAACAAAGATCCCACATGCTGCAACAAATATCCCACGTGCTGCAACTAAGACCTGACACAGCCAATAAATAAATTAATTAATTACTTAAATATTTTTTAAAAAAAGGAAAAGCTCAGATGCAACCCTACCCCGCATCCCCAAAACTATGTAATAAATGGATGGTGAGAGAAAAGCCTGTAGATTAAGATGTAGCTATAAAAGTAGAGGAAAACAGGGTCTTCAGGAAGACCAGGGACATAACAATACAGGAATATCCTAAGAATACAGGAATGCCCAACAGTGCAAAATGTTTCAGAGGAAACAATTCTTCAAGGTCTGGAAAGGATCCATTTAAGAACTCAGGTGTCATTGGTGAGCTTGTCATGGGCCCCTTCAGTGGGGGAAGAAACCCAAGGATCAGGGATCATGGGTGCCGACACTGGCTGATATTAAAACACACAGTTCTGTTCTGGACAAGGGAGCCCTGAGGGGCTGTTATTCTCCAATCTAGCATTTATTAGCCCGAAATTCCCCAGGCTGCTCTAAAAACAACTGAAGCTCATTGTTCACTCACTAAAACAAGTTCTTGCAGGTTGAATTTTAACTTCTCGTGTAGATCTTTTCCTCTCCCATATCCTTTATAAACTTTCCTTTCCACTTCATTTGCATATTGTTTTGTATCATTCTGCTCCATCTCACCTTCTTTTTCCAACCAAACTCAGCTTTACTAACCCAAACTGGCATCTGGTCCCTTGCTCTCGATGACTTCACTAAAAAAGAAAGAAACCTCTCAATGAATGCCACTCTGGAAGTCTAGGAACAGGGATGAGTATCTTTGACTCACTCTTGACCCCTTCTCCCCTACTCTTTCGATCCACTGTGAGCCAGCCTTTTGCTCTGTGATGGTATGGAGGGCTCTGCAGCATGTACAAGCATGGGTTTCTCTAAAATTCAGCCATTCAGTACTTGCCAAGAGTCTCTTTTGATATGACTATAGGAAAGGGAAACACAGAAGTTAAGGCATCCATTTCCTACCCACTTCTAAGCTCCAAGCTCCAGGCTCCATGCTGGGTCCCATGGTCCTACCCTTTCAACTCCAGAAATCTCTTGCTGGCAGGTTTCCTCATGACTCTCCAGCATTTCCTGTTTCCCTCAACAGGAAACACTGTGAAGGGGCTGTCCTCTGGTTCTTTCAGAGCTTCTGCTTCCCTCCAGAATAAGGAAATGCTATTATGCATATAGTTGGAAATTGAACAAAAGAAAACGAGCCCAATCAAACAATAATTCCCCAGCATACATGCCTCCCCCCACCACACACAGCGTACTTTGGGGGTTTCAAACACACTCAGACAGTCAGGACTACTTGGCCTAAAGTGGGTCTAATTTTCCAAAAGATAGAATGATGCAAGAATATAGGCCGTGTGGGAACCATGCTCTGTAACTGGGCTCAGTGATTTTGGGCAAGTCATTTAAACTCCCTGAAGGGCGGATACCTCCTACAGTAAATGGGGATAATATCTTACCAGCTGTTTCACGGATTAAGTGAGACAACTCATGATAAAAGTTTAGCACAGTGGCTGGCACACAGCAAAATACTCATCATCTGAAATGGTAATTATCCATTATCCTACTTTTCCTATTGAAAATAAGGATGCTTTAAGAGTATGAGAGGGTCCATCCTGAGTATAAAAGTGTCATTTGAAGCAGCTCTATAGAGAAAACCGTAGAGAACAGAGTCCTCCTTGAACTGTGGGTCTACAGGGTACCCAGGCACCGGCACACTGGGGAATGCAAAGGATCGTATCAATAGCAGTTTGATTCAAGTCAGTTTATTTTTAGTGCCTTCAATGTAGAGGGAGCTGCCACTCTGGTCAAATTGAGGTAAAGGTTTTTCCCTCTCTGCACTTATCCAAATATGAGAGACACTGGACTGTTTCTTTGCAGCACAGACACTGGGATTCTAAGTTGCATTTTCAACTTTCATTTGGAGGTTAGGGTTTGTGTAGGCAGAGCCTCAAAGCTCCTCAAATGAGTGAAAAAAACTAGGCAAACAGCTTAGAACGGGGAGAAGTGTATGTTCGTTCGTCTAGCATCTGTGACCATGACACGAATCCTAGGTCCAGACCCAAGGAACGTGCATCAGTCACTTCAGAGAGGCAGGTGCATGCCCTCATCCCGCATGAAGCCCCCCGCAGCCCCGAGACATTCCCCACGTGAGCCTAGTATCGCAGGGGCCGCTGCAGCCACGCACTGTATCTTCAGCTGCATTCACACCCTCCACATCCCGGGAGCAAGGACAGCTGATGTGAAGCAAGAACTCTGGTGTCTCTGTGGAGGATGAAGGGCAGTTGATACGTACAGAATAAAAACAGCCAGGCGCCGGCCCGTTTACTTAGGCAACTGGAAGCCCTTCCGACCTGGTTGACATTTCATGCTAATAATGATAAACAGGAATGGAAGTTGTGACAATTCCCCACCGTTTTCTGTTTTGCCCTCCCTCTTTGCCTCCACTTTTAAAGCTCTAAACAACAGTCAGACGTAATATGCAGACTTGGGGTTCACCGGGGTGATATGCACAAGGGACTTTATAGGTGAAGCTCGCGGACGCTGCAAAACACTCCGTCAAATGGACCCTGAACATGAAACCAAAGTGACCCGTGGGTGAGAGAAACACAAAACAGAATGAGAGAGTAATGTTTCTCAGCACCACTCCGAGGACTCTTCGGGAAGGCTGGGAAACATAGTGCAGGAAAGGGAAGCAGGAAGATGTTTCCGGCGAGAGCAGGCACGGAGCTATAGAGTAAAGAAGGGAGGAATAGGACCTGGCGGCGGCGGCAGGCCAGGAGAAGGGGCGCATCCCGAGTGCTGGAACATCTGCTTCCCATGCTCAGAGCCCTGGGGGCCGTGGTGGGCCGCGGTGGGGGCACGGCTGGGCATCTGAGTTTTGAGTCTTTCATTCGTTTCCAGCTCATCTCTCAGGTCGTCTTCAGCCACAGAACTCGATGGTAAACCCATGTGCTTTATTGTCTCTCTGGGAAGGATAATTACTATCTACTAAGTCGCACTGTCACTTTAAAATAATGTGATGATTTCAAGTGAAGTCACCAACTTAGAAAATCAAATGCGACAATTTGATAACCTTATTTTAAGGAGTGTGGAGGTAATATGAACAAAGGGCCTTATTTTTTGTGAATTCAAGATTCCTTTTCCTTACATTCCTCTACCAGCTGTCCAGGCACGCTGCGTACAATATGTGTATATGTTTCCAAGTGTGCATTAATTTTGCATATTTGATTCATCAATATATGTATATCATTTATTTTTATTTTATTTATTTTTTTTGTGGTACGCGGGCCTCTCACTGCTGTGGCCTCTCCCGCCATGGAGCACAGGCTCCGGATGTGCAGGCTCAGTGGCCATGGCTCACGGGCCCAGCCGCTCCGTGGCACGTGGGATCTTCCTGGGCCGGGGCACAAACCGGTGTCCCCTGCATCGGCAGGCGGACTCTCAACCACTGCGCCACCAGGGAAGCCCCATATGTATATCATTTATACATACATGCATTCATAATCTGCAAATTCAGTTGGCTGTATGTAAAAAATATGTACAGTAAGCTCTAACTGGAAAATGAGATAGTAAATAGACAAACCCTATCTTCATCCAAATTCTTTCCATCTCACTGTTACGCCCCAGCACCATCCTCTCCCTTTGCACCACTGCAGGCGCCTCCTGACCACTTCCTCTCCTTCCATCCTGCCCTCCTCCTACCTGGTCTCCACGTGGAGCTAGAGAAGTCTTTTAAAAGGTGGCAGATCATGATACTCCCAGGCTTTAAATCCTCTCATGAAAGGAAACCTATGAGTTAAAAAAGATCTAAGTGAAACATCAACCAGTTAAAATATATGAACCTTATGTGAATCCTATTCAAGCAAACTAAAATAAAAATTATATACACATCAACTTTTAAACAGGGACACACTAGTTGCTAATATTTATTTGATGCTCTTAAGGAATTATTCTTCAATGTTCAGGTATGATACGTGCTGACGTATTTGTGGGAGAAATGCAATGATACCTGGAGGTTGCATTAAAATCTGGTCGGGATGGGACGACTGGGTGGGGCTTGGAGATAAGGATGGTGTGAATTTTTCACTGTTGAAGGTGGTGATGCCCGTCCGAGATGCGTGATGCTCTTCTCTACACTTTTGAGTATGTTTAAAATTATGCTTAAAATCATCCATATTCTTCAAACAAAAAATAGATAAATAAAGCCCTCCATGATTTACCACTGCACTTTGGATACAAATCCAAGTCAGGTGCTTGGCCTGACTTGGCTCTGCCCACTTCTCCATCCCTACCTGCAGGCTCTCCAGGACCCCATAGCCCACCATCTTGGCTTCTTTGGGCCTCTCCAACAGAAGACAGTGTATCTTTTCTTGGCCCAGGGCCTTTGTACTTGCCCTTCCCTCAGCCTGGAACATGGGCTCTCCGGCTCTCCACGTGGCTGGATTCTTCATATCACTCTGGCCTCCAGTCAAATATCACTGTCATTCCCCTGGCCACCCACTCAAATGTGCTCTTACAATGTCTCTCATCGCCCTGCTTCATCTCCTTCCTATGCATCGCTTTTACTTATTTTCTTTTTTTTACAGTCTTCCCTCACCAGACTATAGCTTGTTGAAGGCTGAGACCTTCTTGTTCACTCTTCCTCCCCTGGCCTAGAATAGAGCCTGGTGCATGGCAGACATTCAGTAAACACTCACTGAATGAATAAATACATGTTATAATTTCCAGTGACAAAGCAAAATCTATTCCTGTGTGTGCTAGACCTTTCTTTTTTCTCTCTTTCCAATATTAGATTAATAGGGACAGAAAGAAATGCCAATTATTTCCGTATTCTCTTTCTCTCTCTCTCATTGAAAATTACAAGAGGAGGAATAGATAGGAGAGAACCGAATATGCACTGTTACCCTAAGGACAGGGTCCTGTTAGTGGCAATCCTGCTGAAAGGAGAGAAGTGGATAATAATGATCACAAAACCCAAAAGAGCCTCCACGTCTGTAGTTCTCAGGGGTTCTGGTCAGGGATGCCCGTATCCTGCTGTGGTCTGCAAGCCCTCCCGGCCAACCTGCCTCAGCTGCTTCCCCGCTTTCCTCCTTTCCTGAGCCTCTCTTCAAGGAGCTGGTATAACCATGATCCAAACCCTCCACTCCAGTTGCAGATAAACTAGTAACTTGTTAGGGGATTATCCCTTGAATAACGAAAATGGGCATTTTTCTTTTAAAGGCAAAAATATTTTACTGTTTTCTCTTATTTTCCATCACCCTCTACTGCAGCCCCTGCCCCCTGTGTCCCTTCCCCAGGTCCTCTTTGTATAAATACAGGGTCATATCAAAGACGTCGTTTCGATGTTCTACCAAATACCTTTAAAAATAAACCATATGTGTTCCTTCAATTTTATAGCTTGTTAGTCCAAAGTATAGGGCACATTCTGCCTAAGGGGACAGGGTCATGGAAGTCATGGGGTTAAACTCATTTTTAATTTGTCCACAGATGGATGCTCCCAGTTGTTCCTTTATCTGGGAAGCGTACATCCATAGGACTGCAATAACAAATATTCAGGAAGCTGCATTCACTGTGAAATTTAACAAAGGGAATTAGCCACAGTGTGTGAACAGTAACTTTAAATAGCAGGGGCAACAAAGAGCACTGTAGCTGATAAAAGAAAACTGGTAATTACAATATTAGTGCCCTTGCCACATTTTGCTATATTAAAAGTTTGCTTACAATTCCACCCTTCGTTTTGCCTATCAAAATAGAGCAAAATAAAATATAATTGAGACAAATTGATTTTCTGGATAATTTTTACAAAATGGCCCAGTCAGTGTAAAATACTCTCTCCCATAATACAAGTTTTAATTGTAAAAATTAATCTTAAAATATTTTTTAAATTTTTAAAAATATTTTGATAGAGACTCTTTCACCATGCCAGCCTCAAGGGAGGAAGGGTAACAAATCTCATTTTTCTGAGTCTTCATCCAGGAAGAATGGACTATGGCTTTTCTCTTTAATATTTAATCTAAACTTTATTAATTTTTTTTAAAGAATAAAAGATTCTGTGTCTAATTATGCTCACCTCCAGGACTGCTCTAAAGCGTGGCTTATGTGATATAAGGCCTGCATAAAAGGCTGTATTATCTTGAGCTTTCATTATTGTCATTTTAGTTCAGCCATATTTTTCTTTTTAAGCTTTAAAAAGCATTGATCTGAAACAAGCCCTCGCAGTGAAACTCTCTCACTGTGTAAGAATACGAGAGGGAACGCTTCGAAACAGCAGGGCTTCTGTTCCCCCGAGACTCATATCCAGGAGCCAGAGCTGCCGTCATTCCTCCTTCAGCACCCAGCTGATGTGAAAGTAGGAAGAGTGGCCCAAGAATATTTTCCCATAGTTAACAGCTTTCAGAATAAGATGTGCCGAGTCTTTCTCACAGAGCCCCGTGATGCTCCCTTCTGCTCACCTGATGAACTGCTTTCAGTTCTGAGCTAAACGTTTTAAGAAGGCCAAGAAGAGCTGTGTGAACATTCCAAGAAGGGTGACCAGTATCTTAATGGAATGAAAATCAATAAGCTGTGAGTGCCTAGAAAATGAATCACTTCAGGGAGGCATGGTGGATCTTCACTCTTTAGATGGTTGGTCAAGTGGAAGAAGAGGTAGACTGACGTTGTGAGATTCTAGAAGGGTAGAACTAAGGTCAGCGGCTGGAAATTGCATGACGAAATTTCGTAGCTCAATATAAGAACTTTCTTATCATTGGTTAGTTCTATCCAAAAACTTAAAGAGATTTTCTTGCCAAGCAGGGAGCTCTTGGTTCCTGGCAGGGCTCCCAAGACATGGATTGACGGCACTGTCTTGTATGCTACTGCACCAGTCCTGGCGTGGGGTCAACCTCAACACTAGATGGCCATGTGGCAGAGGCTGCTACCCAGCCACCACAGTCCAGCCCCTGCCGTCCACAGTAAAAACTTATCACTGAGAAACAGCTGCCCAGCTGGGGACTACAATTCTCAGCCTCCTTTGTGTATAGTTGGGGTCTTGTGACTAGTTTTGACAGACCATTGGAATGTGAGCAGAAGTGATGTTTGTCATTTCTATGCCACAGTAGTTAGGAAGCCAGTAAGTCTTCTTCATCCTTTCTTTCTCCAGCTGCTGCTTGGAGGCTAGACTCCAAGGCCCTAGTGAAGGATTCAGGGTCAGGGAAGGAGCCTGGGACCTTGAAGCTGCCCACAGACCAACAACTCACCTGCTGAACTGATACATAGGCCAGTGTTAAGCCAGCGAAATTTGGGGGGATATTTATTTTTTACAACAGCTGGTCTGTCCCTACCTAATATATCCGCTAAGTTTTCTTCCGGATGTAAAGAGTTGGTTGATTCTAAGTCAATGTGGGTTATTCTGGAATGTATAGACTATACAGGCATTCTAGAAATTTCTTTTTTCAGACAATCATTTCCCCTAAGACAAGTGGCTATGAATCTATTTCATTCCAACCCTAGTTAAGAACCCCTGCCCTGGGCAGTTTCAGCCAGACTCTCGCAAGCCGTCAGGGGGAAGATGTGACTCAGCAGGTGAGCCATTCCTTTCTACTTGCCTTTGGGTCATTTTTTAGGGTAGCATATAGTCCTTGGGCAATGCTGGAGACACTCAATCCCAAATTATTTCTGCTGGTGAAAGATGGAGGCCACAGCACCAAAAGTGACCCTAAATAGAACTAAGAAGGTAATTGCACTATTGGGCTAGAGCTAGGTACATTGGCCAGAAGCCAGAAGCCAGCTCATTTGAACAATGACTCAGAATATTTGCCTCTTCAGACTTGCCAAGGCCCCCAAAGGCCTGGTCTGTGACACTGGATTTCTTCTGTGCACACATGACTCTTTTACTTCCCCTTGAAAGGGCATGTAATTTCCATGTAACTGTGCAGGCTAGAAGCGTGCTTAGGACTAAAATAGCGCCGATTGTGAAAGAGCGTAAGCTTGGTGAAACACTCCCGTCATTATACTATGCTCTGTGGCCATTAAAGTATTGAAGTTGTTTGGGTTGAAAATAGGGGACATCTTTTGTAGGGCAAGGCCCTGAGACAACAAGAGGTTAATCCTTTGTCAGTGGCCATGTCAATCTATGGCAAAACCAGGTTCAGAAGCCGACGTGTTTATTTCCCTTGGCTGCACTCAGCTGGACACTGAGAATGTTATTACTAAAAGATCAAACCTTCATCTCAAGCCAAATTCCTACAGAGGGCGGGGAAGAGCGGACAACCAGCTTGTGTTTCTGTTGTGCGCTTGGGCTCATCCACACATACGTACAGATCCACGTTTACAACAGGCCTGTTAGATGTCTGCATTCAGAGTAGCATACGCACCTATATACCATTATGCAAACACCGGGAAGGGCAGGAGTGTTTTCTTCCCCCAAGGTATTATCGAGGGTTCTAGTTTTCCTTGGTGTCCTAAATCTGCTAGGGAAGAATCTGCCTGCTCCAGAAATTGATGCTGTCTGTCAAGGACACAAAGAATTTGTGTCTTTCTCTTGGGGGTTTCTGTCACATTGGCAGGCAGTAATGGGTCAATACTGTCAATATGGTTTTGAGTTTACATTCTGCTTTTCTTTGACTAAAAAGATGGGTATAACGTATAACTAAGGCTTAGGAAGTGGCGTCAGAGCTTTTCCCCTTAGAGAAGGTGTGAGCCGAGGCCAGCAGCCGGAGGGGCTGAACCATGGACTGCTGAGGTCTTTTCACCTGCTAACATGCTGTGACGCTGTGCCTCCAAACCGGGCTTCCTCTGCTCTGACCATACGCTCTGAAATTTGGAATGAATGCAGTTTAAAGACTCCCTGTGTTCAGTGCTGCCTGACTCTTGGGGGAACCCAGAGATTCAGAGCTCAGGGCCCAGGGTGACCCGGTTGTGGCTAAATTATTGAGTTCAAAGTCATTCCCTGCTGTGTGAGCATCCCTTTGGTCTGTCACTTAGAAACATACCTCCACCTTCCCTGGGAGCCGCCCTGTGGAACTGGCAGACCATGTCCACTCCCTGGGTTCTTGGCCTCCTGGGGCCCTGTCTGGCTGCCCTGTGCGAGGCTCCTTGTTCAAGATGGAGCCTGGAACCTTCCCGGGTACATCGCTCTCCACTACACATAAAGATGATACGGAGTTGGCTTTGCTGTGTGTAAAGGTGCGACAACAGCTGTGGGGCAGTTAATTTCTCCGAGGTCTGGTGACCTTCAGAACGTGTGCACACCCATAACCCTGGCTCCCCCTAGTGGCCGGTGGCACCCCATCCAGAATTTTGCTTCCTAACTTCATGAAGGGTGCGTGAGAAGATCTCTAACCAACCTCTTTTCTCCAGAACCCCACAGTCCAGGGGCCCTGGGAATGCCTTACACACACTGGCATCCTATATCCCAACATCACAAAGCACCAGGGGCTTCCTGGGAGCTCTGGTGCCTTGGAGAAAATGCCTCTTACTTCTCTGCTTAGGTGAAATTTCCTGCCAGGGAACGCACCATGGTCTCTTGCTTTCTGGGCTATAGCTGGTGTTTCTTGGCTCGACGGGATGTCTGGACGCTGCAGGTAAAGAGCAGACACCTCACGTGCCAGGACCAGAACCAGCACCTAGACCTTCCCCAGCTCTGGCCTTTGACGTCTTGGTTTGAATCTTCCATCAATGTCAGGGAACACAGTTTAACCCCCATAGTTCTCCAACCACGCTAAGAAACACCGCCAGTGGAAGCAACGACAATAATCCCCAAACTGAACAAGGAACATCCTGGCACCTGAGCTACCTGACTTTTGCTGAGAATTAGAAATGGCTTATTTTCACTTCTTCTCTTGAATTCCATTGCTCTTTTCAAAGACATGGAGATGTGCTCTCATTCATGAAGACACGAGGTACGGGACCTTCGCTAGGTTAGGGGGACTGAGAGGTAGGGGGAAGCACAGGGTGGATAATGTTTGCTCCCGTGCAGTCTGTCTGGGCTCAGCAAGTCACTGGAACGCCATCCCTCAGGGCCTTCATCTGCATGATGTGCCTATGGCTGAGAGCATCTCTGGGGATTCACTGAAGTAATACTTGGAAACTGCTTGGAACAGTCAGTGCCTGACACTCCATGAACGTTAGCTGTTATTATTAGGATTAGGGCAGCACCAAAAACGTACACTTCCCTGAGCTTTTGTTTGGGCAAGTGTGTGCCTCAAGAGCGTGCCAAAGTCAAACTAATTTAGTTTTAGAAATATAGAAAAAGACATGGCTGTTTGCTGAGATCTTACTCCCCAAGTACCAGCTTGTGGTGTATGTTTACAGCTGATGCAACTGTTGGAAATAAGAGGCTTTGGAGAATTGGATGCCTTCAGAGTGGAGTCATGGGATGTACTTTATTTGTAGGTGGCTGGTTAAATTCTGACCCGAGTTATCTTGGGACGGCTTTTAAGTGGCTTGTGTGAGACTCATTTCAGGCTCAAGCCCAGTTCCTAGAGGACAGGTGTCCACCCGAGAATGTTGGCACTGGTCTCGGAAACTTCTGTGGGGAGACAAGCCCGCAGATAAGTCCAAGGGCCCTAAAGGTGTCTCAGCCCAGGGAAGAACCTCTGGGCAGTGGTCTCAGACATAAAAGCAAAGGAGACCAGCTATGAGTCGTTGGGTGGAAAAAACAGACATTGATGGTTTCGGAAACTTGCCAACCTCTGCCGTTTCATCAACATTAGATACATCGACAAGGGAATCTATGCTCTCAGTAGAAACTGTGACACTGCATTTGGTGCTGTGATGACATAATACTGAACATTCATCCATCTGAAACCAGGCTCTTGAATCGTGGGCTCCCATGTGGCCGGGTTGTGATGGTTCAGTAGCACGGGGTCATCGGCCTTCCTGAGTCACCCGCCCCAGGGCCAGTGAGGGGTGTGTCTCTTTCCTTTGCTGTGCCGACCTCCTCTTCTTTTCTCCCACCTGCTTCACTTCTGAATGCTGAGATTACATGTTTTTCCCACGGCATCCATATACCCACTTGCATTTTTCAAGGGGACTAATTGTAAAGAGAAGTCAGACTTGGAGGAAATTGTTACTAAATTTATCTGCAGGAAAAATGCATCTTGTCTATTTGATATGAGATGGAACCGTACTGTTTCCTAAGTGATCCACCTTTTGTAAAAGAAAGGAAATCACGAGGAAGAATGAGAACATTTCCAGTGACTTTTCCCTTTGCCCTGCTCCCATCCCTGACATTGACGTGAACTCTGATGCATTTAAGATAAAGCTAGTTTTGGGGGGAGGTGTGTTGGACTCCAGATTTCAGTGAGCAACCTCCACCCACAAGTGACTGGGTTCTGTGATGTAATAAGAGAAGGCTCTCGACAAAGACTTCAGAGTTGACCTCTCTCCCCACACGTAACTAATGCAGGTGAACTTGGCCTCTATACCCTCTGCCCCTCCCCTTGCCCTCGCGTCCCCTTCTATCCTGTCTTCATGCCGGCTGCACAGGGGAGGCCTTGAGGACACTTCCTCTCCTTTTGGGACGCTGCGACACTGGGTTCCTGTACGGCCGGGCGCGGGCTGACCGTCAATTGCGGCACTGCTCAGGCGCTTTTGTCTCCCAAATATGGCACCGTGGCAGCTGAAACACCTTATGAAAATAGCATTAAAATGTGTAATGTACCAGAAATAAACAGAGAGAGAGACAGCCAGGAAGCTGTGCTAATCACTGCTTTGATGTAGCATGAATTACTGTATTTTTAAGGGTCTCAGGTTTCGGACTGCTTGTTTTGACTCAGCTGCCACTGCTCCAGTGTAGGGCTGGACCCAGTTTTCCACCTCTTCTCCCTCCGTGATGACAGCTGTTGTCCCTTGACTCACACGAAAACGATTTCTCCACCCTTCCCCTGCCTCCCGGCCCTTTCCTGGCAGGACTCCCTGTAAAGTCTCCACCTCCCCTCCCTGGGGGTGGCAGAGGCCGAGCACGGCCGCCTGGCAGGGGTCCAGGCTCTCCCAAGGTCCTGTGTCATCTGCCAGCCGGTCGGGCACTCCGAGACAACGTCCTATTTTTAATCTCGGGTCCCCTGGTGCTCTCTTAGCTGGTCGGCCGAGTCGGGAAATGGAGTTTGGCTCGACTTGTGTCACTGGGAGCTGTGGAGGACTAAAGCCTTTGCTGAGTGGAGCTCTCAGGACGAAAGCATCGTATGGTCCAGTTTTGGGGGTCAGGACATTCCTGCTTTGCCTGCACGGGTGATGGTCCACTTAAAAAACGTCCCAATGCTGACTTGCCACGCCGGAGTCTAAGAGAACTTGGGTTTGATAAGGGCTCAGTGCCTTCCTTGGTCTCAGGATCATATGGACGCCACAGGGCACAGGTAAACACCAGAGGCTGTCCCCACTTTAGAGCTGTCCAGTGACCCCCTTTCAGACAGGACCTCTGGGCAGTCCTGCAAGTTAGTTAAGGATCTGGGCTCAGTCCCCGCTCTGCTCCTGGATCCAGGAGCGCCCTCTTGTGGTGGGAAGAGCTCTGGACAGAGTTTTTTCTTTTCCTAATTTTTTTTTTTGAAAGAACTCCATTATTAACATTTTCTCTGCCTTTTCCACTAATCCCTAGAGTGAAAAACGTTATCTGTTAGTTTGAAGATAAGCAGCGTAGAGAGAGAGAAGTTAGAGGTAGTTTTATCATGATTATCAACATCTTTGTGTAAAAACCCCAGTCAGGCCACATTCATCCTCTCAAACCTGGACTTTGAAAAACATTTTTTAATGGTGTCTTGGCCTTCAGGATTCTACCCCCTCATCCTTATTTACTTATCTGTCTTAAAATTAAACTAAATTTTCTTTAAAACATTTTGTTTCTTTTTTGATCCCTGCTTTGTTCAAAGAGTGTTCAGAGCTGCCCTCTGGACGTAGTTGGAAGGCTGAGCCTTTCATGAGCTACCCGTTCCTGCCTCTCTTTGGGGACATCTTACTCTACTTTGCTAAGCCCTTTGGTGACGTGGCCCTCCCCTCCCCTCCGGCCACCAGCTGGTGTCTCCCCTTCTCCATCCCTCCAGCTCTGCTTCTGTGGGAGATGTCAGGATCCCCCTCTCTGATCCGGTCCTTCTCTCCCCTGCCCACCTCTGTCCATCTTCACCAGAAGGTCATCCTGCCTGAGCCCTGGTGTGCACTTCCTCTTCTTCCATCCACTGGTGCTTGCAATTTGTGCTAATTTGCACTTTGTGTCTTTTTCTAAACAATTCCTATCCATTTCCCCAAGTATATTAGGGGACCAACCATGTGCCTTTTCCTCCCTGGAGGGATGGAGGGGTGGTGGGGTGGTGGGGTGGAGGGATGGAGGGGTGAGGGAGGCAGTGGTAACCATGGTCACCATGAATCGGTCTGGACCTCTCACTGCTCGCCAGGCTCTGGCCGTGCTCCTTAGAGGTACATCAGTTCACTGCATTCTCACAAGAACCTCCCGAGGTCAGTGTCATTACAATGGTCCCTATCACACAACAGGAGTCACAGATGCTCAGAGAGCCTGGGACCTTTGTCTTGGTCCCAAGCAAGGACAGGATGGAGCCAGGACTGTGATCCTAGACACAGATTGTCTTCTGACTACAGCCAGTCAGTGTCACTGCCTTGACAAAGACCCTGTGACAGAAGTTCCTTAATGGTCATATCTGCAAACCAATAAAAGGCTAAAGTCTCTGTTTTCAAACATGAATATAGTGAAGTATTCAGAAAAGTAAAGTTTATTTTATTTTAAATACTGCCTATTACTGAACGTAGGAGAAGATGTATGGGAAATGCAAGCTAACATCTATCTCGCTGATGTTCTTTTTCTGAGAAAGTGGTCATTGCAAATCAGTTAGGATGCGGTTGCCTGCAGGTTACAGAGAACCCAGCCAAACCGGTTCCAGCAGGAAGGGGGTGGTGTGACCCTCGGACTTGTCTTCCTTCTGTGGATGGTTTTATTCTTGGGCTGGTGGTGAGCTAAGATTTAGCAGTTCTGAGACCCATTTCGGGGCAGACAATGTTCAGAGGAGCAGAGAGTTGCTTGCAGAAGCTCTTCCAGAAGAAGAACTCTTCTGGGAAGAACATTCTCAGGGTTCCCCAGTTGCCTTTGTCTCAATATTCCACCTATGAACTCTGCCGTGGTCAGGCCAGCCTGGCCCACTGCTGGAGCGGGGCTGAGGTCACTTCCCGGAGGAACACAACACAGAATATCACTGGGATTCCATGAGGAAGGAGGAGAGGAAGGTGCAGTCCCAGGATGAGCCTCCTGGCAGGACATGCTAGGACCTTTAGGGATGAATTTACTCTTGGGTGACCTGTGCCCCTCTTATGAATCAGTACCTCACATCAGGGGGATGACTGGTGTTGGGGAAATGAGTCTGATATCACGGTAGAAAGCCCAGCTAACATCAACTCTTTTCTGTATTTTTTTGGACTCCTGGCTGTATTTTTAGCGTTCTGCCTGAGTCATTAATTCACCGTGCACTTGCTGAGACCCACTCTCCGTCTGGCCCTGTTCCAGGGGCCAGAGACATGGTGGTGAGCCAGCCTGGCATGGTTCGTCTTCGTGAGGGGAAAGGTCAGTAAACAGATTAACAAAAGGGATCACTTTGAATAATGGAAGTGCCACGTAGAAAACCAGATGGGATGTTGGAATCTGGAGCAAGGGAAGAACTGGCAACATAGTTTGCAGGGCCTGCTGTGTCCAAAAAAGCAAGGCAGGGCCCTTGTTCAGAAACTGGGACGGATTTCAAGATGACCAGGTAAAGCATTAAGCTGAGCACAGGACCCTCTGAGCCTGGGGCCCCTGCCCCGGGGCTGGCCCCTCACCCATGACTCCAGCCCTGGGCAGGGAACTGCTTTGGGTAGGGTGATCAGGGAAGGCTTCACTGAGGAGGTGACATTGGGATTGGATTCTGGTGAGAGCTGGGGTAAAACATTCTGGCAATGGTCCTGCTGGGATTTGCAGCTTGGCTTTTCAAAGATGCAACAAGAAGAGGCCACCAGGGGAAAGCTGCACAAAGTGATGTCAAAGGGCAGGATGAAGGAGGTCAAAGGGCAGGATGAAGGAGGTCAAAGGGCAGGATGAGGATGTAGGTACTCAGATGGTGTAGGCTGGCGGGGACGCTGCTCCACTAACGACCTTCCAAGCTTCATGATCTCACACGTGTGGATTTTGGCCTCTGCCAATGAAGAAACTTTGTAAGACAAGACATGCCTGGTTGGAGTTTTGCTCCAAGAAGTTCACTCTGGTGTCCGGGTACGAAGAAAGAAGATCACAGTTAAGAGGTTCTTCCAGTTACCCAGGAAAAAGATAAGCCAGGATAAAACAAACCTAGGAAGAATCTTTATACAGACCGACAAATAAATGGTTATGTACATGGGACTATATTTATTATATTTATTCAAATATTATATCTTGGGATGTGCATGGACTTCGCATACCTGCACTCTTTATTACGCTAAGGTTATATACTTACAGGTATGTGAAGTACAATATTACACAGCTGTGTTTAGTTAAAAATCTGAAAATACCCTAAAGTATTTCTACATCAGGAGAATTCAACTCTAATTATGTCCTCCTTACTCTTCCCAGCGTGATCCTGCATTGCGTGGACATTGATACAACTTCAGTTCCAGCCTCTCCTACCCTCTCGCGCTGTGGTCCAAAACAGCAAACAGCTTGTGACTCATCACACAGTTCAGGACTTGCCCTCGCCCTGGCAAGGCTGCTTTGCTGGACCCTCTGCCTGGAAAGACCTCTCTGTGCCTTTCTGCAACCCATCACTAAGGCTTCCACCTGCAACCAGAGCTATGGTGTGTTTTTCTCCTAGAGAGACTGCGAGGTCCAGGTTGACAGGGACTGTCTGTGTGTGTGAGGGCATCTGCAAAAGGTGTCTGCCATTGCCTGGGCCCTCCACGCATTTTGTGGAATGAAGCAAGAGGAGTGGCCGGAGGTAACAGGAAGGAGTGTGGGTTTTCACCCCCTTGTCCCAAGTTCAGCTCCCACCTCGGCAGTTTACTAGCTGTTTGATCGTAATCTCTCTGAGTCTAAGGCTTGCCACCTGTATGGGGAGATGACAGTAGTTCCTGCCTTGCGTTGGTTTGCCAGGGCTGCCGTAACAAAGTACCACGGACGGGGGCTTAAACGATGGGAATTTACTTTCAGAGTTTTGGAGCCTGGTCGTGGGAGATCGAGGTGTGGGCAAGATTGGTTCCCTCTGAGGCCTCTCTCCTTCGCTTGCATTTGATCATCCTCTCTCCCTGTGTCCGCAAATAGTCTTTCCTCTGCAAGAGTCTGTGTCGTAATCTCCTTTTCTTTTAAGTGTGACAGTGAGATTGGATTAGGGTCCACTCAGTGATCTCACTTAACCTTAATGACCTCTGCAAAGACACGGTCTTCAAACACAGTCACACTGGGGGCTAGGGCTTCAACATGGATTTGAGGGACCACAGTTCAGCTCAGAACACTACCTTCTCGACTTATTACTCACCTTGCACGTGGCCATGAGTGACATGTCCTCAGTCCCATCTACACGCAAGGCGATGGATTTAAAAAGACATCTGATCGTGTGAGCTAAGAAGTGTTTCACTCTCTTATATGAGCAGAGTTTAAGCTGAGAGAGGAATAAACACGGAGGGTCTGCAGTGGCTCCTGATTGAAACATTGAGGTTGGCGGAGCTCAGGCAAACCTCCACCATCTACACCACGTTTCCTCACAGCCTTTCATCCCATGCCAACGCGTTTGTTAACCATTCCATGCGGATATGTCTTGTCCTCTCAGATGACGTGCTCGTGGTGGCCTGCGGCAACACTTATCCTTGCGTGTGTCCCTCTGGCTGGCATTATGTTGAAGAGACTTTTACTGATCAAGTTCAGTAGTCAGCACTCATGACTTCCCTCTGTGCTGGGTTGGGGGGGGAGGGGAGGAAGGGGAGGGGGAAGTGAGTGTCCAGAGCAGATTCCCTTTGCCGCCTTCAAATGCAGCAGGGGAGCCACTGCAGCTTCCTGACCAGACGGAGCTAACTCAGGCCACCCCACCCTAGGGGAGCCCATGGGGGTTCTCCCCTGTAGGAATAACTCTCCCTACCTCTTTCCTAGTGCTCAGTGACAGTTTCAGAGACAGTTGCACATGTCACCTGGCACAGTGTTTGTCTCACAGCAGATGTGACATGATAAACGACAGTTGGGGGTGTAAATGATCATTTGGGGTGTTTTCCTCTTACACCTATTCCGCCCACAGAAGAGCCTCTTGTTAGTTTCTATCTTACTGCCTAGTCCTGTGTTTGGCGTCTACCATCACTTAATACACTTTGTGCGTTAAATACATCACTTAACCCATGTCCACTATTGTTTTGTCTTTAGATTCAGTACCAGTAGAAAATCTGCACCTTTTGTGAGTTTTAAGTGTTCTCTTACAGGCAGAGAAACACGTATAAGGCCCCCTCCTCCTGGGTGGCCTCACTTCTTCCTGGCAGGTGGCCTGGGTTTCTCCCCTCTCATCCTCCAGCCGGGCACACTTGTGCAGTAGAAGATGTGCAAACACCCAGTGTCCCTAGTGCTTTCCACCTGAGGCTGGGACGAGAAACTGGAAGGGTCCTTTGGGCGTGGGGAGAAAAAGCCTTTCTTTGTTTTCTTCCCGATATCATCTCTCCCTCCCACAGTGAGGATGAGTTGAAATGATTTCAGTTACAAAAGAACTTCATGGAAGAATTTAAATATTGGTTACGCCTGTAAGTTGAATTCAATTTACCCTTCTATAAAGAGTATTTGAAATTGATCACCTTCTTGAGAAATGAAGAGGGATTCTTCAGTCAACAAAGATTTATTGAGCTCTGATGTGCCAGACACTGGGGAACCCAAAACACAACAGAAAAAGGAAATCCCTGCCTTCATGGAGCTTAGACTAGGGGAGAGAGACAACAAACAAATAAAACACCTAGTACACCCGATGGTGGTTAAGTGTTGGGCGGGGATGAGGTGGTGGGATGGGGTGCAGGTAGTCGATATAATTAATAGCCTGGTTCCTGGGGGCCTCCCCGAGGTGTCCCTTGAGCAGAGAGGGAGGTCGTGGAAGGATCCAGCTTCCAGAATATTTCTGGGGAGAGACCCCAAGGCAGCAGGAGATAGAGGTGAGAGCAAGCACGGCTGTTGACACAGGGTCAGGAGACCCTGGTGGCTGCAGCTTCCAGAAGCATGTGCAGTGGAGGCTTGGAGGGACCAAGTGCAGAGAGTTCTGGTGGCCACCCTGAGTGAACGCGGAAGGGCCTGGAATGAGTGGAGCAGAAGAGGTGGGAGGCTGACCAGTCCCTGGAGTGATCACTGACTTCTCTGTGGGAGGACACGTTGCAGGAGGGAGGTGAAGGCAGCACAGGAAGCAAGCAGTGGACTCGGTCCACGTTCATGGGAAAGAAAGCCTGTCGGAACCAGCTTTGCTTCTGCTTAGAGAGCGGGGTGGCGTGTCAGAGACCCCGTCAGTATGAGGCTTTCACTCTGGAATCTGAATGCAGCTGCTCCTCCAGGGGAGCGAGGACTCCCAGCCCAGTTTCTCCTGGAAAGGAATCTCATTGACAAAAAGCATGAAATCTAAAACAGTCAGTGTGGGTACGTGGGTTTGCCATAGCTGTCTTCTCATCAAAACGCTCCAGAATGTTACTCTCAATTACACTTGCCAACTCTGTGGACGGGGAGCTCACTCACACTTGTACATTGCTTCACCTTCTGGATTAGACCACACGGGTTTGTCTACATCTGGAGAGAATTACATGAAATGTGTTTCTTTTTCTTTTTTAAAAATTTTAATAACATTTTCTTTTCTTTTTCTTTTATACTTTGTGATTTTGGGTTTCTTTTCTTTTTACTTTTTATTTTATATTGGAGTATGGTTGATTAACAATGTTGTGTTAGTTTCAGGTGTACAGCAAAGTGATTCACTTATACATGTGTCTATATTTTTCAAATTCTTTTCCCATGTAGGTTGTTACAGAATATTGAGCAGCGTTCCCTGTGCTATACAGTAGGTCCTTGTTGGTTATCCATTTTATATACAGCAGTGTGTACATGTCAATCCCAAACTCCCTAACTATCACCCTCCCTTCCCCTTCTCCACCCCCATAACCATAAGTTCGTTCTCTAAGTCTGTGAGTCTGTTTCTGTTTTGTAAATAACTTAATTTGTATCAATGTTTTTTTAGATTCCTCATATAAGCAGTATCATATAATATTTGTCTTTCCAGTATGACAATTTTTAGGTCCATCCATGTTGCTGCAAATGGCATAATTTCATTTTTTGAATGGCTCAGTAATATTCTATTGTATGTATGTATATACATGAAATATATTGGGCTGGCCAAAAAGTTCATTCGGGGTCTTCCATAGGATGTTATGGAGAAACTCGAACGAACTTTTTGGCCAACCCAATGTTTCTCTTATTTGCAGGTCAAGAAGTTTGCAGGCTGCAAGGTAAATTATTCTCTGAGCCTTTTCAGTCTGAGCTTCTAACTGTAAAATGTCATTTTTGTTTATCAGTTTCGTGCCTGATCAGAAAACCTTCTGTCTTCTAGGATTCCCCCTGCTCCTTTTATTAAATTATCTCTTATTAGGAACTAGATATCTTCTTGTGATGAGAAAAAATGAATTCAGGATCTGTTACTAGGGCAATGGGTATGAGAAGTATGTAGTATGCCCAGATCGCAGAACTGTAGAAAGATGCAGAATTTCTTTCTTTCTTTCTTTTTTTTTTTTTTGCTGTACGCGGGCCTCTCACTGCTGTGGCCTCTCCCGTTGCGGAGCACAGGCTCCGGACGCGCAGGCTCAGCGGCCATGGCTCACGGGCCCAGCCGCTCCGTGGCATGTGGGATCTTCCCGGACCGGGGCACGAACCCGTGTCCCCTGCATCGGCAGGCGGACTCCCAACCACCGCGCCACCAGGGAATCCCCAGAATTTCTTTAATTTCATTTATTGCTCCAATAGGAGGAGATAAAACTGTCTTCTGAAGACGCAGAGGAGAGAGCAGGGTTCTTCTCACTCTTTTCCTTATCTCTGTCTCTGCTGTCTCCCTTCTTTCCCTTTTCTCATTTGGAGCCAATTTTCCTGTACAAAAAATGTAGATGAACATTTCCTGCTGAAAGGAATCCTGAGATGTTGATGGGCCTCATGGACCCCCTCCCCCAAATACATAGAGATTTTTTAATGGTGTAGCAGTAGGATATCTTGTCAAATTTCCTCACTTCACTTCAGCTATCATTTGAGTATCTGCCTTACATCTGTCCACAAACCAGCCATTCCCCCAAGATGAGGACCACCCTTTATTCCTTTCCTTATCTACTGAAGGTCCCTGTTTCATATCCTGTACATAGTGAGCCCTAAGTGGATATCTGTGAATTGTATTTGAACCCACTCTCCAAATCCAGGACCCAGGAAATGGTGCTCAGTCACCATGAGGGCAGAATCTCACCTCCTCCAGTACCTACCCTGGGGTTTTGAATGTAGCAGGTAATTCCTAGCCATCCGACTACATTACAAAAGTAAAATTGCCTTGTCTCAGAGTTAAACCTCCATTTAAGATGTGTGAAGGCTACGTGAGGGTCTGTAATTAACTGGAAATGCGGAAGTATACAAGAACTCAATTTCCTTTTTAACCTTCATTTTAAAATTTTGAGAGCCTTTTGAATCTTGGTATTTTGTGAGTTCTCATTGAGGGGCTTGTCTGGATACGGTGGTGAGTCCTCCCACAGCTGATCTAGGTGCAGTATTTTATTTTTATTTAATTTTTATTTTATATTAGGGTGTAGTTGATTTACAATGTTGTGTTAGTTTCAGGTACACAGCAAAGTGATTCAGTTATACATATAGCCATTCTTTTTCAGTCTTCTCCCATGGAGGTTATTACAGAATATTGAGTAGAGTTCCCTGGGCTATACAGTAGGTCCTTATTGATTATCTATTTTATATATAGTGGTGTGTATATGCTAATCCCAAACTCCTAGTTTATCCTCTCCCCACCCTTCCCCTTTGGTACCATTAGTTTGTTTTCAAAGTCTGTGGGTCTGTTTCTGTTTTGTAAATAAGTTCATTTGTATCATCTTTTTAGATTCCACATATAAGTGATATTATACGATATTTGTCTTTGATTTACTTTCACTTAGTATAGTAATCTCTAGGTCTATCCATGTTGTTTCAAATGGCATTATTTCATTCTTTTTTATGGCTAATATTCCACTGTGTATATGTACCACATCTTCTTTATCCGTTCATCAGTCGATGGGCATTTAGGTTGCTTCCATGTCTTGGCTATTTTAAACAGTGCTGCTATGAACATGGGGGGGGGGTGCATGCATTTTTTCAAATAGGTGCAATAATTTCTTAACTACTGACTAAAATCCCTCGTTACTGATGAATTTAAAGTGACAGTGATTCGTGTTAGCAAAAGATGAATTGTTAAACAGAGTGTGTTGAAAACATAACATCGTAGGGATGCATACATTTAGAAAGAGTCAGTGATGAGTTATTTTGTGTTTGGTTGGAAGTTGAAAGGGGGATTTAGACTCATGTAAAGTTCCCAAGGCACCCATTAATAGCCTATTTCATGTCCCTGATTCTTGCAAAGTAAAGATATTATGCTACAGAGTCTCTTAAAATTAAGGCAATATGGGTGAAAAAATATCACATTTGATTTATACATTCTTTAGTTTTTCCATGAAGTCTGGTTCTTAAGCTTGGAGATTTTCTGTTATTTTCTTGTTTGCATTGGTGTCTAGAGAGACATTTGCCTACATTATAACTTATGAGAATGTTACTTTTCCCCCCTAGGCCAGAAAACAAACCAAATGGTCAGATATTCTTGGTTTTCTGCCTCAAAAAATTCCTGGTTAAGGTCTGTTGCTCAGACCTTACTCACAATTTATTACACCAAAGAAAGACACACTTGGGGAAAATGATCCCGGGGGCCTCTCTTACCCATGTCTGTTTTAGCATTCTGGGCTCAGGACCTGAAAGACCTGCTCAACACAGAGACTACATGGCTCTTTTCTTTCCTTCCTTCAATCTCCTTTCTTCTAAATCCTTTCTCTTTTTCTCTTGGTTTTTCTATTTCTCTGTTGAGAATTGGCCCTCTTCTCACTTCTTTCTCACCTCAGGCAACTCTGTCTCATTTGTCCCATTATAAGAAAATCCCAAGTGTAGAACAAAACCCCAAGTCCATTTCCCAACCTCATTCTTTTGTACATCCCGGTAGAACGACTTTTCTCAGAAATTCCACTTCTCTTCCATTCTGGAAACTGCAAGTTGCTCACTGATCATGGCTATGTTTTTTTATTTGAGTTGAGGGAATCATAATCCCAAAGCCATCATCCAAGTGGGGGGTTACACATTTTTGATTGATTCTTTTTTTTGTCAAAGTTTTTTGTCAAATTCCCTTTTTTTGTGTTCAGAACTGCCCTCCTTCTATGACTAATTCAAAATGGCCAAAATCGGTTATGACAGAAACAAGGTTAACCTGAGCTGAAGCAGTCAGGCTAAATATTGGGGGAAACACATTTTTTTTTTTAAATCTCAAGTTAATGAACAGACATTATTACTGACTATCCTATTTTGTTTGTGCTTTTGGTGTCAAAGATGCAGATTCTCATCTGAGTTGTTAGTTCAGCTGTTTAGGCTCCTATAACAAAGCACGGTAGACTGTATGGCTTACAAACAAGAAACTTATTCTCATGGTTCTGGAACCTGGAAGTCCAAGATCAGGGAGCCACCTGGTGGGTTCTGGTGAGGACCCTATTCCAGGTTGTAGACAGCTATCTTCTCCTTGTGTCCTCACATGGTGAAAGGAGAGCTTTTCCAAGGACACTAGTTCCATTCATGGGGGTTCCATGCTCATGACTCAAACACCTCCCAAAAGTCCACCTCCCATTACCATCACCTTGGGGTTAAGATTTCAACATATGAATTTGAGGGAGATGTAAAGATTCAGTCCATTGCAGGAGATGAACTCATTAAACATCTAATATATGTTAGACAGTTAAAGGTAAAGTACTAGTTCTATCTCATAGTCCAGACCTGGTACTGAGTAGGAGAGGAAACTGGACAAGCCATGACGTAAAGTGCTTGTAGGAAGCTCAGAACTAAAGAACCAAAATGTGTTTGTCTTTGGAAAATGATGGTTTAATAAAATAATAACAGCTGTGACTACTATTACGACAACAACTATTACTACTACTCTACTACAACTACTCTTCCTATTACTTCTACTGCTATTGATACTATTACTATATCACTACTATGACAACTATTACTACTATTACTACTATTGCTGCTACTACTATCACCATCACCATTTAAATTTACTAGCTACCTATACATTGGACACTTTATAAAAATTTTTTTCTAACCCTCACAGGGACCCTTCAAGACAGATATTATACTCATTTTACAGAAGAGTAAACACTCAGAGAGTTGGGTGATACACCCAGCTAATAAGTTGCTGGGCTGAAATTTGAACCGAGATATTTCTAGCTCCAAAGCTTCCTTCATTCCAATACACATTAGTGCAATCTAAGTCTAATAGAAAGCAGATGAGGTCATTCATGTGTGTGTGTTAGGGGGTGCGGGGAAGGGTCAGTGGGGTGGGGAGCTGCAGAGGGGAAGAACCAAGGGAGAGAAGGTGGGCCTGTGAATGGGTCCAGTAGAGCCCTGATGACAGCAGAGGAAGGATTATCCAGGCAGGTACTTCTACTCTGGAACTTAGAGGCTGAGAGGGATTTCTGATATAACTTCAGACCTGATTTAAAATGTTCACTTACTTGGATGAAGACTTAGGACAAGTGCTTATCAAAAATATGGATACTGTGAGTCCAGCATGAATATACTGGCTATCAGAATCAGGACTTCCAAACAGCTAAACAAATTTAGAAATTGCTCTGAATCTAAAAAGATCAATGTAAAATTGTATCCTTAAGTAAAAAAAAAAACAACTGCAAAAAACAAACAAACAAACAAAAAAACCAAAAAGACAAACCACACACACAGAGAAAAGACATAGTTAAATAGCAGGACGGGTAAAAGAGCGTTAAATGTTTTGCTTGCCCTGACCTTGATGTAGACCATCCACAAAAGTGAGGTTGCCTAACAGAGTTACGCTGCGTTCACTTGCATTAATAGATGTAGAGAGTGAAGAACAGCGTTTCATAGGACATTATAGGGCTAAGAACATTCAGAACCAAGTTTCTATTTGATCAGGGCACTAAAGATGAGGATGCACAGGACTGGTTGTGATAACTGGACTTGGAGAAGACTAAGTGGGGAGATGACAGCTGCCCTGAAATACTTAAAGGACCACCACATGGAAGATGGATTAGAAGCATTCTGAGAGTACCAGAGGGCAGGACTGGTATCAGTGGGGAACATTATAGAGAATTGATTTCAGTTCATTCTAGGGAAGAAGGATGTTCTCACAATTAAAGCTGTCCATGACTGAATGGTCTGCCTCATACAGTAGTAATGAGACCGTGGCCTTCTTGAGAAAATTTAATTACCAGGAAGTTCTCAAGTGCTCAATTTTATTTTTAATTCCCTTTTAAGAAATTAAAAATAATCTTGAACTATGTTGCCAATATATTATTATATGATAATATCTTTCCTACATTGTATGATCAAATTTTATGTTACCTTTGCGTTTTTGTTTTTTTTTCTTAAAGACATCGGCAAGTTGGTTTTGTTGATTTATGCATAATTGTGTTTGGTGTTTGCCACGGAGAGATGCTGACATTTAGGTGAGTTTACATCTTGAAAAAACTGGAGTAACTGCTAAGTGCTTCTTTCTGTTGACAAAAGCTGATATCAAGATTGGAAATGATGCAAACTTTCTAACATATATCAGCCTACTGTACTGAAATTGTTGACATATCTTTCTATCACTAGACTGCAAGTTTCATGAGAATAGTGGTTTTGTCTTGTCCTTTATATTCTCACACATCGGACCATAGTAATCATTCAATTAAGTTTTTTTTTAAATAAATGAATAAATGGTTTACCAGAATGTTCAAACAGAATCTAAATACATGAATTAATGAGTGAATGAATGAATGAATGTAAATTGACTTATATACCAGGCCAAAGTTTGGTTGCAGACTAAAGGGCATTTTCACTTCCAAGATTGTATAATTCTGTCCTCAGAATTCATTCTATACGCTTTAATGTGGAGAGAATTTCAAGTAAAATAGAGATGTCTGTGGAAGGGTTGAAAGAATGAAGAATGAGAAGAAATAGCAGTGGAAAAGCTTTGGGGAAGATGTGAACAGTGAACTGGGCCAGATAAATGTAGAATTTGAATTGGCAGAGAACATTTTGGGTACAAATAGCGTAAGTGGATTGCATGGAATTAGGAAGGTGAAGGATACATTTCCTTAAGGAGCTATGATTTCCAGAGCAATCCACTCCACGTCACATGATATGGTAATTGAAGTCCTGGATTATGGGGTTCATGGGGTGGGGTTGAAGGTAGAGGAGAGAATCTGACAGATGTTTTCAGGGTTGCTAAGGGTATTAGAAACTAGAGCATCATTTTTGAAAAGTGAGCAATTTCTCTTCATGTGCCTTGAATTATCAATAAAAGTAGTAGTTTGGTTTGCAAAGTGGAAAACTACATAATTAAAACAAGCAGATATATGTGAAGTTGTCTGCTCTGACTTAGAATTGTGTGCTGATCACTAAATCACAAATAAGCCTTTCTCCTCCCCCTGACTTACCCCCACCTTGACGCTTCCTGAGAACAAGAATGATTGTGAATGTCCTAAATTTTTAGGATCATGGGATGCTAATGATAGGAGAGAGTTTAGAAAATATTTTGTCCACTTTTCTTAGGAACCAGAGGATGGCTCAGAGTTCATGGTTAGTTGGAGGTGAAGGCAAGGCTCACGCCTGAGCCTCTTGATTCTTCTCACAAAGCTTTGTTCACATCTGTGAGACTGCTGCCCTCACCCCGAAGTCAGCAGGTAAAATAGTAAGTGGATCTAAGTCTTCCAAAAATCTGTGTGGCATATGTGTATGAGAGAGGGCTGAACAAAGAGAGATGAATGGGCATACAGACACTACAGCACAGAAGGCCACAAAAGCCCTGGTGGGGAGGGTGGGAGGGGGCTCCAGGAAGGACAGGGAGTTGTCAACAGGGCCGAGGACTGCAGTGATTCATCCTGACAACCAACCTCTAAGGTGGATTTGATCCCATTTAAATGCATGGGAATGCAGGGCAGAGAGGTTGAGTCACGTGACCAGGGCCCTGCAGCTGTGAAGTGGCAGAGCTCCAATCCAAACTACAGGCTCCATCTCTGTGTCCACATCACCGCATGCTGGTGATGCAGGGTGTGTGTGTGGGGGTGTGCTTGTGTGCCTTCATGGTTGTTATGGGTGGAATTGTTTCCCCCCGCAAATATGTAAGTTGAAGCTCTAACCCCAAATACCTCAGAATGTGATCTTATTTGGAGACAGGGTCTCTATAGGGGTAAGCAAGTTAAAATGTGAGGTCTTTAGTGTGGGCCCTAATCCAATATAACCGGTGTCCCACAAAGAGGAAATTTGGAGAAAGCCATGCAAACATGAAGATGGCCATCTACAAGCCAAGGAGAGAGGCCTGGAACACATCCTTCCTCACAGCCTCAGAAGCAATCGACCCTGTGGAAACCTTGATTTTGGTTCTGGTCTCTAGATGTGTGAGACAATAGATTTCTGTTGTTTAAATGCCCCATCAGTGGTACTTGTTACAGCAGCTCTAGGCACTAATACAGACGCGTTCTGGTGTCCTTTTATTGGCCTTCTCTATTGGAAAACATTTGTCTCAGTTCAACATAAAGATAACTAATATGAAGCTTTATTTTCTTTTAGAGTAGTTATATATACATACATATATATAAATATATGAACATAATTGTTCCATTTTAACCATTGTTTTATTGGGGTATAGTTGCTTTACAATGTTGTGTTAGTTTCTGCTGTATAATGAAGTGAATCAGCTATACGTATACATATATGCCCTCCTTCTTGGACTTCCCTCCCACTCACCCCCATCCCACCCATCTAGGTCACCACAGAGCACTGAGCTGAGCTCCCTGTGCTATACAGAAGGTTCCCACTATTTTAAGTGTACCATCTGTGGTATTGACTACATTCACAGTGTTGGGCAACCATCACCACTCTGTTTCCAAAACTTTCTCATCACCCCAAAGAAAAACTCTAATGTAGGACTTTCTTACTCCATCTGTGAAGTTTAGATATGTTTAACATATCTATTTCTGTGCATCTCTGATGGTGATTATGAGACATAGGCTTGCACCTAACAGAAATGCCATCATTGTTAGCTGGGCAACTAGAATCAATGACACATAGAGGAAGACGCTCTCTCTTGGTTCTTGTAGGCTCTCATCCTCTGCCCTCACCCCACCCCTTATCTCACACTTGCCCCACTGTCTCCGGGCTTCCCGCATGTTCTCAGATCATGCTTTGGTCTCCAGGCCTTTCCCTCTGCCTGGAAGTGTCTCCCAGACAGCACACTGCACGTGCCCTCAGCACATCTGGTCTCTACACACACCACCTTCTCAGAGATGCTTTCCTGACCAGTCATCTGAAACATCACTGTTTCATGCGGTTCTCAGCCTTTGCAGAGTAACGTGATGGCTAGAAATGCCTGGGGCCCCTCACCTGGGCCCCGTGAGCTTCCCACAGACGTCTCCCCTTTCCAAACTAGTATGATGACTGGACCAACTCTTGTGCTTCTTACTATGATTGCAAGATGCCCTTCAGCAATAGTCATCAGGAATTTTGAACAAAAGAAATTTATTACTTATGGGACCTGGAGCGTAAAAGGCACACCAGGAAGCACACAGCAATGTGTGTGTGTGCGTGTGTGTGTGTGTGTGTGTGTGTGTGAGAGAGAGAGAGAGAGAGAGAACTAGCACAGGCCTGGGGTTCTGCTTTTATGAAGGTTGAGAGTGATGTCTAGGGTTTCCTTGGCTCACTCTTTATTGGTGGATTTAAAACATAAGAGTGGAAATTTAAAATTCGGGAAGAGAGAAAGAAACAAAAGAACAAGCGGCCCAAATGTCCAGTTACCTAAATTAACGAGCATCTCTAAAACGAAGGAGACTCATGGGGGTGGGGCATCCAGGCTCTTTACCTAGTGATGCGGCTGGCAGTGTGCTTAATCCAGACAGCCTTCGTTGAAGAGGATGCCCCTTTGAAGTGGACGCCTCAGCATTCAAAGCTTAAGTCGGGCACGTGCTTTACGAAAAGAAAAGCCAACTGTCAGGGCTCAAACTACAATCAAATCTCACTCAGACCCTGATTTTTTTAAATAATATTTATCACTACCTGACATCATGTTCTCTATTTGTCATCTATCTCTCTCACTGAAGTGAGGCGGGTACTTTGTTTACTGCTATACATCTCGCCTCTAGAGCAGTGCCTTGGCCATTATAGTCATTCAGTAAATATTTGTGGATTAAATGCATGCATTTATCCATTTATTCCTACATTCAATACATTCCTAAGACACCCCTCCTTTCCCTGCTGGGGCCACAATCAGGCGCACACTCAGGGGAGGGAGAATCACGGCTGGCTTTTTCCCATCACTCTCCCAGGTCCCCATCAGACCCTGACTCCCAATGTCCATGTACATGGCCTCTGTTCATTGGGAGCCACCTTACCCTAAGGATGGTCCCTTTGGGTGTCATCTCTTTGAAGATGACTCAAGTTTTGGGGCTGCCTGTCCTCGCCCAGCTCTAGAGGGAGGGTGCCCCCTCCCCTCTCTCCCTGCAGCACCATCTCCTCACTCAGGGGGTCCAGGCAGTTCCCCGCCTGCCTCAGCTTTGGTTAGTCCCGTGGTACCCAAGTGCCTGAGATGCACGACAGGTTCTCTAATGGGCTTCCTGAGGATCCCTGCATGAGGATTAAAGGGATGGAAGTTCCTCCTAAAGACATTCTCACTCTCCAATCCCTTTGATCCAACTTTAAGCCCCCAGCCCTGCCTCTTATAAAGCCTTGGAGAGAGAATAAGGTGTAGGAAATTTTTTCTCTTTAGGAAGAGGATCATTCCTTAGGATGGTTTGTACCCTCTCTTCAGCAGCTGTCTGCACTGAACACTCTGGTTTTAGCTTTTGGACCTCAGAGGAAACTAAGATGATGGGAAAACTCCCCTTCACTCCCTCGTTTACAGTCTAAGGAGAATCCAAACCCTCCCCTCCTCTATTTCCTCATTGGATACTACCCCCTTCACTGTGCACACCTACCCATCTGCTGTCTATGCTGAAGTTGTAACCTTGAGTCACTTGGTTGCATATCCTCAGCAATTTCACCTCCTTTTCTACACTCTTGTCTATCCAACCGTCTCCCTTATCCAATCTGACTGGGCGCTGAGCACAGCTGCAGGGATCACACCGCCTGGAAGCCGGGTCCTCACCTGGTCAACTTGGGGTTGCAGTCCCCATGGTACTATTTATTTTATGCTATTCCATTTCATAGCTGTTTTATTATCCCCAGGAGCCATATTAAGTCTTCAGTGAGTTCTTTAAACCACCTGTCACACACTCACTCCTTCCGCCTCAGCATTTGATCAAGGCTATCCAGATCCTTTGTGGAGCTCCCCAACCTTCAAGAATCAGGAAAATGTGCCAGAGCAGGCATTAAAATGTAGTGCAGCTCTATTTACAATGGCCAGGACATGGAACCAACCTAAATGTCCATCGACAGATGAATGGATAAAGAAGATGTGACACATGTATACAATGGAATATTACTCAGCCATAAAAAGAAACGAAATTGAGTTATTTGTAGTGAGGTGGATGGACTAGAGTCGGTCATACAGAGTGAAGTAACTCAGAAAGAGAAAAACAAATACCGTATGCTAACACATATATATGGAATCTAAAAAACAAACAAAAAAAAGGTCATGAAGAACCTAGGGGCAAGATGGGAATAAAGATGCAGACCTACTAGAGAATGGACTTGAGGATACAGGGAGGGGGAAGGGTAAGATGGGACAAAGTGAGAGAGTGGATGGACTGATACACACTACCAAATGTAAAATAGATAGCTAGTGGGAAGCAGCCGCATAGCACAGGGAGATCAGCTCGGTGCTTTGTGACCACCTAGAGGGATGGGATAAGGAGGGGGGGAGGCAGACGCAAGAGGGAGGAGGTATGGGGACATGTGTATATGTATAACTGATTCACTTTGTTATAAAGCAGAAACTAACACACCATTGTAAAGCAGTTATACTCCAATAAAGACGTAAAAAAAAAAAAAAAAGAAACCCGGAACATGCTGTAGGGAGATCAGGCCTGGCTTCGTGGGTGTGTGACACGTGCAGTAGGGCACACCACCCCTCCCTTGATCCCCCCAACTATTCAGAAGGGCGCCACACCCGGTGTAAGGCTCTGCTGCTGCTGTCTGAAAGTCTTCACAGTTTTGTCTTTGAACTTGTGTTTGGTGCGTGAGCAGAGGAGGTACATGCGATATGTGTGTCCTCCGTACCTCACTGCTACATTTGCATATTGCATTTGTAATGTGCTGTAAGAATTACTATGGTCCCACTAAGTGTGGTGGGGTTCAGAGAGACCCAGAGTAAGTACAAGGTCAGCCTGTGAAGTCTATGAGTGTGTAATGGGCACTGGCAGCCCCCCCGAGGCCATGCTTTCCTTTTCAGCCAGGGCTTGCAAACAAAAAGAAAGCAATGGCATTTTAAGAAAAAGAACAGCCAAGGAAACCTGACACATTCCTTCCTAGTAGTGTTACTTTCCTGTGTTAACCAACCAGTTCAGCTGCAGATAATAGCACAGAAGGAAAGGAAGAGGGAATCCATAGTTCCTTTTCCTTTCCATCCTTCCTTATTCACCAAGTGCGAAGAATGCAGGTAGAAAGTGCACATAGTAAGAAGTGAATTAAATACAGTTGAGTCCATTTTGTGTAGCATTTCCTCTTCTCTGGTAAGGACAAAGTACATACGTAGGTACATGCTATGAAATATAAATATGCAATTTTGATGATTCTATCTAAAACTTAAATGAGTTTATACTCTCCATTAAAACTGACCTTGCGTGATATAAAGATAAATGGTAAAGTCTGTGTTAATAATTAAAACATATATAAGTTTACTTATAATGTCATTAAGCTCAAGCAAAATAAACATCATGGCTGTTCCAGAGAGGTCACTGAGGAAAGGACAGGAGTTTCTGTTCTAGTACGTTTCACAGAATTTTTTCCAGCCTTCTGAACTAGCGGTTGCTCATTTCCACTTTGTACTGAGTCTATCACCAATTGTGTAGCCTGTTTCTGAGAAAATACTGACTGCTCCCTGGGATGCAAAATTGACTGGCTACATCTTACGTCCACATTCACTCCCTCTGTCACCTGGTCAGCAGGCATTTCGTCCATAAGCTATTTGGTCCATGACAAAGGTCCTTGATATTTGGTCCTGTCCAAAACCATTTGGCATGGGCCTAATATGCTCATGGGCATTGGGACAGGACCAAATATACTGCAAGACTCTACCTTGCTCTAAAACACCTAGAGAGGGTGCAGCTGATAGACAGATGGTGGTGCCAAAGCCAAGCAGTGCCACGTGAAGAGGACCCTAAGGTAGGGCAGGGTGCCTGGAGTTAAGATCCAGTCTGCTTCTAGTTGGCTTGATTCTTGGGACTTTGGCCTTGCCCTTGAGGAATTTTCCCACCTGTAAATTGAGATTAGATTATGTAGATCACTGTCAATTCTAAGATAGCTAATTTTAGATTTCTGTGAGTAGCTGACACATGAAACATTGGTAAAGTATCTCTTCACCCCAAAGCCACTGTGAACAAACAGAAAGTCTGGGTAAATGTAGTATACACACCTTGCAAATGGGACTGTCAGTGACGTTCCCTTCTGTAGCCCTAGAACCAAATTTCTACCCAAACTCCTCCCATGTGGAACATCTCAAGTTTCCCTTGTCCATCACTGCCTTTCTGAAATGTTGGTGGGGCACGGGGCAGGGATGATACCCAATTATTTTGTTTTACTCACAGAGTATCTAAATTATTATGTCAGAAGTCTTTAACACACACACACACACACACACACACACACACACACACACACACACACACACACACACACACATAACGTCTCAGACGTCAGCAATGCTTCAGTCATTTTGTCTCATGACAGATGCATCCCAAACAGAGCTCTTCTGTCTTCTTTCAAGAGGTTTAATCTTCAGGTAGGGGGATGGATTTCTCTACAACCCTACAGCTTTGAGAGATGTGGACAATCCTAATAGTACCTAAGTGGAAAATCTCTCACAGCCAGCATGGCCCTGAGCTACTCTCTTAGTCTTGACCCTGGGAGGGTCCTGCCCAGTTGCCTCTGAACTGTTTTCATTCTCAGTCCCTAGAGTGTACTTGCTGCCTTAGAAACAGAGATCAATATTTATGCTTTACACAAGTTTCCATTTAGTGGTTTTTAGCACACCCATAAATTAATAGATAAACTTGTTAAAAACTCAAGAAAAAAAATAGTTTGTTGATGTAAATTGTTCCTCAGCTGGAAGTCCAGACAAAATAATCACACAGTTTTACTTGTTGACAGTTGCATTTCCTTAAATCAATTATTTCCATGATTTTTCTGCAAAAGCAGCTTACCGTGACTCTTGGTTTGTTAGAGAACCAGTTAATTGTTTTCTATCCGATTACTAATCTTACTGGCTTTGCTTTCTTCTAAAATACTGTACAATCTTCTGAAATAGGAATATTAACTGACCTCCAATTGAAAAGAAACCTTCTTCTGCATTCCATCTTCTTAGTTGAACAGTGCGTTTTGAATGCAGTAAAAGAAATGAAAGACACACTGCTTCCTATTCATTTAGGCAAACACAAAATGGATTAAAAAAACCTAACACCCAATGGGAGGTCATTCCTGTGTCTGCCATTCTCATGGTAAATGCTAAGAAAACACAGGGGAAGAAACTGTGATATGAAAATCAACAAGGTAGGGTGGGGACGTTTAGCTATCGGTTATAAAATACCCTAAGATGGTTTTCAGTCTTACCTGCAGATTCACAGAGGCAAGATGAGAGGGGGGAAAGCCCTTCTGTAACCCCACTGCTGTCTAGTTTTGGAATTACAGTAAGTGCCCTACATATGAACGAGTTCTGTTCTGAGAGCGTGTTCATAAGTCCATTTTGTTCACAAGTCCAACAACGTTAGCCTAGGTACCAACTAACACAATCAGCTATATAGTACTGTACTATAATAGGTTTATAATACTTTTCACACAAATAATACATAAAAACACACACAAAATAAAGAAAACATTTTTAATCTTATAGTACAGTACCTTGAAAAGTACAGTAGTACCAACTACATCACCCCTGCTTTTATGCTTGGTTCCGGACATCCTGGGCTTGAAAATAAAGATACTGTACTACTGTACTCTATAAAGCACTGTACAGTAAAGTACACAAAAGCACAGCCACTTGTAGAGAATGCACACATGTGACAATGTACACTGGAAACATGAACTAACTTACGTGATTGGACATGTGAACGCATGTTTGCATCTTCGGAAGTATGCAACTTGAAGGGTCATATGTAGGGGGCTTACTATAATGATGCCTCAGGCCCACAAAGAACAGAGTAGCCCACTTTATTCCCAGGAAAACTACTTCCTGATGAACTCTATCTCATTGTCAATTAAATGTTTCTAATGTTAACCTCAGATAGTCTTCCTTCTATGTCCCAGAAGGCTTCTCCTATCCATTTCGAGCTCTGATGGACTATGGTGCTGTCGGCAGAGCTACCGAATGGCCTTGCTTGGTCTACTCCAGCCATGTTAGTTTTGCTTATCCTTCTTTTTAAGTTTCCTAGATGCCCCAAGAAAAGTGTTGCTTTGAGGCGATGCACAGTTTTCCTTTTTCTTTCTTTCTCTTTCTTTCTTTCTTCTTTCTTTCTTTCTTTCTTTCTTTCTTTCTTTCTTTCTTTCTTTCTTTCTTTCTTTCTTTCTTTCTCTCTCCCTCTCTCTCTCTCTCTCTCTTTCTCTCTCTCTCTCTCTCTCTCTCTTTCTCTCTCTCTCTCTCTCTCTCTCTCTCTCTCTCTCTCTTTCTTCCTTCATCTTTGGAATGAGTTTAGAATTAGTGTTTCTTTGAGCAAGTAGGGGCTTCTGCTGAGAGAGACAAGGGCCCCCTGCATGTGTGGTTAATGTAGATATTTTTATTCCCGCCACCTGAAAGGGACTCTGGTGATACAGAAGCAAGAAAATAGGAGAGCTTTCTTTTCCTTGAGCAGAAGTCACACACAGTAATCTGACTTTGTGCCATAAAACAAACTATAAATTTTCCAGGTAAGAGGTGAAAGGAGGCAATCATGTCAATATCCTGCAACTCACCTGTACCCTGCCTTTCACCCTCCATTTGAACGTGTGTACATTTTGTACTTTCTGCCGTTATCTTTTCTTTTCTGATACTCAGCCTGTCTCCCCCTGATGAATGGTCATAATAAGGAGAGATAACACAGGGATACTTTAGCTCATAAACTGTTACTGGGAAAGATTGGTTATGATGCTGAAAGATTGGTTAAGATGCAGGAAATTATTTACTTGGTTTATGAAAACTTTGCTGTGATTGAATCATTTGGCAGAATAACTATGCATTGTATTTGAATATAAGTAAATAAATGTCCACATTACTAAGGATTTTAGTCCTTAAAGTTAATGCCAACATCTTCTTCTCATCTATTTCTTGACTTTGAAAACATTTTTATAGGGTTTTTCAGTATTGAAGGTGTTGAAGATACCCTGTGTCTATGATGAGGTGAGAGAAAAGAGGATTTGAGCATTCAGCAATTTTTTTAAAGGAAACATGACTAATTTCTACTCATGTATCCCTGATAATATTGAAATGATGCTTACCAGGAATTCCCTGGTGGTCCAGAGGTTAGGGTCCCATGCTTTCACTGCCAGGGGCCCGGGTTCCATCCCTGGTCTGGGAACTAAGATCCCACAAGCCTTCCAGTTGCCAACAAACAAACAAACAAACAAAAAGATGCTTACCAACAGAACTATTTGCAAAGGCAATTTACATATATGCAATTCTTTTCTGTGAATAGAGCAAAGGCAGTGGATATTAAAAGTTGTCTTCTCACACTCTGAGGAATGCTGTGATCCTCTCCTAATCTTTTATTATCTGTAATTTTTCAGCCACTTAACAACAAACTGATAACAGGGGCTGATGTTGAGAAACACTTCTGTCTTCTTATAGTGTACTTTGCCCAGAGAATAACTTTTGCATGAGGGGAACACCAACACATATAGAAATAAGACTAATTAGAATTAGTTCAGACTACGAAAATTTTCCAGGGTTACCAAGAGTATGTTTGGGTCCTGCTGAAGGAAATGATTCAGCTTTTGTACTGATCAGAGACCAGGCGGCCTGGCACTGCCGGATCTCTGTAATTCACAGAGCTGGGATGCCATAATTGCAGGTGTATGCCAGGGCTTGGGCACCTTTGCTTTTCTCCTCCATTCAGCATGTTTGAACTCTTCACAGTTTCTGTTGAGAATTCATATATTTAGCTCTCAGAAGAATGGAATGTGTGCATTCTTTCTTCTGAAACTTTTCTGATTTTCATATTTTAAGGTATTCAACTAAATGTAAATTTTCTGGTGCTTTACCTCCTGCCTTAATAAGAGATGTTTTTCCATGGGGAAAAAATAAAGTAGACTTGCTACCTAGACTCTAATGAAAGACTTGTGACATTAAGAAATGTGAAATACCACATAGATTCTTTTGAAAAAAGATCTTTTAAAAGTTTTACAGTTACGAATGAATAGCTTTTTATGTTCCTCTTATATGTTTCCCTCTCTTCATAGAACTAACTCTGTTTTGAAATTTGTGTGTATTCTTCACATCCATATTTTCATGCTTTAATTAGTATATGTTTAGTTATCATATAGTGTTATTTTGCATATTTAAATATTTACAATGCTTCATGTGTTGAAGGTATTAACATTCAGGAAATGAAGATGCTTGTTGAAACTATAAAATACTGGGTAATTTATAATTTGTTAGTTGTATTTCCCTGCTGTAGCCATTAACTATTTTTCCAAAGGCTGCAATCTATCGACATCTACCATTCTTAAAAGAAATTCTGTGGCTTTAGATATATGCTGTCCAATATGTTATTGATGGATATTAACCAAATGTGGCCGATGAGCACCTGAAATGCGGCTCATCCAAAATGAGATGTGCTGTCAGTGTAAAATACACCCGATTTTTAAAATTTAGTATAAAGAAATAACGTAAAATATATCAATAACTTCTATTGATTCCATGTTGAAATAAAAAACGTCTTTCACATATTGGATTAAATAACATACATTATTGAAGTTAATTTTACTATTTTTTACTTTTTAATGTGGCTCCTAAAATTTCAAAATTACACTTGGGTCTCACATTTCAGTTGGGCACTGCTTCTTAAGACATTCCTAGAAACTTAAGCCCTTTCTCCTCCTCTGCCTTCCTCCCAGTGCACTGCGAGCTTTCTCTCCATCCAGGTGCCCATCGACTGAGCAGATAATTGTTATCACTGTGCTGTGAATGCAGGTATTTTGTGATGCTGATGGAGTTCCCTAGGCTGGACGTTCTCCCACCATCTCTCCATCACGGAAAATGGTCCCGTCTGTGACTGGCCGCCGTGGCCAGGATGAATAATACCGATCATGAAATCACCCTGTGTAACTTTACACTGGTCCTGTGATGAATGGTTGTTTACATTTATTAAAAGTCGGCATGCTCAGGGAATCCATGGGGTTTAATTCCACTAACATTTCATTTTACAATTATTACAATCTGTAGTTTTAATTAACAGTCTCCTGCACTGGTGTGTGGCCTCCTGGTCACGAGAGATTGCCTGGGCAGGGACAAAAGAAAGTTCTGTTGACTAATGGAATGTGCACAGTGAAACTATTGTTTCTAATTATAGGACACTGGAAAATAGTCACATATTGCTGTGCATTATGTTTACTAATAATCATCCTTATAGGTGTTCTTACAAAGAGACAACCTCTTGTAGGCAGTTTCTTTGCGTCTGGTTAACACCTTGGGGAAAAAGCTGAACTTTGTATATAAATATTCTTCTTCAATGTTAAACCCATTCAGTCTTTAGTTTTGACTATTTGATATGCTGTTTCAAACACACGTTTTTCAAATTAGGTCCATTGTAAATAATGCATAGTATAGGTCCAATTCTGTACTTTCAATTTGTTTAACATCCATTGATTCTTACGTCTTTTCTTTGAAGTTTTATGCTCATTGAACAACCTTTTGGGAGCTTTGTTCAGTGTTATGTGTGCTCATTTACTGAAAGCGATACACTTTGTAAAATGAGTTTAAACTTTTAAAATTCAACCAGCTTAATAAATGTAGAACTACATATTCTATTTATGTGGAGAGAAGATTAAACTACAAGAGACAAGCCCTGTAATAAAACTCATATCTTTTATGTCTTTAGTTGTATTCTAGCATTGAACAGAAACTTTAAAAAAGATAAAAGAGTGGCTAAACACAAAAGATTTTTTTTTTTTTACTAAAATGAATGTGCAATTGCTGATACTCTCATGTAGAGATGATACTGTTCTCTTTTTGTGCCCCAGTTTCATCACATAAGTTCTAGATTTTCTAAAAAGTTTGGGACTTAGGACTTTCACTTCTGACTCAGATGGGAGGCTTGTAGTAGACCACAATTTTCACTACAGTAGAAAAATCAAATAAAACACAAAATCCTCCACCTGAAGGTGTTTTAGAGTTTCTGCATCAGCCAGGGCTTAAGAAGTTACTACCGGGAAATAAGCCTTTTAAAACCAGCATTTTACAACCACAGTTTTCCTTGAGGTTTTTGCCGACTGTAGTGTCAGGGTTGTTTCTGAGAAACCAGGCTGCTGTGGCAGAAGGTAGAAAATAGGAAACAAAGAAACCAGCAGAGACTTTGACAATTTTATGATGTTTGAGAGAAAAATAAATAATAGAGATGTAAGGCTCCAGGAACCCACTATCACTAAAGGATCAGAGAGCCTGACACTTGGCCTGTTCTCCCCTGGACCAAAATCACAGCTAGTAAGGACTAAGAATTTTAGGACATCTCTAAAACCTGGAACAGAGTTTTCCACAGTCTTGCAGTTTCCAGAAAATAAAGATTAGCCATCAAGACCCATCAAAGAGGAACATCTGAGGCAAGAAGCATGACTGCAGATCACAGTGGGATCAGTCCATCAGGGAAATATGTGCATTTTAAATTTCTATGCTCCCCAAAACATAGCTTCAAAATATATAGGGCAAAAATTGATAGAACCAAGAGTCAAGATAGACATGGTCACTATCATAATAGAAATGTTATCATATCTCTTTCGAAGCAGGTTATATATCTGACAAAAGATCAGTATGGATGTAGAAGTTCTTCTCAACATAATAAACAAACTACAAATGAACATATATGTAACACTAAGCCTTCAAATGACAAAAAATTTCAAGAAAGGACATTTATCAAAACTGACCTATTATTGGGTCATAAAGCATGGTTTAACACTTTGGAGTATTGAAATCACTCAGAATAGTGGAATTAAGCTATAAATCAATAGTATAAAAATAATTAAATCCCCAATTAAAATCCTGAAATTAGACAATAAATTGCTAAATAAGTGATAGGCAAAATACTCAATGAAAATTTGAAAGTATTTTGAGAGGAATGCTAAAGAAAATAATACATATAATAATTTGTAGGATGCAGATAAGTTGGTACTGAAAAGGAATTTTTATGTTCTTAAAGCATGTATCAGAGAAAAAGTCTGAATATTTAGGCTGTAAGTATCCACCTTCCAAAATTAAGAAAAGAACAGGAAATTACACCTGATTAAGATAGAAGGAAGAAAATAATAATTAAAGAGCAAATATTAACAAAATTAAAAGTATAACTACAATAGAGAAAGTAAACAAACCACAAACCGAAACAATGTACTGACCTTTGTTAAAAAGAAAAGAAATAAAAATAAAAAGAATAAATATACAATTTACCAGAGGCAGGAGTAAAACATGGTATGACACTATAAATACTTCAGATTTTATTTATTTATTTATTTTTAATTTTTTTGAGAGTTTTTAAAATCAGGACCAATTTTAAAGTCTTTATTGAATTTTTTTACAATATTGCTTCTGTTTTACAATTTGTTTTGTTTTGTTTGTCCACAAGGCATGTGGGAGCTTAGCTCACTGACCAGGGATCAAACCCGCACCCCCTGCATTGGAAGGTACGTCTTAACCACTGGACCACCAGGGAAGTCCCCAGGTTTTCAAAAATGCTAAGAGGATGTAATAAAATTTATGTCAAATTTAGATGAAATGAACAAGATGAAATGAACAAGATGACACAAATGAACAATTTGTGTCCTAGCAGACACAAATTACCAAGGCTAAAACAAGAACAAATTAAATTTTCATTTCAATAATTCTGTATGTACTAATTAAGTTGAATATGTGATTTAAAACTTCCCAGAAAGAAATCTTCAGGCCTAGTTGTATTTAAAATTGCACTGGAGTTTGTAGACATTGGAACAAGGTAAGAAAAGAAAAAGTCATAAGAATGGAACAGGTAAATTATTAGACTTAAAAAAATGAACTCAGTAAGGTTGCTGGATATGATGTCACTATACAAAATTCAATTTTGTATATATACCAGCAACACTGAAAATTTTTAAATGATGCTATTTGAAATGCCATTCAGAACATCAAATTAAAATTATATCTAATGAAATGTATGCAAGAGCTCTACACTGAAAATTTGAAATATTGTTGTGAGAAATTAAGAAGGAATTAAGGAATACAGAAGAATGAAGGACTGTGCCACATTCATGTGTCTGAAGATCCAATATTACTGTCAGTTCTATAGATAGGTCTGTAAATTCTGGCTTTCTCTTAAAAAAGTGTGCAGCTCAGATGGAAGTCAATCCCACCTTCACCTATAAGTGGGCCACCAGGTAGCCAGTGAGAGGGCCAATATTTTCTCCAGAAAATCAACTTGCCTCTTCTGAAATGTCTGTACAAGCATTGGAGTTCTGTGTCACAAAACACACAAGAAGGAGCAAAAGCACAGTTACCAACTTTGAATACTATCAGCTCCTGATTGAGGTGCTTTTAGGCTTACCCACTCACCTTGATAAACTCAAAGGTAAGATCCTTTTTATGTCAACATCCATTTGTGGAACAGTATATGCTCTTTTAAGTAATAATAATGGCTACCACTTACTATAGTACTTATTATGCATCAGGCACTATTCTAAGTACCTTTAATATATCACTTCATTTAATCTTTCTCTGAACCTATGAGGTAGGGAAGAATACCATTGTCACTTCACAGGGAAGGAAGCTGAGGCACAGAGGCCACTAGTCATCTTGGCATCTCGGTGCTACATTCTGTATTCCTAACCATTATGCCTTGTTCTCCTTCTTCTTTTTTTTTTTTTTTGTGGTACGCGGGCCTCTCACTGTCGTGGCCTCTCTCATTGTGGAACACAGGCTCCAGATGCGCAGGCTCAGTGGCCATGGCTCACGGGCCTAGCCGCTCTGTGGCATGTGGGATCTTCCTGGACCGGGGCATGAACCCGTGTCCCCTGCATCAGCAGGCGGACTCTCAATGACTGCGCCACCAGGGAAGCCCTGTTCTCCTTCTTAATGGGAATTTTTAACATCCTGTACTTTAAACAAAAACAAACAAAGAGTGCTCTTCCTACGTTTTCCTCTAAGAGTTTTATAGTGTCTGGCCTTACATTTAGGTCTCTAATCCATTTTGAGTTTATTTTTGTGTATGGTGTTAGGGAGTGTTCTAATTTCATTCTTTTACCTGTAGCTGTCCAGTTTTCCTGGCACCACTTATTGAAGAAACTGTCTTTTCTCCATTGTATATCCTTGACTCCTTTGTCATAGATTAGTTGACCATAGGTGCATGGGTTTATCTCTGGACTTTATATTCTGTTCCATTGATCTATATTTCTGTTTTTGTGCCAGTACCACATTGTCCTGATTACTGTACCTTTGTAGTATAGTCTGAAGTCAGGGAGTCTGATTCCTCCAGCTCCACTTTTTTCCCTCAAGACTGCTTTAGCTATTTGGGGTCTTTTGTGTCTCCATACAAATTTTAAGATTTTTTGCTCTAATTCTATAAAAAATGCCACTGGTAATTTGATAGGGATTGCATTGAATCTGTAGATTGCTTTGGGTAGATAGTCATTTTCACAATATTGATTCTTTCAATCCAAGAACATGGTATATCTCTCCATCTGTTTGTGTTATCTTTGATTTCTTTCATCAGCATCTTACAGTTTTCTGAGTACAGGTCTTTTACCTCCTTAGGTAGGTTTATTCCTAGGTATTTTATTCTTTTTGTTGCATTTTCTTTCTTATCTTTCATTGTTAGTGTATAGGAATGCAAGAGATTTCTGTGAATTAATTTTGTATCCTGCAACATTACCAAATTCATTGATTAGCTCTAGTAGTTTTCTGGTTTCATCTTTAGGATTCTCTATGTATAGTATCATGTCATCTGCAAACAGTGACAGTTTTATTTCTTCCTTTCCAATTTTTATTCCTTTTATTTCTTTTTCTTCTCTGATTGCTGTGGCTAGGACTTCCAAAACTATGTTGAATAATAGTAGTGAGAGTGGACATCCTTGTCTTGTTCCTGATCTTAGAGGAAATGCTTTCAGTTTTTCACCATTGAGAATGATGTTTGCTGTGGGTTTGCCATATATGGCCTTTATTATATTGAGGTAGGTTCCTTCTATGCCCACTTTCTGGAGAGTTTTTATCATGAATGGGTGTTGAAATTTGTCAAAAGCTTTTTCTGCATCTACTGAGATGATCATATGGTTTTTATTCTTCAATTTGTTAATATGTTGTATCACATTGATTGAGTATATTGAAGAATCCTTGCATCCTTGGGATAAATCCCACTTGATCATGGTGTATTATCCTTTTAATGTGTTGTTGGATTCTGTTTGCTCATATTTTCTTGAGGATTTTTGCATCCATATTCATCAGTGATACTGGTCTGTAATTTTCTTTTTTTGTAGTATCTTTGACTGGTTTTGGTATCAGGGTGATGGTGGTCTCATAGAATGAGTTTGGGAGTTTTCCTTCCTCTGCAATTTTTTGGAAGAGTTTGAGAAGGATGGGTGTTAGCTCTTCTCTAAATGTTTGGTAGAATTCACCTGTGAAGCCATTTGGTCCTGGACTTTTGTTTGTTGGAAGATTTTTAATCACGGTTTCAATTTCATTGCTTGTGATTGGTCTGTTCGTATTTTCTTTTTCTTCCTGGTTCAGTCTTGGAAGCTTACACCTTTCTAAGAATTTGTCTATTTCTTCCAGGTTGTCCTTTTTATTGGCATAGACTTGCTTGTAGTAGTCTCTTATGATGCTTTGTATTTCTGCAGTGTCTGTTGTAACTTCTCCTTTTTCATTTCTAATTTATTTATTTATTTATTTATTTTATTTATGTTATTTTGGGTTGTGTTGGGTCTTTGTTGCTGTGTGCGGGCTTTTCTCTGGTTGTGGCAAGTGGGGGCTACTCTTCACTGTGGTGTGCGGGATTCTCTTTATGGTGGCTTCTCTTGTTGTGGAGCACGGGCTCTAGGCACATGGGCTTCAGTAGTTGTGGCTTGTGGGCTCAGTAGTTGTGGCATATGGGCTTAGTTGCTCCGTGGCATGTCGGATCTTCCCGGACCAGGGCTCGAACCCATATCTCCTGCATTGGCAGGTGGATTCTTAACCACTGTGACACCAGAGAAGCCCTTTAATTTTATTGATTTGAGTCTTCTCCCTCCTTTTCTTGATGAGTCTGGCTAAAGGTTTATCAATTTGTTTATTTTCTCAAAGAACAAGCTTTTAGTTTTATTGATCCTTGCTATTGTTTTCTTTGTTTCTATTTCTTTTATTTCTGCTCTGATCTTTATGATTTCCTTCCTTCTACTAACTCTGGGTTTTGTTTTTTCTTCTTTCTCTAGTTTCTTTAGGTGTAAGTTTAGATTGTTTATTTGAGATTTTTCTTGTTTCTTCAGGTAGGCTTGTATTGCTATAAACTTCCCTCAGAACTGCTTTTGCTGCATCCCATAGGTTTTGGATCATCATGTTTTCATTGTAATTTGTCTCTAGGTATTTTTTTTATTTCCTCTTTGATTTCTTTAGGGAGCTCTTTGTTATTTAGTAATGTACTGTTTAGCCTCCATGTGTTTGTGTTGTGACATAAATCACAGCAAGATTTTTTTTGATCCACCTCCTAGAGTAATGGAAATAAAAGCAAAAATAAACAAATGGGACCTAATGAAACTTAAAAGCTTTTGCAAATCAAAGGAAATTACAAACAAGATGAAAAGGCAACCCTCAGAATGGGAGAAAATATTTGCAAATGAATCAATGGACAAAGGATTAATCTCCAAAATATATAAACAGCTCATGCAGCTTAATATTAAAAAAACAAAGAACCCAATCCGAAAATGGGCAGAGACCTAAATAGACATCCCTCCAAAGAAGGCATACAGATGGCCAAGAAGCACATGAAAAGCTGCTCAACATCACTAATTATTAGAGAAATGCAAATCAAAACTACAATGAGGTATCACCACACACCAGTTAGAATGGGCATCATCAGAAAATCTACAAGCAACAAATGCTGGAGAGGGTGTGGAGAAAAAGGGAACCCTCTTGCACTGTTGGTGGGAATGTAAATTGATACAGCCACTATGGAGAACAGTATGGAGGTTCCTTAAAAAACTAAAAATATAACTACCACATGACCCAGCAATCCAACTACTGGGCATATACCCTGAGAAAACCATAATTCAAAAAGACACATGCACCCCAATGTTCATTGCAGCACTATTTACAATAGCCAGGTCATGGAAGCAACCTAAATGCCCATTGACAGATGAATGGATAAAGAAGATGTGGTACATATATACAATGGAATATTACTCGGACATAAAAAGGAATAAAATTGGGTCATGTGTAGAGACGTGGATGGATCTAGAGACTGTCATACAGAGTGAGGTAAGTCAGAGAGAGAAAAACAAATATCGTATGTTAACACATATATGTGGAACCCAGAAAAATGGTACAGATGAACTGGTCTGCAGGGCAGAAATAGAGAAACAGGTACAGAGAACAAACGTATGGACACCAAGGGGGGAAAGTGGTGGTGGGGGGGAGTGGGATGAACTGGGAGATTGGGATTGACATGAATACACTAATATGTATAAAACAGATAACTAATGAGAACCTGCTGTATAAAAAATAAGTAAAATTAAATTTAAAAAGCCAAACAAACAATAAAACCTTTTTCTATGTTTAAGGATTTTTGTTTTAGCATGTTGGCTTAAGGAGTCTGCTTGATAGTAAGTGTCTCAAAAGCTGGGTGAGTACTCAATGCCTCTCACATTTCATGATTATAAAAACCACATCTTTAACAGGAACAGAATCTTAAATTTTAATTTGCTAAGTAGGACAGACAAGCATAAAGTCAACCCAAGTAGAGCGAAATTATTCAAACTTAAGTTCAATGCAAGAGAGACAAACGCACAGCCTTTCATCATGACATTTGAAACTAGACTTTGTTCTGCCGAAAGAGTGTTCAGTTTGATACAGCCAGAGCCTGGGGTGTGAAGCAGCTCCAATGGATGCACAGCCTTAAAACTTAGCCCCGTAGACTCTGTCTTTTCACATCTTTTCAGTCTGATGAAGGCTATAAAGACATTTTGGCTAATACTTAAAGTGATTAAAAAATAACATTTGGAAAATTTCCAATTGGATCTAGAAAGAATTGCACATTGTCTATGCTGTATTTTGTTTCTTCTGTGTTTTAGAGAAGAAGAGGAATGGCAGTCTGGTTGTGATAAAGGAAACACAGGAGGAGGACAGAATGAGCGGTCATTGCAGCAAAGTTCAGGCAGAGCTAGGATGTGCTTTGAAGGCCAAAGGAAAAATTTCGAGCTTCTTAAAATTGAAACATTTATTTACCATTCATTGAGTACCTATCAAATGTTTAAATGAGGGTTCATTAGGCTATTTAACTTTGACATTTTTATTTTCCTGTCTCAAAGAAAAGAAAAAAGGAAAGAAAGGATTTTGTAGAAGTTTAAAAGCAACATAATAATTGGTACTTTACTATTTTGGTTTTAAAGTTAATCTAAAAACCTTATCTTTGCCCAAATTCCATTTCATTTTGTGTCATCATGAGATTAATAAAAAACAAATCCTTCTATCTCTTGACTTGGGATTATATTATACATACGGTAGTAATAACACTAATAATAATATTGAAAGCAGTGAGGTTATTGAGGGCTTGGTATATGCAGGTTAAGGGTTTTATATGTATTATTTATTTAATCTTCCTCAAGCTGGATAAGGTAAATAGTATTATGGATTGTGAAGATGGTAAGTAACACAGCTAATAAATGAGTTGTTTAGTTAAAGATCAGAAGCAGGGGGTCTGGCTGGGATCAATAATTGTAACAGACAGGAGTAGCTTCATTTAGATACCTTGTATCTGATGAATTCCATGACAATAAAGGCTATGATTTTTATGTGGGTGATTTGAAGGCAAACTGTAAAAGTCTTCATTACAGGTAGAAGCACACACTGACATACTATGTTCAAGCTTCACAGAGGCTTCAGATAAGAAAAGCAATTTTACTTTAAGTCAAAGCTATTCTATGACAGAAGCTCAGAGAGTGTATTAAAGTGTTATAAAACCAAATGCTCTTATTTGAGATTGGCATTTGAAGATATTTCAAAAAATGCCTCTGAATTTTATTTTAAGTCTTGGTAATGATTGAGCATTAGTCATAAGAGTTCAAGTTAAACAATAAAGGATTCATTTTCTTTAGATTCACAGATTCAGACGAGGAGGTGGGCACTGGTTTATGCTGTCAAGGATCAAAGTTTGTCATCTGGTGGTGACTTAGAGGAGGTATAGGCACATGACACCAGTGTGAAGAAATAATAACCCCAGTGTTTTTCCAAGGCACCCCGTGTAAACCCACAGGTATCATCAGAGTGACCAAAACTTGATTTGATGGGAGAAGGTGGGAAAAATTATTGCCATTGACAATGACACTGCCTCACAGTGACGTTGTAAGAATAAGTGAGGTAATGCCTGAAATACTTTGCACGGTTCCTAGCCCACTATGTTTTAGTGCTCCAAGAGGGTATTCGTATTAGTCTACTCTGGCTTAAAAACAATCAAACAAGAAACCCTGGAAGGGAAAGTGGGGATGCCCTGAAGACAAAGCAGTTCCTTTAGTCTTTTTCCAAGGACTGCCTAGTGGTGATTAGATGGGGAAGTGAAGGGGAAGAAGGGGCTGACCCTGAGATCAGAGTGCTGAGGGCCTGGGAGAAAAAAGTGCCTCTTCTCTCATTAGATTTGCATTTCATGTAACATCTTTCAACCAAGTCTGGATTCTTTCCTATTGCAGAAAGGAGTTAATTAAACAAACAAGAAAAATGGAATTTACTTTCTCTTGGAAGCATTTCAAGATTAACTTTAGACCCTATTTCAGTGATTTCCAAATTTTTGTCATGTCTCTCTCTCAGCCTCTCCAAATTTTCTAACACATTTTGTAGCTCTTCCTAACACAATATTGTGTAAAGATATATTTATATCAACATAATAACATTGAACATAAGTAAAACTGGAAAATAAAATAACATAAATGAATTTTTCTTCATCTCCAATTGTGAAATGTCAATATAGGTGCTCAGAAGAGCTACATGTCTTGACACCAATATCCCTAATTGAGAAGAATTTTACAAAGCAGCTTTCACTTGGAAACCTCTTAACTCTGTGACCTTAGGTAGTGCAGAACTATCCATGGTGCCCTTAAATTCAGTGATATTACATGGGTCATTCTTAATTGATAAGTTCTCCAGAGGGCACTCAGGAAAATGAAACATTTATATTTTGCACCCACATTCTAAGAATAATTTTAAAACAATATGAATAAACACTCAAACCTAGTTTAACTGTGACTTTTTTCAGCATGAGTTCTTAAAAATCATGAATGAATAATTTTATTCAATTATGAATTTGATCATATTTCTGAAGGATCGCAAAACATTAAAAAAGACACATTTTAAAGTAACTTGTTCCAAGGGCATATGCTATGAACTCAAACTTTAATGTATTGAGGAGAAATGAACTTATAGTATATAAAAGTTAACGTTAAAATACCAGAACTCATAAAAGTCATTAATGTCGTGATATTGTTGAACAACATTTTATGTGTATTTGATATGGTTTATTATATATTTCACAGAAAAATTGTCCCAATTTATAATATGCTTAATTGGTGAGAATTCTAGCATGGATAAGAGGCTTGTGGAAGTTTCTGGAATATATAAAATGTGCTTGTTTGGAATTGTTTCATGTGATTTTATTTTAAATGGGAACATCCTTTTCTGATGTGCATTCTTCCATTGTATTTTCCATAGTTTGTTTCTTAGTAACGTATTTTAATATAGAGGATGTGCTGCTTGGCACCTGCTTCTACAAAATGAGATTTCATTCTGCTGCTTCTAAGTTTTACAATATGTCACCGTGGTAATAACCTCATGGATCCCATGTCAAATAGTAACATTTTGATTTTCCTTGCATTAATTATCACTTGAAAGCTGATGAAATAAAAACTCACATGTTAAGGCAAGACAAGGCATAAATGTTTTCTCTGCCTGTTTGGGTCTCCTCCCTCCCCTCAAATATGCATTGTGCATCTGCATTTTGCGTTAACCAGACCTCCCCAATGGCAGAAATACCGACTCAGCCATAGAGATCATTTTTTTCCTTCTGGTGTCAGCCATATAACTCCTTAGAAGATAACACTCCTTTCTCAATCCTGTAAAGGGTCACCACTACTAGCCTTGTACCTGCAGACATCTTTGGTGAACTTTCTGTACAATGCCAATACATCACTACCTTTAAAGACAATGATGGGTGCAGAGCAGACTGATAAAACAACCTGGGGAGATACTGAGCCACACCTAAGGGAAGGTCTTAGCTTAAATACTTAATTATGACCTAATTAATGTTACTAGTTACATTCCTTGTATTCTGCCCCTTTTACAAGGTTATTGGTTCTTGCATTACCAATTGTGTGACTGAGCCTCAGATAAAATTAATGATGATTAGGTGACTTGAAAGGATCGATCAAATATATCTCCTATAAGATCAAGGATTGTAATAGTGTGACTCTAGATTTGGGAAGAAGCCACAAGAGGGAACTCTTTCCTGGACCACAACAGACCAGTAAGACAAGTGGTCCACAGGCTTTTGGCTGCTGTTAACGGGGCCTAGTCCAGTAACAGCACTTGGAGTGACCTCTCGACAAAATCCTCCCCTGACCCGGGGATGAGCATTCCTAGTGCCTTGGGGCAAATGGGTCAGGAAACGCCTCCCAAACCTTGGTCAAAATTAAGCCTGAAAAGGAAGGGATTGCAAAATAAAGACTGTTGCCCACCATCCAGTTCTACAAGAATCATATCATTAGCCACTGCAGTTGCTGACCTACAAGACACCCTGAATGGAATTCAGAACAAAGATAAGGATGAGGCCCTCTGTGCTCTGGGAAAACAGGCGGAACCGGCCCTCAGAGAGTTAGATATTCTCAGGAGAAGTTTTTTATGAACCTGGATTCTTGCATCTTTCCATACTTAGAAAAGCACTAAAACCATTAACTAAGATGTCTGTTCCCTGTGGCTAGCAGCAACCTTCTACTGAGATGTGTGCTTGATTGCCTGTACCCCTTCACCAAAATCACATATATACTGGCCTCCCCTTAACCTCTTTGGAACAGTCCTCAGAGCTCTCTGAGAGACCGTCTCTAGGGTTATACTCCTCAGTTTGGCTTGAATAAAAATTTCCATGTCTTTCCTAGGGTGACTGTAATTTTCCGTCAACAAACACAAGTTTTAGAACTGGTGGATGCCTTTGTAATCTGTGTCCCATGTAGTTCTCCTTTTTCCTGATTCTACTTTGTTTCTGGTTTCCTATTTTTGTTTAAGATTTCTGCTTTGAATAGTTTAAAATGGTATCTGGCAGCAAGTTATTACACAGCCTGTGACCTACCTATGAAAATATCCATGAAAACATATGGGAGGAAAACACAGGATAGTACAGTATGGAAACTGCAACCCAGAGTGTGGTGCCCGAATCTGGGAGGATTTCCTCCAACTTTAGGGCTGATGACACCTCACTGAGGGACACCATCCCTGACGGTGCAGCCCTACATTAGAGCTGAACATGAGACCATAGTCTTTCCTCTAAACATGCATCCAGCAGAAGATGCTTGTTAGAACCACCAGCAAACTAAGTGGCTGATGTTCTAAAATTAGCTAAGTAGGTGTTTTAAGTGAACCATCTCAGTGTTGCTTATAACAATGCTTCCATAGAGGTGTAAACATTTATTCCCATTTTGTGGATAAAAGAACCTGAGGCTTAGCATGGTTAAGTGACTTTCCAAGTTCTCAGAAATTGGGGGTGGGATGGAGTGGGATGTAGGGGTGGCCTCAGGTCTCTGTTACTGTCCTGCCAGTGCCCTCAGGGGTGTGGCTTTTTGAGGCAGACAGAGTCCTCCTTTCCTCAGAAAGAGAATTTACACTCAACGTCTATCCAGATGCCAAAACCAGAAGGATTCTTCCACTTTCCTGCAGCGTTTCCTGGTTTATTGAGATTTCTGCTTTGGCCATTTGAGTCTATTTGCTCATTACGCACTGAAACATCAGCAGGAAAGTCGATCACTGCTTTCATTCAATGGCATCTCTATTTTTGTGTTTTCAATTTTTATACATTTTGCTTGATTACTGGAGTTTATCTTCGATAGATTACCCAGGAATGGCATATTTGTTGAACATTTCTGAACCCATGCATTTTTTTTTTTTTTTTTTTTTTTTGCGGTACGCGGGCCTCTCTCTGCTGTGGCCTCTCCCGTTGCGGAGCACAGGCTCCGGACGCGCAGGCTCAGCGGCCATGGCTCACGGGCCCAGCCGCTCTGCGGCAGGTGGGATCTTCCTGGACCGGGGCACAAACGCGTGTCCCCTGCATCGGCAGGCAGACTCTCAACCACTGCGCCACCAGGGAAGCCCCCCCATGCATTTTTGAGGAAAAGGTTTCTGTTGCCTTTTCACTTGTATAATAACTGAATTAAAAAATTCCTATTTCGTGAACTTTCACTGACAAACCTCTGTCTGGCATGTCTTAAGATCTCTTCTTGCATTTCATCTTGTAAAAAAGTCTTTTCCATTTGGAGAGAAGCTTGTTTGTTTTTTTCTTGGGTGGTTGTAACACTTTATTTTCTTCATCGTTATAAATCATAAAATGTGCCAGAAAGGGACAAAATACAGCTTTCTTTTCATTTCAGGTAAATATTGAAACTTATCTCCATTTCTTTTGCATTTTTTTCATCTCTGAAGCATTTTCTTTAGTAATTTATGTGATTATTGCTCTTGTCCAAGTTGCTCTGAATTAATTACTTCGGAACACTTCTTATCCGTAAATGGAATCTCCCTGCTCTTTTTTTTTTTCCTGAACTGTGAGAGAGCTTTACAAATTCTCTCATAACATCAGCTGGGTTTTCCAAAGTCTATTTTGCTCCTAACTGCCTTTTATTTGACCTGTAATTCACATTTTAGTTTCTTACCCTACCTATTTCCCTCTTCATCTTGGGTATCACTTCCTACTGTTTTCACATCTGGTTAGTCTTTGAGTGTAAACAAATTAAGTCTTAGCTTTCAATCACATTGTACTCATTTAAGTTGCTGCCAGAAGTAGGTCCTCAGACAAGGACTGGTGCGTAGGAAGTAGATTAGTGAGGTGATGGCTACCTGGTAGGGACGTGGGGAGGTGAGACGAGCAAGGGCAGGCAGTCCCGTGGGCGGTTGCCTCTGAGCTCACCCGAGGGACGAAGGAGCTGGGTCAGTCATCTAGAGGACAGCTCCCAGAAGTGATTAGTGCCCTGGCACTTAGGTCAGTCACAGGGGTGGTCAAAGTGCCCTCACCATCGGACTGAGGCTGGGGCAGGGGGATGCCCGTGCTGCTGTGGAGCTGAGGCCAGTGCGCACTGAAACAGTAAGGCTGGGGAATGAGGATCTGCTGCAACCATCATAAGAAGGAAAACTCGCCAGCCAGCTGGGTCACAGGAGATTTCTCTGGAAATGCCTCCCCTTCAATTAAGTTTATTATGAAATTTAAATGGGGAGTTAGTGTTTAATGGGGACAGAGTTCAGTTTAGGAAGGTGAAAAATTTGGGAGATGGTGAGAGTTGCACAACAAGGGGAATGTACTTAGTGCCACTGAACTGTACAGTTAAATATGGTTAAAATAGTATGTTTTACGTTATGTGACTTTTACCACAATAAAAAAAAACACATTAAAAGAAGTATCAGAAAGTACAATGAAATGTGATTATAACTATTTTATAAACTCTGGAGATAATGGGGTTCTTTAAGATTTTGTGATTGACTCTTTTCTTTTTACTTGACAGCAAATGGACACATTCTATTTTTAAAAAGCATCGTATACACAGGGAACTCAGCTCTGTATTATGTAACAACCTAAATGGGAAAAGAATTTGAAAAATAATGGATACATATGTATGTAGAACTGAATTACTTTGCTGTACACCTGAAACTATCACAACATTGTGACTAGACTATACTGCAATATAAAATAAAGTTAAATTTTTTTTAATTAAAAAAAATAAAAAGCATCTTACATAAAGAAAAGTATACATTTCAGTGAATGTCCATAAATTAAACACACCTGGGTAACTAGCATCCAGATAAGGAAACCAACCACCAACTTCATTCCAGAAACTTCCCTAACCTCCCTTCCAGACTGTACCAGCCCTCCCTCCGAGGGCAGCTAGCCCCATTCTTACCCCTACAGTAGTGTGTTTGACTTGTTACTTTATACCAATAGTTACACAGTGTGTACTCTTTAGTGTCTGGCTTCTTTCTGTGATGTTATGTTTTATTCATAAAGTTGCATGTAGTTGAATATTGTTTATTTCCAATCCTACATGATGTTCCCATAAGTGTACGTAGCACAATTTCTTTACCTAGTCTATGGTTGACGGCCATTTGCATAGTTGCCAGTTATGACCTATTATGAGAAGTATTGCTGTGAAAATTCTACTTCATGGCTTTTGGTGAACGTATGCATGCATTTCTGTTGGATATAAAGACCTAGGAGTATAATTGCTGGGTTAGAGTGTAATTGTAAGTTTAGTTTACATAAAACTGCTAGACTTTTCCAGAGTGGTTGTGTCCCTTTACTCTCATAGAGCAGTGTATGAGCGTTCCAGTCACCCCACATCTTTGCCAACACTGATATTTACATCTGTTTATTTTAGCCATTCTGTTGGTTATGCACCCCTTTGGCATTGTGGCTTTAATTTGCATTTGCATGCTGACTGATGATGAAATCAAAGTTCACATATTAAGGCAAGACAAGAAAAATGTAAACATAAAATTTTTCTTTGCCCATTTAAGCCTCCTCCTTTCCCTCTAATGCGCATTGTGCATCTACATTATGCATTAACCAGACCTCCCCATTGCAGAAATACCAGCTCAGCCAGAAAGGTCGATTTTTACCTTTCAGGCACCAACCATATAACTCCTTAGAAGATAACACTCCTTTCCCAATCTTGTAAGGGGTCACGATCACCCACCACTAGCCTTGTACTTGCAGACATCTTTGGTGGACTTTATGTCCAACGCCAATACATAATTTCCCTTAAAGATAGTGACTGGTGCAGAGCAGACTGGTCAGGCAACTGGGGGAGACACTGGGCCACACCTATTGGAAGGTCTTAGCTTAAATACTTAATTATGACCTAATTAATGTTACCAGTTACATTACTTGTATTCTGCCCCTATTACAAGATTATTGGTTCTTGCATTACCAATTGTGTGACTGAGCCTCAGATAAAATTAATGATGATTAGGTGACTTGAAAGGATCGATCAAATATATCTCCTATAAGATCAAGGATTGTAATAGTGTGACTCTAGATTTGGGAAGAAGCCACAAGAGGGAACTCTTTCCTGGACCACAACAGACCAGTAAGGCAGGTGGTCCACAGGCTTTTGGCTGCTGTTAACGGGGCCTAGTCCAGTAACAGCACTTGGAGTGACCTCTCGACAAAATCCTCCCCTGACCCGGGGATGAGCATTCCTAGCGCCTTGGGGCAAATGGGTCAGGAAATGCCTCCCAAACCTTGGTCAAAATTAAGCCTGAAAGGGAAGGGATTGCAAAATAAAGACTGTTGCCCACCATCCAGTTCTACATGAATCATATCATTAGCCACTGCAGTTGCTGACCTACAAGACACCCTGAAGGGAATTCAGAACAAAGATAAGGATGAGGCCCTCTGTGCTCTGGGAAAACGGGCAGAACCGGCCCTCAGAGAGTTAGATATTCTCAGGAGAAGTTTTTTATGAACCTGGATTCTTGCATCTTTCCATACTTAGAAAAGCACTAAAACCATTAACTAAGATGTCTGTTCCCTGTGGCTAGCAGCAACCTTCTACTGAGATGTGTGCTTGATTGCCTGCACCCCTTCACCAAAATCACATATATACTGGCCTCCCCTTAACCTCTTTGGAACAGTCCTCAGAGCTCTCTGAGAGACTGTCTCTAGGGTTATACTCCTCAGTTTGGCTTGAATAAAAATTTCCATTTCTTTCTTAGGTTGACTATTGATTAATTTTTTTTGTCAACACTGATAAACATGCCCACTTTTTCACTTGCTTATTGGACATTTGGATATTCTCTTTTGTGAAGAATGTGTTCAATACTTTTACTCATTTTTGTTCTATCTGGCTGCCTTTATTTTTGTTTAAATTGATTCGCAGGAGCTCCTTATGTATTTTAGATGCAAATCCTTTGTGAGACATTTGTATTGTGAATGTGCCTTGCCTTTTCGCTGTCATAATGGTGTCTTTTGAAGAGCAGAGCTTCTTAATTTTAACATGAAACAATTTATCAACTTTTCTTCTATTGTTATTACTTGTGTACTGTTTAAAGAATCTTTTCCTAGTTCAACATCACAGAAAACTTCCTCTATAATTTCCCCTAAAAGCTTTATTATTTACCTCTCCCAAGGAGATCTGAAATCTACCAGGAATTGAGTTTTGTGGATGGTGTTCAAATCCATTTTGTCTCCTGTGCAGGTAGCCCATGGATCCAGCACTGTTTGTTGGAGAGAACTTCCCTCACCTCACTGCCATACAGAAGTGCTTTGTTTTAATCAGACACCTGTGCATGGGTCTGTGCCCTTGATCAATTTGTCTATCCAGAACTTTCCAAATTAAAAATGAATTTCTTTTTGTTGTCCCTCCATTCATTGCACAAATACAAGCTAGTGGAGAGAGAGGAATTTTCTGTAACTGAGAAGAAATGTAATTGAATTTGAGGTCTGTTCGTGGTACTTTGACTATTCTGAGAAAATGGTAATATTTCAGTTTTGAGGAATGTTGCTAATTTTATCTCCTGAGAATCCGGTGACAAGGTCATAATTGACAAAAAAGAACCGGGACAGAGAGGGGTATCTGTATGTCTGTCTGCACATTTATTTTGGGAAGATAACTAGTATCGCCCGGGAGATGAGTATACCTTGTCCTCAGATTACATCGACTTCTTCTCATAGACTCAGGCAATTAGGTGTTCTTATTCATCTAACTGATGGGTAGCAATGACCAAAAGAACATATGCTCTGGTTAAATTTTAGCAAATGTGTTCCAACCTTGATTACAGCAGGAAAGTCAAAAAACAGAACAGCCAGGTCCCATGGTTGCTGCAGGGGGGGAAAGAAGGTAGTGAAATCAAAAGATCTGAGTTGATTTCCTAACTATATATCATTTGGGGCATCCTAAGAGTCCATAAAATATTTTTACAGAGTGCTAAAAATTTTCTCCAAAATGTTCGTCTTAACTTTATGACCCTGGTGAAGGTGCTGCTGGTATCTGCTTCGTTTGACTAAAAACCTTGCAGAAATTATTGAGGAGAAAATTTGAAATTTCTCTATGAAGTTTAGAACATAGTACTCACTGAGAGTGTATACAATTCTAAGGAGCCTACTTTACATGGTTTTAACGTGGTATTTTAATAAATTAGTTATGTTTATTAAAAAAAAACAAAGACATAGGATTTTTAGTCTACATCCTGTGGGCTGTTGCTTAGGTTTAGTTAGATATGACATCTAGGATCATCTTGCAAACGCAATGAGCGTTTGGTAAAGCAGGAAGGTTAAGCTATTAGAGATATGATCATTATTTTTTATAGAAAGATATACCATGTCAGTGGGCTCTCTCTGTCTCTGTCTGTCTGTGGTATATATGTTGGATGTTTTCAATGGAGTTGGAAAAATGTGAAAGGATTCTCAGAGTGCAAAGGAGAATCTTTGTGTTCCCAGATTGAACTAAGGAACAGATGCCAGAAGCTGAATGAGGAACACAGGGCCGAACGGAAGAGGAAGGCTTTAAATCTTATTTTTAAATGAGGCACAACACAGAATGGGGCACTTGTTTTCCTTAAGAAAACCAGAGGCTGCAGCGCCAGGGCTGGGGTCAGCAAGGATCAGGGAGCTTCAGAGGAACTGGTGACCGGGGAGGGTCTTGGGGAGGGTCTTAGTGAGGGTCCTTAGCGTGGTTGGCAATCAGCGGTGCCCAGCTTCCCCTGACCTTCCTGATAAGGAAGATCTGGGGCCAGAAATAATTTTACAAAATCTCACCGCAAGTGCTAACCAGCAGTGAGTGGATTTGTGGAATACTGTTTAGACATGAAAATATTTAGATGCTCCTTTTCTTAAGAAATTCTGTAGACCTTTCTCCCTCTTTCCCTTTGACATAGGAGAAAGGAAGTCATGAAAGCCCGCCTTGTACATTTCCAAGACATCTTTCCAGGGGCAGCGCAGTGCACCTGGCTGTTGGGCGTGGCTACCAGGTGTCTCTCAGAGCTCAAGGGGTGGGGATGGGAGTAAAAGGGTCTTTCATGCTCCTTTCAACTCAAACGGGAGGGACGTAACTCAGTTCTCATTCAAGGACACAGTTAACAAACGAGAGATGATCTGGAAAGCTTGAGGCCGCCAAATCATCGCACCAGTTTCCTCATTTTATCCTTTTAGGGAGATTTTCTGAGCACGCATTTGCAATGGCTTTGTGTCAAGGTAAATCTGCTTTTGCCAGTGCCACTACCTGTACGTGCGCCTGCTTGTGTAGCTTTCAGCCAAGGTGCCTCCTGAACCCACACGTCCTTCGGGGTGAGGCCCTTCCGTCGTCCGCCCCTTTGGTGCGCGGCTGGCAGAGCCCGGCTTGCTCTCCGCAGCGCAGCGGACCATTGCCCTAGAGGAGTCAGAGAACACAATTAGGAAAGCTGTAAATTGAGAAAGCCGGCTTTGACGGAGGGCCCGGAGCTGACTGAGCACTTCCTGATGCGGCGCCCAGTCCCGTCCCACGGATGGGACACGGGGACTGCCTGCTCCCCCCTCAGAGGACCGGGTGCCAAACTGCCCGCCCGGTCTGGAGGTGCCTGCCAAGCCCTTGTCCCTGCAGAATAGGGATGTTTGTCTTTGGGAAACACTTGACGTTCTGCTGTGAGGGTTTCCAGGGCCTGAGAATTTCCAGTCCTGGGAAAGGAATAAACCCCGGTCCTTTTCTTTGCCAGCAAGCGCAGAGGCTGGCCACCCCCAGCGTAGCGAGGCTTTGTTTTTTTGCTCAGAGGTTGTCTTTGATCCAAGCCAATGGAACAAAAGCTGATTATCTTACCTTTAAATAGAGGGATTTCAAGAGAAACATTGAAGCCTCAGGGGGAGGGGAAGTGGGAGGCGGCCAGGACGACCCTCCAAGCGTCCCAGGTGCCCAGCCAGGGAGGAAGCCAGGGAAAGAACAGGGGCGCACGGAAGCCCCTACTGCCAACACGAAGACACCCCCCAGAGCTTCTTGTAGTTATAGAAAAAATAGACTGCAATTAAACAAGCATATTAATTCATTTGTGAAGAGAAACCCCACTTTCTCAGCTAACCATTTAGGGGTCATGCATTTACAGTACCATCCAGTTAGGGTGGCGCTGCGTGACTTTTCTCCCCATCTTCACAAGCCGACACTGACTGCTCCACTTTCTTTTAGGAAGGAACTTGACAGGTTCAGGATCTCAGCACATCAGAAGAATGCCTTGTCATCACAAGTGGAGGCCTCCAAACTATTACCATACGACCCAGCAATCCCACTACTGGGCACATACCCTGAGAAAGCCATAATTCAAAAAGAGTCATGTACCACAGTGTGCACTGCAGCACTATTTACAACAGCCAGGACCTGGTAGCAACCATGTTGATGTCCATCGACAGATGAATGGATAAAGAAGATGTGGCACATGTATACAATGGAATAGTACTCAGCCATAAAAAGAAACGAAATTGAGTTATTTGTAGTGAGGTGGATGGACCTAGAGTCTGTCATACAGAGTGAAGCAAGTCAGAAAGAGAAAAACAAATACCGTATGCTAACACATATATATGGAATCTAAGGAAAAAAAAAAGGTCATGAAGAACGTAGGGGCAGGGCAGGAATAAAGACACAGATGTAGAGAATGGACTTGAGGACACGGGGAGGGGGAAGGGTAAGCTGGGATGAAGTGAGAGAGTAGCATGGACTTATATATACTACCAAATGTAAAACAGATAGCTAGTGGGAAGCAGTCACATAGCACATGGAGATGAGCTCGGTGCTTTGTGACCACCTAGAGGGGTGGGAGGGAGGGTGGGAGGGAGGGAGACGCAAGAGGGAAGAAATATGGGGACATATGTATATATATAGCTGATTCACTTTGTTATAAAGCAGAAACGAACACACCATTGTAAAGCAATTATACTCCAAAAAAGATGTTAAAAAACAAATAGTGGAGGCCCACTGACCCTGCGGAGGGAAGCAGCAACCCCAGGGCATCTGTTCTGTTGTGATAGAAGTTACAGTTTCTCTTACTTCAATCTCGGACCTCATTGTATTGGTAGAACCTTTAAAAGAAAATTTTGTTTTGTGATATTGGAAAAGTCATTTCTTTTCACCTCAGGTTTTCTATCTGGCAAACACTTCTTACTTGCAAAGCTAGGAATATCTATCAAAATTTATTATGATCTCTGAATTCTAAAAAATGTGCTGATACACACATACAATTGGCTTCCACGTTATGATTGGAAATATGTAAATTTGTCCTATGTGTGTTTTAATACTAATAGTTATTCACCATTTATTAAGAATTATATTTTAGGCACAGTACTAACTCTTTTAAATATCATGTCTTTTCATTCTATAACATTCCTAGGAGGCAGGTATTATAATCCTTATTTTATAGGTAAGAAAATTGAAGCCCTAAAATTTATATACCCTATTCCTGTCCATATAGTATGTGGTAGGTTGAATCTTGAGATTCAAAGCCTGAGATTCCAAAGCTTGCCCCCTTACTCACGATTCTGTACACACAGTGAAAATCCCTGTACCTCATTTGTAACCAGTGTTTTCAGGGCTTTCTTCTGCAAGGGGTAGTCCATGATGACAGGCACAATTTTAAAAGCCTATAATATATTTTGTTTTTTTTCCTGCAACAAAGAACAAGATGCATCTGTAGCTTGGTTCAAGAGTGAGGTTCCTGCACATGTTTAACGGATCCAGCCGGCCATGCAATTCACCTAAGCAAACAGGGAGGAGTGAAGGGTTTTTTTCTGTCCAAATGGTGGCACAGAAGTGTTCTTCAAGGACTTCCCTGGTGGCGCAGTGGTCAAGAATCCACCTGCCAAGGCAGGAGACATGGGTTCGATCCCTGATCTGGGAGGATCCCACATGCCACAGAGCAACCAGGCCCGTGCAACTAGGCCTGTGCGCCACAACTGCTGAGCCTGCGCTCTAGGGCCCACATGCCACAACTACTGAAGCCCGCGTACCTAGAGCTCTCACTCCGCAACAAGAGTAGCCCCTCCTCCCCGCAACGAAGACCATTAAACTTTTTACGATGCTTTGTTTATTTTATGAACCTGGCATTAAATTCAAATTACATCTTGAATGCTATTCACTCAGTTCACATCTCATTGTGGGAATATCTCATTATCTCAGCTCATATTTCTAATGTAGATGAATGACCCATGCTGAATGGCAAGTTAAAAAAGACACTGTTAGGGCTTCCCTGGTGGCGCAGTGGTTGAGAGTTCGCCTGCCGATGCAGGGGACACGGGTTCGTGTCCCGGTCCGGGAGGATTCCACATGCCACGGAGCGGCTGGGCCCGTGAGCCGTGGCTGTTGAGCCTGCGCATCCGGAGCCTGTGCTCCGCAACGGGAGAGGCCACAACAGTGAGAGGCCCGGGTACCACAAAAAAAAAGATACTGTTAGTTCTGTCACCCAAAAATATCCTGCGTCAAAGTTATTTTTGATCTTACTTCTCATTGCTGGGCAGTTTTGGAAAAGGACTTGAAAAATATTAATGTGTGTGTACATTTCCCAAAGTAATAAAATTGATAAAGAGTCTCTGTTCAGCCCCAAGCCATCATTTAATATCTCATTGTTGATTACTGACATTCCAGTTTCAGTGAAATTTGTACTGTGTCACACGGGGTATAAATGGTGTTTCAAGGTTCTGCCAGAAATTCTTGCAAATCCCGACTTGCACTGAATCTCCAGTTGGGTGGCCCATAATTCTCTTCTCCTTGTTTCTTTGCTGGTTGGTTATGCATTATCAAGGAGAAGTTAAATCTGTATGGAAGTAGGAAGCCTTTATTTGCTATTAACTTGAAAGGAAGTTCACTCCATTTTCTTCATCAGCAGGTAAGCATTTCACAGCCTTTTAAAAAGTGCAAAGGCTATCTTCTCACTGGAAGGTCTCATGCAATTCTTAGAGGCCCTCCACACTTGAACAGAGGGTTTATTATGAGTTTTTTAATTGTCATCCTCTTATGTTTCACTCTGTATGATGTTAAGGTTTACATTCTCTAAGAATATAATGGTCTAGAAGATAAAAATGAAAGGTAGTATTTTAAAAAATAAGTGTAACTTTTAGTCTAAAGGGATTAAAATAATTTGGGTTTAAAAAGAAAGTTAAAAAATTAAAACTGATATTTTAATATTAGCATTAGTAGTGTCTTAATTTACCTGTACATTTGTTTCATTATATATCTCCATTATGCAATAAAACACCACTAAAATTCTTGGGTCTATTCTATTCCACACTCAGCACACATTAATAATTTCATACCTCAAACTGCTTACTTCATAAATGCCAATAACCACATGAACTTTTGAATTAAAAGGATGTAGTTTTTAATGTTATATATCAAATTTTCACAAATGGCCTTTTAGGCTAAGTTCTGAAATGGCTCATACAAGAGTGAAGATTAGTCCTTTGCCTTACAGGTCCCAAAAGTCCATGGGGGGTGAGAAGCAAATGAAACCAGGAAGAAAACTATGCTGAATATGGGATAAGCTTAATAATTTATATTTTGAATGCTTGCAAATTTGAACCTTGGTTATAGCTCATCTTTGTATTCTTCTGTTCATTTCTTCATCCAACACCTATTTATGGATGCCTGTGAGGTGCCAAGAAGAGGTGTCAGTGCTGGTACCCAGAATTACCAACATGCAAGGTTAAGGGTGCAGCCCGCAGATGGCCAAGTCTGCCCAGAACTGCTGACCCAACTTCAAGGAGATAGGGTTCAAATGAAAAGTTAGGGGGAAGAGTCCACAGAAAGTCACCCCCACATCTGACAACAACAGCAATTTGGGGGGTTTCCCAAAACACCCTCACATTCAGTAATTTGCAGAAGAGACTCACAGGACTTACTGGAACCTGTTGTACCCATGGCTATATTTGTTATAGGGATGGAAATGTTAAAATCAGCCAAATGAAGGGATACACGTGACAGCATCAGTGAGGTTCCAAATGCAAATCTCTCCTTGCATGGACTTGTGACAATACACATGGAGTATTACCAACCAGGAAGACCACCTGAGCTTTGATGTCCAGGGTGTTCAATGGGGTTTCATTATGTGGGCATGATTGATTGACTGATTGATTGATTGACTGACTGGTTGCCCATATGTTTACACTCAGTCTCCAGCATCCTTCTTCCTTGGAGGTGGTCTGAGGGGCCAGCAAGAGCCACTTCATTAGTATAAAACATCAGATGTGGGCCAAGGGGTCTCCACAAATGACTAAGACACTGCTACCACTCAAGTAATTAGACAGGGTTAGAGGTTACTTCCAAGGGACTGGGTACTAAGACCTGGCCTTTCTTTGGGTCAAAGTCCTTCCCACCCAGCTGGAGAGACAGCAGTAAACAAATCAAAGCTCCAGCCCACATGGGGTGCCAACTCTGGGCTGAAGACACACAAAAAGTAAGTCAAATAGGAAAAATCTATCTTGCCTCTGGATATATCAATGGGTAAAGGGAAAAATAAAGCAAGGAGAAGAGGTAGAGAATATTGAGGTGGTGAATGGTGACATTTTAGATCCAAGACAGGCCTCATTGAGAAGATATCTAAACGGGTACCTGAAGGGAGTAAGGGCGAGAGCCAGGTGGACATCAGACACCAGGGGAAGGACCCTCCAGGCAGAGAGCACAGCCAGGCAAAAGTGTTGAGTCAGAAACGTGCCTGCGGCGTTCCAGAAGCAGCATGGCAGAAATAGGGGGAGCAAGAAGGAGGGTCTGGGAAATGAGGTCAGATGTGTGCAAGCAGACGTTGTGGGGTCTCATGTGCCAGTATGATTTGGCCTTTGGTCCAAGTGATACAGGAAACCACCAGAGGACCTTAAGAAGTGTCACACGCCAAGATACATGCACCCCAATGTTCACTGCAGCACTGTTTACAATAACCAAGACATGGAAGCAACTTAAATGTCCATCGATAGAGGAATGGATAAAGAAGGTGTGGCACATATATACAATGGGATATTACTCAACCATAAAAAAGAATGAAATAATGCCATTTGCAACAACATGGATGGACCTAGAGATGATCATACTAAGTGAAGTAAGCCAGACAGAGAAAGACAAATATCATATGATATCACTTTATGTGGAATCTAAAAAATGCTACAGATAAACTTATTTACAAAACAGAAACAGACTCACAGACTTAGAAAACAAACTAATGGCTACCAAAGGGGAAAGGTTGGGGGGGATAGATTAGGAGTATGGGATTAACATACACTCACTACTATATATAAAATAGATAATCAACATGGACTTACTGTATAGCACAGGGAACTCTACTCAGTACTCTGTAATAACCTAAATGGGAAAAGAGTCTGAAAAAGAATAGATATATGTATATGTGTAACTGAATCACTTTGTTGTACACCTGAAGCTAACACAACTTTGTAAATCAAATCTACTCCAGTATAAAAAAGAAAAAAAAAAAAAAAGAAAAAAAAGTGACTCACTCCAAACTACAAAGGATCATGACCCCTTTGGCACTCTGCTGAAAATAAACTGACAGGGAGCCCTGGTGGACACAGGACCCCCGGGGATGCAGACATTGCAATCCCCAGACAAGGGATTCTGATGGCTTAGACTAAAGAGTAAGAAGGAGAGGAGGCAAAAACTGGCCAGATTCCAAATGCATGTTGAATATAAAACTGACACGGTTTTCTGATGCATAAGATCTGGGATATGAGAGAAAGAGAGGGGTCAAAGTTGGCTCCAAAATTTGCAGCTTGAGAACCTGGAAGAAAGAATTTCCATGTGCTGATTCCAAGGAATGGAGTGGAGAAGCGGCTTTGCAGGGGACAGCAAGGAGCTCTGTTCAGGGCTGGGTAGGTTGGAATGGGCATGTGGGGTAGGAGATGGTTGGAATTTAGGGGACTGGAAGGAAGTCCAGACTGGAGACATCCACATAAGGAAACATCGTGGAGATGATATTTGAAGCCACAAGATGGGCAGAGATCAGCAAGGGAGTGAGGGTAGATCCCGGAGAGCCAGGTTCTGAACCCTGAGGCTCCCCATTTCCAGTTCAAGGAGAGGAGGAGAAGCTAGCAAAGAAGTCCAAGAAAGAGTAGCCAGAATGGTAGGGAGGATGCAGGTGGCTGTGGTGTCCTAAGAGCCAAGGGAAGAAGCTATTTGAAGGCACTCTGGTGCCCTCGACAAAGCACTGTGGTGGAGTGTTAATGGCTAAAGTCTGCTTGAGGTTGGTATTGCAGAGAGGAGAAATCAAAGACAAGCGATAGACCACTCTTCAAATAGCAGTCTGGCTGTAAGTGGAAGGAGAAAACAATACAGCAGCTGGAGATGTAGGAGTCAAGGGAGATTTCTGGAGATAGGAAAATAACAGCATTTTACATATTATGGAGAAGATTCAGTGGGAAGAGATGAATTGCTGGAGCAATGTCCTTGTGTAGGTGAGCCAGGATGAGAGCCAGTGCTTAGTGGAAGGGGTTACCCTTTGCTAAGAGCAAGGTGATTGCTCATCCACAAGAACAGGGGCAGAGACAGCATACGTGTGGGTAGAAAATATAATCACAGCAAATACATATGGTGTGTGCTTTGTGCCAGGCACTATTTATGTGCTTTACATATATTAACTCCTTTAATTCTCAACTTCTACCGCAAAGTAGATGATACAATTATCGCTATTTTACAAATGAGAAGTTAGGTCCAGAGTGATTAAGTAATTAGATCAAGATGCCCCCATCTAGTGGCGGCAGGATTGAAGCAGGGAGTTTAGCTTGAGTCTGGACCCCTAAACCCACATAGCGTGACACCTGTGAAGAAAGGGTTGTCCGTGTGATAGTGGAGGCTGTGGAAGTCTTCCTCTAGTCAATTTTTTTCACTGAAATAAGAATTAACATTATTGGATAAGAAGGAGGGTGTGAGCGCAGGTGAGTGAGGGTTGAGGAGAGACAGTAAGATATGAAATATTAATCTGGAAGAGTAGAAGAGGAAAAGGATAAGGAATATAATGTTATAGACAGACTTTATTAAGGGCCCACCTGAGGTTAGTGATTATGGATTTAAAATATTAGTCAGCATAGAGATACCAAATTTTTCTCCAGCCCTGTTTGATTGTAGATGTGCAGGTACAGTAGGGCACAAGTTGGGTTTAACCATGGTTTGGTTTAACCTATAGGAGAAAGGGATTGAGGGTGAATTCAAGCAAGTGATTAGAATAATTGCTTATGGAATTAAAGTTGAATAAGAAAGAAAAGATGCAAACCGGGTGAGAGGCAGAGGAAAGATAAAAATGGTGGATTGTGGGTGCTGGTTGGAAAAAATTAACATATCAGCTAGGCTTCCTCTAGTGTAGAGACTGATTTTAAAATGTGTTGGTGGGGGGAGAGTTGGGGAGCAATGTGCTTGATATTTAGAAGGTAGAATGATTGCCATTGCTGTCGTGACAATATCTGGGATTCGGCAACGGGAGTGAGTTGGCTGGAGCGTAGTAATGAAGATCAACAGAGAAGAGGTCATAGAACTAAGAAGTTGGGCTGTTGAAAGGATCTTCCAGGTGAATATCAAAGTCACCAAGACTCAAGGCAGGAATAGTGTTCAGGGAATGAAGAGCCAGGAGTCCTTAAGGAAGAGGAGAGAGTTCCTGGGGTATGATAGATGCTGCCACAGAAGTGGGTGGTGGTGTCACTTGATGACCCGAGATCCAAAGCTGGAACCTGGGGATCAGAAGTCTCCTTTTTCATCTTTTTGGTACAATAGACTTTTCCTATTTGACTTACCCATTGTGTGTCTCCAGCCCAAAGTTGGCACCCCATGTGGGCTGGGACTTTGATTTGTTTGCTGCTGTCTCTCCAGCTGGGTGGGAAGGACTTTGGCTCAAAGAAAGGCCAGGTCTTACTACGCAGTCCCTTGGACTGTTAAATGACGCATTTGCTTTAGATCACCTTACGATAGTTTCCAGCTCTAAAAAGGTCAAATCAAACCATGACAAACAAACAGCAAGCTCTCCAGGAGAGTCACATCTGGTGTTTCCCTTGAATTCTCTGTCGTTTATATTGCTAGGCAAGGGTAGATTATGTTTTCCTCACATGCTTCCTTTGGCCTTTAGATTAATATGATCATGTTGCTTCACTTCTGTCTCACTTTCTTGTTTTTATAAAAGAGTTCAAAATAATTACGAAGAGGTCCAGGAATGGAGAGCAAAGGGAACTTCCTCTGAGACTACACTGTTTAAGAAACTTTTGTATCTCCTTTAATCCTCTCAGTGAAAAAGATATTATAGATATTATTACCCCCATTTTACAGATGAAGTTACAGGAGCGAGGTTAGATGACTTTTGTGAGACCACAATGCTAGAAAACCATAGAGCATAGAATAAGTTTCAACTCTGGTCTCTGCAATAGAAAATGCTCTTTCTATTGTATTGTGCTGCTCTACCAAAACATGAGCTTTTGGACTGAAAGACCTGAGTTCCAAAGTTGGTATGGGTACCCCAGAAAGCTGTTTGATTTCCCCTTTAAATTCCAGTTTGGCCTTGTGTTATGCAGGTAAGTGTTTTCCCATGATGACACTGTAGTTTGCAAACTGAAATCTGAGAATTTGGAACACCCATCACTGAGGTACACCTCCTTGTCATAAGAAAATACCTATTGCTCTAATTATCACTTTTGAGGCTTTTCCAAGTGGTAGGCTGTGAGCTCTTACAAGTCATTGTACGGAAAATATTTTCTGAACTGACTCCCTGGGAGGGCAGTCGTTACCTCTTGTACCATGCCAGGATCGTTTGAAGCTCTCCTGCAGGAAACTTGAGAGTGATTCAATGAGCACATGCACACGGTATTTGCTGCAAAACTACAAAATTCCTCTGGGGGAATCTTGGGTGATAAGAAAACAACTTTGAATTTAAGCAACATAAATTGAGGGAGAAAGGCTGTTTATCACCCCACACTTTGGTTTGCTACAGCAGGGGAGAGCTTTAACTTTCCGGATTCTTCCCCATTAAGAAAATAGTTGAGGCTAATTTCATTCTTACACATAAACTACATGGCTGTTTAGTTCTGTCTTGGAGTTCTTGGATGAAGGTGGTGTTAGGGGCTTCTGGGGCAGTAAACAAGACTTCTTCTGACTGTTTTTGGTGGTACACATCCATAAAATGGTTTTGCAATGAGACTGGAGAGCCAAGGAAGATGATCTTAATGAACTGTGCCCTAAAACTGCAGCTTCAGATGAAGTGTACCTTAGACCGTTATTTCTGGATTCCACTTGTAAGAGCTGGGCTCCGGTTTAAGCATTCTTAACATCCACGCTTGAACATACGGGCATTTTTATGGAGAGGAAGGCATCGTAAACTCTCAAGATACATAGACTTTATCAGAAATGCAAGTTAGGTACAATTTTGTCACTTCCAATTCTTAGTCACGTCATACCCAGAAGGGAGAATGTCTTCAAGTTCCAGAAACACCCGCTCTGGCTCTTCATTTACCTGGCTTCTAGGGGGGTAATATGCAGGCGCCTCAGAACAAACACCCAATCAACACCATCGGAGCAGGAACAGAGAGGTGCACCCTCTGGTGAGTTCTGGAGACACCAGATTTAATCCGAAATCGAGTTCATTCCTCTGTACTGTCTCCTGTGCTCTCTGATTGCTGAAGAAATCTTTGCAGGAGATTCATAATGGACCCTGACCAATCAGTTAACAATGCCCAGGAAGCATAGCTGTGTCTTCTCTACTAATCTTTCTTCCCCACCTCAGATAATGCATTTCACTGTAGCCCCTGGCACATGGTAAATGCTTCATGTGAACTACTATTTTTTTTTTTTCATTTGGTGAATGTTTTTGGATCCCACTGTGTTCTACAGATTATACTACACACTGGAGAAACAGAGAGAAAAGTCACGTGGATGCCTTTGAGGAGCTCATATCTTTATTTCTCCCTCAGCATTACGCACAACATCTCATGCCTGGAAGACACATAAAACAATAAAAAGTGAAGAAATGTGTTAATCGCTGTCACCCACTTCTACATGCCAGGTTGAGCCCAAGACTGCAGGTTTCTGGTACATCCCTGGAGACCTCCCCGTCCCACCTGAACAACTTGTTCAGAGCTGAAATAGTTTACCCCAGATTCAAATACAGTGTTCTTTCTTCTGTTGACATAGATGGTAGTCAAGCAACTGTGAGCTGTGGACGAACTATTAAACAAGGAACTATGGACCCCTATGCTGGGGCTTCTGAGTCATTCTGGTTTGTGGCTGTTTCTGTTTCTTCTTCTGTGCTTTCAGTACAAAACCTGACTTACTACTACGTCAGATTACTTTCCCCAGAGACAGCCAGTGCTGGATTTCCCATGAGAGCACCATGCTGCAGGCTCTAATGTCTCAGATGGACTAGAGCTTGCCTGCCCTTTCCTTCTGGTGTCCCTCTCCCCTCCCCAGAGACTTCGAGACTTGGAACACCTGCACCTCGTCTGTGTGGGCTCCAGGGCTCTGGCCCCTGTGTGGCATCTCAGTGCGTTCCCTCTTCATGACAATGCTGTCTGTGAAGTGCCCCTCACCCACCCTGCCCCCCCCCCCCCCGCCCCCGTGCTCTGCTCTGCAGGGCTCCTGGCTACCTTTTCTTTTGCTTCCTAGTTGTCACTAAAATCAGGAGAATTCGCTTTTGGGCTTTAAATCAAATTCCACCTTTGCTTTCTGTTTGGAGCCAGGCCAAAGGAACAGTGCAGAATGCAGGGTGTGGAGGGAGGGCAACGTTGGTGTCTTGCTACTTGACACCTATGTTCTCAGAAATTTTACTTCCCTAGTGAAAACCTTTTACCCCATGTGCCCCCTGAGCGGTGGAGCTGTCACGGAGTAGTTCTGCTCTAATTACATCCAATCACAACCAGGAGGAATTCTTACCAGGAGAATTTCCATGCAAGTGTGTTGGCTGAGAAAACTCCTTTGGATTCGGATTTGAAAAGTACAGGTAACCTAGCTTTTTGCCATTGCATGGGTGATCCAGCAACCTGCGGCAACCTGACTTATTAGAACTGCAGCACCTCGAGCCTTAGCCCAGACAGACTGCATCAGAATCTGCATGATAACAAGAGTCTATGCAGGTTGAATTTGACAAGCATTGGGCTGTCACTCACTAGTAGCTAGGTACAAACATAGCTACCTTTAGAGCTTCCAGAATATTTTCTAAAATATATGTTTACTCTGTGTGTGTGCTACTAACCCTTACTATAAACATAAATGTGCCGTGAAAACCCGTGAGATTTGCTAGCAAAAATCCCACTGAGGAAGGTCTACATCTAAATATGGTAAATATCAAGTACACGTCTCATTAAAAATTGGCATCTCTCATAACTGCCCTGAGGAAATTCACTTCTAATAGCCACGAACAAGGTAACGTAGATTGATTCTCTGTCTCTGCAAAACCAGACTGACAGGAGATTCTTAGTTCTTCTCAAACGCTGCTTTAGGGGCATCGGTGGGACTTGCAGGAGATGGGAGACTCAGTAGAGCATCTCTTTGCAGCATCTGAAGAGGCGGTTTTAATAGGAACAGCAAATACTTTCCAAGTTACACTGGTAGTGCCCATGTGAGGCACCCCTGGCTAATGAACCTGACAGATTTCTGCACAAGGACAAAGTAGTTCATGTTTTTTGATCCTATAGGAAAACCCCCATGTTGCCTTTGCAGAAGAGGACACCAGAATGCAGATGCCTGGGTTCTGATGAATCTCTGAGCATCAGAAGGCCTTTAGTTGTGTCATCCGAGCTCAGAATCCCTCTCCCGGGTCTGTGCTTCATGGCTGGCAAGACGCCGAGATGCTGGGAAACACTTGCCCCGACTTGATTAGCCTCTCTCCAGAAGATAAAACGCCACGTGTTCGTCCTACGGCAGCACTGCCATCTGGAAGCAAGATTCATTAACCTCGGACCTCAACCAATGAGGCCACATTGACCTTGTAGCCAGGGGAAGGAAATGTCCTCTGCTTACCTAATATTCCCTACAGCTTCGAGCAAATAAACCATTCTTCATGGTTGGTCTTAACCCTTCTCTTAATGTTGTCCTGATTTATATAGAAGTTCCCCCATTTCCCCTTGAGGTGACTGTACTTTGGTGCTGTGTGAAATGATCCATGTCTATGCTGTTTCTAATCCATTTGTAAAACCACTTATAAGCTGATTGGGGAGGAAAAGTGGTCTGTATACGCCTGGCAATAGTAATGATTGTGATGCTTATGAGTGATGAGAGATAAGTAGACATCACAGCAGGGCAAATGCTTTTGTTCCTTTCCTCAAATCCTCTCTGACCAATTGACATTTAAAAAGGAAAACTCCCCCTCCAGAGTCCATCTACTCTCTTATTTCCCCTCAGACGTAATCCCACTCTCTTTGTAGGGGTGAGAACATCACAGAGGAGGGAGAAGGAAGAATGGCTCTGGTGAACTAGGGTTGTGTTGCTGAAATCTCATTGGAATAACTCAGAGGGAGTGATTTGGAAAGAGCGGGCGAGTTTCCGAAGCTGTAAGGGTGTAGGAGGATGGTTTAGTTTTCTCTGCCTGTAGCCCATAGTATATGACTTTTATTCCTACAACCAGTTAGCCAAAAATATGCCTTGTTCAAAGTAATGAGTTTTTTAAGTTATATTTTTACCAGAGTATTTTATATTTGTGTGTGAATATTTCACAAAATTTATAATCTTCCATAAATATTTTTTGCCAGTATGCATCAAACCAGATTGCATATACTCCTCACTAGGACTTCAGAGGAAACTCTTTTTATTTTTATTTTAAAAAATGTATTCCTAAGGCTCTAATGTACACACACACACACACACACACACACACACCACGTACTCACACACTACATATACATACTGATATTTCTTAAACGTTTTAGCTATAAATAAAGCAAAATTCAGTGTTTTAGATTTTTATTCCATTACAAGCATTTCATATTTTCACATGGTGTGTCCATGCTTCCTCTTTTCAGGGAAACAGAAGTAAAATACTGAAAGCTGATGGCCATAGGGAATATTTCTCTCCACCTTGCAGCCTTGTTATACTTAAAGAGGTCCTCCCTTTCTTTCCTTCCTCAAGGATAAGCTATTGAAAGCTCTTTCCTGTCTATTCCAACAATTAAACTCAGGTGCAGCAATGCCCTTATTTTTAGCTGTGTCATTGGCTCTCAGACTGACTAACGTAAATGAGCACCTACTCATTTCCTGATCTATTCTGTTCATTATGTCTGTAACACTGCTCACAGCATCATCTTGTCTCACTGAGGAAAGAAACACGGGATGCATCTCCAAAGATGGTGAGGTGAGAGATACGCCATGAGGAGCGCAAGGAAGTTGATGTTTACCGAGCACCTCTTATGCTCAGGGGATTTATGCAGTGAGGTTTCAATGTTATTTATTTATTTATTTATTTATTTTTGTGGTACGCGGGCCTCTCACCGCTGTGGCCTCTCCCGCCGTGGAGCACAGGCTCCGACGCGCAGGCTCAGCGGCCATGGCTCACGGGCCCAGTCGCTCCGCGGCATGTGGGATCTTCCCGGACCGGGGCACGAACCTGTGTCCCCTGCATCGTCAGATGGACTCTCAACCACTGCACCACCATGGAAGCCCTTATTTCATTTTTTGAATGTCATTATTATTATTTTAAAAATTAACACAATTTCATGGGGAAAAAATATCAAACAGTACAAAAGATATACAGTGAAATCTCACCCTCCTTGTCACTGTCAGTTCTTTTCCCCAGAGGAGAGTTGCTATTTTTTTATGTCTTTCCAGTGACAGTCCGTGATTGGCAAGCATATGTGTGTATTAGTGTTGAGTGTGTGTGCATTTTCCCAGTTTTTAAACCTAACAAGTAACACACAATATACTTTTTTTCTGAGCCTCACTCATTTTATTTAATATCTTGGACATTGTTGTATGTTCAAATATAGAACCACTTCATTATTTCTGATGGCTACAGAATCCTCATGATTTACTGAACAAATTGCATCAGTTGAGGTTGAAGAGAGAAGCAGAGCCATTCTAAGTGATCTAGAAGAATTAGACCTGGGGGCCAGTTAGGCAGCCTATGAAGTCTGTGGGCTCCATCAGTGGTGCTCAGTTGGAAGTCAAGAGGGCTGGCAGTTGGGCACAAAGTTTAGAGGGTGCATCAAGAACAATCGGGAAGCCATGAAGATAAAGTGAAGCCATGTCTTTCTCTCACCACTTCTGTCGTTGACCATTCAGGGGAACTGCAGGATAAGCTGGTGCCCTTTACCGCAGAGCCAACCTCGCACTTGCCCAGGATGCACAGAGCCTGCCAGGGGCAAAGCAGCAGAAGCTGTAGGAGCTGCACCATGACGGCTGCCACGCCTGTAAGTGAGCAGCCTGCACATGAGGTGCATGGCACCTGCCATACGCCAACCTTCAAACTCAATATGGACTGCACTTCTGCTCTGCTCACCTGACACTTTTCTCTTGGTAAGTCCCGATCCAGAAAATCTACGAGGAAGGGATTGGGAAAACTAGTTCCAGCTTAACTGGGCTCTGGACTCCAAGCTCTACACTAGCCCCACATCGATGGAGACTGAGGGTGTTTCTCATCTTTTAAGTCTGTAAGTGATTTTGTAATGAATAGCTCTATACTCGCATCTTGGTTCACTTGTGTAAGTACACCTAGAAAATTAATTTCTGAAAGTGGAATAGCTGGCCTGGATGTGTGAACTTTTAAATTTTATTAGATATGGTTAAATTTCATTCCAAAGAGTCTGTACCAATTTACATTCCTGTCAATGATGTATGAGAATTTGGATTTCCCAACATCCTCATCAGCGGAATGTATTATCCTACTTTTTGATCTTTATCATTTCGATGGGTTAAAAAAATCTCATTGTGATTTTAATTTGGATTTCTTTTTACTTGATATGTAGTTGAGCATCTTTTAATAATGTTAAACCCATTTGTATTTTTTTCTCTCTTATTGACTACCTTTAGCCATTTTCTATTGGACTCATTTTCTAGTTTTTTACATTGACTTATAAGAGCTTAATATATACTTTAAAATGTGTTTATTGTTTATATGGCAAACATAGTCTACAATTTGCCTTTTGTATTTTCCATTTTGTCTATGCAAACATTTACTTCTATGCTACTACATTTACCATACTTTAACTATATGGAGTTTTGAGTTTCCTGCATTTAGAGCGAATTATCTCTTTTGTTTTTCACAAAAATTCTAAAAGATAGATAATATGACTCCTATTATACCAATGATGAACCTGAGATTCATAGAAGTTAAGCAAATGGCATAAGTTCATACAGTAAGTTGTTGAATCCATCTGGGTCCCCAAAGGGAGCATATGGCACAGTCAAATTTGGTATTTGAGGGATGCTTAATAAAGAGACTCTTGAGCATTCAAAAGTAAACGCTGAAGCTCATTCTACATTTAAAAAAAAATTAGGATGCAGAAATTAGATGCTAGGATATGAGCATGATCTAGAGAAAAAGAAGGCTTAATGATACAATGCAGCCACACCAAACTAACTTCAGTTTCTGAAAACTTCTCTTTTCTCTAGCTCTGGGACTTAGGTGCTGGGTGAATTTGTGCAAGGAGAACCACAAAGCAGGAAGACGTTTTAGGATACTGTTGTATTAGTCCAATGAAATATAAAATACTGAGCCAGAAGCAATAGAGTCAAAATGAGATAGAGTCCAAGATCATTACAAAGAAACAATGTTCAGAGCTTAAAAACTAAGGAAAGTTTTAAAAGGAAGAGTGATATTATCTGAAACTTTAGGCTTTCATATTAGTGAACAATAGCACATTAAACAGAATTTAGGCATCCTGAGAGTATCCTCAGGAGCTGAAGGGAAGAAAGATGAGTTTAGTTTATAAACTTTTGAAGTTGAGATAGTGGTGGCTCATTTTGGTAGAAGTAGGCTTCAGGCAGTTGGGAATATGAACCTGGAGCTTTTGGGTTATGAAAGACAGATTATATGAAGACACATTCTCTCCACAGAGCTGACAGTTAAAATCCTGCTGGTAAGATAAGTGAGACCTGAATTTAAGGAGTAAAAGAAAAGGTTGAGGAAACTCATTCGTTGGAGAAACATGCAAACATACCTCCCTGAGTGCTTGGTACGAAACCAAGCATTAGAAAAATCTACCTTTATAAATGGAGGGTAAGGAAGAGGATCCAGCACAGAGGTTAGCAAAGAACCAGAGAGGGACAGACACCACTGTGGTATCACTGCAACAGGCAAAGTGCAGGATGTCTCAAGATATGGGTCAGTTTCATACAAGTTATCAAATCTGTGGGTGTCGAGTTGTTTTTAGTATCCCTTTATCATTCGGTTTATGCCAATTGGGTCTGTAGTGATGGCCCCTCTTCCATGTCTGATATTGGTAAGTTGTGTCTTTTCTTTTCTCCTTTGTTAGTCTGGGTAGAGAGCTTACACTTTTATTGATCTTTTAAAAATAACTATTTTTGGTTTCATTAATTTTCTCTATTGTTTTCCTGTTCTGAATTTCATTGGTTTCCATAGTACACTTTCATTATTTATTTTATTTTGCTTACTTGGAATTTACTTGGAATTTACTTTGCTCTCCTTTTTTTTGGTTTCCTATGATGGGTATGCACATTATTGATTTTAGATTTTTTTTTTCTTTTCTAACAGATGCATTCAATGCTATTAATGTCCCTCTAAGCCCTGTTCTTGTTTTAGCCTACAAATACTGACATGATGAATTTTCATTTTAATTTATTTCAAAATAGCTTTTAATTTCTCTTGCATGCAGGGTGGTGTCAAATGCTGAATCTGGAGTCATGACATAGGTGTGAATGTTGGCTCTGTGACTTGATAACTCTGTAGCCCCCAACAGCCATACATCCCAAAACACCATCCCACCAGCACCACGGCAACACCCAGGGTGCTCACTGTGTGCCAGACACTGTGCTGCTGGCAATTCATACTTGCCCCAGACATATCTCACCCCGTCTCTTCACAGTAGATATAATTATCTTTACCCCAAAAAAAGAAGCTTGCCCAAGCACATAGCTAGTGGGAGGTGGAACTAGGAACTGAATGCATATCTGACTCTCTCTGGAGCAATAGATTCTTTTGTTCTTTGTTTGCTTTCCTGTAAAGTAGGGTTAATAACTGGGCTCCCATTTTGCAAAATGCATGAGCAGACATTCCACCTCTGAATCCTACCTCTTGTGTCTTCTCCAAGGATCTCAGTCTCTGGATCATCCTTATGTTCTTTGATCTTCATAACAAACAGCATTGAACCTCCCTTGATCACCACATCCCCTGGAACATCTGCTGCCCCTCTCTCTTACTCTTCACAGCCAAAAATTTCAAAAGAGCTGTTTACATTTCTTGTTTCCACTTCTCTTCCCAGTCTCAACCTAAGCCAGAGACTCTGGCTTTGCTTTCACAAAATCATTTGCCACAAATGATCTGTTGTAAAATTTCAATGGTGAGTCTTCAGTTCAATGGTCAGTCTTCATCGTTCATCTTATTCAACTCCCCAGGAGCTTTAGACACAATGGGATATTCTTTCCTATCTGTTACCCTCCTTTTCCTTGACATCGAAGCACAGCTGTTTCCTTCTTCCTCTCCTTTCCTGGCTTCTCCCCTCTGACCATCTATGGGTGGTACTCAGGTCCTCATGTCTTTCCTGTTTATACCTATTAGCTGGATGATCTCATCTACTCTTACGGTTTCAGTCACCGTCAATGCCCAGGAATCAGGAGGCCATGTACTTACCCTGCACTGCTTTTTCGAGCTTCAGGCTAGACCAGCAGATCACAAAGTTGCCTGCGTCTACTTGAATGCCTTTGCCAGACAAAATAGAATCCATCACTTTTCCCTGAAATCATTTCTCCACTAATGTCCTTTATATACATATATAAAGAGCAAAGGAGAGAATGACTTACATCTGTTTTTCTTTTTTTCCTGAGACTAAATCAAGGAAAATATCAACCTTAAGGTTGTAATCTGGCAATCATAATTTATAAAGCAGCAAGTTGATGGAGTAACAAAAAACATTTACTGAACTTGAACTTTGTTCTTCCAATGACTGTCTTATGGTTTAATAATAATAATATTACGTGCAATTCTAAAATTTTTCTTTCTAGAATTTGAACTTTCCTTATAACTACACAAATCAGAAAATTCAGGGCAAACCTGTCCTGAAAACATCTCAGGATTACCTTCGATTTTGGAAACACAAGCTGACTAGAGTTGTTGGCAATGGTTTTCTGGGATATTCATAAAGGAATTTTTGTTTGATGGTAACACCCTTACAAATGCGTTCTGTAGTTTAGAGACTTGAGTGTGAAAGGTGATACTAATGAGAAGGTCTAGATGTTAAAATGACTCTCTCAGAATTTCATCTTTCTTTTCTACATAAGTGTGAATTTTTAATATAATTGTTCTTTTTTGGAGAGAGGTTAACTGATCATTTCCAAATTTTTACTCCTTCAAACCTCTTAGACTGGGCTATCTTATGGTAACTGTGTTGATAAATGGACATAACTTACCAACTTTCATTTAGAGTTAATAGTTTGTGTGAGACTAGCTCCAGATAAAATTGGAGAGAGAAGATTCTCTAGGTTAAGTACCCTTAGAAATACTGCCTGTTAGAAAACATATCAGAAATGTGTTCAGTAAAAACTTGTTGTCCCCCGCCGCCATTTAAAAAATGAACACTGTAGGACCAAGTGCATTCTCTCAATGCATCCATTTACTAGATTGGTTAATTATATTGATTTTTTTCCCCTACAAATTTCAATCAAAATAATATGTATTTTTAAAGCAGTACTTCATAGTTCTGGCACTGTTCTTAGAATCCAAAATCTTCCTTTTATCTTCTTGACATGTGTCAGCTATAGCTATATTAAAACTCTACATTTTAATCTTTCTGAATTCAATTCTCTTGATGAATTCCTTCTTCCTCCACACCTGGAGTTCTGACTTCAAAAGAAGCTTTTCATACACAAGAGAGATAAATGCCAGGAGAATTGAAGTAAGGATTGGGTCAAATAACACTGGAACCCTTTTCTTCCTGAATTTTGAGATGTGAAATGTGAACCCAAACTAAATGGTAAAGGAAGCCTACCTCTTATTCTATGCTCTATATGCTCCTTGGGAAGAAATTGTATCTCTCAAAAAGAAGAGTTCATAAACTGTCTGACTTTGCCGTGATATCCAGCTCCTTCTAATATCCATCCTGTGAATGGATAACTCTGTAGATTAAATACTGTCTGCTGTAACAGACTGCTGGTTACATGCCAGGATGCTGCATGAAGAATAAAATCTGGGACTCTGAGTGTTCAGGAAGGGTAGATCTCTTTAGTGTCTGGGACTACTGGCCATTAGAGGGAAGCGTGAAGGAGAAACCTATTAGGGCAAACACATGAGAGCATCTTGGAGTCAGCCTGTGTTTTTCCCTGAAAGTGTGTGGTCTTTCCATGTGAGGACTCTACTGGTTAGAGCTTCCCTTTCAGATGTGGGACACGGACAGTACACAGACACATGCCTGGAAAAAAATGGGCATACACACATGGGAAAAACCCAAATTAAAAAAAAAAAAGCCTAGTGTTATATTTTTTTCTGCTAACATCACATAGTTCTTGAAATCTCGGGCTGCATCTTCAGACAGAGACTTCAGGCATCTCTGCAGTGGAGATGTTTGGCTTTAAGGAAAAGGAATGTCACCCTCTCATATGGGTTTAGCACAATGAAAAATATTTTTTCAGATTCTTGTAATTATAGAAGACTGCTGAGCAGCTGTTATCTAACCACATGAAGGGCAAAATACAAAGGAGTGGAGTACAGCTGAAGTCGGTTAGAATGAGGTGCGCCGAGAAGAATTTGCAGATGGGATATTCTCTCGTGTCTTGGACAGTCATGGAAATTTTGGTCTTACATTCCTTGATCCTACCAGTGAGGATGTCTTATGGTAAAAATATAGCACAGCGGTCCTGAAGTATTTAGCAAAGGAAATTTTACCTGGTTAGCCAGGTGGGAAAGCCTCGTTCTTCCTGAGGCTCCCTCTGTACCAGAGTCTGAGGACTCATGCTGGCAGCCCAGGGTCAAGGGGAAACTGTCATTGCAGCAGAATGAGATACAGCACATAAAATGGAACTTTCTGAGTTTAATTCCACTAAAATGACAGTAAAATTTGGGGTCATTATAAAGAGTTATTGACAAAAATAAAGTACGAGTAAAGCTTCCATACACAACTGAATTGCCTTTTTTGGGGGTAAAGTACAAAATTCATATTAAGCGGGCATCCTTCTGATTCACCTCATCATCCGTTAAAATAAAAATAAAGGTATTCAACTTGCCTACCGCATGCCTGTTTCCAGGTAACGGGTAAGTAGGCAGGCTTTGAAGTCAGACAGGCCTGGACTCAAATTCTGCTCTTGAAATTAAAGAGCATTTGTAACCTCTCTGAGTTTATTCACTTATAAAAAGGATAAACTACCAACCTTACCTTTTTCACCTTTTGTCCCTCCTAAGGATTACAAGTGCTTCACAAATGGCCTAGACAATATTAAATGCTCAATAAATAAGATAGGTAGTGGGAAGCAGCCGCATGGCACAGGGAGATCAGCTCGGTGCTTTGTGACCACCTAGAGGGGTGGGATAGGGAGCGGGGGAGGGAGGGAGACGCAAGTGGGAAGAGATATGGGAACATATGTATATGTATAACTGATTCACTTTGTTATAAAGCAGAAACTAACGCACCATTGTAAAGCAATTATACTCCAATCAAGATGTAAAAAAAAAAAAGAGCTAGTATCGCTGTTGTTGTTATTATCATTAGGGTAATGTGGTCACCAGTGAAGAGGTGTGAATGCCTTGAGTCTCACTGAAGCCGGAGTAGGCTCCCGCCAATTTTCTGCAGGATTAGGCTGCAATGTGCGATAGAGGTCAGGTTTTAAAGTGAGTCCTTGAGAGAAGAGATGAGAGAGGTTGAGAGGTCATTCCCCTCCAACCCACAAATGTCTTTGGTCCACTGCTCTTGGCTGGTATTTCTTTGTCTATTGTCTATTTTTATGCGTTTGTTTCATATTTCTTCTCTTAAAAATTCAGTTAATGAGGAACCTTTGAAAACTGAACTCTCGCAGCTGCTCTCTTTGCTTTAGATATTTGCCGTGAACCGGTGTTTGCAGCTAACAGTTCACGTGTGATGGCCTTGTGGGTGCCCAGCAGGTATGAAGAATGTCACAGGCTCCACAACCTCTGGTCTCTGGCATCATCAGTGGAGCACCCCTGGGTCAGGAAACAGGGTTATTTTCTTCAGAAAGGCCCCGCCAAAATTGTTACTCCTTTGGCCAACACATTCTAGTGGAAAGTGTAAGGGATTTGAAGTCAAAAGCCTTCTATAGTCCTCAGCTTCCTTGTCTATAAAGATAAGGACATCTCGCAGGAAAGACAAAGTGTGAGTCTTTACGAGGGTGAAAGCACAAATGCTTGTTAGGAGAGACTAGCCCTGGGTGGCCACTCTGAAACACGGAAAGGCTGGCCCTGATCAAGATGCAGAGGCATTTGATTTGCATGGAGAAGACAGAAAGGTCTGAAGCTCAAGTCCAAGCCTAGAGAGTATGTGTCAACCAGAGACAGTCTTAGGGTTGTTGAGGATATAATTTATTTTTTTTTACTACTCACAATTTAAGCTAAAATTTCTCCAAGTGTAGTCAAAGTGCCGCTCAGAAATATTTGTTAAAATGCATATTTCTGGGCTCCATCCCAAACCCACCACATGCGCATCTGCAGGGAATAGTACCAGGAACAAGTGTTTTAATGGGCTCCCCAGAGGATGCTTCAGAAATGCGAACTGTGAGCACATCGGACCTTGGCTCAAGGGATCTTACCTTCCTGAACCAGCTGACATGAGCCCCTGCTGTTCAGGCTTTGCTCCTCACCCTCCCAGCTGTGCATTCTTTCCTCTTCGTGTCTCTGAAATCATAATTTCCTTTAAACCATATTACGATGAATTTGGTTTTTGCTGTAACCAACTCACATTTGGATTATTGTAACGACTTTGTACCCATCTCCTCAGCTCCAGTTTTTCTCCCTTCTGGCTGATTTTACACACTACCGCCAGCTTGACTCAAATCCCTGCCTTCATATCACACTCCTCAATGATGGCTTTTTATTACTAATTTATAAACCCAAATGCTTGGCCTGGCATCTAAGGCCCTCTTCAATCTGACCTCAGTTTAGACTTTTTACACCTTTATCTGGTCTCTTATTCTGCACTAAACCAGGCTGGTTTTTTTTTTTTCTGTCTCTTTCTCTAATGTGACATTCAAATTCTATTCACTATTTGTATTGCCTCTCACCCCAACTAGAATTTAACCCTGTCCTTTCTCAGTGTAACAGAATCCTTAAATATCCAACTAATAACACCACAAACATCTCAGGCCACTTCAGTCAAAAAAAAAGTGCTGGGGCTTCCCTGGTGGTGCAGGGCTTGAGGGTCCACCTGCCGATGCAGGGGACGCAGGTTCGTGCCCCGTTTGGGGAAGATCCCACATGCCGCAGAGCGGCTGGGCCCGTGAGCCATGGCCGCTGAGCCTGCGCGTCCAGAGCCTGTGCTCCGCAACGGGAGAGGCCACAACAGTGAGAGGCCCGCGTACCGCAACAAAACAAAACAAAACAAAACAGAAAAAAGAGGCTGGCCCTGCCCTAACTGTCCCTGGACGTGCTCTGCGATGAACAGCTGGGTTGTTATGTGTCACAGAAGTCTCTCCCTGCCTAAACCGTAAACCCCTGGAGAACAGAAGCCTGTTCTGTGGTTGCATTTTCATCAAGAACTAGCTGGAATGGCTCGTGATGGGGCTTCATTCATTCCCTGAGCTCTTCTCCAGGACAGCAACATCCTTGCCCAAGGTTACACAGCTGTTTAGTAATAAATATAGTCTCCTGGCCCTCAGTCCAATGTACTTTCCTTTTACTTATTAGATGGCTCAAATTAGAACCAAGGATTCTCATAATGCCATGTTAGGTGAGTCTGGAAGGTAGCTTTTGGTGATCCTGAGAAAATTCCCTTCAACTGTCCCTGGGCCAGCTAATTGCTCAGCATCTCCATACACAAAGAAGGCTGCTGGCCCATTCTGACTGCATCCACTCAGGTGGCAAGCACTGAGCACCAGGACAGGTTAAGCCCATGCCAGAGTCTATAGTGGGTACAGGATGAGTGGGATGTAGTTTACCCTCAAGGATCATCGTGCTTGGTGGGGTAAGAAAAGATGAAAGTGGTAACTCCAGGCCGAGCTGGCTGTATCAGGCCCGGCTTACGCATCCATAACGGTCTCTTCACCAAGTGAGGAACTGCTGCTCATCTGATCAGGCAGAATCTTCCACGCAGGTGGTACCACGTCCAAGGGTGGGAAAGTCAGGGAGGTTCAGATTTTCTGTCCTTGCGCTTCCTGCTCTGGCCCTTCTGGTGGACAAACCCTTGGAGGCCTGGATGGCTGGACAGTCTCTCCATCAACTTCATCCTATATAATGGGGTGGGTGGTCTTTGCACCTCCCACCTTCCTCTGCTCACTTTCTCCACACTGCAGCCCAGAGATCGCGAGATTTAGGCTCTGGGTCCCGGGGAGAGGAAGATCGTGCTGGTCGTCCCCATGGCAAATGCTGGCAGCGGATCCGCCTGCAGCAACTGGCCTTGAATGATTACTGACACGATGATGCTTCTCCCCCATCGTGCTGGCTCTTGCTTACAGCTTCCTTGGCAGTCTTGGGATAGAGGTGATTATTGGGAGAATTTGAGAATTCCTCGGTTCTAGAAGGCTGGCTAGGTTCACCAACATTGTAGTCTAACCCCTATTAGCAGCTCCAGCTTCATGGAGAAATTACAATGAAAAAGAATCAATCCCTTCTGTGTTGTACGTATTTTATAGTTTACAAGGCACTTCCAGAGGCAGAAGAGTAAGAGGAAACTTATGAGCGTTTGCTGTAGAGAGGATTATTGTCCAAATATTATAAACATGATGCTTGTTAGTTTCCTTCATCAGTTTAAGGGCATTTGCTGCAACTATTTAAGAAAAAGAAAGTTAGAAAACAGCTAATAGTTTTGAAAGAGTCTGCAACTGAACCCCAAATGATTTTTTTTTTTAAGTAAGATTTGGACATTTTCATAAAAGTAAAGCCCTAGATTGTTTTCATCCAAATTTGTGTACCGCAAGCATGCCAGTGCCTCAGACAATTAAATGCGACAGTTATGGGTCACAGTTAAGGGTTTGGACCCTTTTCCCCTTTGTTTATTCTCAACGCAGATTGTTTGTAAACTTGCGTATGATGCAAGTTTAGGGGCCAAGTGCAGCAGAAGTGTCATCTTCCCTGTGACAGGAGCTGCCCATCCCCGGGGAGGGAGCTCTGGTTAACGGATGAAGATGTCAAGCTGTGCTCCACGCGTGTCAACAGCTGCATATTTATCAGCGTGCCATAGGCCCGCTCAGACTGAAAGACTTCACTGTTTATTCACAGCAAAGACACTTAATTAATGACTAGGCCTAATCAGGCTGTCTTATTATTTACAGTGATGCCAGTGTGGCTTAGCTCAACTGATGTGCAAACAAACCAGCCTTGAGGAAGCTTTAATTAATAATTCTGAGCCAGGCCTTCTGAGAGGCCCCGTCACAGAGCTCTCGGGTGATTTACAACATCTCCTTTGCCACGTTCTCATGTCCCCTGCATGCAGATGAGTGACCACCCCAGCAGGTCTTCCTGTTTGCACTGCTCTGGGCCTTGTTGATTACAGGAACGTGCTTATCTTTGCAGAGGACTTAATGGAGATGGATGCCTCAAAGGGAAGAAGATTCCTGGTGTCTTTCTTGAATGTGCTGCCATTCAAAAGCATTTCCATTCACTTCAGCAAATCAAAAAAATTAATTTAGTTTAATTTTGCTCATTTGGGGTTCACAATCTAGTTGGGAATCAAATATGACAAGACAAGGTCAACCGTGCTCAGTGTTGATCTGGCGAGGTTGGATGCGAGAAAATCAGTTACAAACCTTTGCAACCCATTGGTCAGAGGATTCCTTATCTGGGTATAAAATAGGTTCCAAGCACTGGAAATAGAACAGGGAGGTATTTCTGGAGGCGGAGTCAAGAGATTTGACATGGGATTGGATGGGGGGGTGAAGGAGAAGATAAGATGTTGGCTGAAGAGGATGTGTCCTCATGCTTACTCAAAGTAGTTGCCATCTTTTTTTTCTCTTGAAATTTTAAAAAAATCCTGCTTTACTGTCTTCTTGCATCTAGTGTGGCTGAGGGCAGTTTGGTGTCATCAGGCATCTGTTCTTTTGTAAGTGTATGTATGTATCTATCTATCTATCCACCTAATTTTCCTCTGGATACACTCAGATTTTTTAAATCTTCGTTGCTCTTAAATTTTACTGTGATATCCAAACGTGAGCTTTCCTTATCTATCCTGTTTGGAACTTGAGAAGACTTGAAATCTGAAATTTTATTTTTAATTCTGGGAGAAGCTTTTGTCACTATTCCTTCATCTATTTCTTTCCTTTCTTTCCTGTCCTTCTCAAGCCCCTATTATCTTGATTTGGAAAATCTATTTCACCCTCCATGTGTCTTAGCTTTTCTCTACAGTGTCTATTCTATTCTGTCCTACTGCATCCTGGGACAGTTCTCCATCTGAATTTCCAGCCCTCTATATCATTCTTGGTTCTATTCATCTACTACTTCCCCCATCAATGTGTTCTCTATCTAAATTATTATACTTTTTCATACCAATTATTTTCCCATATGGTCTCTTATCTCTGCTTTATAACACAACTGTCTTCCCTTACGCCTTTGGGTATACTTATAATCTTATTTTAAATTCACCAGTGCCTGGTGTTTGCTTTGTGGTCTTTCCTTTATAATGGTTGCAAGAACTCAAATTTTGGCTTCTAAGTTCCACTCTTCTGGATGGAAGTCCATTCAAGGAATTCCAGACTCTCCAGGGCAAGGAAGCCCTACTTCAGAACTGGAACATTACTTTGCCTCACACTCTGCTCTTTCTTTCCCTCTCAGGCCTTGGATCCACCTTCTCCTTCAAACAGAGACAACTTTATAGAGTAGTTTCTGGCACTCGTGTCAAAAGCTGCTGAAATCTGCTGGTCAATTTACACAGGACGGGAGGGTATATGATGGAATGGAGTTTCTTCACAAACAGTCCTGAAAGTACCCCAAATTTCTGGTCCATTATTGGCATACTTACCTGTTTGAAGTGTTTTAATATTTCCCTTTTTTTAAAAAAAATATCTGTGTATATTCTTTCAGGAAGACATATGAAAAAGACAGAGAAGTAAGTGCATTTTGAACTGAAATCCCAGAATTCCCACTTCAAATGTATTTTTCAAGTGTCAGTTGGACTTCTGGTTTTGAGACTTGTTAATCTATCTGACTGCATTAAAGGATAGATACAATCTCCTTTAAAATATAAATATATGAAAAACTAAATAAAGAAGTTAGGGTTACGCTGAATGTTTGTTGAGCTGATGTCCACTTTGTGGAATATGAGCAAATAAATATACTTCTGTCTAAAGCTTAAAACTGACAATTGTCAATATTAGTTGCTAATTATGTTGCGAGCCAACTTCCGGCAGATCTGCTGAGACCTTTTCCGCTTGTTCTTATTTGCTGAATGCAGCTCGTTTTGAGTAGCTGTGGTTCAGATTTGTTATCATTTCGGCACTTAATCTCATCGTCTGCTCTCAAAAAGTAACCATTATTACTAATGATTAATATCATGTCAAAATTTATACAGGGAATTAGGCAGAGTTGGTTCACACTTTCTAGAAGCTTACAATTTTAAGGAAATTCTGACAGTGACACGAAGATATAGAGAAGTTACAGTTTTTATTTTTTAAGTGATGCAGTCCAGATTCTGGAATATTCATTTATTAATATGCAAGAGAGGTATGCATTTGCAGTAATTAACTCACAACTATCCAGGGCGTATTTCAGACCATTCAGCAGTTGCTAAGTGTCTTAATCAGTTGTAGAAACTATGGTTCTGTTACACAGTTACTATATCATACTTTTAAAAAGTTTCCTAGAATTATTGCACCCAACAGTTTCTGAAATTGAAGATAATTGGCATTAAGGTGGGCAGAATGATGCCGCTTCAGCCCGGCGAACTTCTGATTGCGAGTTGCTAAAAAACCCTACCATCTTCAGCTTTGGAAGCTCTATGCTTTCATTCTTCGTAGATTACAGGAAACTTTAAAACTTACTTTCTCGCTAGTCTTTGAGAAATTCCCTAGAGTGATACATTTTTCTCCTTTTAAGATGTGGTTCGCAAACTTTTCCCTTTGAAATCTGAAACTCAAGGTAGTTTTAAAAACTATAACGTAAATGCACCTGAGTCATTTGCATCTAAACCAGATTTCTCTCTGCACAGCTGAGCCACTTAGCATCCCCCTGAGTCTTCCGACACTGTGGGCTCTGGCAGTCTGGTGGCTAAATGTGCCTTGTTCTTTTCCTTGGCATTCATATGTCTAGTTCCCGCTGATGAAAATAATCTCTCTATTCCCCTTTAATATCCGAGCACTATTCCTCCAGGTCTCTGCCTAATTTTTCACCCCCTAGTAATCACTTTATGGAACCCACTTCCCAGCAGGTGGGACCTTGTGTGATTATCCCTGAATTGTCCATCTTTCCTGAGAAGCTCTCTGCTCTGTAAGGAAACCCACTGAATCCTATTTTCCTCACCACCTATAACCCAATCCAGTGCCTGACACATAGTAGGAATTTAACAAATATATTTGTTGAATGTGAAATGGCATTTGTTAAATCTGAAACTCCAGGGGAATCGTATGCCATGACTTCAATATTTAAGTTCACTCTGAGAAAGTGAGGTTTTTTTCATTACCTCTTTTTTCTTTTCATTTTCCTCTCCTCCTGAGATAGTCCTATTTGTCTGATTATTAACTTTAATAAGGCAATAAAATTAACTTGCTCTGAAACTATATGCCCAATAGGTTAACCCAGAAGCTATGTAGAGAGTGAATCTAGAATTTGGTTATCATTTGACATCATTTTATCTTCAAAAGTCACTCACATGCACTGGATCTCCTTTGCATAGGTGATGCTGGCCACTGAGCAAATGAAGTTTGTGCTTAAAGAGCGTGAAAATATGCTTCTACCTGAAACTGGCATATAATCCTTCTCTTCACATCCCACTGGACAGTCTCATAGCCACCCCTGAGTTAAAAGGAGCGGTTAAGTTTAATTGTTCCACATGTCCAAGGAAGCAAGGAAAGCTAGAAATAGTGGTGAGCACTGAAGAAATCACACCAGCAGGACCAGGTACGTCCAGGCAGTGGAAGCGATCACAACCCACGTCAGGTTGACTGCTATGGAACAATGCCATCAATTGTGAGACATACGCTGGGGATGGAAGTCTTCAAATTTGATAAAGAAAAGTCTATCTTAGAGTGATGGAATACAGTATCTGAAAACTGTTTGCATTCCTTAACTGGAAAGTGTTCACATTGGAGAAAGTCAAAGGCCAAGTTCTTTAACCAGTTAAAACATTCCTAGTACTTGTAGAAAATAGCCTTCAAGGTACTTTACAACATTTTGAGGCGTTTAGTGATCTTGTTTTTAAAATCACAGATGCCTACGTTTCAATGTTCATTGCAAGTTAAAATCATTCACAGTTATTTGATTTGTTATGCAACTTAAGTTTTAGTTTCATTACTAACAAACACTTGAGCTGAATTTCCAAGTGTGCTAATAATTTATTAAATTGAATGTATGCTATTTAGTTTGTTAAAACTTATATTTGAAGCGTACACATTTATTTTAAGTTTTAAAATTTTGAACGTGATACACGTATTATATTTGCTGGTTTTACACAATTCCTTGGTGCACCTTGGTAAGGGTGCACCAGAGCCCACCATCCAAAAGTGCCTGGCATCTGTGGGAGATGTAGTGCCTTTCTCTGCATTTCTGTTTGAAGACTGAAATAACAGAAAGGAAGAAGAAAGAGTGTACGGCTATAGGCTTTCTAGCAATTGCATGATTACAAGAACTTCAAATATATTCACAGGTAAATACTTGGAAAAACTGTATTTCTGATCTCTTTAAAAATTGAGTTAAGGGGCTTCCCTGGTGGCGCAGTGGTTGAGCATCCGCCTGCCGATGCAGGGGACACGGGTTCGTGCCCCGGTCCGGGAAGAGCCCGTGAGCCATGGCCGCTGAGCCTGCGCGTCCGGAGCCTGTGCTCTGCAATGGGAGAGGCCACAACAGTGAGAGGCCCGCGTACCGCAAAAAATAAATAAAAATTAAAAAAAAATAATTGAGTTAATTGGCCAGTACAAAGTGATGTACTAGTGGTCTTCAGTGTGTTAAATGGTAACAAGTAGAACTTTTTTTTGTATATCTTGTTTTTATTTTTTCAATATTGAAAATAGTCACTTTGTTAAGATGACACATTTTGTAAAACTCCTTAAGCACTTGTATGAAAAGGCTGGGTTTAAAGGTCCTTGACCTTGCATGCATGCATTTTACAGATTCCTTTAAAGAAAACCATGGACAGGCACAAACATCTGTGCCATCTTACATATTTTGGTTTGTTGTAAACAACAGTTTGAGTTTCTCTTAATGACCAAAATAATCAGACATTAAGCATATACTTTAGGTACTTTTCTTGGGAAAGTCCCTGTGCTATAATATTTTGAAGACTTCTGCATATTTGTACTAACAATGTGGATTTTTTGGCTATAGGATGATTTTTTAAATGTTTTACATGTTTGATCATGCATTACATGTATAAAGATGCCCGCTCAGCAGAATTTTGCTAAAAAGAATATTTATTATACTGATTATTTTTATCACTGTGAAATAAATTTGTTTTTTTTAAATACATAATGCATACTCATGTTAAAATATAGAAAAGTATATAAAGAAAGAAGCACCACTTGAGTATTTGCCACCTTGAAATAGCTACCATTACTATTTTGGCAAATATGTCCTCATACATCTCTTTTCTTTTTTTTTTTTTTTTTGCAGTTCGCGGGCCTCTCACTGTTGCGGCCTCTCCCGTTGCGGAGCACAGGCTCCGGACACGCAGGCTCAGCGGCCATGGCTCACAGGCCCAGCCACTCCGCGGCATGTGGGATCCTCCCGGACCGGGGCACGAACCCGTGTCCCCTGCATCGGCAGGCGGATGCTTAACCACTGCACCACCAGGGAAGCCCATTCTCATACACCTCTTTATGGGTATGTGCGTACGTGTTTAATTTTACAGCAACAGTACTGCATCATGTATGTTTCCTTGTCTTCTGCACCTTATTCTTGCTTTTGTTCCTCCCTCAGCTCCCTGCCCAGGCGGCCACTCCAGAGCAACCACGTGAACCCTTTGTCTTTGCTCCTTTGCTTCGTGCTCACAATCTCTCTCGTGCAAACGCACATCTGGGGTGCAGACTGGTGCCTCACCAAAATGAGGTGTATTACATGTCCTTCTCAGCATCTCACTTTTCTCACTAAATAATAATATCTTAAAAGAAATTTCTCCAATTAACTGATAGAGGTTTGGTTATATTCATTTTAATAGCTGTGTAATACTTACGATATTTACTTAGAATTGTTTTGTTTCCATTTATTTATTTTTGCCTATATAGGCCTTGACAGGTGGATCGATGGCATTACTTCCTCTGGCTTTTAAGAGTCCTCTTCCCTCATTCTGTACATCACTCTTAAAATGAGGGAATCTTTATTTTATCAGAGTCTAACTACTGGTGAATTAAAAGGTCAGATTACTAAGGAAAAGGGAGTAACCCTCACAAGCAGACCCAGCAAACCTGTCTAATTGCAGACAGAGCTGACATGGAAAATGCTATTAATGTCTAGGCTATTTCATAGGCCCCAGCCTTTTACACACACTTCATATTTATTCTAACTCTTTCAGCTATTTTACCATGTAATGAGATTAATACTTTTTTAATGAGAAGTTATATTTCCGGGTGAAGCATTAAAAGATGAACAAAGTATACGGGTGATGGGTCATAAATGTTAACTTAGTGCAAAAGAGCACCCTCAACTTAGCTACGACTACGTTTACCCCCATATAATAAATCCGGCAGTAACTCTGAATCTCAGCAGTGACTCTGAATCTCAGCAGTAACCTCTCTTTTTTTAGTGCCTTTGCAAATTCAAGGCCTGAGGCTCATGGTTTTATGATCACAAAACTCTGTTTCTCATATTTTAACTATAGCAAAGGAGATGGATCTTTGGTTTCTACCAATTAACCACTTTTCTCTCTTCAATACATTCTGCCCCTTCTGCTTTCAGTGTGAGAAAGGGAAAGAGAGAGTAGAGATCTTTTTCCACAAAGAACTCAAGTAGACCTCCTTCCTTTAGCAGGACTGCTGTTCAGTGCCTTCTCTTCCAGGTGCCACGGAGACCCAACATTTGGGCACAAGGATAGCAACTGTGACTCATTATAACGTTCCCGAAGAAATGCTCAAGCCTTGGAAATCTTCTGGCAGGAATAAAGTGAAATTATTTTTCTCCTTTTTGCTACTGAACCTGTGACAGCAACAGAAGCTGTATTTATAGACAGAGGTGATTTCCTTCTCTGGTCGGCTGCTTCCAAAATGCATGAGCACTTCCCAAAATACACGCCTTTTGCAAATACTAGAAATTAGCATTTATGAAAGAGACAAATTGCACATTGAGTGTCAAGTCTACCAAACTATAAAATGCTAGAAAGGAAATTGCACTTAAGAAGGAAGAAAGCTTTTTTCACCTTGGGAGTGATTTCTCAGGAATTTTAGAAATTGGAAGCAATTCCTAAGAAAAGGAATGCCTAAATTAAAATGAATATGGAGTGAGCCAACGCATACCCGTACAAAAGTAAGAGAGACCTTTTACTTACCCTGCTCACACTGTCACTCCTGAAGTCCCCTCCCTCCCTCTAACTGTCCATGGCAGAGCAGTTATTATGGGTAGACTTGGGACCCCCATCCACATAGGAGTTTTCAAACTTTCTCTTGGAAATCCAAGCAATTCTCTAAACAAATGGAACAACAGGGTTCTAACCATAGCAACTGTGTATGCAAAATGGACATAAGAGTCAAAGTCGAGGCAGAGATTGCAGAGTTATTTCTCCATGGAGAATTAGCTTAGATGTTTCTTCCAATCTAGGAACTATTAGTTGACAGACTTTAGGAGGCAGGAAACCTTCAGGTCTAAATCAAGAGGACAAATAGAAAGGAAATTAGGTGATCATAATGGTTGTGTGAAGTTTCCTTTCTTTTTATGTGCTTCCCGCTGCACTTTGGCTTGTGTGACAGGGAGCTGCAGCCCCATACCCAGACGTCTGTACATTTCTTTAAGTTTACATTTGATTGAGTTTCTTTTCTTATGCAATATCGTTCAAAAATGGCAAGTTTACCTAAAATTATTTTCTCATCAGTAATAAATCAGAATGCCAACGTGTAAACCTTTGCTATTCATGCCCTTTCATTCTGTCTTAAAAAAAAGTATTTTTGTTTGCATGACATTAATCTATGGGGAATTTTAAAAGGAAGCACTGAAAGATATAGGCGATACCTATTCTCCCTCCACTTGCAAATCTGAAAATAACTTCTAAAAATCTAAAAGATACGTATTTACATCCAGCAGTGTGATATGCATTGATTTCTTAACACTTTCTTCATTCCCAAGGTACCACATGTTTTCTCTGATACACTGAAGAAGTCATTTTGCGAAAAGGACTCCTGAGGATGCTCTGCCTATGCATTACTTATTCGATGAAGAGCCCGGGGAGAGAAGGAGTAAATATGGCTCCCAGCGTGAGAACAGATGGCTTCGTTCGAGGCTGAACGTGTAACTCAACTAGTCAATCAAATCGCACTGCTGTCCTGAAAAAGTCCTGGGGATTCTAACATGTTAATCAAAAAATGTATGATCAAGACAGTCCACATGTGTGCCCTGCATTGCACTGTATGTTAGCCGTAAGTGGGCAGGGACTTTTTTTTTTTCCTGTGTATTTACTAGTTTTTATTATGCATTTTTACTGCATCAATCATTCGGAAAGTATAATGGATAAAGTAAATTGATTTCATAGCTGAAGAGCATAAGTCATGTACACATATCCACTAGGCTTAAACAAAATGGTAAAAATAACAGTGGGGTTTGGAAGCAGGGGAAGATGAATGATGGAATTTTAATCCACTCCAATCCATTGTGTAATGCAGTACAAAAAGCAATTCATCTACTTACCCATTGCCACGTGGTTTGTCTGCTAATACCTTGGTATTTAAGGAAGAGTATTAGACGAGATCAAAAGAGAGAGAGTATAGATTACATTTTCTCCTGTTAGCATTGAGAAGCTCTTTGGGAAGCTTTTATAAATGTGGGCGTTCAAACCAGGAGAGATCATGAGGTTCCATAAACTTACAGTCAGGGAATGTCTGCGTTTTCTCAAGCTTCCCAGTTACTTGGCCAGGAGGTCTTGGCTTCAGTTCCTTTATTCATGTCGTGGAATCATAAAGCCAGCCCTGTCCAGTCCAAGGTTGTGTTAGGATGTACAAACACACACACACGCACACACACACACACAAACAGATATAGGACAACAATATATCTACATTACAATATTTTTAAACTATAAAGCATCCTATAAATGTAAGTGATAATGACATCCTGCCAAGAAAACGCCTTAGAAGAGGTAGGTTTGCAGTTTTGTTTTTTGGTTTTGAAATCTCAGTTTTCATCTTGATGCACCCACTCAGGGGATAAGACACGATGAAAGCCTTCTCTCTCTGTGTTCCTTGAGATTCTCAGTGTGTGCAGAACCCACTCATTTCAAAACCCAACAGAGGACTCAGGAGAGAAAGGAGAAATGTTTATGTACAGTTTCATGCATTTCAATTCATTATATGGCTTAGCACAGACCTGGCACATAAGCACGTAAAAGGAACAATGGAGCAACTTCTAAACATCCCTGCTTCTGGCTTTGATATAATACATGTAAGGGCAGCAATAAAAACCACTTAGTTGAGTCCTAGGTTTTGATTTAATCCAAGACTTTAAACGTCTTTTCTAAAGCTCATATAATTTATAGTCATATCATTTCTATGAGATAAGTATTACCTCCTTTGCATTTGAGAAGCCGAGGCGTGGGGAGACAGAATGTGTCCACTACCTGAACTCCAGAGCAGGACAAGAGTGGCATCTGCTCGTCGTTGTGACTGGAGGGCAGTATGGGAACCTCCGAACAGTGTTGTCACCTGAGTGGCTCTACTCATAATGCTCTTTAACCCGCTTGCTGTGGTCCCTGAGAAGCAGCCCCACTATCATTAACCTCCCAGAGCAAACCAAATTAATGCCCCCATTAACATCTCTCTATTTCAATCTCAACATTTAGAGAGAGAATAAGGCATTAATTTGCTCACTTTATTGAATTTGTCATACATGGTTGGGAGCAGCGTTGGAAGGACCTTGGGAAAGAGATTTGGAAGACTGATTGGGTTTTTGGGAAAGTGCTTGCCTAGCAACTTGCTAAAAGCCGGGCAAATATATCTCGTTGATGTCTTATGCAATTAGGTACTTATTTTAATTTTTTTTTTTTTTTGCGGTATGCAGGCCTCTCACTGTTGTGGCCTCTCTTGTTGCGGAGCACAGGCTCCAGACACGCAGGCTCAGTAGTTGTGGCTCACGGGTCCAGCCACTCCGCGGCATGTGGGATCCTCCCGGACCGGGGCACGAACCCGTGTCCCCTGCATTGGCAGGCGGACTCTCAACCACTGCGCCACCAGGGAAGCTCTATTTTACATTTTTGAAGCACAGGAATATATCAAAATAATGACTAGAAAGGCTTATGTAAGGCATAAGCTACCCTATCGCCTGTGAAAGTGGTAACTCTATCTTCAAGTACAGGGAGTGAGAAATCATTGGCTAATTTTCTACTCTTTGTTCTGCATCTTTCTGTGCAGGTAGGAAGTGATGGAATCCTGTGCTGTTAGCAATGATAAGAATGATGTAAATATACGTACATAATTAAGGCTAAATCCTGTAATAAGAAAGATTCCATTTATTTTCACAAGCACATATTTCAAAACTTTTACTCAAGTCCTGAAAACAAATCCAATTATCTGAATATAATTGTTAGACATTATTTGATAAACATGAGAGTAGTGTCTATGACTGCATGATTAGAAAAAAAAAAGCAACGTTTGTTTTCACCTGTTAAATTTTAGATTTTCAGCCAAATGAATTCTTTTCCAGCTCTTTCTGAAAAGACTTTAGAGAAAATGTCATATATTTATGTTAAAGGACCCCTGGAGATATGTCATTAGTCCAGTCATGCATATATTCAATGGAATCAAATCTGCTTACAGAGTTAATTTAAATGACAAGACAAGAACTTCTGGGAAAGATGTCCGCTAAATTATATGTTTACAAACTCCTCTGGCTCTTCTCTTCAATCCACAAAAACAATGTCCTCAGAAAGTAATACAAAGAACTAAGAATAGAGCAAAATTCCTCGCTCGAACAGAAAACTTCAGAGCATACAATTTGGATGAAGTGGAAAACATTCTGGACACACAAGTGGTGACCACAGCATGTTCTAAAAAGCCCTATGGATCCCTGGCTAAGTGGGAGAGGTGTGGTAGATGGTGGGAGGGATGGGGGTACCTTGTGTTGAGGAATTTCCCTGAACACGTTTGCAGCAGAGATGGGAAAGAAAACAAATGCAGCCAAATAGTGTTTAGGACAAAAAAGGGCATGTAAGTACAGCCTCAAAGCACAGTCAGAGTAATCTTCCCTCTGACTTGTCTTCCCTAAGAAGAGGGGAAGGGTCTGCAGTAAACCTCCTTGCGCTTCACTGGTCTAATTTGTTTCACCATCATTAGCTTCCCATCTCAGAACAGGACAACCCATTGAAATGTGGGACTTTCTGGAAGAAGCCATCCTCCCACCTGGGAGCTGACTTATGAAGCAGAGGTTCTGATAATTCTGAGGAAAACCATGAAACAAAGCCTTTCCCACCCCAGCTGTCTCCAGGCTCTCAATGCTTTTCCAATCCCTTCAGGCAACCGCACAGCTGGACAGAAAACACACGACATCGGTGTCTGGTCCTCCAACAAGAGTTCAGAGGAAGACCCAAACGGTGCTTAGGGAAAATAGGAGGAGCTTCAAGAAGCCGTTACTTCTATTAAGCTTAGGCAAAGAGCAGGACCCACTGGAACTGCCCCATCAAAAATGGGTAAACAAAACTCAACACAGAAATAAAATGGTATGGTGTAGGTTAAAATATTCAACACTAAAAAGAAATAAATCAGTAAGATCTATCAATGAGAGCTGAAGAAATGCTTTTCCCAGAAAACAGGAAAAACACTGATTTGCATCAGATTCTTAAAGAAATTAGATGCCAGCAGAATAATATTTTTAAAAGTCTGGCATAATTGAGTCAAGAAATTGTGCAGAAAATAACAACATTGTGGAATTAAAAATGAGTTAGAAATGGTAAATGGTGAAACCAACAGAAAACTAGATTGGTAAAGGGGATTCTCTTGACAAAAATCACACAAGATGCGGGCTTCCCTGGTGGTGCAGTGGTTGAGAGTCCGCCTGCCGATGCAGGGGACACGGATTTGTGCCCCAGTCTGGGAAGATCCTACATGCCGCGGAGCGGCTGGGCCTGTGAGCCATGGCCGCTGAGCCTGCGCGTCCGGAGCCTGTGCTCCGCAACGGGAGAGGCCACAACAGTGAGAAGCCCGCGTACGGCAAAAAAAAAAAAGAATCACACAAGATGCAAAGAAATGATGATCATTAGAAGAATATAGACAATAGAGATTCAAATACTGAGACTTCCAGTGATCAAGAAGCAATCATCAAATCCAGTGATAAAACAAAAGCTATTCAAACATGTATTAGGAAAAAAAACATCTCCTGAAATAAAGGGACATGAACATTTGTCAAAGGAATTTGTCATGTTCCCGAAAAATGTGCTAAAATTCTTCAGTACAGAGAAGACATGCCCTGGTGAAGCTTTTGAACTTGAAGATTACAGAAAGAACCCCACAGACCACAAGGCAAAAGAGGCAAGTTGTTTACAAAGGTTAAAAAAACCCAAAATACTGATCATAAACTTCTCAACAAATTTAAATATTAGAAAAATAAGAGAAATATCTAAAAATTTAAAAGGAAAATAGATGTGACCTTATTTCCCCCCATCAATAATCTGAGTCACAGTAACTTGGATATTTTGACAATTAAAAACGAATATATAAAGATATACCAGGCAGAAAAAAATAAGCACTTTTGTAGTAGGCATAGTAGCCCAATCAGAGGGAGGAGGCATGTACGAGAGGTGAGAAAAGGATAAACAGCATGAAGTGCCTCGTGGAAGGAACTGATAACTCCTTCTGAGAGGATGGAAGCCAGAGGAGTGCGGGGCTGGGGCTGGGCATGGTGGGGGCAGGGACTGGGGCAGGGCTAGGCCGGGCTGGGGCTGTGCGGGGCGGGGGCAGGGGTGGTGGTGGTGGGAGCTCTTGACAATCTCTTCAGTTTCTGCAGCTATGTGTTCCCACCTCTCCTCCTTGACCCACAGCATTCCCAATTCCAGACCCAGCCCAGAGGGTCAGCTTTTCTGACTTGGATGGTCCCCTCCTTGGCTAGGGACTCCTTGAGTGACACCTTGGAGGCGGTGAAGTGACAGAGGAAATGAGAAGAAGGGAAATGCAGGCTCTCGTGGGTCCAGGACCAGATGTCTGGCGCAGACTGCAGTGAGGTACGTCTGTAAATAATTACCTAAAGAAGAAACAATTAAAACATCCTTGACTCCTGAGCATGATGAAATTCTCTCCCTCAGAAAAAGAAAGAACAAAAAGCAAACGACGCAAAAAATGAAAATACGACAGCAATAACAGATTAAGTAGAAAATAATTTTTTTAAAGTTGGCAGTAAATGGAAAATCAAATATTAGTTGATCTAAGAAAGGATGGCTCTTTCACTTTTATAATTTTAATTAATAAAATTAACCTTAAAGTTATTTGTTCACTCCAATAAGTACTAAAGTAACATCCAATAAAATTCTGTATCTACTCCATGTTTTAAAAATATATGATACTTTTTAAAATGATAAAAGAAGAAGTCAATGATAACCCATAATTAAAACTGCATATCTGAACTGAAAGCCAGCGTGAGCAGCAATTTTAAAGCACTAACAGCATTCCCATTAAAGCCAGGAATAAGGGAAGTAAATAAGGAAATTAGACAAAAGCGCAAATTAAGAAGTGGAGATACCAGAACGTTGTAGGCTTCTTATTCTCTATTTGTAGATTGTGTAGCTGGAAAATAATAAATCAACTGACAAACTACCAGAAAGAGTAAGAGATTTCAGTAAGATAGAGAGTTAAAACATTAACATAGGGCTTCCCTGGTGGCGCAGTGGTTGAGGGTCCGCCTGCCGATGCAGGGGACTCGGGTTTGTGCCCCGGTCTGGGGGGATCCCGCATGCCGCGGGGTGGCTGGGCCTGTGAGCCATGGCCACTGGGCCTGGGTGTCTGGAACCTGTGTTCCGCAACGGGAGAGGTCACGGCAATGAGAGGCCCGCATACCACAAAAACAAAACAAAACAAAACAAAACAACATTAACATAAAAACCAAGAAAGCAGATTATCTTAGTCATCCAATTGCTGCAAATTTAGAACACTGATAGAACCAAATATAACTGAAGGGTTAGAAGAATGTGCACAAGTTTGCATTATCGGAGAGAGTAGATATTGGCACACTTTTCTGAAAAGATGTTTGCCATCATGCATCAAAATTTAAACGTGACATATCATCTGATGTAGAAGTCAAATTTCCAGTGATATTCTCCAAGGACAGTGCATAGGTATGCCCAAGTATCTGGGCATAGTTGTAACAATATTGTTTACAGTAGCAAAAAATAAAAATAAAAAATTAGTAAATAAATCATGGCATATATGCCATATATAGAAAATGGAACACCATGTAACATTGAAAATGGTGATGTAGGGACTTCCCTGGTGGTCCAGTGGTAAAGAATCCACCTTCCAGTGCAGGGGATGCAGGTACGATCCCTGGGCAAGGAACTAAGATCCCACCTGCCACGGGGGGGGGAGCTGAGCCCGTGCGCCACAACTACTGATCTCCTGTGCCTCAACTAGAGAGCCTGCGTGCCGCAAACTAGAGCCCATGTGCTCTGGAGCCTGCATGCCACAGCTAGAGAGAGAAAACCTGCAGGTCACATGCCTGGACGAAGACGCCGCATGCTGCAGCTAAGACCCGACACAGCCATAAATAAATAAATAAATCTTAAAAAAAAAACAAAGAAAATGGTGATGTTGACATACGGGTATTAACTTAAAGAATGTCTCTGATGTGTATCGAAAAGCAAAGCACATTTGAGAACAGCACAAGTAGGATGACTGTTTTGTAGACTTGCTGTGTTCCATGAGCACCACCAGTGTATGCATCAGGCCTCTATCTGGAAGTTGCGAACAAGAAACAGTGTTTTTCTCTGAATTATGGGAATTCGGGTGAATTTTACCTTTGTTTTATGTTATATTTTTTAGATTGCTTCCTTCTTTGCTTTCTGCTGCCCCCTCCTTCTCTCCCATGTTTTCTCCTTCTTCTGCTATTAGTTTGTGTCAAATTTAGTAAAGAAAAAAGTTATATTCATATTGGAAGATAACTGAATCAGACTATGGTTTTCAAGAATATTCGAGATCTTAATATACTTTTAAAACCCTTTAAAAAGTGTGTGTGGAGATACCCATGCCTACATATCTGGAAGAGTATGTGAGAAACTCAGCTATTAGCCAAGAGTTTTAAATCAATAAGAGACATACATTTAGAAGCCACATGATTTTGGGGGATTTATTCTCCAAAGATAATTACACTTTTGTCGTCCTCTATTGTACAACTTGTCTCTTTAATGATATTTTCAATTGCCCCATCAAGCCTGGATAAAATATTATCACTGAGGGCAGTTGACTACATCCTATTATTCCCATGGCAGCAAGCTTTGTTACCATAAAATTAAGAGTGAGAATTTAAAGTTTTGCAGTCGCCAGTGAGGTTTCCAGCTTTTAATTTCAGCCCCCTCCTTTGGAAAATCCTGTGCTGTTGTGAGTTTCATAACTACTGCCTTTTGGGGAAAGGTTAGTCCAGACTCTTAACATGAAAAGCATTTTTGCTCTTTCCCTGTGGCCCAGAGCTGTGGTTCTCACGCTTGAGGGTGCACCAGATTCTCCTGTAGGGCCGTTAAAACATGCATTGCTGTGCTCCACCCACAGTTGCTGTTACAGGAGGTCCAGGGTGGGTTCTGAAATTCTGCATTTCTCAAGAGTTCCCACGTGGCTGATCTGCTGGTCCAGAGACCACACTGGGAGAACTAGGACATGGTAACCTTATTTACAAACCTTTGTTTCCCACCTTTTTCATTGCAAACCTACAAACCTACTAATGATGCTCTTGAGGATATATTAAGAGGGCTGAGACAGCAAGCCTGGGATGTTTTTGGAAGGAGGCAACGTGAGTTCATTTCCATCATACTTTCACAGAGTTCTGAAAATGAGTGTGACTGTAAATGGATTATACTTAACCCAAATCTTGGCAGGACTAATGCAAATCGGACAGCTGGAGTAAAAGAAATTTGCTAGACTCTACCTATTGTCTTTATTCCCTTCCTAATTGCCTTTTGTGAGAATCTGTATTTGTGGTGAGACCCTTGGGTCCATCCTTATAGGTACTTATTTTGCCCTTTGAAGTGGGAGCAGTTGTATACTCAGTACTATGTATAAAATAGATAATCAACAAGGACCTACCGTATAGCACAGGGAACTCTAGTCAATATTCTGCAATAACCTATATGGGAAAAAAATCTGAAAAAAATGGATATATGTGTAACTGAATCACTTTGTTGTACACCTGAAACTAACACAACAATGTAAATCAGCAATAATCCTATATAAAATAAAAACTAAATTAAATTTTAAAAAGAAAGTATAGATAGCAAGAAGGAGAGAAAATATAGATATTTTTAAAGGAGCTGGGCTAAAAACCAATGTTTCCAGTGAGCTTCGAGGTCTGAAACAATATTATTCTAATATGTAATGAAGGGAAGTAATTTCTGCAGGGGCTACTGATGGAGAGCCCAAATCATCTCACCTTTAATTCCTGAATTTGTGGGTTTGCTAAATGAGCCTGGGCACTTCCATCTTCTAAAAATGTGCCTGATAGGAGATGTCTCCTTCCCCAGGCTTCATTTCTGACAGCAGTCCATTAAAAGGATTATACATCCTCATTAGGAGATATTCATGTTCATTGTGAATGATATTCCAAGTTAGAACAGGAAGTTTTTGAATTCTGTTTACTTTGGTCACTTACTCTTATTTTCTTATCACCGAATTTTATTTTTGTGTTTTCAAGAATGTTTCACTTTCTCATTAAGACTCTAGTCCCACCTTTTGGAGGAGTGAAAGTTGAAGAGGGGAAGATTTTGTTTCAAAACAAAGGAATATTGTTAGAAGACGGGAGCATGGTCTTAAGTGGGAATGAGCTTCCAGGGAGGTGGTAAGTTCTGTTTCTGGAGTTTTCCCAGCATAGGTTCAACAAGAACAACAATGACAGTTCTGCTGTGGAACAGGCTCCATCGCTAGTGGTTTCCAGTGATGATTTCATGATTCACTAATCTTGTGGTTTCTGCCTTTGGGCATGTTCTTTTGCTTGTTAGAGTAATTAATCCCTGACATGAAGCACAACAAACATTTAAGGGAGAAAATACTATTTTTTCACATGTGTGAACGTACTGCTGCCCCCCTCTCTCCTGTCCCCCTCACTCACATCATTTGTTGTACTGGAAATATGGGCAGTGGCACATGGCCTGAAATAACTCCAGATTCAAGAGAACAAGATCGAACTTTCAGTGCCCAAGATTTATGCATCAAAAATGTCTAGGTCCCAAAACATGTTTTATGAGAGTTAAAATGGAAGATACAGTCCCTCTGCCTCAGGTGGCAAACAGGCCATATGTCTGTGAGATTTACCTCTGCACAGGTATTTCTGGTACTCGACAAGCCTCAGAAAACGGAGCAATCTCTCCAGGATGGCAGCCCTGCCTCAGCCCAGCCATAGTTACAATCCTCACTTGTAGTTGCAGGGGGAATTCCAGCGTAACTGAGTGTAGAAAAAGATACAGGACAAAAAGGAGCCAAGTTATACATGTTCATCACATAATTTTTCAACCGTCATACATCTTCTTAAGCAACAAAGATGGAGATTTACCTCAAAAGGTCTGGCAGCTGTGTACACAGGATCTATGTTGACTAAGGTCCCAAGGCCCCCAAGCCAGCCTGTTTCATACAATATTCATGGAGCCCATGGGTGGGTATAGAGATAGAAGCAAGAGAGCATTCAGATACAAAAATTTCAGTGACTTTGATTTGGTTACCAACTCCCAGTCCACTCCTGCTTTCTCTCTTCTTTTAAAGAGTCTTTGGTTTTAGTCCCTTTTACTTTCTGGTTCCCTGTTTCATATTATTCATCCAAGGTATATCAACAAAGATTAATCCATACTAGGCTATTACGATGTTGACCGTATAATATAACATTTTGTTAAATTGACCGAACCACCTATATCTGCAGGGTGGAAAAAGCAAACACGTGGGAAAGGAGTGATTCACTTTCACATGCACTTTGCGAAGGTTTATTTTAGAGGACCTGGGAGAGAAAGGGCAGTTGTCACCTAGTACAAGGATTTCTGCAGGAAGGTCTTTCACAGGATACAATGTCTTTCTTTCGAGCTGATTAATAAGTTTTTTTTTGTTGTTTCTGGACATCAACTGCCCTAGCACACAAGGACACTACTATTTGTCAAGCAAGATGCCTCTACACATGATTTTCAAATAAAAATTACCGTTTTCAAAGGGTGTTTTCTTTAGAAATCACATTCTACTCTGGAAGTGGGGTTAAATCAATATCTTTGTTACCTGTTGCTGAAAGCAGGTCCATATGGGGGTATCTCATATGGGTATCCCCATATGGGGGGAATCTGGGCTATTTCTAAACACACGTGTTTTTCTATTATGACAATAAAGAAGTCCTGATTCCAGCACACTCATTTAATTGTTGAGTTCAAAACACCACAAGTGATAGTTTTTCCATTTCATTCTTTTCTCCTGACTCCGTTACTCAGTCTAAGGAAATATTTCCATTTCATTTATAACTGCAAATCAATTAAGAGGTTCTAGTGGTTGATTAAATCAATCAAAGTAGCAAGTGTTTAAATGGAGTGTCTTCTGGGTGAATCTTTATTATTTCACTGGTTCAACAGATCTCGGCCCTCTTAGGGGTATTAGAAACCTGATACCATCTTTTCTTTAGAGAGTTATGCTGTAGCTGGGGAGACCAAATATAAACACACTGAAGCTAATTAAAAACGCTAGATTTAAATAGAAATCTTCAATAAAACATGAGGTGTCACGTGGTAGTATATGATTAATGTTTAATTGAATAGTGAGGCTGACTCTACAGCTTCAGTGTGAGTAGTCTTGCAGAGATAAATGTCACCCTGATAATTGCTAGAGTTGATCTGATGGATCATACTGGCTGAGCTGTGCCTACTTCCCTCAACTCCCTCACTTATCTTACCCCACATCAGGTACCCTCTCAAAATATCATGTTCAGTCATTGAATTCTACTGCCTGGGACAGACCAAGGCCAGTCTCTGTATGAGCAGCTGATGTGTTCCAGTGTTCAGGAAGAAGAAGGACCATGTGAGTCATAATGCACCAGGAAGGAGTCAGGAAGGAGGGATGACTTGGATCTTCAGCTCAATTTCTTAAGGATGGTGAAATTTGAAAGAGTGGAGTGGAGGCTTAAAACTGTTTGAACAGGAAGGTAGAGAGGAAAGTGCAAGAAACACTCAGGGCAGATAAGTCAGAAAGGACAAAGATGTTGGAAAGGAAGGTATCAGCTTATTAAGACAGTGACTTGGGAGTCATCTGCCTGGAAGTGATGACTTACGTTGCAGGGACAAATTAGATCAACACCGAAGAGAAGGTGAAGAGACAAGCCATGAGGCCTAGAGCTTGAGAGGAAGAGGAGAAAGAGAAGGGCATCTGTGTATTCAAGGATGAAGCCCTTTTTGCTGAAAGAGATATCAAGGGGATTGAAAATTGGCGATGGTTTGGCCCAAATGCTATAAAAATCAATACTTTTCATTAACAGAGTGCCTTGAAATTTGATTTGATCTCATTTGCAGACAGTATCACTTATAAAGAGACATTTATGCTTCTAAGTTCAGATACGGAACCTAGCATTAATCAAATATATTAGCTCCTTTTAATTTGTCTTTGTTACATTTATGCTTGAGCCAGTGAGACCGTTTGGGGATATCTATCTCTATAAAAATCTATATATTGAGAGAATGAGAGAGAGATGTTGTATGGTTAAAAAAAAAAGAGTCCTTTTTGGCAATTAAGTGAATGGTTGATGCCCTTAATATTCTGAGAGCAAACACAGCTATCATTATAAATCACTGTAGCTGATGAGTCTAATTCTTTTTCATGCCATGATAGCAGATGCTCACATTTGAATCTTCCACAGACAGATCGGTCTTTGTCATCTCCTCATACATATTCCAGCATCTGTACTGGAGTTTTGATGTGCTGTCCTGGCTTGAGGTAGCAGCATCACTTTTGTGAACTAGCAAAGCAGCTGCCCAGGAAACCAGAATAAAACAGTCAAGAAATTGCTGTTCTTCGCAAAATCGACCGTGACCTGTGAGTCTGAAGACTTGGGTGTGGACGGCATCTACTTGGCTAATCCTGGCTTTCTGGAGGGGTTTCCTCCGTAGAAATTTAACACTGGTCTAAATGTTGTATATAGCCTTAAAATGAAAGTACCAGTAGTGCCAAGGGAAAAAACCTTTCCATTGTAGGTCACTGAGGATGCTTATATTTCGTGGTTTGAGGGGAAACCACAACACACACACATGTCACAAACATGCATGCCTTGTTCCTGATTATAGCACTACATGAGAAAGTTTTGCTAAAATGTGGCAGAAACTGCATTAGAAAAGAAATCATTTGAGTATTTGTATTTCTGTGAGAACACTGCTACTTCTATTAACCTGGATCCTTGAAGGGAAGGGAATTTTGGTATTCTTGTTTTCCCTACCAGGATAGGTGCTCAACAAAGGTCCCATGGCTACTGGTATGAGTTTCTTAGGGCTACCTTAACAACATGCCACAGACCAGGTGGCTCAGACAACAGACGTGAATTCTCTAGCAGTTTGGACGATTGGTTCCTTCTGAGGTCTTTGAAAGACAGTCTGTCCCAGGCCTCCCCCCAGACTCCTGGTAGTTTGCTGGTGATCTTTGGCATTCCTTGGCTTTTACTGCTTTACTCAGATCTCTACCTTTCTCTTAACACGGCATTTTCCCTGTGTGCATGTCTGTGTCCAAATTTCTCCTTTTTATAAGGGCATCACTATTGGAGTAGGGGCCCACCCAACTCCAATATGACCCTTCTTAACTAACTATATCTGCAATCACCCTATTTCCAAATACTGTCACATTCTGAGGAACTGGTGGCTAGTTAGAACTTCAACATGTAAATTTGGGGAGGGACACAATTCACTCTCTCCTCTAGTCTCCCCAAATCTATGTCCTTCTCACATGCAAAATACATTCACCCCATCCCAGCATCCCCAAGTGTTTCCAAAGATGGCAGTGCCATCTCTTCCATTCCACATATGTTTTTGCAATTTGACCTCATAATTTCCACATTGAGAGATAGACTCTTTTTACCTCCTTTGATTCTAGACTGCTCCTGGATTATTCTCATCAACAGAATGTGGTGGGAATGATGTTATATAAGTTCTGAGGCTGGGCTCTGTGAGATCTAGAACTTCTACCTTTAAATCTTGGAATGTCTTTCCCTGGGACCCAGCCACCATGTTTGGATGAAGCTCAAGCTGCCATGTGGAAAAGCTCTGATGGAAAAACTCTCAGCCCCCAACCCTTATTGTACTGAGCCAGTGGTCTGTACCACTGCCAGCTGTGTGAGTGAGGACCTTCTGGAAACTTCTGTCATCCCAGCACTCACTATGACGCCACTAAAGCAGAAAAACTCTCTGGTCATACAAAGAATTGTAACTTATCATAAATTATTGTTGTTTAAGGTGTTTTGTTAAACGGCAATAGAAAAATTGAAACAGAACATAGTATTAGAAGCGGGATTCTTCAGTCACAAAAACCTAAAAGAGATGGCAATGGCTCTTGTGAAGGGTATCGGGAAGACTGGTAGTGCAAACTGGAGAGGCAGGGAGCAAACTGCTGTTCAAGCTTGGAAGGGTGGTGACATGTGACCTGCAGTGGAAGAACGCTTGACAAACTGGAGCACAGAAGATAGAACGTGTACCTGGTGAACCTGCGGATCTAGCAAAGGAGAGTTCCAGGCAGGATGCTGAAAGTGCCGGTGGGCTTCTTTTAGCTCTCAATCATAAAGGGTGGGGAGAGAGATGGATTTGAAAAGGAACTCTTTGCTTTTTTAAGCCAAATTCTAAAGAAGTATTCCAACTTCAGAATTGCTAAGTTGAAAAATTAAACTGTTTCTTATTTCCAGCCTGTCCATTGGGCAAATATTTCTCAAGGTAAAAGGTGACTCAGGCAAATATCAAAGACAGATGTTGCCATGAACACAAGGCCACAGGGTTAAAGTCACATCCGGTGTGTGGGAGCAGAACGCTTTGTTAAGATCTCAGAGTTTTAAGAGGTGCTTGTTACTCCTTCTCAGCTGGACAGAATTTCTTCTAAAAATCTTAATGGCATTTTTCCATAGCTCCCCGACTCAGAGCCCAGGCAGAGAGAAGCCTGTCTCAAAGACAAACGTGAGCATGACGTTTGCGCAATGGACTGGATTAATGGTCTTATACACTGGCGTCCCACCAAGTTGTTTAGGAAGCTGTATCATTTTTGGCCAAAAGTACAAAACAGAAAGAGAACTCTTTTTTTTTTTTTTTCCCCTAATACTCTGTGGGTAGGCAGCAAGCTAATGTGTCATAAGCATAGATCATTTTTTATAGAAAAGGAAGGAAGAGTCAGATGGGGGAGCCCACAGTCCAAAGAGAGAAGCCAAATGCTCAGTAGCTCTCCTTCCTGTGAGGAGGTCTAAGTCATCCTCAATGAGCAAAGGAATTTGAGGACGTGCATGGCTGGGTTTCAGAATCACTGTGTACGTGCTTCCCATTTCCCCTCTTTGATTTGAAGTGTTGACTGCAGTCATTCGATGCCTGTTTCTCCATGTATATTCTATCTTGTCTGTGACTTTTTTCTTAATTCAAGTGTCTCCCTACCTGAGGAGCCTCATGGCAGAAGCCTTATGAGCCCCTGTGTCTAACTCAGAAGATTACATCCTGGTCATTGTGTTAGTGCCTGATGCCATAATGGGATGAGAATTATGGGCTCTTGGGAGGGAAAGGTGTATTTTGCATGTCAGAGAATATAAGTAATTCATGGCCAGAGGACAGTTTCTGGTAGATTACAGATGGCTGTGAATTCTTGCTACTCGTCCAATTGAGAAACAGGGTCTATTTTCCTCCCCTTGAATTCCTCCCCTTGAATCAGCCTTTTGTCTGGATTTAGCCAAGAGAGTGCAGTGGAGGGATGAGATATGACATTCACAGCTGGGCCTTCATCTGAAGCTTCAAGCTTAGCTCCTCTTGAAACCCTCTCCTGGGATCCGGCAGTGTTGTCAAGAGGTCCAAGCTGGGTAAGTGGAGAGAGGAAGAGGTTCTTGCCCTGCAGTCTCCCCTCCAAGGTGACACGTGGGAGTGAAGCCACCTGACTGCAATTCTGTAATCCTGGCCAGTGTCTCATGGAGCAAAAGAAGTGCCAGGCAGAGCCCTGTCTAAATACCTGATGTACAGAATCGTGAACAGATGAAATGGTTGTCATTTTAAGCCACAAAGTTTTGAGAGTAGTTTGTTACTCAGCAACAAATAAATCAAACAGCCACTGAGAGGAGACGGTATCCAGTGGCTTTGTTCGTGCCTTTGTCGCTGCCCTTAGCCAGTGATAAAGTTTCTGAAATTTCAGCTACATTAAGTGTGACTGCATGTACATCTTAAATATGCTTAATTAAAATAGAAGGGACATGTTATTGTAATTGCACTTGAATTATTTGGCATGTATTTATTGAACTATCAAAAGCTGATCAATTGCCCCAATATTTTATTTTGGTTCTACTGAATCTGTATTTCTAACTAGAACTGTTAACCTGACTATTGCATTGAACTACAATCGTATCTGATGAAAATAAACAGATAGAAGCAATCTTAGGATGATGTATCCAGAGTGAAGAACTAAGCCTCATGTCATAGGAGCCCTCTGACCTTCACTGTCATCACACTCTTTCATTTTTCATTGTTTTTATTTATCATCCTATTTTTTTAAATTTCTGGAACGCAGTGTGTACTGTGTACTGTGGACGAAAGTTTTGAAAAGAACTGTAAAGCACAAAGAGAAAAAAGGAACACTTTAAATGAAGACAAATTTAAAACCCCAAACTCTGTGAACTTTCAAATAGTTTTCCCTCATTTAAAATCCATAAGCTGTAAATGAGGGGCCACCTGAGACAGCAGGATCTTATTTGGGTGTTTTGCTGATCACAGGCTTGCTTTTTCTTTTCATGTTACCTGACTTTCTTTTAGGGAGCTGTGAGCTATACCCACAGTTATTACCAAAATTGATTTTGAGTCTGCATCTAAGCATTGTCCACTACTTCTCTAAGGAAGATGGAATATGTATTTATCAAAATGTCCTGGATGAGTAAATCTGAGTAAAAGCTGGTAATAACAATGCTGACATATTTGTATTTCTAAGCAAAAGAAACATCCTTTCACTTCAAAATTTCTTTCCTCCATTCTCATCTGTAAGGAAAGTCCCCTTGTAAAGTCCAGTCCTTCCATGAAGGAAACAGGTGTTATAAGTAATGGATGTCTCAGAAGGTTGTCTGAAAAGACAGGTACACCTGTATGGGACAATTGGTGTGCTGTTGGAATTTCTATAGATAATGATATTACACAGACTCCTAAAATGTCAGACATAAAATAATAAACAGGACTCTGCATGTGGTTGTTCTTTCTAATCTAATAGAGCCATCTATGGATCAACTCTCTATTTCTCTGGATTCTGTCAGAACGATGCCCTTTAATCAGCAGCCTCTTTACTTCACAAAATACTGCACAGGCAAGCATTTTTTCCTCTCCACAGCATTAATTAAATTACATAAAACTGGCAGCGTTTAAATTCTGGCATCTGTATTGTCTCACTTAATTACACCCCTGGACTCCTTTCAAAATTCTTTCATTTGCTACAGGGACATCTATTGGCGAAAGAGGGAGAAATCAGATACAAGTGATCAAATGCAATTTGGGATTTCTACCCGGCTCCATGCCCACCTTGAAGAAGGCTTTCCTTCAGTCTGTCTGTCTGCAGCATTCCCACCTGGTGCTGAGCAGCAGAGGGAAAATGTCACAATGATAGACACTCATTGGGAATTAAGGAAACTTCATAAGTAAAACACTATTCAACATTCTTTCAACTTTTTTTAAAGCCCATACAAGAAGACCTTAGAGTGGAATGCAGTTTACCATGCCCAATTTCAGCAATCTGTGTATGCCAGATAAGAGCTTCCTTAAAGCTGGGACATGGGAGCATCTTCAGAAATCTTGCCATGAGCATGCTCCTCGGAGGATGTTGTAAACCCAGGTCAGCAGAGGTGAGCTCTGCCTTCACGTCCTGGACGGGGTGGGGTTGCATGGACAGGACATCCTAAAGGCGGAAGAACCTGAGGCCCAGCTCTAGCTGCCAGATAAAGAGCTACTGCCAGAAAAAGACAAAGATAAACGAAGTCCACAAGTTTATTCTTGGCAAGTTCTTTCTCCGTTTTGTTAAATTGATTTGTCCAAAAATCAAGTTAGTTTCTCTTCTCCATCTACTTATCCTATTTACTTTTTTAATGTTAATGAATGGCTATCATCCCAGCCAGAAGTCAGATCATCTTTGATCTCTTTCCCCATCCCCTACATCCAGTCCCTAATTTCAGCATCTACTACTTCCTTACACATCTTCCCTTTTTACTCTCAACTGCCTCTTCGGTGGTTTGGACAATTATGCTCAGCTAGGCTGGGTCTTTTCTACATCAGGGGAATCCCTTGACTCTTTCCTACATCCTGAACCTGCCGCGAGGATCTTTTCTAAAGTGTGAATCTTGCATGGTTACTCCTCAATGGCTCCAAATTGCCGAATCCAAACTGCTTAGCATAGAAATTGAGACCCTCCATGGTCCGGATCTTGATTCCCTCATCAACCTCATTTCTCTCTCTATTAAATTGTTCACTGTTGTTGAACCGCTGAAATGGGATCTATAGACTGAAGCTTGAAAAAGGATACTTCCACTGAGAAAACACAGTGTTAAATTTGTTGGATTTTTTTTTGTAGGGAAGCACTGAAGAGAGAAAAATCTTAAATTTGATTAAGAAACACGTGTTACTAGTTAAAATATACATTTGGTGTTTTTTGAACTAAAATAAACACATTTAGCAATTTAAAAAATACTGATCAAACAGCTAAAACGTTTATCCATCTTTGTTTCATTTGTTCAGCAAATATGTAAAAATGCCAGTGATATAACATACAATGCATCAGACATTGGTCCATGAAGATGGGACACAGCTACAGCCTCCCATGAGCTCACAGTCTAGAGCAGGAAAAAAACAAGGAAAAATATGTGATACATCGTAGCAAGTGCTATAAAAAAGCACCTGGCTTAAACAACTCATATTAGTTAGGTCTTTTTATATTGCAGATAGTAGAAAAGTCAGACCAATCTCATTTGAGCCAAAAAAGAAAAAAAAAGGGAGAGAAATTTATTGTCGTGCATAAGGGAAAATTACAGGAGCAGCATATATTCAGTTGCAGTTTGATCCAGGTGCTCCAGTAGGTAATGTTGCCAGGTTCCTCTTTCTTTCTCTCACCTCCAAATATGTCTGTTTTGGCTTTCTCATACATTGGTTATCCCCACATGGTAACAAAGATTGACATTAGAAATTCCAGGCTTGAATTTTACCAATCAACTTTATAAAGACAAGCAAGCCAACAAACAAAACTTCTTTCCTAATAATTCTATAAAATGGCCCCAGATAATTTCAAGTTCTTGGGGCACACATCCACTCTTGATCCAAACACGTGACTATGAGAATGAAAAGTACTAGTTGATCAATATTATCTCCTTAATCTTGATGTCCGAGCACAGGGTAAGCTTCATCCAGACAATACAGGCTGAAAGTAAGAGAACAGTGTTTCGCCAAGAAAAAAATTACCAAAAGAAGGAGGAAGAGCTGTTGTTGGACAGGAAGGAAATAAGATATACTTGTTTTAGTGCTTGAGCCGAATCTTGAAAGATGAGTAGCATTTAGCCAAGTAGAAGAGTTGATGAAAGCCATTCCAGACAAAGGTCGCAGATATGTAAAAAAAAGAGCTGTCAGAAAACATGGTGCTTTCAGATACCTTTTAAAATTATTTCAGTATGGGAGGATGGGTGTGGTATATGGCAAGTTGAAAGACCAGAGATGTTGATTCAAGACATAAGGAGCTGTAAAGTACTTTAAAGTTTAATAATCTTGTGGGAAAGACTAAGCATGCCAAAAATATGAATACTTTAAAACCCAAGGAATATTTGGGGAAGATTCTGTTCAGCTATGTTCTGAAGAATTATGAGCCATGAATCTACATGTTCTGAATCCAGTTGTGATCACACTGGCTGCAGTCAAATGGAAAAGAGATGGGTTTCTGACCTAAAGACAACGTTGGAGGAATCCTCTGCCCCAGGGGTTAGTCACCTGTCAGATCTGTCAGATCAGTACTCTGCAGGGAGAACCAACCAGTAAGCAGTAGATGGAGTAGTAGGAAAAAAGGGAGAGTAGTTAAATTATTTAATGTCAGAAACTAGAGTCAGGGTGACAATAATATAGTTCATGAAGCTGTGCCTTAAACTACCATTCCGTTCTCCCAGTGATATTTTAGTTTTCATGAGACTACATGACCTTCTTGTTTGGTTTAGCTGTGCACATGAAGTTGTTGTTTTCCCTCGTGAATCTTTACAGTGAACCCCTACTCCTGTGGTCATCCTGGAAGAACATTATGTCTTGCCACCTAAAGAAACTCAAATAATTCAAGAACCTGGCTCATGTCAACCTAGGGTGCTCATGTTAACATGAAGACATAGGAAAAATTCTGAAGCACAGTATTGAGAAAATACATGTTAACTTTGTGTTTTTCAATTCATTAAACAAAAGAGTATATCTTAAAAATGAGAGCAGGAGGAAGGGAAGGTAAACCAAATATTTAATTTCTTCCACTTATATGGCAAGCTTTTCTTCCACTCTCATTATAACAGAAGCCCTTATTTTCCGGCTCTTCGCTTGCTAACAGCAAGACATTTTCTTAACTAAATGATGCTTTTGAAATCATGGCTGCATATCCCGGACTTCAGCCTTCTTGATGTTTGGGTTTGCTGCTGTAATGTCGAAACAGAAATACATACAGCACCTAGTCTGAAAATGCGTATAAATGAAACATGGGCAAGTCACAACCTCTACAGGGTGTCCAAATTCTTATTTGTGTTACAAAATGATCTGTTTCAGTATATATTTCAGATCTGAAGCTTGTAATATTTTATTTGCCTTTAACTATGGAAAAGTTAACAATTCTGACATGAAATCAGTGGGTGAAAAAAGTCCTTGGAATTAATTTACATAATTCAGTATTGGGGTGCATTTTACGGAGAACCATGTTAGTTGCAAGTATAAAAACATCACTGCCATTATTAATCACCCCAAATAATTGCTCTTATAAAAATGTAATTTCAGCACACAAAAAAATCGAATATATTTTCTTCCCTTGATCTATAAAATAGACATCCAGAAATGGCACAGCAGAGACACCAAGGGTGAATTTCATAGACAATTCAACTTTGGGGCACATACTGGATTTCTAATTGTACAGCTTCTCTCCCGGCAGGTTATTATGATTAGGTTGAAACATTTACATTTATTATCTGAAAGAGATAATTAGATATTTCTACTGCAAAATAATTTACATTAATGGACCATAACTTTCAATATGTAGCTTTAAACTGCACATTTAAATGATATAATATCTGTGTCCCTTAATTTTACTGTAATTGACTCCATGTGAAGGCTTTATTTTTTTCTTTTCAAAAACACAATCAGCTAAAACAATATATTAAACGCTCTAGTTTATTAGTTTGAAATTTTAAAGTAGGTAACCTAGCAAACTTGTTCAGAATTTTACTAAAGTCTTAATATGTAAAATGAAAATGACTTTGAAGGAAAAGCAAAAACTCTATAGCCTTGGCTAAAGATGTAAGGATTACATGTGGAATATACTTGTGTTTGGGGAGACGTATGTAAGGCATGGTGGGATTTTTTGTTTTGTTTGGTCATTTCTGTGCATAATCCCAAATACTCATTAACTGCCAATTGGAAGCAAAGTTTGCCTTAACTATACACTTAAGCTTGTTCTCTGTCTAGGGTTTGGTCAACAATACTTTCTTTGAAGAAAGATCTGTTTGTAATTGTGCATTGAAAATTTCATCCATTCATTCCTTCAATGACTATCAGATCCAGTTCACTGGATTGGGATGGGTTCATGGGATAGAGGAAAGCCCTAAAGAACTCAGTTTAGAAGATATATCTACCTGGAATTCACCTATAGATGAGCTTTGCTCTAGCGGATTAGTATCTCCAATGATACAAGAACAAAATTGACTACCTGAAATACAAACAGTATGCTCTCAGCTAGGGAGCACCCATTTGGTCTGAATAATTCTTTAATTAGATATGGAAAGTGAGTGTCTCTATATTCAGATGATATCAGCTAAGTTGGCATGATTTAATTATTATTTTTATGCTTTAAAAATAACAATACAGGAAATATCAAAAGATTCCAAATTCTCATGAGTTTAGATGGACAGTGATATATACATGCAGGCAAGAGCCTTCAGAAACCTGTATAAAAATACTTCAGGTTTTGGAGTTAGGAGTCATGACTTCTAGTTAGTCTAATAGAAAAAATGATCTTTCTGAGTTACTTCTCAAAAATTCAGTTCCTTGTTGATAATTGTGTGGTGTTATTGGTGATATTAAACAAATATTATATATTACTATTTATATATAAGAATAAGCACCATGGAAATGCTTATATATTGACACTAAGAATGCAAAAAAAATTAGTCAAATAGTCATAATAGATGATCCCCACAAAGGGTCTTTAGGGGATGTTCAGAATAAGATGCTAATCACCCAAATCTGCAGCTTTTCCCAGAGATATGTTCTTTGTAGCTTCTTTCCTAATTATGCTTTTTACTAAGTAATATAAACATTCCGTGAGCAAACTTGTTTATACTACTAATTAGTCACATCTGGAATAAAATGTTTGCAAAGATAAGAATCAACACACAGCTCTCTGAATTATGAGTATGTTTTATTTTCTTTTTGCAATTAGTAGATCTAAAAAATGTGGTTTGCTTCTATAGCCTATTACATTCATGTTATTAGTGCATTAATGTGTACAATCTAAAACAAGAGGCCATTTTTTTCATATTCTAAAAAGAATCCAAATAAAGATTCAACATCTAATGATACTTTTTGTTTTGTTTATTTTTAGCACTCAAAAATATCTGCAAAGACCCAATCCACTAGCCGCCTTTCAGGTCTCTGTGTTAAAAGGTTTCTTCAGCAATGTGAATAGAAAGCAGCTTTAAAGACATACCTGAAATTTCCGTGTCATCTGCCTTTTAGACTGAGCTAGAATAATGAATCGACTATTATTTGTTGAATAATTATGACTTTGGGCTCTTTCCTGCAGGCAGCATCTGAGCAGCTATTACTGAAGCATCATTATCAGATAAGGAGACCAATGAAATGGTTAAGTCGGCTTTATTTTCACACATGTTTCTTCTCCATATACAAAAAAACATAGTCAAGTGTTTGTAATTCAAATGCCCTTCAATTAGTCTAGTCCCGGAGAATCATTCTTCAACATGAAAGCCGAGGTCTGGCATTCCAAATACAAGAAGTAAATTGAATTGCATTGCATTAGTCATAAAAGCCACCATGACAATACTGTGATTGTCACTAGTACAGTTTCCTAGGTTTGGATGAGTTTTAATATATTAATGTGAGAAGTGTGTGACTTCTAATACGACCTTGAATGAGTAAACCTTCAAAGTACTTTTACTGCATGCTGGCATGCCAGACAAAGTTCCAGGCTCCGGGGATACAGGGAGCCCTGGTCCCTTGGAAGAGTGTTGATCTTTATTATCTTTATTATCTGTGAAACAGATAATAAAAAGTAAAAAGGGACCATATCAGAAGGTGAAAAGAAGTAATATGAAGAAAATAAAAAGAATGTGATAGAGAGAGATTAGAGAGTTTGGGGTTAATTTGGTTTAGAAGTCAGGCCCTGAGAAGATCTCGAGGGGATTTCAGGAAGAGGGGAACCCCAGTTTTGTAGCCTGGGGGCAGACACAAGCTGGGTATTTCTAAGGAGAGGGACCACTCAGAGTGGCTGCTTCCTCCAAATGAGGAAGGGGAGCTTGGAAGGACATGAGGTCAAGAAAGTGAGATTTGTAGGCTAGGAACAGAAGTTTGGATTTCACAAAACACTGAATACAGGTCTGTACATTGACTTGTATTTTCCACAAGTTCTCATGTGTGTTTAAATTGTTTAGATTTTTTTGTGGAATTATTTTTATGTCCCAAGATGATAATTCTCTCTGTATTGCTGAAGAATATGACAAAAAATAAGTATTTCTCAATATTTTTGCTTTAACAAAAAATTGTAACATATTAAATCATTCTAATTAGAGAAAAAATACAGATACATATGAAATCTAATAGTAAATATCTGTATGAAGAATTACAAAATTAATAACTTCCTGGTTAGTTAACATATAATTGATTTCAATAAATTATTCTTATTTTTAAGTACTATTGGCCATTGATAAGAAGAACAGTCATTAAATAAATAAATATCAAGTTCTACAATTAGAATATCAAGAAAATAATGGTTGTTGGGGGATGTGGAGAAGCAGCAGTGAGATTTATAGAACAAGGACTTAAAACCTGAATTCAAAAAACATGAAATGATGTTCAACCTCACTGGTAATTAGAGAAATAAAATCAAACCACAGTGATAAAACATTTTGTAAGCACATTTGAAAAAGTTAAAAACTACTTGCAGTGGGAACTTTGACTCATTGCTCATGAGAATATATATTTGTATAAGTATGTTGAAGAACAATATGGCATATCTAGTAAAGTTTAAGAAATGTACACTCTCTAACTGAGTTGCTCTACTCATAGCTATATGGGTTGAACCTAGAGAGACAGTGGCAGCCAGTTGGAAACAACATAAATATTCACCGACAGGAAGGTACATAAAAAAAGATGTATTCATGCCATGGAACACGATAGAGCAGTGAAAATAAATGATCTAACACTACATATATCAACAGAGATGACTCACAAACAAACATTAAAGGGATAAACATAATTTCAGAAGAATACATATGGTGTGATACAAGTTATAGAAAGCTTTAAAATATACAAAATAATAATGTATATTGCTCAGGGATATACACAAGTAACATAATACAAGGAAATTGTAACCATATTTGTCTGTCACAGAAAAAAATTACAATTTCTGGTTTTGAACATTAACTTCTGTCAATTTGTCAATGACTATCAAATTGATCTTCTTTGCATGTTCATGTTCAACAGAGACTAACATGACTCTCTGTTACTTGAGACTTGTTCATTTATCTTCATTAATAGCTGATCAAAGAATACTTCTAAACTTTAATTTCAAAAAGTTTCTTTCACGTGAAGTAAGAGACAAAGCAAAAGTTCTTTAGCGTAATGATAAGTTTGATAGAGATTCATAAAACCTCCATTATACAATAAATTCCAGGAATTAAAATATTGTCCAATACTTTATTTCTTCAAATGTTTCTGTAAAATAAAAAAAAATCACACTAAAGAACTTTACCACACTATAGAAAACAGTATGGAGATTCCTTAAAAAATCAAAAATAAAACTACCAGATAATCCCACAATTCCACTTGTGGATAGTTATCCCAAGAAAACAAAGACAGTAATTCAAAAGATATATGCACCCCATGTTCATTACAGCATTGTTTACAGTAGCCAAGATATGGAAACCAAAGTATCCACTGATGGATGAATATACAAAGAAGATATTATAGATATGTCTATGTCTATGTATTGATATATGTATATGCATTGATTTATGTATATGTATTGATATATGTGTATGTATATGTACTGATATATGTATATGTACATGTATGGATATATGTATATGTATACATATAATGAAATACTATTTAGCCATAATAAAGATTGTCTCTTTGAGACAATATAGATGGAAGCTCAGGGCATTTTGCTAACTGAAATAAATCAGAAGAAAGACAAAAGTCATGTGGTCTCACTTATTTGTAGAATCTTAAAACAAAACAAAAACATAAAAATTAAAAAAGTGACAAAGCTTATAGATAGAGAATGTATTGGTGGTTTCAGAGGTTAGGGTTTGGGGGGTGGGTGGAATGGGTAAAGAGGGTCAAAAGGTATAAATTTCCAATTATAAGACAAATAAGTCATGGGGTGTAGTGTGCAGCATGGTGACTATAGTTAATAACACTGTATTCCATATTTGAAAGGAGCTAAGAGAGAATCATAAAGTCCTCATCACAGGAAGAAAAGAATGTGTAACTGTGTATGGTGATGAATGTTAACTAGACTTATTGTGGGGATCATTTCATAATCTATACAAATAACGAGTCATTGTGTTGTATACTTGAAATTAATATAATGTTAATGTCAATAATATCTCTATAAAAAAGAAAATTTATTATAAATTACTATTTTTTGTTAAAATTTCGAACTTTTTTCTCCAAAAATCAGAGAAAATGACAGAATGAAAGCAAACATTGAATTGTTGATCGTTTTTTATTATGTAATTGAATACATAGAAAACACAAGGGAATCAACTTAAATATGATAAACATAATTCAGAAAGACTTCTCAGAACAACATTAATATACAAAACTGACTAACTTCCTTTATGTACAAATAGGCAATTATGATATATAATGGAAGAATCCCATTTTAACTATAACAAAAATGATAATAGACTTAGGGATAAATTTATCAGGAACATGCAAGATATTTTTGAAGAAAACTTAAAATACTAAGAGGAATGATCTAACTGGAGACTTGAAAAGATGGAAAACCCATACCATATTCTTGGGTTGGAACACACAACTCATCATCCTAAAGATGTGGATTTGATAACTTTAATATGATCTAAATAAAGATACCTGTAGGAACCTGACATTTATTTAGAAAAATAAATATGCAAGAATGGCATGGAAAAACCTGAAAAAAAAAAGTAGAGAGCTGGCTTTATCAGTTATTAGAATCTATAATAAAAGCTTCAGTAATTAAAACTGTAAGATACTAGCACATGAATAGACATAAAAATCAGTATAAGAGTATAGATAATCGAGAAATAGACCCCAAAACACATGACCACATAATAAATAGGGTATTTCAAAAAAAAAAAAAAACGAAAGAAAGCAAACATTGACATTATTTTATTTACTTCTTTTTATGAGTGTCTATTTCTTTGTGGAAAGCATAAGGGTATTCGAGTACTACCTTTAAAAATTTTTATGGCCATGTATGACCAGTATTTTTGGTCATCCCTTCTGACATTCTTCTTCAAAATTTGATTTCTTTGTTATGTAATGTCCATTTTATTGTATTTTATTGTGGTCACAATTAATTGCTTCTTCTGTAATTTTACTGTACTGATTATTAAGAAACATTTAAAACACATGTGTCACTGTACTTTGTTCCAGACTGATACTACTCAAAATTATAAAAGTATTTCATGCATTAACTAAAGTTTGTACTTGCCAAACAAAAATACTACTGCTCACACTTTGTATTGTTTCACTGTTACACATTTTAAATGCAGTGAAAACTAAAAGTGGTGACAGAATTAAAAAATTGGAGTAATTCAAGTTCTATCACTTCATTTTTTTCACAAGCACTGTGTTATCATTTCTACTTCAGATCTACTGTTTAAACACAAGTATATGTATTACCACAGGATTTGGAGACATGAACTGTGCCCAAAGCAAGCTTATATGATCCCCAAACTTTGCAATCTCACTCTCCAAACAGACACATGTAGCTGAGTTCTCTGAAATAACTATCATGTGGAATACAACTTACATTAAGGATAAGTAATTTAAAAATGCTCCTTTGAAGCTTACATATAGGTTATTAAATCTTAACCGTAATAAAATTTAGACCAACAATTTTTTAAAGGATTAATTATTTTACGACTGAAATGGTTTAGAATCGTAGGCTTTTGTTATTATATAAAGTAAACTGGGGGTGGGGGTATGATGGGTGAAAGTGGTCAAAGGGTGTAAACTTCCAGTTATAAAGTAAATAAGTCCTGAGGATCCAATGTACAACATGGTAACTATAATTAACACTGTTGTATTGTATACTTGAAAGTTGCCAAGAGAGTAGATCTTAAGTGTTCTTAACACACACACACACACACACACACACACACACACACACACACACAGGTAACTATGTGAGGTGATTAATGGAGGTGTTAACTAACCTCATTGTGGTTATAATTTCACAATATGGAGATATATTATTCACTACGTTATACAACTTAAACATGCACAATCCTGTATGCCAATTATATCTAACTAAAGCAGGAAAAATTTAAAAATAAAAAAGCAGATTGGCTTTGGGGGGTTGCTATTATTTGAAAATTTGACACAGAAAATGTCCCCATTTACTACCCAAACTTGAGGAAGACCTCCTTCTTAGCACAGCATTGATTGATCTGTGAACTTGCCTTGTTCTTTTTCATTGTTGCTTAAATCCTTCTTTTTCCTAATCTTGATTTCAAGCCAATCCCATTCTCTCAAAGTCTACTTTTAATCCCTTTTCTCTGCTAAAAACTTTCTGAACACAAAAATGGGAGCAGGTTTTCCCACTCTGGACCACCTAAAATATTTCCTCTGTATACTACACTGTATACTTTATGGCTTACTAAAATTACCTTCAATTTTTTTTTTTTTTTTTTTTTTTGCGGTACGCGGGCCTCTCACTGCTGTGGCCTCTCCCGCTGCGGAGCACAGGCTCCGGACGCGCAGGCCCAGCGGCCATGGCCCACGGGCCCAGCCGCTCCGCGGCACGCGGGATCCTCCCGGACCGGGGCACGAACCCATGTCCCCTGCATTGGCAGGCGGACTCTCAACCACTGCGCCACCAGGGAAGCCCACCTTCAATTTTTTTAATAAACTTTTCATCTTAAGTAATCATATTGGAAAGTTGTAAGTACTATCACTATATTTCCCACATGAATTTTGATATCCCAACTGAGTCATTAAAGACAGAAGTGAGGAAAGAAAAAACTTAATTTATGTAGCCATTATATTTGTGAAGAATAAGGTACATTTTAGTGTGCCAAATGCCACTCTGGAAAAGACTTAGAATGCAGAGTACCTGCCCTACCTGAAGAGAACCTGATGCTTGATATCTGGCTGCAGCAAGAGTCAAACACTTTAACCAACCATCTCACCATCAGCTCATCAGGTGGTATTGATTCAGGTCATTCTTAGACCTAAACTTGAAAACTACATTCTCAGGGGAATTGTTATTTTGCATTGAACATAAAAGTCTAAGGACTTTAGGATATACCTCACTGGATCAAACAGAATCTGGATTTATGAGGCAAAGACATGGTTCAAGCCTCTTTATGTTAGTAAACAAATATTAGAATTAAGTGATGCATGAGACACTTCTTTATGCAATAAAATTCGTTAAGTCTCTAGCCAGGTTAACTAAGAAAAAAAAGAAAGAGGACACTTATTACTGTTATCAGAAATGAAAGAGGAGACATTACTACAGATCCTACGGACATTACAAAGATAATCAAGAGATTCTATGAACGACTCTATGCCAAGAAATTTGATAACTAGATGGAACGGACCAATTCCTTGAAAGATATAATCTGACAAAACTCACACAAGGAAAAATAAGTGATCTGAATAGTCCTGTATCTATTAAAGGAATTAAATAAATGATTAAGAACCTTGCAAGATAGAAAGCAACAGGCCCATATGAGTTCACTGGTGAATTATACAAAGGTGTAAGAAAGAAATTATACCAATTCTCTGTAATCTCTTTCAGAGGATAGAAGCAAAGGGAACATTTCCAAACTCATTCTATGAGGCCAGCACTATCCGAATACCAAAACCAGGCAATAACATTACAAGAAAAATAAATTACAGATCAATATCTCTCACAAACATAGACACACATCCTCAACAAAATATTAGCAAACTAAATCCAAAAAAGCGTAAAATGAATTATACACCACAACCAAGGGGGATTTACCCCAATTATGCAAAGCTGGTTCAACAACTGAAAATCAATTATTGCAATCCATCACATCAATAGACTAAAAAATAAAAATCACATGATCATATTAATACATTGCAAAAAAGCATTTGACAAAATCCAACACCCATTTATGGTAAAAACTTAGTACTAGGAATAGAAGGGAACTTTTTTGACTTAATAAAGACTACCTACAAAAAAACCTACAGCTAACATCACACTTAGTGGTGAGAAACCTGAAACTTTCCCACTAAGATCAGGTACAAATCAGGGATGTCCCTTGTAATCACTCCTTTTCAACATAATACTGGAAGTCCTTGCTGATGCAATAAGGTAAGAAAAGAAAAGAAAATCTATATAGATTGGGAAGGAAGACATAAAACTTTGTTTGTAGAGCACATGATCATCTATGTAGAAAATCTTTAAAGAAATCAACCCAAAATTCCTGGAACTAATAAGAGATTATAGTGGGGTTGCAGGTTAATATATACACTTGTTAGAATGGCCAAAATCCAGAACACTAACAACAGAAAATGCTGGCAAGGAAATGAAGCAACACGAACTGTAATTCACTGCTGGTTGGAATGCACAAAGGCACAGCCACTTTGCAAGACAGTTTGATGGTTTCTTTCAAAACTAAACACACTCTTACCATACAATCCAGCAATCATTCTACTTGGTACTTACCCAAAAGAGTTAAAAACTTATGTCCATACAAAAACCTGCACATGGGTGTTTATAGCAGCTTTTTAAATTAATTTCCAAACCTTGGAAGCAACCAAAGTGTCCTTCAGTATGTGAATGGATAAACTGTGGTACATCAGACAATAGAATATTATTTGGTACTAAAAAGAAATGAACTACCAAGCCATGAAAAGACATGGAGGAAAGTTAACTACATATTATTAAGTGAAAGAATGTGATCTGACAAGTCTATATATTGTATAATTCCAAATATATGACATTTTGGAAAAGGCGCAACTATGGAGACAGTAAAATGATCCATGTTTGCCAGGGGTTGCGGGGAGAGATGGATGATTAGACAAAGCACAGAGGAATTTAGGGTAATGAAAATATTCTGTGATATTATAGTGTTGGCTATACTGTACCTCATTATACTTTTGTACAAACCCATAGAATGTATAACACCAAAGTGACTTCTGAGATAAGCTATGGATATTGGGTGATTAAGATGCGTTAATGCATGTTCATTCCTGATTTAAAAAAATGTAACTTCCTGGTGAGTGATGTTGATAATTAGGGAGGCTATGCATAAAGTTGGGGGGACAGAAATAATCTCTGCACCTTCCTTTTAATCTTGTTGTAAACGTTAAAGTGCTCTAAAAATAATAAAACTTGGAAAAAGAGGAAAAAGAAAAGAAAATGCTTCATAAACCATTGAGCATCATGCAAACATAAGACTACTATTTTCACGTTGAGGGTGGTGCTAGACAAAATATTATTTTGTAGGTTTTGGATTGAAGAAAAAGGGTGTGATTTTTTTTTAAAGAAGATGGGGGTAGGAGTTTATTAGTTTATTTATTTATTTTTGCTGTGTTGGGTCTTCGTTTCTGTGCAAGGGCTTTCTCTAGTTGTGGCAAGCAGGAACCACTCTTCATCGCGGTGCGCGGGCCTCTCACTATCACAGCCTCTCTTGTTGCGGAGCACAGGTTCCAGACGCGCAGGCTCAGTAGTTGTGGCTCACGGGCCTAGTTGCTCGGCGGCATGTGGGGTCCTCCCAGACCAGGGCCTGAACTCGTGTCCCCTGCATTAGCAGGCAGATTCTCAACCACTGTGCCACCAGGGAAGCCCTCTAGTGTGATTTTTAAAGGAATGATTTCAGTAAATGTATTTATACAAACTTGATAATGGTGTGAAACAAATGTGGGCCTAATCTTGGTATTTGAGACAGAGGTGGATGCTTTCTCAAGGTCCCCAAACAAGTTTTTAAAACCTGCAAAAATGGCCTTGGGAAGTGGGAAGGAGAAATTAAATTTAGTTTTGCTTGTAAATAAGAAATATCCTGAATCCAAACACATATGCTCCGTGCTAAACTCTCCTCAGATTAGCATAATCAGAAAGTTGAATTTGTTAATTCCAGATCAAGGAAAGAGTTCTAGCCCATCTGTTTCTTTGCAAAATTTGAGGACCAATTACAGTCTCAGTGAGAACAGAACTCAGTGTTTATTGCCATTTTAATAATTTTGTCCTTTATGGAGCATCACTCACCCCAAAGTCTCTTCACTTCACTGCAGATATTGAGGGTCTCTGTAACCCACTTGGTGGGGAAAGAGAACAATGTGGCAGCTGTCTCCCATGCAATATTAAACCGCAATTCGGGATCCAAAATGGAGGATATTGCATTCACATAACAGTGCAGAGGAAATGAAGAACACGGTTGCCGCAGATGAAACAGAACTAAAACTAATGTCTAACTTGTGTAAAGAGTAGCTGGAGACCTTTATTGCATCTCACATCCAGACAGCTTTTCTCCAGCAGCCCCTGAAGACTGCTAAGCTGGATGTCCATTTGGCAGTGACCCTGAAGAATGAACACCCACTGCTGACACTCAGCAGTGCTGATGGACCTTCCTTCAAGGTCTCCCCTGCCAGAAGTGAAGGAGCTTAATCTGTGCTTAGTGCAGGAGCCAGGAGGTCAGAGGTTTAGGAAAATAATTGGCAAGTCAAAGACCACAGCAGCCTATGGATAAGGCCACAGCTCTGAGCCTGAATTTCTAACCTGCCATTGCTTTAATGAGCCTTCTCTGCTAGACTTAGTGTTCTGACTAAATACTATTCTTGATGAATGAGCCAGGACAGGTTTGCACAGAGGACATCGTTTATTTCAGATGGGAGTCAGAAGGGCATGTTTAAGGATATTACACAGGTCACACAACAACAAGGCACGTGGAAGAATACAAATGTCAGAAAGCCATTTGCTTTTTACTAGAAATTTCATACTCTTTTTCCATTAAAAGTGATCTTTCTCAAGCCTCTTTTCCTGATAGGTTTAGTAACTCACCTCTTGCCATACATGTTAGAGTTCTGAATTACTAGGAGCTGAAATCTTCTGGTAGGACATGAACAGTTTTATACATGCATACTTTCTGAATCGCCATCAAAACTCCCTACTTAGATTGGTAATATTAATTAAAATATCACCCTTTTACATTTTTTTTTTGCTTTCAAATAGCCTACAAGATATGGTTCAATGATTGCTTCATGTCTCAGGATCCTAACTTTGAGTATCAGTTATTTTGCTGTACTCTCATACAATGGTGCCACATGGGTCCTGATTTGAAGTGGCCTTATTCTATGCCTGTGAAACCTTGTGTCTGACTCTCACAGTGTTCTGGGTTCTCTCTGACACCTCTCTTTCGGTTCACCACAATTCCCTGCTACTCCCCCCTTGCTTCCACTCTTCTCCCACTTTCAATCTGTAAGTGTGCCACATGACCAATTATTTTCAGAACGTTTGTAAAGTAAGAGTGACTTAGGATCCTGAGTGAGCACGGATGAACTAATTTGTAATAAAACATGTGACTTTCCAAATCATTCATCTTGAAGGATAGTTCATTTTTAATCCAAATAGTTGAGGCTTCTGGTTAAGTGACCTTCAGACAAGTAAGATGGTGCTGGGTAAGATTGCCTCTCAGATTTTTGGTTGTTGGAATAATCCCTTCCAAAAGGGGACTGAATGATATATACATATTTTGTATTAATTTTAGTAGGGCATAGGTCTTATTTGATATATATAGAGAAACTAAATACCAAAATGGGATTTTTGATTTCAAAATGAAATGTTTCTCTAAAAGATATTTCACATGTGAGATGATCTATGTGCATCTCTATCCACAGTAGCATAGTTTGTAATGGCAAGAGGCTAGAAACAACTAAAATATCCAAAATAGGGGACAGTCTAAAGGAATGGAATAGTGAACAACTGTAGAAACAAAAACAAAGAAAGGTCTTTATGTACCAATATTGCATGACTTCTATGCTGTAAAATATAGGCTAGACCTGTAAAAAATAAACCCACAGTTCATCAGTGTGATTGGAGTTGACTTCTCACTCTCCTTGTTGACAAGCAGTTCTCCACCATGAGGTGATTCTGGGGTCTTGATTCCAAAGGATCATTTTTATTTCCTTTAACTGAGATCACATGAAGACCATCACATTTTTCCTTTCCTCGGCTGGTCCCTCTACCCTCTAAAGCCTCATCATTGTCTGCATCCAGCTGATGGAATGATGGACACATCCCTGCTTCTTAACTCTTGATCTGAAAGTGAGTGTGACTTCTCCTCACTTTTTATCTGAAAGAACTGGTCCTGCAGCTGTAGCTCAATCAAACAAAGGCTGTAAAATGCCTGTGCCTGCCTGAGCAGCTGCTTTGAGCTATAACTGCTTATTCTGAAAAGGCAGAATGTACTTTCTGGACTCCTAGATTTCTCTGCCACTATCTCATTTACACACCCTTATTTGAAAAAAGCAAGGTGCACAGCATTTGTGTCACTAGGTGTCTAAAGAGAAGGAGGAATGTCTATTTGTATTTCTTGTTACATGCCTTGAAAAAAACTAGTAACCATGGTTACCCATGGAAGGATTTTGGGAAATTAGCAAATAGGAGATGAGGCAGAAAGGAAACTTCATTATGTACCTTTATATACTTTTGATATGCTAACAATGTGAATGGAATTACTTATTCAGAAAAAAAATTAAGAACTAGGAAAATGATGGAATGCTATACCCATCACGACAGAAGGTAAGAAGAATGACTTCCAGACATGCTGTAGACCTGTCTGGCTTGGGGCCCTCACCAGCCCACCAGCAGCAGAGGACTGGATGAGGCCATCTAGGAGCCCTGTCAGGAAAATGTACCAGAGCTGATGTCATTATAGGGAACCTATTTTTCTTTGCTCAGAGAGGAGACAGAAGCTCATAGAGGGAATATCTCACTTCATACAGTCTGTGAAATATACCTAAGCAAAGCAGATGTATTTTCATAGTTCTTTATGGTAAATATTTGCTTCTTATTTGTTTCTTATTGACCCCCGTGGATTCGAGATGTTTTCACCACAGAGAATGGAACACCAATGTCACTGTACAAGGTAATGTTCCTCACAACATCCAATTATGGATTTAGACAATATAGGGTATCTATAGTAAGATTTAGAGAAAGGGTATGGATAGATGGCTGAAGGAGTGGGTGGCTGCCCACTGCCTACAAGGAATGGTGTCCAGAGGATGTTTCATCTCTATCTCCAAAAATTTTGCCTGTAAAGGCTGCCAGCAGCACCAGGAATTCACTATGAGGAAGGTCATTAATTTTTTTTTATAGACTCCCTGTGACAGGAGCACAAACTCCAAGAGACATCAGCTCAGTACTTCTATGGTGTAATCAGTTCATGCAATCCCGACTGCCTTCCTGGGAGAAAGCTATAAGGATGACCTGGAGAAGCAGAAGTGGTGTCCCAGGAGGTATGCTCTGGACAGTTTTGGGTGACAGGCTCTCAAACAAGATGGGACAAATATACTTCACTCTTTGGCTTAAGCTTGATTCTGCTGTGGAGTCTTAAGTATAGTGCCAGCCACTCATCAGTGTTTCGACTATCGAAGCCAATGGAGAGCTGTTTACTGCAATTATTTATAATATACCCTTTTCCTAACTACTCAGTGTTCTTCATTAGATGGATCAAAATTCCCTGAATGAGCCAAAAAAAGAAAAAATGGGGATTCATCCCTTTGGAAAGCACCTTATTTTGCATTTCCAGTGTGCAAGTGTCCACTCAGATCTTGCATGAAGGGATCACAATTTGCATCTTCAAGGGGTTCCATAACTCGTGGGTGAGACAAACATTTAAATTAATAGGATTGTAATAATTGTTATCATTAAAAGTATAGACTTTTGGTTCCCAGATTTTTCAGTTTCAGGAACCGATAAAATTACAAATACAATATAATTCAAAGTAACCTTTTATTTACTTTGTTAAGAAAGTCCTTACATTAAAAACCACCACTTACTATCATCACCATTTCATAATATAAAGCTTATTACAAAACCTAAAGAACTGGAAGTGTATAATCTCAAAAGAGAAAAAAAATAGAGCTTTAGGAACAACTGATATAAATAATCCTAAATAGAAACCTTAGGGTAAAAGGTGATTTTAAGGGATTTTTTTTTTCCCATTGGCAGTTTCCTCAAGGCCTACAGACCAGGTGGGTCACCAGTTGCTGATGTCAACAGTCCTCCAACACTGACAGTAATGAGATGAACCCTCAGCCTGAGCTCTCTTGGGAAACTTGAGGGTAATTACATACTTCATGCGTCATTTTCTGGTGATTCTCTAAAATGAAAAAATAACTGAGACAACCACACTCTCTCAAAATCTCATTCTCATAATGCTCTGACCTCCCCACCCCTGACTCGAGAGCTCATTGCTTTCCTTCCTTCATAATCTTTTTTTTTTTTAAATGTATTTATTTATTTATTTATGGCTGTGTTGGGTCTTCGTTTCTGTGCATGGGCTTTCTCTAGTTGTGGCAGGCGGGGGCCACTCTTCATCGTGGTACGCAGGCCTCTCACTATCACGGCCTCTGTTGTTGCGGAGCACAGGCTCCAGACGCGCAGGCTCAGTAATTGTGGCTCACGGACCCAGTTGCTCCACGGCATGTGGGATCTTCCCAGACCAGGGCTCGAACCCGTGTCCCCTGCATTGGCAGGCAGATTCTGAACCACTGCGCCACTAGGGAAGCCCCTTCCTTCATAATCTTTAAACTTGATGAAATTCTTTTCTTTTTGTTTGATTATCATTCTCAATTATTCCCAGAAATCTTCTTCCTCTGATTTTTCTTTTATTCTCTTAATGAAAAGGCTTATATTAGGATACTTCCCAAATGTTGAACCATCCTTGCATTGTAGAATAAATGAAGTGTGGTCATGGTATATGTTAGATTATACATCAAAAATTTGATTATTTTGTTTAAGGTTAGTGCATTTTTCTTGTGAGAATAATCTATAATTCCTTCATTGTCACCCTTCAGTTGCCCTTTTCCTAACAAAACTTCAAGGTTACAATGACTTTAAGACTAAATTAGGGAGGTGATACCTATTTTTCTACTCTCTAAAAGAGCTTGGTAAATTTTGGAAATAATTGTTTCTTTTCTTTTTTTTTTTTTACATATTTATTGGAGTATAATTGCTTTACAATGGTGTGTTAGTTTCTGCTTTATAACAAAGTGAAACAGTTATACATATACACATATCCTCATATCTCTTCCCTCTTGCGTCTCCCTCCCTCTCAACCTCCATATCCCACCCCTCTAGGTGGTCAAATGGCAGGGAGGTGATCTCCCTGTGCTATGTGGCTGCTTCCCACTAGCTATCTATTTTACATTTGGCAGTGTATATACGTTCATGCCACTCTCTCACTTCGTCCAGCTTACCCTTCCCCCACCCGTGTCCTCAAGTCCATTCTCTAGTAGGTCTGTGCCTTTATTCCCGTCTTGCCCCTAGGTTCTTCATGACCATTTTATTGTTTGTTTTTTAGATTCCATATATATGTGTTAGCATACGGTATTTGTTTTTCTCTTTCTGGCTTACTTCACTCTGCATGACAGACTCTAGGTCCATCCACCTCACCACAAATAACTCAATTTCATTTCTTTTAATGGCTGAGTAATATTCCATTGTATATATGTGCCACATCTTATTTATCCATTCATCTGTCGATGGACACTTGGGTTGCTTCCATGTCCTGGCTATTGTAAATAGAGGCTGCAATGAACATTGTGGTACATGAACCTTTTTGAATTATTGTTTTCTCAGGGTATATGCCCAGTAGTGGGATTGCTGGATCGTATGGTAGTTCTATATTTAGTTTTTTAAGGAACGTCTATACTGTTCTCCACAGTGGCTGTATGAACTTACATTCACACCAGCTGTGCAAGAGGGTTCCCATTTCTCCACACCCTCTCCAGCATTTATTGTTTGTAGATTTTTTAATGATGGCCATTCTGACTGGTGTGAAATGATATCTCGTTGTAGTTTTGATTTGCATTTCTCTAATGATTAATGATGTTGAGCATTCTTTCATGTGTTTGTTGGCAATCTGTATATCTTCTTTGGAGAAATGTCTGTTTAGGTTTTCTGCCCATTTTTGGATTGGTTTGTTTGTTATTTTGATATTGAGCTGCATGAGCTGCTTGTAAATTTTGGAGATTAATCCTTTGTCAGTTTCTTTGTTTGCAAATATTTTCTCCCATACTGAGGGTTGTCTTTTCGTCTGGTTTATGGTTTCCCTTGTTGTGCAAAAGCTTTGAAGTTTCATTAGGTCCCATTTGTTTATTTTTGTTTTTATTTCCATTTCTCTAGGAGGTGGGTCAAAAAGGATCTTGCTGTGATTTATGTCATAGAGTGTTCTGCCTGTTTTCCTCTAAGAGTTTGATAGTGTCTGGCCTTACATTTAGGTCTTTAATCCATTTTAAGTTTATATTTGTGTATGGTGTTAGGGAGTTTTCTAATTTCATTCTTTTACATGTAGTTGTCCGGTTTTCCCAGCACCACTTATTGAAGAGGCTGTCTTTTCTCCATTGTATATTCTTGCCTCCTTTATCGAAGATAAGGTGACCGTATGTGCGTGGGTTCCTCTCTGGGCTTTCTATCCTGTTTCATTGCTCTACATTTATGTTTTTGTGCCAGTACCATACTGTCTTCATTACTGTAGCTTTGTAGTATAGTCTGAAGACAGGGAGCCTGATTCCTCCAGCTCCATTTTTCTTTCTCAAGATTGCTTTGGCTATTCGGGGTCTTATGTGTTTCCATAGAAATTGTGAAATTTTTTGTTCTCGTTCTGTGAAATATGCCAGTGGTAATTCGATAGGGATTGCATTGAATCTGTAAATTGCTTTGTGTAGTATAGTCATTTTCACAATGTTGATTCTTCCAATCCAAGAACATGGTGTATCTCTCCATCTATTTGTATCATCTTTAATTTCTTTCATCAGTGTCTTATAATTTTCTGCATACAGGTCTTTTGTCTCCTTAGGTAGGTTTATTCCTAGGTATTTTATTCTTTTTGTTGCAATGGTAAATGGGAGTGTTTTCTTAATTTCACTTTCAGATTTTTCATCATTAGTGTATAGGAATGCCAGAGATTTCTGTGCATTAATTTTGTATCCTGCTACTTTACCAGATTCATTGATTAGCTCTAGTAGTTTTCTTGTAGCATCTTAAGGATTCTCTATGTATAGCATCATGTCATCTGCAAACAGTGACAGCTTTACTTCTTCTTTTCCAATTTGTATTCCTTTTATTTCTTTTTCTTCTCTGATTGCCGTGGCTAGGACTTCCAAAACTATGTTGAATAATAGTGGTGAGAGTGGGCAACCTTGTCTTGTTCCTGATCTTAGTGGAAATGGTTTCAGTTTTTCACCATTGAGGACAATGTTGGCTGTGGGTTTTTCATATATGGCCTTTATTTTGTTGAGGTAAGTTCCCTCTATGCCTACTTTCTGGAGGGGTTTTTATCATAAATGGGTGTTGAATTTTTTCAAAAGCTTTCTCTGCATCTACTGAGATGATCATATGGTTTTTCCCTTTCAATTTGTTAATATGGTGTATCACATTGATTGATTTGCATATATTGAAGAATCCTTGCATTATTGTGATAAACTCCACTTGATCATGGTGTATGATCCTTTTAATGTGCTGTTGGATTCTGTTTGCTAGTACTTTGTTGAGGAATTTTGCATCTATATTCATCAGTGATATTGGCCTGTAGTTTTCTTTCTTTGTGACATCTTTTTCTGGTTTTGATATAGGGGTGATGGTGGCCTCTTAGAATAAGTTTGGGAGTGTTCCTCCCTCTTTTATATTTTGGAAGAGTTTGAGAAGGATAGGTGTTAGCTCTTCTCTAAATGTTTGTTAGAATTCACCTGTGAAGCCATCTGGTCCTGGGCTTTTATCTGTTGGAAGATTTTTGATCACAGTTTCAATTTCAGTGCTTGTATTTGTCTGTTTATATTTTCTATTTCTTCATGGTTCAGTCTCAGAAGGTTGTGCGTTTCTAAGAATGTGTCCATTTCTTCCAGGTTGTCCATTTTATTGGCATGTATTTGCTTGTAGTAATCTCTCATGGTCCTTTATATTTCTGCAGCATCAGTTCTTACTTCTCCTTTTTTATTTCTAATTCTATTGATTTGAGTCTTCTCCCTTTTTTACTAGATGATTCTGGCTAAAGTTTTATCCATTTTGTTTATCTTCTCAAAGAACCAGCTTTTAGTTTTATTGCTCTTTGCTATCATTTCCTTCATTTCTTTTCACTTATTTCTGATCTGATCTTTATGAGTTCTTTCCTTCTGCTAACTTTGGGTTTTTTTTTGTTCTTCTTTCTCTAATTGCTTTAGGTATAAGTTTAGGTTGTTTATTTGAGATATTTCCTGTTTCTTAAGGTAGGATTGTATTGCTATAAACTTCCCCCTTAGAACTGCTTTTGCTGCATCCCATAGGTTTTGGGCCTCCGTGTTTTCATTGTCATTTGTTTCTAGGTATTTTTTGATTTCCTCTTTGATTTCTTCAGTGATCTCTTGATTATTAAGTATTGTATTGTTTAGCCTCCATGTGTTTGTATTTTTTACAGATTTTTTTCCTGTAATTGATATCTAGTCTCATAGCATTGTGGTTAGAGTAGATACTTGATAAGATTTCAATTTTCTTAAATTTACCAAGGCTTGATTTGTGACCCAAGATATGATCTATCCTGGAGAATGTTCCATGAACACTTGAGAAGAAAGTGTATTCTGTTGTTTTTGCATGGAATGCCGTATAAATATCAATTAAGTCTATCTTGTTTAATGTATCATTTAAAGCTTGTTTTTCCTTATTTATTTTCACTTTGGATGATCTGTCCATTGGTGAAACTGGGGTGTTAAAGCCCCCTACTATGAATATGTTACTATTGATTTCCCCTTTTATGGCTGTTAGCATTTGCCTTATGTATTGAGGTGCTCCTATGTTGGGTGCATAAATATTTACAATTGTTATATCTTCTTCTTGGATTGATCCCTTGATCATTATGTAGTGGTCTTCTTTGTCTCTTGTAATAGTCTTTGTTTTAAAGACTATTTTGTCTGATATGAGAATTGCTACTCCAGCTTTCTTTTTATTTCCATTTGCATGGAATATCTTTTTTCAACCCCTCACTTCCAGTCTGTATATCCCCCTAGGTCTGAAAGGGGTCTCTTGTAGACAGCATATATTTGTGTCTTGTTTTTGTATCCATTCAGCCAGTCTACGTCTTTTAGTTGGAGCATTTAATCCATTTACATTTAAGGTAATTATTGATATGTATGTTCCTATTACCATTTTCTTAATTGTTTGGGGTTTGTTAATGTAGGTTTTTTCCTTGTCTTGTGTTTCCTGCCTAGAGAAGTTCCTTTAGCATTTGTTGTAAAGCTGGTTTGGTGGTGCTGTATTCTCTTAGCTTTTGCTTGTCTTAATTTCTCCATTGAATCTGAATGAGATCCTTGCTGGGTAGAGTAATCTTGGTTGTAGGTTTTTCCCTTTCATCACTTTAAATATGTCCTGCCACTTCCTTCTGAATTACAGAGTTTCTGCTGAAAGATCAGCTGTTAATCTTATGGAGATTCCCTTGTGTGTTACTTGTTGTTTTTCCCTTGCTGCTTTTAATATTTTTTCTTTGTATTTAATTTTTGATAGTTTGATCAATATGTGCCTTGGCATGTTTCTCCTTGGATTTATCCTGTATGGGACTCTCTGTGCTTCCTGGACTTTATTAACTATTTCCTTTCCCATATTAGGGAAGTTTTCAACTATAATCTCTTCAAATATTTTCTCAGTCCCTTTCTTTTTCTCTTCTTCTTCTGGAACCCATATAATTTGAATGTTGGTGTGTTTAATGTTGTTCCAGAGGTCTCTGAGACTGTCCTCAATTCTTTTCATTCTTTTTTGTTTATTCTGCTCTGCAGTAGTTATTTCCACTATTTTATCTTCCAGGTCACTTACCCGTTCTTCTGCCTTAGTTATTCTGCTATTGGTCCCTTCTAGAGAATTTTTAATTTCATTTATTGTGTTGTTTATCATTGTTTGTTTGCTCTTAATTCTTCTAGGTCCTTGATAAACATTTCTTTTATTTTCTCCATTCTATTTCCAAGATTTTGGATCATGTTTACTATCATTATTCTGAATTCTTTTTCAGGTAGACTGCCTATTTCTTCTTCATTTGTTAGGTCTGGTGGGTTTTTATCTTGCTCCTTCATGTGATGTGTGTTTCTCTGTCTTCTCATTTTGTTTAACTTACTGTGTTTGGGGTCTCCTTTTCTCAGGCTGCAGACTCATAGTTCCCGTTGTTTTTGGTGTCTGCCCCCAGTAGCTAAGATTGGTTCAGTGGGTTATATAGGCTTCCTGGTGGAGGGGACTAGTGCCTGTGTTCTGGTGGATGTGGCTGTATCTTGTCTTTCTGGTTGGCAGGTCCACATATGGTTGTGTCTTTTGAGGTATCTGTGACCTTATTATGATTTTAGGCAGCCTCTCTGCTAATGGGTGGGCTTGTGTTCCTGTCTTGCTAGTTGTTTGGCATAAGGTGTCGAGCACTGTAGCTTGCGGGTCGTTGAGTGCAGCTGGATCTTTGTGTTGAGATGGAGATTTCTGGGAGATTTTTGCCATTTGATATTACATGGAGCTGGGAGGTCTCTGGTGAACCAATATCCTGAACTTGGCTCTCCCACCTCAGAGGCCCAGCTCTGATGCCTAGCTGGAGCATCAAGAGCCTGTCATCCACATGGCTCAGAATAAAAGGAGAAGAAAGAAAGAAAGAAAGAAAGAAAGAAAGAAAGAAAGAAAGAAAGAAAGAAAGAAAGAAAGAAAGGAAGAAAGAAAAAGATAAAATAGAATAAAACAGTTATTAAAATAAAAATTAATTATTAAAAAATATAAAAAGTAATAAAATAAAAAAAAGAAAGAAGAGAGCAACAAACCAAAAAACAAATCCACCAATGATAACAAGTGCTAAAAACTATACTATAAAAAAGAAAAAGAAAACAAGACAGACAGACAGAACCCTAGGACAAATGGTAAAAGCAAAGCTATACAGACAAAATCGCACACAGAAGCATACACATACACACTCACAAAAAGAGAAAAAGGGAAAAAAAATATATCATTGCTCCCAAAGTCCACCTCCTCAATTTAGGATGATTCGTTGTCTATTCAGGTATTCCACAGAGGCAGGGTACATCAAGTTGATTGTGGACATTTAATCCGCTGCTCCTGAGGCTGTTGGGAGAGATTTCCCTTTCTCTTCTTTGTTTGCACAGCTCCTGGGTTCAGCTTTGGGTATGGCCCCGCCTCTGCATGTAGGTCACCTGAAGGTGCCTGTTCTTCGCTCAGACAGGATGGGGTTAAAGGAGCAGCTGCTTCGGGGGCTCTGGCTCACTCAGGCCAGGGGGAGGAAGGGGTACGGATGTGGAGTGAGCCTGCAGCGGCAGAGGCCAGGGTGACGTTGCACCAGCCTGAGGCGCGCCGTGCGTTCTCCTGGGGAAGTTGTCCCTGGATCACGGGACCCTGACTGTGGCGGGCTGCACAGGCTCCCGGGAGGGGAGGTGTGGAGAGTGACCTGTGCTCGCACACAGGCTTCTTGGTGGCGGCAGCAGCAGCCTGAGCATTTCATGCCCGTCTCTGGGGTCCGCGCTGATAGCCAGGCTTGTGCCCGTCTCTGGAGCTCCTTTAAGCAGCGCTCTTAATTCCCTCTCCCCGTGCACCAGGAAACAAAGAGGCAAGAAAAAGTCTCTTGCCTCTTCGGCAGCTCCAGACTTTTTCCCGGACTCCCTCCCGGCTAGCCGTGGCACACTAGCCCCCTGCAGGCTGTGTTCACGCAGCCAACCCCAGTCCTCTCCCTGGGATCTGACCTCCGAAGCCCGAGCCTCAGCTCCCAGCCCCCGCCCGCCCTGGCGGGGGAGCAGACAAGCCTCTCGGGCTGGTGAGTGCTGGTCGGCACCGATCCTCTGTGCGGGAATCTCTCCTCTTTGCCCTCCGCACCCCTGTGGCTGTGCTCTCCTCCATGTCTCCAAAGCTTCCCCCTCCCCCACCCTCAGTCTCCTCCCGCGAAGGGGTTTTCTAGTGTGTGGAAACTTTTCTTCCTTCACAGCTCCCTCCTACTGGTGCAGGTCTCGTCCCTATTCTTTCATCTCTGTTTTTGTTTTTTCTTTTGCCCTACCCAGGTACGTGGGGAGTTTCTTGCCTTTTGGGAGGTCTGAAGTCTTCTGCCAGCGTTCAGTAGGTGTTCTGTAGGAGTTGTTCCACATGTAGATGTATTTCTGATGTATTTGTGGGGAGGAAGGTGATCTCTGTGTCTTACTCTTCTGCCATCTTGAAGCTCCCCCTTCGAAATAATTGATTCTTGAGTGTTTGTTAGAACTTTCTTGTAAAAACTCTCTGGGTCTGAAAAAAAGATTTTGGAGAAGATTTTTACCTACTAATTCAATTTCTTTAATGGGGAAATTTTCTTTCTCCTCTCAAATCAGATTTAGTAATTTGAATTGTTCTAGAATTTATCTATTTTACATAAAATTTCAAATGTATCAACCTAATTTTTGTAGTTTTGCCTACAAGTGTTTTATCTCAGCTACATCAGCAGATATGTTCCTCTTTAACACTTTTAATACTGTTAATTTTGTAACTTCTTTGTTATCCTTAATTAATATTTCTAAAGATTTGTCATTCCTAGTAGTGTTTTTAAAAATCACTCTTTGGCTTCTGTTGATTCTATCTGATGTTATGTTTGTTTTCCATTTTATTAATTTCTGCTCCTATTGACTTTTTCTATTTTCTGTGTGTTATTTTTTAACATGTTAAGTTGGAGATGTAGTTTATTCATTTCAGTCTTTCTACTTTCATAATAAGAACATTGAAGACTATGAGAATTTAAGTATCTTATTAGCTGCATCTCATGAGTTTTAACTAGCATTGTTATTATTTTTCAATTTTAATTATTTTTACCTTTTAATTATGCCCTTTAGTCTCCTTTAATCTGCAAGAGTTTCTCAGTCTTTGTCTTTCATAAGACACTTTTGAAGAGTGAAGCTCAGTTATTTTGTAAAATGCCCCTCAATTTGTGGTTTGTCACAATCTTTTTTTCTTTTTCTTTTGATGTTCTGCATTTTAACCAGGGTGTGTCTAGATCTGTATATTGATCTATTTCTTACTTGTTGGGATTCATTGGGCATCCTGAATTGAGGATTAATTGAAGATTGGTGGTTTTCAACAATTTTGGAAAGTTCTCAGCCATTATCTCTTCAAAATATTTCCTCTTATCTACATTCCTATTATCTCATGCTGGAACTCTGATTAGACACATATGGAACTTTTTCAGTTTTTCCTGCATGTATCATTCTCTCACCTTTTCCATCTCTTAGTCTCTTTATGATACATTTTGGGTACTTTAGATCTTCTAAGTCTGAATTTTCTCTTTAACCTTGTCTAATCTTCTGTTTGCCCCACACATTGTTGTACCAATTAGTTTTTTGATGCAAAATCAGTGGCTTAAAACAACAAACATTTACCATATCTGACAATTTTCTGATTTAGATGAGTTGTTCTCCTGGTCAGGGATCACTCGTCTGATTTTTGTTGTGAGACAGCATATCACTCACATGTCTGGAGGTTGGCTCAATGTAAGCTGCAGTGTTGGGGAACACTTAGATGTAAGTTGGAGTGTTGGAGATCATTTGGCTGTGTTCTCCTCATGAAGGAGATGGTAGGTGGAGAGCTCCCAAGAACACAAAGAGTGCCCCCAATATTCAGTCATGAAAGCAGTGCTCAAGTCTCTCTTTGTATCATCTTTGCTAATGTTCTATTGGTCAAGTTTAGAGTCAAAGTGAAAAGGGACCATCTAAGAACATGGAATCAGGGAGATCATTTTGAACATTTTTATAAATAATCTGCCAGAGCACTCACCTAATTTTTTTTCTAATTTTACTTATTATATTTTAAATTTCTAGAATGTATATTTTGTTCCTTTTCAAGCCACCCTGATCAAGTTTGATAATTTTTTGTTCCACAGCTATTTCTTCTTTTTTTAACTTTATTCTTTTATTTCTCCCAGCTTTATTGAGATATAATTGACATAAAATATTGTGCAAGTTTAAGGTATATAACCTTGATTTAGTACCCTTATATGGTTACCACCATAGGTTAACTAACACCTCCACCATGTCATATAATTATTATTTCTTTTTTGTTGTAAAGACATTTAAGATATTTTCTCTTAGTGACTCTCAAGTGTATAATGCAGTATTGTTAACTGTATTCACCATGCTGTACATTAGATCCCCAGAACTTATTCATCGTATAACTGAAAGTCTGTACTCTTTGCTCAACATCTTCCCATTTCTCCCACCCTCAGCTCCTGGCAACCACCTTTCTATTCTCTGTTGCTATGAGTTTGGCATTTTTTAGATTCCATGTGCACATAAGATCATGCAGTTTATTTCTTTTTCCCTGTCTGATTTACCATAATGCCCTCAAGTTTCATCAGTGTTGCAAATGGCAGGATTTCCTTTTGCCTCATGGCTGAATAATATTCCAGTGTGTGTTTGGGGGATACCTTTTCTTTATTCATACATCCACTGATGGACACAGATTGTTTTCACATCTTGGCTATTGTGAATAATGTTGCAATAAATATGAGAGTGCAAATATATCTTACAAATCCTGATTCCATTATGTGTGTGTGTGTGTGTGTGTATGTATGTATGTATGTGTGTGTATATATATATATATATATATATACCCACAGAAGTGGGAACTCTGGAACGTATGGTAGTTCTATTTTTAATTTTTTGAGAAACCTCCATACTGCTTTTCCATAGTGGCTGCACCAATTTACATTCTCTGCAGCAGTGTACAAGGGTTCCCTTTTCTCCATGTCTTCACCAACACTAGTTATCTCTTTTCTTTTTTATGATAACTATTCTAAGACCTGTGAGATGCTATCCCATTGTGGTTTTAATTTGCACTTCCCTGATGATTAGTGATGTTGATCACTTATTTCACATAAGTCTTTTCTTTGTATATGTCTTCTTTAGAGAAATGATTATTCAGTTCTTTTGCCCATTTTCAATCATATTGTCTGTATTTTTTGGGTATGGAGTTATATGAGTTATATATTTTGGATATCAACTCCTTATCAGACATATTAATTGCAAATATTTTCTCCCATTTCATAGGTTGCCTTACTCTTTTGTTGATTTTTTTCTTCTGCTGTGCAGAAGCTTTTTAGTGTGATGTAGTCCCATTTATTAATTTTTGCTTTTATTACTTGTGCTTTTGGTGTCTTACCCAAAAACTTATTGCCAAGATCAATGTTAAGGAAACTTTTCTCCATTTTTATAGGAGTTTTACAGTTTCAGGTCTTATGTTTAACTCTTTGATCCATTTTGACTTAATTTCTATCAGTGTTATAAGATAGGCGTTCAATTTTATTCTTTTGCATGTGGGTATTCAGTTTTCCCAGCACCATTTATTGAAGAGACTGTCCTTTTCCCATTGAGTATTCTTAGTCTGCTTGTCAAATATTAGTTGACTGTATATGCCAGCATTTATTTCTGGGCTCTTGATTCTGTTCCATTGGTCTATGTGTCTATTTTTATGCCAATACCATACTGTTTTGGTTACTATAATTTGCAGTATAGTTTTAAATCAGGAAGTATGATGCCTCTGGCTTTGTTTTTAATTAAGATTGCTTTGGCTATCTGGGGTCATTTGTGATTCCATACAAATATTAGGATTATTTTTAACATTTCTGGGAAATATTCCATTGGAAATTTTAAAAGGGTTTGCATAGAATCTATAGATGTCTTTATCTTTGGGTAGTATGGACATTTTAACAATATTAATTCTTCTGACCCATGAACATGGAATATTTTTCCAGTTGCATCTTTGTTAATTTCTTTATTCAGTGTCCTATAGTTTTCAGTGTACGGGGCTTTCACCTCCCTGGTTAAATTTATTCCTAAGCATTTTACTCTTCTTGATGCTATTGTGAATAGGATTTTTCTATTTATTTCTTTTTTAGATACAGCAAGTCCCCTACCTACTAACCTTCAATTTGCAAACTTTCAAAGATGTGAACGTGCATTACTAATGAGGACCTGATTGAATTGGAGGCCCAGAGAAAGGAAAAAGAGAGTCAAGAGGAAGAAGTAACTGAAGAACTGAAAAGATTCACAACACAGGAAATGCCCAGGGGATTTTCTTTATTTGAGGAGGCACTGTTAGTTTTTGAGGCACAGGACCCAAACATAGAATGGTACATGAACATGGCAGATGCCATTCAGAATGCACTCCAGTGCTACCATGTCATCTATGATGAGAATAAAGGAGCTACTAACCAGACATCACTAAATCATTTTTTCAAGAAGGTAGATAGAACTGAATCCATTAAGAAACCAGAACCTGTGCCATCAACATCAGGCATGAGTGACATTGCAGCTCGTCCTCCATCTCCTATTGCTGACAATCCTTCAGCTCTATCATCTCCCACCTCTTCTCACTCCTGCAGTCAGTAACTCTTCTTGCCTGTTCACTCGACGCCAGCCTCTGTATGCCAGCTGTTGTACTGTACTATTACTGTACTTTTCAAGGTACTGTACTGTAAGATTAAAAATGTTTTATTTTTCGTGTTTCTTTATTTGTGTGAAAAGTATTATAAACCTATTACAGTACAGTACTATAGAGCTGATTGTGTTAGTTGGGTACCTAGGCTAACTTTGGTGGACTTATGAACAAATTGAACTTAGGAATGCACTCTCGGAATGGAACTCATTTGTATGTAGGGGACTTACTGTATTTCCTTTTCAGTGTATAGAAGCACAACTACTTTCTGTATGTTGATTTTGGGTTCTGCAACTTTCCAAATTTGTTGATTGCTTCTAACAGTTCTTGAATGGAGTCCTTAGCATTTTCTACATATAAGATCATATTATATGCAAACAAAGACAATTTTCCTTCTTTTCTGATTTGAATGTCTTTTATTTCTTTCTTTTTCCTGATTGCTATGGCTAGGACTTCTAGCATTATGTTAAATAAGAGTGTTGAGAGTTGGCACCCCATCTTGTTCCTTACTTAGATGAAAATCTTTCAACCTTATATCATTGAGCATAACTGGTGGGTGTGCACGAGACATTCCAAATCTACAGGGTGGCATAGTGAAAATAGCCTGGGCTCTGAGGTCAAACAGAGGTGTGTTCTAATTGTGCCTCTGCTACTTCATACGTACAATCTTACAAAACAGAAGTGTTGTGTATCAGTCTCTTTATCTCTAAAATTAGAGCAGTACTCAGAACATAGTTCTTTTCTGAGAATAGAATAATGGCTACCAAGTAGTGAGTGGACACTCAAAAGATATTAGTCAGTTCCCCTTAGGTCAGTACTTCTCATAGTGATTCAAGGAATATGAAATATGCCCCAAGAGCAAGGGAGAGAACACATGCAGTTCTCAGCCCAAGGGTGGAACCTGCAGAATTCTCCACCTTTAAGTGACAAATTTCTTTGATGTCTCCTATATTTATTTGAACAGACATGTACATTTGCAATTCCCTGCATAGTACCAGCTCTGTCCTAAGGATGTATCTTCCCCAGGGACCTGCTTCGATACCAGCTGCTTTCTCTCCCACACTGCTCACCACTGTGCCTGGAGTGGAGGATGAGATTCATTTAGTCAGCACTGCCAGCTCCAGGTCATATTCCCTCCTCCCTCCACAGCCCCTTAACATAGAACCTTTTCCTGGCATAGTCCGTCAGAGTCCCTGGTCACCCTCCATCATTCCTTGAAGATCGTGACATACAAACATGATGCTTTTTCAGCCCTGCTCCTGCCATTATTATGATGATTTTGATAATCACACAGAGCAAGAGGTCTCAGATATCACTACAGAGACCCCCAGTATGAAATGAGTAACTAATAAGTTATATCATGACTGAGCTACACACACACACACACACACACACACACACACACACACACACACACGCATGCATTTCAGAAAAGCATCCTTATTCATATTAAATGCAATGAACTCCTGTATTTTCTATTCTATTCTATTCTATTCTTTTTACTCTACTCTTCTAGTTCAAAAAAGATTTTTAAGTACCCATTCAATTTACATCATAACTCACTATTGATTATAAACTGAAATTTGAAAACACTCTCATAAATGATACTTCTGATATTCTGGTTGCTTAGTTCAATTTCTCTCCCTTCTAGTGATCTTGTCTTCCTCTCCACTGTGATCCACGGTACACCTCATTGTTCTCAATACCTGAGCCTCCCCATGATCTCAACTACAGGCATTCCATTGACAGTAAACACCTCCTGTCTTTCCAGTTATGCCCTTCAGTGACCCTGAGTCTAACAATTGTGACCCTCTCCTTAATGTCTTTGCTTCCACAATCCATCATTGTGATGAGTATATTATATACTCTCTCCAGCACTTAAGAACCAGAGTCTAGTCTGGCAAGACACCAGCTCTGATAAATGCAATCCTCTGCCTACTCCACACTTGCATCTATACAGCGAAATGCTGCTGGATAAAATGCAGCCACATTGACTCATCTCACTTTTAATTATGACTAACCTTAGTGTTTTTTATCATTCTTCCTACATCTCCATTAGGCAGCCAATGCCCCCCTCTCCTTGGGTCCCTCTCAACATTTCTCTCTCCTCAAACTTCCAACAGCTTCCCACTCCCAGTTGACATTTTTGCTTCACTGAGAAAACAGAGAACTGCCATCTCCAATTTCCCAGTAGCTGTACCATGTACACCATCACTCCTCCCACTATAACCAGGCATAAGCTGTTCCTTCTCCTATCTAGAATCATCCCTCCTTGTGTGCACTACATCCTCTTCCCTCTGAATCATTCAAGAGCATCTCTTTTGCAAATCATCCTTTCTCTTTTGCATCATCAAATTTCCTCCTCTTCTGGATCATTCCCAGTGGCATTATAACTACAGCGCCTCAGTGATTGCAGTCAGCCCAATGACTTTAATGCAATACATGCTATGTATTCATATTCTAATGACACCCAAATTCATTTCTTTTACCTTGATTTTTTTCCCCTGTAATTCAGACTTGTATCTAGTTACCAACGCTACATATCCACTGGGGTATTTAATGAGCATCTTAAACTTAAGATGTCACAAAAGTCTTCCTGGTTCTGCCCTCCTTCTTTCACCATTTCTGTAAACCTCTGGTCTTCTCCATTTCTGTTCACTGCCAAGTCCATCCTCACATTGGTGCATATCCTTAGAGTCACCTTTGATCCCTCCGTGTCCCCCATACCTAGGATGACAAACTCATCCCAGGTGGCCAGGACTTTCCAGTTTTAGCTCTGAAAGTCCCAGGTCCTGGAAACACCTCAGTCTCAGGGAAACCACATGGTTGTTCACCTTATTCACATTCTACATCTTGCTCTGTTGTGGTCCATGGCACTCACCTTCTGAAGTACTGTATGTTCCCTTATTTATTCGTTTATTGTCCAACCCCCACCACCACCACTCCCCTATGAATGACACTCCATGAGAACAGAGTCGTCCTTGATTGAGTTCAGTGCTCAATCCCCAGTGCCTAGAAGACCACATGGAACATCGCAGCCACTCTATAAATGCATTTTGGACAAATGTGTGTCTCTATGCAAGACTGTTTCAAATATCCATCTGGTAAAGTTAATGTTCTGTGTCTTATCTATCCTGTGGCTTTTTGATACCTTCTGGACCTAACCAGTACCTTAAGTGAAAGAGGTAGAAAAGAACTCTCTGTCTGAAGTTTCCTGTTGCCCTATGACCATGTAAGACCCTGGAATAGAAATTAAAGGAGGCCCTTGCCCTAATGTCAGAGTTCCAATTTGGAGTTGAAGGCTCAGCCTATTTTGAGCACATCCCTATTTTGTCTCCCATCCTTCATCAGCTCTTTTTAATTGTGCATGTGTCTGTTTCTTCCCCATTAGAAGGTAGGTTTCTGTGAGGCAAATGCTCTTAGTCACCCCAGGAGCCATCATGGTGCCTCACAAACTGGATTTCTTGAAAGAAACACTGTTAACTAATATTTTTGAAAAGGAAATCCCAACAACAGAGCATCAGATCTTACCAGGAAATTGCTTCTGGGAAATAAGTGGGCATACAATTGGCACACACTGTTCTGAAGCTAGCACATTGAGTCTGGCAGCTGTGGGGACAGGGGAGCAGTGGTTGCTGTGTTTGCCCATTAGAGCTTAATTGACTGCTTATCCCCCACTTTCGGGCTTGAGCAAAGGGATGTTTTCAGCCCAATTAGCCTCCAGGTTCCTTGGATTTGGTTTTGTAGATATTTAGTCCCGTAATCTGCAGTAGGAATAATGCATAATTAGTGAAGCAGTGGTGACTCACTCTATACAGAGGTGGATCTTGGCCTCCCACAAGGTTTCTAAGAATATCTGCTGCAGACATGTTCTCAAAGAACAAAAACTAAATGCTTTGTCTATAAAGATTCCTCTTCACGCCTAACAAGAAAGCCATGATAAAAATCAAGAAAAACAATTCCTCAGCATGCAACATATGTACTGGAGATCCTGGAAAGACAAAGAAGTCTATTCCCACAGTTACACTATGGATATTTTTTTATGATAAAAGAACATGGTAGTTTGCTGTTCATTCTGTAGGCAGAAAAAAAGTATGTTGCAAGCTTTACTTTTTCTACAACTTTCAAAAGATTTTTGCAAGAGGTAAGTGAATGCTACTACGTATCTATCAGCTAAATATAGACAAACACTATATTTTCTAATATGTAACACTTCAATCATTTGTCTTTTATTCAATCTGTCAATAAGTCATTTAACAAATATTTAACTGAGAATTATAATGTGCAAGAAATTGTGAAGGATATAGAGTTGTATTAAAAATTGGCTGCTGTTTTCTGGGAATTTACAAGCAAGTAAGAAGAAGAAAAATAAATGCAACTAACTCCAATAAAAGGTAGAAAATCGAACAAATAAAATATTTACTCCAAGTCTTGAGAATGTGATTTTTTTGCTGAGCCTTAACTCTAAGAATTTAGTGCAAAGGCAAAAACAAACAAAATGAAAACCAAAACTTGAGGGAAAGGTATGACCTTTTAAAAAAGTATTTAAAATACTTCAACATTCAAACAATTGTGGCAATATATTCCATCAATGTGGGCATACACATTGCAAAAATTAATAAACAGAAACCTCAATCAAAATAGAGTCAGGAGGCCAGAGTGGGAGCTTTCAGGCCCTACGATGACAGCAGAAACCAACAGAAAGAAGAGACACTTCCTATTCTTGCCTGGAAAGAGTGCAGCCAATAAGACTCTGTCACAACTCAGCCAAGGAAGAGCCACTGTACTTTGAAGAACTCTTAATTCATCCAGTGGAATGGGTGGGTTAGGGTTTGAGGAGAGATGAGAAATTTAGGGGAATCATTCTAGAGGAGGAAAATCTCTAGCTGGGTCTAATCTAATAATAATATATATACTATCTAATATTTATCGAATAATTTCTTTGTCCCAGACATTGAGTTAGTTGCCTTTCCTTCATTATAATATTTATTCTCAACAACATCTCTTTGAATTAAATGTGCTTATCCACAATTGAAAGGGGCTAAAGCTTCCAAAGATTAATTGACTTGCCCAGTTTGTAAGTGATGAATTTGGGAATTAAAACAAGGTCTCAAGATTCCAATCCCTGTTCTCTTAACAGGGCTAAACCTTCTCTCCTCTGTAAGAGGAGAGATACTTAGCCCCTTGTCACAGAAGAGTGTGATCTCAGACCCAGACATCAGCACAGGCTCTGCCCTGGAGGCACATGGAAACACAATGAAGAGTGAAAACACCAGCTGCAGTCATGACTAGCCTACAAAGGTGTGGAGGGAAGACTGATGACAGTTGAGGCTGAGGTCCAAAGATCAGATCTAAAGAATGTGTATGACATTGGGCCGAGGAGCTTGATCTCCCTTTTGCACAATAATGGGTAGATAAAAGAAGACTTAAAGTGATAACATGATTAGATTTGCATCATATAAAGAAAGATCTCCCTGGTAGCAGTGTGCCATGAGGGCTGCACTTCCTTTAGGGCCGTAGAGCCCTGAGCAGAAGAGCTCTGGTGGCCAGGGTGCTGGCAGGAGGGAGTGTGGTGTTAGATTTCAGAGCACGGGGAACTGCAGTTCTTGTGTGTAAAATCACAATTACACAATTTCAAACTCTACTGGGCTCTACAAAATTCCTTCATTTTACAGATGAAAAAAAGCCAAGCCCAAGATGATTACATCAAGCCTGGAAGCTGCTGAAGATTTTAGTGAGTGTGCAGGTTTTCTGGTTTCATGACTTTGGATTATTTAATCATCCTTATAACGTCAATGTGGAAGTGTTCTGATACTGGAAGCCTGAGACGAGGGGGCTGAGATGGTGTGCCTGCACCCGGGATCCTTCCATATCATTCATTCTGTCTACTACTATTTTCCCAGTTAAAGGGCATAGGGTCTAAGTAAACAAAATTTGCAGCAAGCCTATTGAGCTATACAATAATAAGTGTAAATTTTTCATTTTTACCCCCATTAAACTTTTATAATAAAGTGCTTCATTTGTCTTTGTCACTGACAGGTATTATCCACTTTCACATTTTACATTTTTCTTTATCAGATATTCAGAGCACACTGTGCTGCTTTATTTGGTGCACCACAAAACACTGTTTCAAGGGATACCTGCCCAGAGGACTTAACCTTGGGAGGCCACTGTGTTATCATGGGAAGAGCTCAGGGTCAGAAGACACAAGCGGTAGATTCAGATCTACAGTGAGCAGCTGCACAGACTAGGATAGCATACTTCATCTCTCTTATACTGTTTTATCTGAAAAAAAAGAAAAACTGCACAAGAACATTTTTCTCAATTTTTGAGCATTAAATAAGGTATAATTAAATCAGTTTACAATTTTTTTTTAAACAACTGTTAGTGAATAATATGCCTGGTTATAAAAGCAAACTTTCTTTGGGTATAATCCACTTGTAAAGTAGTTATATCTATTTTTTGCTGCATATACAGAGATTCTTTAAAAAGATAGTAAAATTCAACAGTAAATGTTTTAAAATAGCCATTAGAGTTGACCAGAAACTTTTCACAAATGTGGACATTTCTTGTGGTCTTGGCTAAGCAGGGTGGGGACCCAGAGCTGGCCCTGTTTTCTAGTTTGTAAAGTCCCACTGTTCACATTTTCCCTCTCCATCATGGAAAGTACTCATTAATGGACAGAGGCTTTGAAGCCAAATCTGGCCTCTGTACCTGGCACCAAATTAAATCTCAGAGACAGAGTTTTGATATAGAAAAGAACAGATTTATTGCTTTGCCATGAAAAGGGGGATACAGTAGGCTCATGCCCTCAGAACTGTGTATCCCAACCTGGAGGGGTTAGTGAGGAGTTTTATAGTAATGGTTAAAAGAGGAGGGCGTGATCAGCTGGTGGACATTCTTCTGATGGGTTGGTGGGGAGGTAAGCGGGAGTCAGCATCATCAACCTTCTGGTTCCAACCGGTCTGGGGTCCACATGCTTGTGGGCAACATAGAGTTAACTTCTCCCATCTGGCGGGGGTTTCAGTATCTGCAAAACAGCTCAAAGATATTGTTCTGTATATCCCTGACGGGAGCCAGAACCCTGCCCCAAGGCTGCACTTTTTTTTTTGACTGTTCCTCCCTTGTCTCTGTATCCCCTCCGTTCCCTAATTAGCAACTCTTTGAACCTGCTGTTGGAACTCAGGGTAGGTAGGTCAAGGAGGTTGAATGAAGCCTACTTCCTGTAATCAAGAAATGGGGGACACAGATGTGCCCAGGAGCCCTGGAGGGTCCTGCTCACTATCAGCTTTTCTTCTCGAAGGATTTCATAGATGCCAAAAGTTTTATGTGTCCTACACTAAGAGATTATCATGCATATGCAAGTTACTTGTCCACCTGCATTTGTAGATAATAAATATGGGCAAATCAGTTCCATTTTTCTTTTCCCTAATACCCTCACAAGTTAATTTTTAGACATTAGATGCATGGCAGTGCTGTGTTATCAATACATTATAAACAGTCCCTGTTGCTAAAACTGTAAATGTAGATTAGGTTTAACCCACACTAATTTAAGACAAAGTGTAATCCCTTAAATGACACCACAGCAGCATTATCTTAATGGGCAATGCCACTTTCACTTCTGGGTCTTCCCTCAGGGATGCTATTGCTCTCCATAGTTATGCTAAAGGGTATCATTGTAATCTCCATTAGCACTATTACCCACATCCCTTTTACTACCTGGGAATGTCCCCTGCTTGCCTAAATTATGCTGCTGTTCTCAACCTCACAGCCCAGTTTTGGATTTTGGAAGAGGCACTAGGCAGCTGTTAGACCAGATGGATGACCTTTAGCTATAGGGTTCATACATTTACAGGACAGGAAAACATCTGGGTAGTGGCAGTAAAGAAGGGCTCTTGTTTTTCTGATCTGGTGACCCAAACACATTTTGAATTTGGGGGATTTGTGGTAAATTCCCCAAACCTAGAATTTTGGTCAAATTCAATTCTATCAATAATGGCCTACTTACAAATTGGAAACCAAAATTAATACTGTGCTACATTTTTCAAATTAAGATAGAAATTGAACGCAGTCTTGGGCTCTTAACTACACACGCAGAAAGGAGCAAAATCAACTTTGCCAGTGTCTTCTGCTTCAAAGGAAGTAGTTTGATTGGAAAGGCACAGATTCTTTTCCTACTTGAAATGGTCCTTTCTGAAGTGACCAAATTTCCTGGCTCTGCAGGCTGGAAGGTGGAGGCCCTGTCACTCCTGAGAGTAGCCTGCACTCAGCCCTGCCTGCCAGTTGCAAACTGTCATAAGATGTGTCCCTACGTCTTGGTTTTATTGAAGTGAATACTTGGTTCAGAAACCAAGACAGATGCGAACTCCACCCTTAATATTCTGTATTCTCCAGGTCCAATAAAGCACTGATCCTTTTACAAAATCTAACCCCGACACACCATAGGCTAAGTAAGAAGGTGATGTGGAGATTCATCACATCCCGGGATCTTAAAATTGGAGGGAGTCTGAGAGGGTTCTCATTCCCTTTACTGTCAGAGACCTGACTTTCTTGTAACAACTTCTACAGATAATTACAGTGTCTCGAATTGTAACATCTGTCAATAGGGGTTGCAATATTTTTTCAAAGCAATGAATTTAGATTTTAGAACAAAACAGATACTTTTGAAAGTTTCAAAAAAGGTGTTCTTGGGGAATTCCCCCCCATATTTATTTTGTGTTAGTGACTTGTCCCTAATAAATGCTTGGAGATCTATATTAATATCTTGTCACCTATAAATTGACACTTGCCATCTACCTCTACAAGGATCAAATTATGAGCCACTGCAGCTGCTGACCTTCAATACCCGCTGAAAGGAGCTCAGAGTGGAGAGCAGGGACAAGATGCTCTGTGCTCTGGGAAATACTGGCAGAACAGGTTTTCAGATAGATATTTTCAGGAGATGATTTTTTGAGCCCAATTCTTGCATCTCCTCATATCTAGAAAAGTACTAAAATCCTTCGTGGTGATGTCTGCTCCTCATGACTAGAAGAAACCTGCAAAAAATATGTGCTTGAATTGCATGTACTTCCCCTTCACCAAAATCAGATACTGACCTTCCCCCCTACCTCTTTGGAGCAGTTTCTCAGAGCTATCTGAAATGCTGTCTCCTGGGCTATAGTCCTCATTTTGCCCCAAATAAAACTTAACTCACAACTCTCACATTGTGCATTTTTTTCAGTTGACTATCTGTATCTATACCTATATCTATAGCTATAGCTATACCTATATCTATATCTGTATCTATATCTATATATCTATATATCTATCTAGGAATTTTTCAAACCCCATTTCTTCTGGATAAAACTTAAATTTTCATTTTAACTTTCTCTGTAAAATTATTGAGAAACCAGCATTTTTATATTTGTGGGGTTTTTTGGGGAGAGGGTGGTTCTCAATAGCATAGAACAAACAAAGGTCTATGTCTTCACTATACAAACCCTTGAAAGTCATGATGCTGTCCTGGCAGGAAAATGCTGACCCTCAGCGATTGCTTATTCTGTAGCCTTTCCTTTACCTTGTTGTCTACTTTCTCCATCCACCTTTGTTCTCTTTAAATACCAAATGTCAACATAATCAATTCATCAGAACAGAGGTCATTCCCACTGCAGCTCAGTAAATTGTCTACATGAAAAAAAAAAGCAGGGAATCTAAGCAGTGGGGACATGCACACAGTGTCACAGCACCCAGTACTCAAAGCCCAAAAGCTGGGTGCATCACAACACTGAAGAAATAGGACAGGAGAGAGTGGAAGATGATGAATGCATTGACCTCTGGCACTGTCCGTATGTGATGCTTTCAGATCTAGTTACCTGGGAAGCATGCCGTGAAGACTAGGGTTTCCTGAGGGCCCTGGAAAACTGTGGTCAAGATGTTGTTTGAAGAGACTGGCTCCAATGCAGCCTCCCTGATCCCAACCCATATGGCATTGTGGCTCTCAACTTCTTAAGTTCGGTTCTTGTAGAAGAGTCCAGGGTGTGCAGGCTTTTCCATTCATGGAAGGGCAGGGGTCATTCCTGGGATTTCTTATAGACCAGTGGTATAAGCTTTGTGTGCAAGTGCAATGCCAGGGAAGATTTTGTTTTTTCTCTCAAGCCTGACAGAATTCCAGGGGCACAGAGTGTTACAGGCACCTCTCTGGGAGTGTAGGGCAAGGAGATAAGTCATCTAGAGTTATGCTCCATCTGTTCCAACTCTGTCTCCCCCTCACTGCTTTTAGGAGTATTATTTTGGGGGTAAATATACCGGAATACATAGTAGGTGGACATTACTAGTCTCTTCCTGCTCATCCAATTCCCACCTGCAGTGCTGCAAGGTTTAGTACATTAAGACCTTACTACTTCACCATCCAAGCCACAAGAAATGTTTTTACAAGGTTTGTTGATATTCTGGAAAGTAACACAAATTCCTTTAGTTACCTCAGAGCACTTAAATTATTATCCAGTTGTGTCTCAGAGGAAGTGAGAAATATTTTTTAAAAGATAACAAAGATGTGTAGCAAACAATTGACAAATATATAATACTTTACTGTAAATTTCATACAACAAATTCAATCTCACAGAATGCTTCCATCGATTATTAAAAACTATTTCCATGACCAACCTATGGTTGCAATTGTCTACCAAGTGTATTCATAAAGTGAATATTCATTAAAACTTTCATTTACATTAATGAGTAAGGTGAATGTGAAACAACAAAAATGGATGTACTTCAGTAGTTCATCAATAATAAGAGACCTTTTGTGAATTGGAAAATAGTTTTGCATACTGGAACAACATTCGCTCTAATTTTTGGTGCCATTTATGTGATAGCTATAGACACAAAGTACTTTTAAGCATAATCTGCTTTTTTATTGACATATAATATGGTATTTTTCTTTCTCTAACTTATTTCACTTAGTATAATACGGTATTTTTCTTTCTCTGTCTAACTTATTTCACTTAGCATAACACCCTCCAAGTCTATTCATGTTGCTGCAAATGGCAGAATTTCATTCTTTTTTAATGGCTGAGTAGTAGTCTGTTGTATGTATGTATTTAAATATGTTATACACACACACACACACACACACACACACACACACACACATATATATATCACACCTTCTTCATCCTCTCATCTGTTGAGGGACACTTAGTTTGCTTTCATATTTTGACAATTTTAAATAATGCTTCTATGAACATTGAGGTGCATATATCTTTTCGAATTAGTGTTTTCACTTTTTTGAGGGGATATATACCCAGGAGTGGAATTGCTGGGTCATACGGGAATACTATTTTTAGCTTTTGAGAACGCTCCATACTGTTTTCCATAGTGGCTGCACCAATTTACATTCCTAGCAACAGTGTGTGAGGATTCCCTTTTCTCCACATCCTCGCCAACATTTGTTATTTGTGTTCTTTTGTTGATAGCCATTCTGACAGATGTGAGGTGATGTCTTATTGTGTGTTTTTTTAAATTATGGTTTTAATTTGCATTTCTTTGATGATTAATTATGTTGAGCATGTTTTCATGTGCTTGTTGACCATCTGAATGTCCTCTTTGGAAAAATGTATGTTCAGGTCTTCTGTCCATTTCTTAATTGGGCTGTTTGGTTTTTTGATGTTGAGTTGTATGAGCTGTTTATATATTTTGTATATAAACCCCTTGTTGGTCATACCATTTGCAAATGTTTTCTCCCATTCAGAAGGTTGTCTTTTTGTTTTGTTTCCTTTGTTTTTGTTCGGTTTCCTTTGCTGTGCAAAAGGTGTTTTTCAACAATTTCTATGTCTAAATAATCAACAAAACAGAAAATCAAGCCCTGAGGTGTAGCATTTGCAGATTTCTGTGGTGTGAATTCTCCCACCATAGCTGATGTGAAGCTGCCAAAATGGCTTTCCTGAAGACGGAATGGAAAGAGCTGTGTGGTAGCACTGTTAGGTTGTATTCTCACCACAAAAGACAATAGACATCAACAGCCTCGAGAACGTAGGTAATGGAACAAAAGTAGGAGAATAAGTGGGAAATGATAAGTTTGGAGTGTTTATTGCCTTTGCATTTAATACAATTTATTTGTAAGTTTATATAATTTAATTACTAACTCATTTCTGTCAAACAGCAGGCTTGTAAACTTCTTGAAAATTTAACAATCAACTCTTGAGCTCTTGACCAGATGGTTTACCCCTGAATACCAAAGGCTGTTGGTTTCCTGTCCTGAAACATCATGGGAAATGGAGATTTCATTTCCTTATGTCAACCCAATTTTAAATGAACAGTTACTTTTTTCTCTGAGATCTGGTGCTTACATCTCATATTCTACCACCTAAATCTACGATAATTGAGTCATTTGCTGCAGTTTATGTTAAGGCCGAGTGGATGGAAGTTATTGACGTAACATTCAAAGAAGCACCTGTTTATGTCTTTTGAGTGGTTTAGATTCTTCAAAACAGGGCAGATAAAGAATAATGACAGACATTTGTAAAAATACATGAGGCTTATGAAAATCTACAACCAAATAATTAACCTTATTTTTGATATATCACTGTGAGTGTTCACAATTACGTTGGCTTAGTCTCAATACCCCAAAGAGGTGATTATTTCACAGTACTTCCACATATGCTTCTTCTCCTAATAAGTAAACATTCTGTGTAAGTGAAAGAAAGTTAAAATATCCTAGAGAACACATCACAAAATGATCAGTGATCATAGTGGAGAAGACACTTTTTCATACCACTGTGAACTAGATGTTATTTTTTTAGCAGATTTTTTCTTTTTCTTTTGACCACACCACGTGGTATGTGGGATCTCAGTTCCCTGACCAGGGATCAGATCGGCACCCCCTGCATCCCTGCATTGGAAGCACAGAGTCTTAAACACTGGACTGCCAGGGAAGTCCCAAACTAAATTGTTCTGATTTGGCTTAAATCTCAGCAAGACATCTGAGACAATTTGCTCCTCATAAGAAGACAGAAGTTTACTGGTAGACCAGGTTGGGACCTTAGACACCATCTCATCTCATTATTAAATGCACCTGGGCTTGAAGAATTAGATTTCCATCAAAATAATTGAGCAGTACTCAGTCTACTTTGGTAAGGGCAGCAAAAAACATCACAGAGAGTTTCTAAAAAAATATTAACTGGAAAAAGTTCCATTTTGCATGCCACATTTACATGCTTCCCTCCTCCTAGACTAGTCACAGTGGTTACATCAGATTTCTTTCAGCAAAATTTACGTAAAAAACAAACAAATGGAGATAGGGAAGGAATGACAAAGTAAACAGATCTATTTTAGCCTTGCAAATCGAGGTATTAGCATTTTTTCATTTCTTGACTAAGTCTCAGGACCTAAGAAGTAAAAGTGATGTGGAAAGAGTTACTTAATTCCGTTTCCTGACTTCGGGGTACAACTAAATCTCAGGGTTACCGTAGTTCTTTGTAGCATGTCTTATGTAAACATAGCAATAGGTTAATAGGTGAATCACATAATTCAAATAATTCAAGCAAAAGATCTGTAATAGAGAAAGGCAACTGGTGAGTAGAGATAAAGAGAGATCCGTTGGTCTTCAACAACGTTGCTCTTTTAAAATATAGTGTATTAACAGGAAATTTGAGTTATAGTAAGGCCAACAGATGAGGAAAAAATTTCCATTGAACATGTAGTTTATTACTTCCAGTAACCAAGAGGAGAGAGCATGGAGGCCACAGGGGAAAGCACCAGGGTCAACCACGGAGCAGAGAGAGAGGGAACTCTGAGCAAAAACATTTACTGTGGTTTCTTTGGGAATGGACAGGTGAAGAAAGGGAAGCAGGCTTAGTATTAACTAGTTTAAGTTCAGCAGGCTCTGGGGCACAGGGGCTGTCCCTGGTTGTCTGGTGATAAAGGCAGAGCTCAAGTGTGAGAACTGGATAGAGGCAGTAATTGGTGTGTGAACTTTGGATTGATTGGCTTGTATTTGAAAACACCTCAGAAGGAAGACTCCGAAGGGGGTGATGAGGGAGGAAGGAGATCAAGGCAAGGAGACTTGGGCAAACTATCAGATGCATGTTTGTTATATGATCATATCATCAGGCTTGTTTCAGAAGCTAGAATCATGGTCACTACAGCTGCCTGTGTCCAAAAGTTTTCCAGTAGAATACGCAGCTTCTAGTTTGTCTATCAGCACATTTGGTTGAGGATTTAACATTTACCTTATGTGAAATAAAAAGAAAGTTCGTGGAGTAGCAGTTTATATAACACTCTAAGAGTCTTATGGTAAAAAAGTGCAAAACAGATTCAGTGTTTAAAATAGAAACAGCAAGCAAACAGCATAGATGCATGGCAGAGGTTAATTCCATAAGCCAAAAAGCTAACGTTCTGAGCAAAAAGGGGAAAAATCATACATTTGTACTTGCAGTTGTAAACAAGAAGACGTGCTGGGTAGTTAGCCTGAAGCCAGCTGAACTAGAAAACCCTTTCTGAGATTTTCCTTTCCACTATTTATAGGCTAGAGAAGAGTCACTGTTTGCACAACAATAGGGCAGATTTTTCTATATTCGTTGACACAGGAAAATCTTCTCATGGAGGATTTATTTGAAGTCCTGTAGTGATTTTGTCCCCTTATATCTGGACATTTTGAATATAAAAAGCCAAATGACATAAAATATTACATTTGTTACTAAATCAACATTACAAGAGACCACTATTTGGAATGGGGCGGAGTGAAGTTAGAAAAGGGAAAGGATGAATTTTCAATAATATATAGAAGTTCTGAATTGTGGAAAATTTTTAAGTAGTAATTTAAAATAGTTTTTTTTAAAACTAAAGTCAAACGGAAGTATTATCAAGAAAGTGTTTATTCATTTTTGACACAGGATGTTTATTGAGCTAAAGCTGATTTTAGGAGGAGCATACAGGATGTCAGAGTGCTAGAATTCAAAGTCCACCCGACTGATAGGCCAGAATGTACCTATTGCTACTGGTCACTCAAAAAAATGTACCTATTGCTACTGGTCACTCAAAAAAATGTACCTATTGCTACTGGTCACTCAAAAAAATGTACCTATTGCTACTGGTCACTCAAAAACTGTAATTTATCCAGAAATTTCTAAGTCTAGGGAAACCATGGGGTTTGTCTCAGAAGGAATTTTTATTTGTTGGTTGATGCTGATTTGCTGATACAACAGTTCTCACTTCCAGAGAAATCCCCTAATTACTTTTAAAGATTACCAAATTCAAGACAATGAAATTACTTCCCTAAGTCATTCACAAAACTAGTCTCATTACTTTAGAAAGATCAAAGAATGATTTATAACCACTGACCCAAGTTGTGATGATTTTCCCCCAGATTTGATAAGCTCTATGGTTTGAGAAGAAATAATAGTCTTATGATTGCACTGAGCAGCAAAGGAAGGAATTTTGTGGTTTCCAGCATCTACGGAAGATTCTGTATCATGTTCCATCATTAATTAGAATGGTTTTGGTCAAAAGGGTCAGAAACATTTGTGCTATCTTAAACAGAGGTTGAGAGGAAAGTGACTGGACCTCAGGATGAAATCAAGGAGTCAATAAGATCAAAATTACTTTCATCTTTTCTTCATTGAGCATATTTGCTTGATTTTTCTCTGTGTCTGCAGAGGGACTTCCTCAGCTTATCTGATCCACGTGGGAAAATAAAGAATGGCCACACGTAGCTCCGACATTGATCTGTTACTGGTCAGTCTCCCAGAGACAGAGCCTAGATCAAAACTCAATCCAGTTTCAAAGCCCCAAGGAAGGTTCTCAAAGGTCAAAACTTTGAAGTGATACTCAGAGTCAGGGAGACTGTGGAACAGGGCTGCTACCGTTCAAGTCCTGAGAGCTGAGAAGGCTACATCCTGGGAGAGAGGAGCTGGACCATCAAAAACACAGTGTGAGAGATGCGCTGCATCAGTGTTTGCATCACACAATGCCTGACCAAGTGCCCTCATAGCAAATACAAAGTTTATTGTATTACGAGCATTTGGTCTCAGATGGTCTTTTTAAAAATACCTCCTCTTCTAGGCTCCCCCCACTGTCCATTGAGAAATGAATCACTTTCACCTAGTTTATTCAGTGGGGATCTAGATTTTTTAGATAAAGAAATAATCCTTTAGTTACCTGCTTTCCTAACATAAATGGGCTCTTGTTATTCCTTGGAAATATGGATTTGTATCCTTTACAAAAAACGTTGTCTTTTCCCTGCCTTACTTCCACTCTGTTCTCCCAGCTCTCACGGGATACACACTGGTTAGGGGTTGAGCCCTCCACCCAAAGCCCCTCAATTCCCCTTCCCTACCGTCCATCCACATGCTACGTATAATCACCTCTGAAGTCAGATCTTCATAAATTGATCATGTTCTCCCAGGCACGCACTTTCCTCTCCATTTTCAGTAATTGCTTACCACTGACATCTCTCCAAATTCACACTTTCACATCTGATCTTTTCTGGCTATTAGAGGCCATATTTTTTGGGTGTGGAGGATATTTAATTCTAATTTTCCAGCTATTTCACTACCATCTCAAAGAGTAGGAGGAAGATGTATTTCTCTGGGGGAAAGTTTCTGGAGAAAATTCTCCTTCACACTGTTGGGTTTTAAGGCACATTTCTGTCCCTGTTCCCATAGAATCTCCTTTTCTTCAGGGACTGATGGTAAAAGGGAAATAATATTTTGAATGTATTACTTGCTGGGCCACTAATTAATGATTTGATGTGAGACTTTCACAGACTAGGCTGGAAGATGTAACATAAGCTCCAAGCTCAAGTGGGAAATCTCTTTCTTTCAATAAGAAGCATACCAGGTATAAGAAAAGGAAAAGGCAAGCCCCAGGCACCATACCTACCTAGACGTGATCACAAGAAAGGGAAAAAAGATTCACATTTTTAGTGGAGTAACTCTGCCGATTAAAATATGTGGACACGTCTATATCCTGGAACCTGACCCAATCATATTAAAATTCTTTCCTCTTTGAGAAGAGAAAGAAGGGTTCTCCCCTTTCTCTTTTTGCCACCTCCATGTGCTCTCTCTCTCTCTCTCTCTCATACACACACACACACACACACACACACACACATTACTATCACCTCCATCATAATTGCTGTAGAAGCACAACCATCACTTGGCAATGTAGTTTTAAAATAACAGAGTGGGGGACTTCCCTGGTGACACAGTGATTAAGAATCCGCCTGCCAGTGCAGGGGACACAGGTTCGATCCCTAGTCTGGGAAGATCCCACATGCCGTGTAGTAGCTAAGCCCATGAGCCACAGCTGTTGAGCCCAAGTGCCACAACTACCGAAGCCACCACAATGAGAAGCTCGCACACCGCAAAGAAGAGTAGACCCTGCTTGCCACAAGTAGAGAAAGCCCGTGCGCAGCAATGAAGACCCAACACAGCCAAAAATAAATAAATAGATAAATAAATAAATTTATTATAAAGAAAAAGAATATGTACACTACTTAAATGACACGTGTCCACAAGGGCATGTGCCATTTCTTTCTTTCTCTCTCTTGATATAGAAGAATAAATTTGTAGTTTAGATGTGAGGACTACAAGAGATACTCAAAAAATAGTAACTATAATATTTTCTGAGTTGCTTTCCTCTCCAACTCTATTTTAGGCTTTAACTCCTGGACTAGTACAGCACTCATTTCTGTAACCCTCCCGCCTTAACACATATAACCCACCCATGGTCCCTAAATGATTAGCTTGAAGAAATACTATAAGAATTAACTTTTTCCCATCTTCTTTCCTAATTGCATTCCCCTCATTGCTAGCCTGCCCTGGTTCTCTTGTATACATAGCATTCTGGATTATTCCATAACCTATTTCAAATCCAGAGTCTACCCCTGCCTCTTTCCCTCCCTTTTTTGACTGTATTTCCTTGATAGGCGCGTGCACTTTTATCTGTCCAAAACTTTATTATCTTCTACATTTGAAGGCAGACCCTTTCCTAATATCTCTGTTCTGAGTGCCTCAATGGGCCATCTCTTCCTTCTGTAGACCTACTGTCTCATTCATCAAAGATGTTCTCAAAGGCCACCCAGTCAGACAGCTTTGCAAGGCAGGAGGACACACACATGTGTTTCTCAGTCTTCTCTAAGTTCACTTAGCAATTATTCTTCACCAAGGTAGAAACTGAACTGAGTTTGATACCAATAGAAAATAAAAATAAAGTTTTCAATACCAGAATACTTGTAATGAACACAGAAATCAACAAAGGCAGGGCCCTGAGCTGCTTTTATTAGAGTGTGTGGATTTTCATAAACATGCTACACATCTGTCAGTTGCTTTGAATTCCTTTTCCAGTAGCAAAATTGAGTTTGTACTGATTCATCCATCCTGCCCTCCCCTGCAACAAAGGGAGTGTGTTTTTCAGGTGGTTGACTGAAGTCACTAGCGCAGTTAGTGGCTATAACATAAAGCAAAGTTAATTGCATAACAGGAGGTGTTAATCCGTGACCTTGGGGCCCAGCAGCATGGTTTGCAGATTCACAGAGCTAACCTGCTGGTCAGTATGAAACAGGTATCTTGACTACAAAGTCCATCAAAACACTGAAATGTACATGCCTGGAGGAGCAGGGATTTTGTTGTCAATGCTGCTTAGTCATTGCTGGAGCCCAACAGTAAGCACAGAGCTCAGCTATGTTGCAGTCTGCAACTTGTTCTGCATGCATAATTAGAATAAAGACAAATTCATGTCAGTCTGCTCAGAGAGGGTGCGCATGGACAAAATTAATTATTTAGTTTAAAAATATGAAGTGAAACTTGGGTAGTTTAATAGTAAAATGGCATTATGAATCATTCCACCCATCAGTATATATAAATCTAGGTATTAAAAGCCAGTCAAATTAGCTTTTAACTAATAAAACATGACACATTGTCATGATGCTATTAATTATTTTCTGTAGAATATTTTACTGTGTGTCTATGAATATTAAATATTTTTCTATTACTGAAGAATTTTGAGCCTTTCATGTTCCCTGTTGAAGTGGCTTTCTACAAATTGTTTTACCATAATTTAAATCACTATTGATTCCCTTCAAAAAAGTACAGAGCAACCTCTGAAGAGAATGAGTGTTTGGAAATTCTGCTACATGATTTTACTGGAATTGAGGGTAAATATCCTAAGTGAACAGCATTTCTTATTCAATGCTCTTAGCAATTTTATGTTTCTTTGAAGCAGAGGAATATAGTGAAAAAAATAGATACAGGTTAGGGATTTTGTTCTAAGAGTTATCAGTCATGTGACCTTGGTCAGCCCAATTAGCCCTCATTGTGTTTGTTTCCTAATCTTTAAAAATAGGAACACATTTGCTTTTCCTGCTTTATATATAAGGATAAAGGAGATAATTTATGTGAGAGTACTTTACAAAATGGCTCTGGAAATGTACGGTATTTGTTCTTTGTATAGTAACACATTCTGTAAGTGAACCACCAGGGCTGTGTTGATCTCTGTTAATGCCTAATGTCTTCTGTTTGAATATGTCCTGTCCATAAGTGGTCCTTGAGTTTGCTGTAGGAGAGGTGCTTGAAAGATAAATAGATTTGTGGGCAATAAGGCTTAGCTAGGTGTGTGCTGACAGATAGAATTTTTGCTGCAGAATTACGGAAAACTTATCTCCTAGAGGAATAAAGATCTGAAATAGTCTTAATTTAAAGATACCATTAAAACACGTTATGATTTGATTTTTCTAAAGTAGCTAAAGTTCACTGGTAATCATGATCTAACAATTTTACTGATAGATAAAATTACTTTTCTATTGAAAATCCTGTTTCTAGGAGAATTGTGTTAAGATGTATCTAAAATAGATTCTTTTTTGTTCCGTTACTGAAGGTCTGTTCTATAGGATCAGTTTTTTTAAAATAAATGGATTCAGGAAGCAGACATTTAAGAAACAATTATTTAGTGCCTATCTATTCCATGCAGTGATGAATAAGACATGAGATTGGAATTCCAGGATTTTATTACACCCTTAGTTCACCTACTCAGTTTCTCTACAAGGGTTTCTAATTCAGTAAGATAAAGGAAATCATTCTAGCAAACCTTCACAAGGGTCCTTTTTTTGTAACAATAACTGTAAGAAAGAGAAGGTCCACTTGCTACTCTAACTTAAATGTCAGTGTCTTCTTGTCCTTTGAGATTCACATTAAACTGGCTCAAATGTCCATTCTTCATACAAGGGGAAGCTTAATGTGCTCCTAAGATTCTTGGAGAAGTTTGTATGTTCCCTAGGCACTTCTGATTTTGAGTTCTTGCTTCTGCTGAATTTGTTCTGTATTTAGGTAATTTCTGAAAGCATAGCATGCCTATTTTCCATATATGTTATCTTGCATTAAGTGCTCAAACTCTTTTATAGACTTCTAGTCTACTAATATGAGTATTATAACAAATTTGTGCTAAAGTTTCTGTGACACAAGAAGGTGTTTACACTGAAGCACTGTAAATGATTAAAACATTGAATTAGACAAATCAATAACATTTCTGGAAGAAAATCTAAAAGACCTTGTTTTCCTGATGAGTTTTTACATATAACACCAAAAGTATGATTCATGAAAGAGAAACGTTGATAATTTGGACTTTATTAAAATTAAAAACTTCTTTGACAAAGACACTATTAAGAGAATGAGGAGACAAGCTGCAGACTGGAAGAAAATGTTTGCCAAACATATATCTGATGAAGGACAAGTATTCAAAATACACAAACAATACTTGAGACTCAACAATAACAAAACAAACAAATTAATTAAAATATAGGTGAAATATCTGAAAAGGCACCTCACCAAAGAAGATATACGGATGGTAAATGCAATTATGAAAAATGCTCAACATCATATGTCATTAGGGAACTACAAATTAAAACAACAATGAGATACTACTATGCACCTCTTAGAATGGCCAAAATCTGAAACACTGACTACTTAATTTTTGATAAGGGTGCAGAGTAACAGGATGTTCTATCTGTTCAACTATCTATAAATCTAAAACTGTACTAAGAATTAAACCTATTATTTATTCTTAAAATCACATGTTTTATGATTCCAATTATATGACGTTCTGAAAAAGGCAAAACTATAGTAATGATAAAAGGTTACTAACTTCAATGGGTTTGGGGTGGGGGAAGTTGAATATGTGAAGCACAGGGGATTTGGGGACAGGATAGTGAAACTATTTTGTATGATACTATAATGGTGGATATACGACACTATGCATGTGTCCATGATAAAGCTATTTTCCATGAGGAATGGGTTAACAATTCTGATACTACTATACTTGTATACCACAGCTGAACAATTAAGTAAGTTGTTGGTAGATGGTGAGAGCCAGATTTATGAGTGTCAGAGTGGAAATTTACAGATATAAAAGAGAAGGAGCCTGGAACAGTCTATGTGATGATGGGTTAGAATTGGAAACATCAATATGAATTCATCTTTAGTTTAATACAGATCTAGATGTTGCATACAGAAATACCTGTAGAGAGGAGTATATACATGGGTTAGTATACCTACATATATTTTCTTCCTCTGTCAGCTGAAAAGATGTCGAAGCAAGTCATCCCAGTAACAATGAGCACACCTAGCACTCACAACTTTGTCTCTAATACCTTGATCTAATAAAGGAAACCCAGGCTTCTTAGAGAAATTGCTGATGCTAGGCCTAGGGCACAAAGTATACAAGATGAGCCTGAAGCATCTTGTGGTGCCAGAATACAAGGATGTGCTCAAAACAAAACATGAACAACAACCAACACAAGGGTGGGTGTATGTCAAAGGTACACAAGAACCAATGGGAAGAACTCCCAATGGACAAATCTGGAACAATTTGAGAAAGGAAATAAAGTGGTATTGGATTATAACCCAACATATAAAATTGATATTGATACTGATGTAAATAAAGGATATAATAAATAAATAAATTCATGGGGTGGAAGAGGCAAAATCCCCCATGCTTTGATAAATTTATCATCATTTTATTAATTTGTATGTATATCTTAACATTAGTAAGATACTAATGATAGGGTAAAAAGGGTGTGGGATATATGGGAACTCTATTATTTTTGAAATTTTTCTGTAGAAGTAAATCTCTTTTAAAATAAAAAGTTTATTTAAAAAATTGAATTCGGGATGTCTTTCACTGATGACTTCTCTGATATCTTCCATTCTTCCAGGATTCTCCAAATTTTCTCCATTTTTTCCTGCTGTCTTCTGTACCATGCCTGGGGCTCAGCTTTATGCATTTGTAAAGTACAATGAGGAGAAATTATGTCTTTGATTATGAGCGTGGGTTTTGGAGTCTGACTACCTGTTTGACTTCTAGCTCTGCTGTTTTCAAACTGTCTGACCCTGAACAAATTATATGTCCTCATGAGTTCCATTCCTCATGTTCAAAGTAGAGTTGATTTCAGTACCAAACTCGCTGTCTTTTTCTTTTTTTTTCGTTGTCTTTTTAAAGACAATATTTGTATAGCTCTTGGCTTATGGTACTAATCATCAGAAGATTTTTTTTCAGTTTTCTACATTAACATAGATTCATCATTACAATTTTTATAGACAGCTACTCTAAGAGTTTGCAGAGAGTCAAGGACAGGACAATGATAGTAATGCGTAATGTGAAAATTCAAGGAAAAGACAAAGCAACTATTTGAGGTAGAGATAATGGATAATAGGATCCCAGCATGATTAGGAGGTTAAAGTGCAGTATTTTTCTGGGCTTTCAAACAGCTCCACATCAAGTTTGTTATCCAGAGGGCTCTGCAATAATGGTAATAAATATCAGACAAAGAAAGTGAAATCTTGATTTAAATAATGCTATTTTCCTTTTCCATATCTCCCTTCTGCTTGATATTAATCTCATGAAACTTTAGGCCACTTGATACAGCAGAAAGACCACATCTTAAAAGTTGCAAAATTACAGTTAATGCATGACACTGTCCATAATCCAAAGGTCAGAGAAGGCTTCAAAAATTCCCATCACCCTCTAAAGGAGTTTTCAAGAATAGCATTTCTGGTCTCACTACTGGGCTCTTCTATTTAAGATTCTTAAGTGAATTATTTTTCTTTCAATTCCATATTTTGGTGGACAGAATTCTAAGATAGCCCCAAAGATTCCTACCCATATACTCATAGGACTGTGAATGTGATGGGGTTTCACTCTCATGAATAGAACTATACAATGACAAAAATAAATAAATTTTGCAGATGTAATTAAGATTTCGAATTAATAGACTTTGAATTAATCACAAGGGAGATTATCCTGGGGAGGCCTGACTTAATGAGGTGGACCCCTTCAAGTGAGTCCAGGCCTTCTCTTAAGGGAGATTCAAAGTGGTAGAGACATTCCTCCACTGGCCTAGAGGAAACAAACTATCATATTGTGGAGAAGTTTGCCCAGCAGGGAATGACAGGTGGCTTCTTGGAGCTGAGGTCTTCAGTCTTACAACTGGAAGGCCCTGAATTCTGCCAAGTACAGTGGGCTTGGAGACCTTACATCTTTGTGGCTAACACCTTGATTACAACCTTGGGCAGATGGTGAGCAGAGAACTGAATTAAATCATATCAAGACTTGAAATGGGCAGCTCTTACTTTGGTCTCTTGGAGCCCAGAGACTCCATGAGAACTTTGACGACACTTTTCTGAACATCATGTAGAAAGTAGTTTTCCCTAGACCATGGCAGTGAGGCTATCTTTCAGCCTCCAGAGCAACCAGCTTCCAGCTGAGCATCACTGAACGACTGTGGTACATACCATGTGGAGCAAAAGAATCACCAGCTGAGCCCTGCCTGAATTCCTAACTCATAAATGATATCAAATAAAATGGCTGTTATATTAAGTTACTGAGTTTTGTGGTGGTAGCTGACTGGAGCGGGAAGCTCTACTTAAGGACAAAAGCAAAATAAATAAAAACACACATGCACACACACACAAAACTCTTTAACTGAAAAATTAGGATATCAAATTTTCCAACTATTATTGTTGAGCTGTCTAATTTTCCTCTCAATAATTTCAGTTTTTCTTCATGTATTCTGGGGTTCTGTTTTTGGATGAATATGTTTGTAACTGTTACGTCTTATTGATGGATTGACCCTTTTACTGTTACATCATTTGCCTCACATAATACATTTTTTTTCTTAAGGTCTATTTTATCTGATATTACTGAGACCAGTCTAGCTCCCTTTTGGTCATTGTATGCACATAACATCTTTTTCTATCCTTCTACTTTCAAACTAGTATTTTTTGTCTTTTCATCTAAAGCATGTCTCTTATAGACAACGTATAGTTGGTTTGAATTTGCTCCAAATCTTCCACCCTGCCTGTTTGGAACCATTTAAAATTGTAAACTGAACAAGAAGTACAATTTTTTTTTTTTGGTGTTGGATCTATTGTACATTTCCAGGGAAATTTGTTAAAGGAGAAAGTGTTATCTTCTTATACATAGAACATGCTTACAAACACAGTCAGACTTAAACACTACAGATTCAAATGGCATTTTTCGAAAAAGAGCCTTACCTCATGAGCTGAAATGCTCAGCATATAGATGGGGATGGAATAGTCCCTGTTCCTGCCAGGTTTGAGCTCTTTAGTCCATTATTTCAATCATTTTTATAACAATTTCCTTAAATCCTCACCCCATTATTCTTCCACTGTGATTGCCCAGGCGTGGAGGTGTCTACGCCACCCTGAGTGTGCATAACAAAGGGAGTGTTATACTTTATAGTGTAGGATATAACTGACAGCTAAGTGTAACTAAGATTAGCCTAATAAGGTATTGTATTTATATAAAACCAAAAACCCATATATTTTGTTTTTAAAAATGTGTCTTGTTAAAAGAAAAGAAAGCACCATGAATAAATTTGTCTTTATTTGGAAGTAGCTGTTTATAAGGGAAATTGGAGAATAATGGTTATGGGTCCCTTAGGTAGATAACATGTGTTCCAGGGGTGAGTTTTGTATGCCTGGAGGTGACTTTGTAAGTTAACTGAAGGAGCTGATCTTCCTGTGTCATAACCCTTTCTGTTCAGCCCAGGATGTTATTTGGGTTCTGGAAAAGGGCTCTGCACCAGCTCCTGTGTGAATAGCTAAAGTAAATATCTGAGCCGATGTCCCTTGTCCAGACCTGATCACTGGGAATAGATGGCAGCAGCCCTACAGGCACTGCACTGGGTCCTTTCCCCTTCAGCCGTGGTGCTGCCTGTCACTGAGTCTCTTCTGAAGGCTGCCTGTTCCCCGTGTTCCTAGACTCACACCCACCGAGGCACACGTGATGCTCACAGGCACAGCTTCTTCCTGTTAAATGCCCAGCCTTCTACACCTTTGAGGGCTTAGGGAATTTAAAATGTTAATAGTGCAACTGGAAGCCCCTTTTACCTGGTGGAAAATGAAAAAAAAAAATCAATTCCAAGCTCCCAGGCTAGTTTGGCTGGAAACACCTCACTCCATAGAAAAATATTACTTTTTGGCAGTTCATTCTGCCTCAACTTGATAAAACTGGAACTATGTTAACCAGAATAACCTAAAGGGTTAACATTGCCCAAGAGAGGAATTTGAGAAAACCTTGGTGGCTGAAGCAAAGAAGCAGCTATTATTCTCTGGAACTTGTCTTGGTGACATAAGGAGGCAGAGAGACTGGGTCCCCCCAGGTTCCATTTGGCCTCATTCTCTGCCAGACCTTATTTGTAACTACAGGTCCTATTGACCAGTGGCTGCCCTGGGACCATAATGATGCCTGGTTGTGGACCTAGAGGAACACTTATAAAGAAACTCAGACACATCACCTCTAGCTCTTCCGTGGCCCTACTCTGTCAGCTGGACATGCCCTGAGGTCTTTTCCTCAGACACAGAATGCATGGTTGGGACTACATACCTGGCACTGAAAGGGGCTTTGGCCAGATCTCCATGTCTTCTTCAGCCCTGTGTGTCCGCACTGTAACAGGCATGTCATGATGATGCCTTTGTTTCTCTCTAGCTCATTGCCAACCCAGCTCAAGTCCACTCAACCGTGAGATGTCTGGGTCTTTTCTATTTTCTCCACGTACAGTCACCCAGGAGAGTGACCGTAAGACCCTTGGAAGAGAATTGGGGTATCATTAGAGTACATACTCACCATAGTGTTTCAGAGTCCTTCATCCACTCACAGTGACTCTGCTTTCCTGATGGAGCTCGGTATACTTTCAATGGCATGGTCTGGACTTGTTATGGACTGAATGTGCCCCCCACCCCGTCATTCATATGTTGAAGCCTTAGCCCCTGATGTGATGCTATTTGGAGGTGGGCCTTTGGGAGGTAATTAGGCTTAGATGAGGCCATGAGAGTGGGGTCCCATGATGGGATTAGTGGCCTTATAAGAAGAGGAAGAGACCAGAGCTCTTTCTCTCTCTCTGCCACGTGAGAACACAGCCAGAAGTCAGTCACCTGCAAGCCAGGAAGAAGGTCCTCACCAGGAACCACATGTCCATGCAGTGTGATCTCAGACTTTCCAGAAACATTAATGTCTGTTGTTTATACCGTCCAGCCTGTTGTCTCAGTCTGAGCAGACCGAGACAGGCCTGTTTGTCCGGGAGCCTACTTAGTGTAAGTGTAAATTAAAAGGTAAAACTGGCTTCTAAAAGGTTGGGACTTGACTCAGCTTCTTTGATTTTCACAAAAGTCGCAAGGCCAGCTTCTGCTTGGCCACCATTGCTCTTCCATCTCAGGCAGCCAAAGAAAATAGGATGATACCAGATTGGATTCCATCTCAGACACTGGGAGTCACTTGATCAGGAATCAGTACATTATTGCCCATGGGGCTTCTGCCTTTATTTGGTTGGTACAACTTGTGGAAACACAGCCACAGTCACCCAGTTATGCCTTTTCTGTGTCTACTTAAGCACTACGACAGCAGAACTGAGTAGCTGCAGCACAGACCACGTGGCTTGCAAATTCTAAAATATTTGCTATCTGGTCCTTTAAGAAAAGTTTACTGACCCTTAATCTGGGGGCTCCCAGGTATTCTAAACTCTCATATTTGTTCGTTTGGTAGCAATAATTCATTAAAATATTGGCTGCATTTTTTTTCTTTTGTGGCAGTTGCCTCCTCCTTCATGATCTGCAAAGAAGTGGTCTGTATGGCCCTTTTCTCCTTGAGGAGGGGTGTTTTTACTTTCAGGAATTCAGTCCGTTTTGTTGCCCTGTGGTCTCAGCTTTCTGATGGACTCAAGAAAATTAGGGTTTTGTAGATTATTGGCTTTTGGTCATTATTAGGGTGGGAGTAATATTTTTCTCATGACTTTTTACGTCCTAATTATAAGTGAAATAACAGAACACTTGGAATCTAGATAATTAACATTAATAACTATTAAACCATAAATATGTGTCTTTTAGCATGTCTTCCCTATCTGCATATCTTCTCGCTTTCGTAATACAGACAGAAGGTAAGAATGAGACTTCTCTCTGACTCTGTAAATCTCATAAAGGTGTGCATGTTCTCAGAGTCCATTTTCCATGTCACCTCCCCTTAGGAGCTGTAGTCCCACTTAGAGGACTGATAATGGAATATACTTAAAAAACGCTCACTTTAGACGCTCACTGTGCTTAGATGCAAACCTTGATGACAAAGCCAACAATTTTTGGGGTCTCTTTCAGTGAAGAAACACTGGCAAATTTCTGTTATTTTTGTGCCACTAGCTTGTCCATTGAACGTTTGTTTTTAAGTACCCAGTGCAGTTAAATCCCCTTTCTCTTGGGTTTAACAATGCCAAGGACAGGTTCTCTCCACAGAGTTGGTAGAGAAAAATACCCCAAAGGGAGAGCTGACACTTTCGGATGTCATTAACTGCCCAAAGAGAATTTACCACCTCCTGAGTTAAATTGAGTATTAAGTGGCTCAGACGGATGGTTGTAACGGTGACATGCAATACCGTACAGGGGACCCTCTGAGGAACAAAGGGATAAGGTCGATCAGCCCTCGATCAGCACCCATTTCCACAAGCTCTGTTTTTAAATTGTTTTTTAATTTTTATTTTATATTGGAGTATAGTTGATTAACAATGTTGTGTTCGTTTCAGGTGTATAGCAAAGTGATTCCGTTATATGTATCCATGTAACTATTCTTTTTCAAATCCTTTTCCTATTTAGGTGATTACAGAATATCGAGCAGAGTTCCCTGTCACTCACACCATTTGTCTGTACCCCTTTCATCCCCTCCCCCTGGAACTGTCTACTTCATTCTCAATACCACCACCCCTACACTGTGCTTTGAATTATCTGCCTGTTTTTATCTTCCCAAGACGCTAATATTATTGAATAGCTCCTCTCTTCCGTGTCTTAAAACTCTTTACTGGATCCTTATCATCAGTAATGAGACATCCTTAATCCTTCCCAAGGTAACAACAAAGCAAGGAAAATAAAAGCCTCTGATTGCTTCAGCATCCCTATACCTACACCCTGAGAGGTATTTTCCCCTTCACAACAAAAATACGCTCATTCTCTTCTCATTTCACTTGATCTTCACTCTTTCAAAAATACTGGTTGAAGTAAATAGTGAAGAGATACATAATAATAGAGTATATGTATAAATTGGAAAGAATAACAATTTCGTGGACCCGGGTATACTCTCTCACCAACATAAGAAACAGAGAATAAATAACTAGTGATGCTGGAAGGTTCTGAATGGCCCTTCCAGATCCCATTCCCTCTTGCCCTGTAGCTTGGTTTTGCATGCTCTGAATTTTATGTAAGTAGATATACGTTTTCTACAATTTGCTTCCATGTGACGTTATATTCTGGAGATTCATCTGTATTGTTATGTTTTATTGCTTTTCATTAATTATTACTGCTGTGTAGTATTCCATTGTATAAATCCAGCACACTTGTGTTAAAAGATGTTGAGTTTTTTGATATTATAAACTATGCTGCTATGGAACATTGTACATACCTCCTATTGCTCATGTGTAAGTTTTTTGAGAAGTGGAATCACAGTGTAAGAGGTATGTGATTATTAACTTTAGCTGCTATTGATAAAGTCATTTCCAAAGTGGTTGTACCAATTTACACTTCTACCAATAGTGACCAATAGTGACATCTCCTGGCCCTTGATATTGACAGAGCCTAAGTTTTTATTTATAAGGTATGCAAAATTTGACTGGTTGTTCCTGTTTTCTATTTTGTAAAGTTTCTGCTTTAGTCTTTTGCTCATTTTTCAGTTGGCTGTTTTGTAACTTTTAATGATTTATGTGATACATATACCCATATACACATGTCACCTGTGTGTATTTATATGTACATATATATATATAATGAGTATATGTTTGTGTGTCTATACATATGTTTGTATGTCAATGTTTATTCTGGACTCGATTCCTTTGTTGGTTTTATGTATTATAAATATCTCCTCTGAGTTTATGCCTTTCTTTTATCCTATCTTTTTTTTTTTTTTTTTTTTTTTTACATTACGCGGGCCTCTCACTGCTGCGGTGTCTCCCGTTGCGGAGCACAGGCTCCGGACGTGCAGGCTCAGCGGCCATGGCTCACGGGCCCAGCCGCTCCGCGGCATGTGGGATCCTCCCGGACCGGGGCACGAACCCGCGTCCCCTGCATCGGCAGGCGGACTCTCAACCACTGCGCCACCAGGGAAGGCCCCTATCCTATCTTTTGATGGACTGAAGTTTTACATTTTAACAGTCAGATTTACCAGTCATTTTTCTTCATGTTTTGTGCTTTTTGAAATATGTTTAAGAAATCTTTGGAACCCAAGAATTTAAAAAACTTTTATATTGTCTTTCTAAATTTTCAAACTTGTTGTTAACTTTTGATCTCAATTTAGCTCAGATTTGGTTCTTATATCTAGTATTATACAGGAAAGTCATTTTCTTTTTTTTTTTTTTCCATGTGAATAACCACCAGTTCCCTAACAGATTTTGGACAGTCCATGCTTTTCCCCATGATCTAGAATGATCCTAAGTCCAGCCATCATAAGTGTGGATCTCTTGTGGGGCCTTTTATTTTGCTTATTTGTTTAACTGTGCAGGACATGATATTTTTAATTACCCTAGTTTTACAAGTTTCAGTAGGCAATGGGACAATCTCCACTTTTTCTTTTACTCATTTGACTATTTGGCTCTTCATTTTCTCATATATTGATCATTTTTTAGAATCAGTACATCAGATCCAATAAAATTCTTGTTTGAATTTTCACCCAGATATCGGCATGACTCACTTTCTCACCATCTTTATTCCTTTACCCCAATTTCACAGTTTCTGTGAGGCTTTCCATGGCCACCCTACATAAATTTTCATATCACCAACATTTTTCTATCCCTCAATACCGACTTACTTTATCACTTAGCACTATTTGCTGCCTACCATACATTTATGATTATGTTGTTTATTGACCATATTTCCCACCAGAATTTAAGCCCTTTGAGGGCAAGGAGTTTTGCCTCTTTTATTAACCATATTATTCTGAATTCCCAGAAAGGATCCAAATGAACAGACGGTGCTCTATAAGTATTAATTAAACTAATAAAAGATTAATAGATTGTTTTGATTCCCACAATAGCGCCAATGGTAAATATTATTCTCAATTATTACATGAGGGAATCTGAGTTCAGGGATAGTGTCATTATTTGCTTTCTCTAGTAAGAGCACAGATGGAATGCATTCTCAGGCTTTCAGGACTTTGGAAACTTTAGCCTTCCCTCATATTATTTTTCCTGATAGAGACATAGCATGATGCCTTAAACTTATTGGATGTTCAGTAAATTCTTGTTGATGGCGAGATTTTAGATATTTGTACCCTTCATTACTTTTCTTGATTTTTAAGTTTTATTTATATCCTGTTTACTTCACTGAAATGTCTTTGTCTTCTCTATGAAGGACATGATAATTTAATTCCTATTTGGCTTCCACTCCAAATTACATGTATTCCTTTTCAAGTAAAAAAGAGGTGTACTTATATCTTTCCCCTGCTTCATTCTCTGAAGTTAGCACCAAGAAGTCAATAAAATCTGTTTTTTTTTTAATACTTTGATCTTGGTTTAGCCATCATGAACTGATTCTGTATTTCTGATTTTCCCCCAAATCCTGTGTCACCCACTACTGCAAAACGTGCCACGCTTTCTTCTGTGTCACAAGAGTTGGACTGCTTTATCAAAAATGTGTGTTCCTACACAAAGTCTTTCTTTCCTTCTGCTTACCAAGCGTCATGGTCTCCCACCAACCAGACTTCTGTGAATGGATTTTCATGCAACCATCACGCACGGAGAAGCCGAGAAGCCAAGGCCCATGACTGATGGGGACTGTCACCGTTCCTCAGGCTGAAAATTTGTTCCTGTGACAAGATAAGCAAGGACAAAGGGCTCAGTCAAAGTCAGCAGCTGCCAGAGGTTAAAACACGCATTTTGGTCACAATTCTAAGGAAGACTAAGTGGCTGGAGCACAAAGGATACCTGGTATGTGCTCCAAAGGCAGGTGATACGCAGTTTGATGGAAGCTTAGTGACGTTTTAGAGAAGAGTGATGTGTCTGATTGCTATTAAAACGTCACCTTTGGTAATGGCATTGTGGGGCTCTTCCATCAAGATGAGGTGTTGGTACTGCCACCCACGCATCCAGCTGGAGTCCAGACATCTATTGATGAGAGTGCTGCACCCGGTGCAGGCTAGAGGCTTCCAGACAGCTTGTCCATGAGCCAAAGGCACCTCTCATCCTTCTCAGCTGCAGGAAGAACGGCCACAGAAAGTCGTTCTGTTGTTTGATCCATGAGTCTTGGGGACAAAACAAAGCTTTAGTTGGACTGTCATGTATTAATCCCTATCATGCTTGCAAAATTAAAAGTAATTGTTTTAAAAGTCTGAGATGTTCTAAATTGTCAACTCTTTCAACAGAAAGAATTTGCTGTGGAAATGAGATCCCTAAGGTCACACAAATAACATGGATTTCTATTAAATGTTAAACACTGGAACAAAACAAAAAGACTTTGAACAAACATTTCCATAACTAACAAAAACATTTTTTAAATCATTGCCTGGATCAGAAAAAATGCTCCATTCTTCTTTATCCTTCACCTACCTCTTCTTTTGCTTCCACCCAAGAGAGGGTTAAAAAACCCAGAAAGTCATTCAAAGGTGAACCTCATTTTCCTTTACAAAGAAATGCCTCTTTCAAACAAAAAATTGTTCCTAGTACCATGACGTTCTTTACGAACGCAAATCATTCTCCTTCATCATTGAGTGGAGAGAGAGACAATACTGGCCCATGTGCATAAAGTGTCTTCTTTTGATAGGACTGGGTGTACTTTTCCACTGAACATTGTGCCCAGCTCACTGTAAGTATTTATTCATTTTTTAAAGTAAATTGCAGCTTTTATGCCAGTCCCTTCAGAGATAATGGGACCACACATGCTATTATCAGAACCGTTCTGCCCTTTGAGTAACTTAGGGAGGGTTTCTGTGGTATAAGTAATGCCTGCTTGCACTCTGTGACATGCAGAATAAGACCATTCTAGACACCCATGTTCCAGGTCTCTCTATCTTTTATAAACACCTGCACTCTACTTCTAAACGTCAACTCCAATGTCACAACATAATGAAAGAAACTTCAGATTCACTTCCTCTGTGCTTTCTTGAAAATGCAGGTAATGCAATTTTCTTCTTTGTGGGAAATCTTTAGAAATGTGGAGGAAAATAACAAGTGATGGGAGCTGACAAATCAATGCAATGAAAAAATGAGAAATTTAAAAATAAACTTTTAGTTTTTTTTTTTTTTTTTAATAAATCAGGGGACGTGCCACAATCTGTGAGTTGTGCCAGTTACTTAACCTCTTTGGATCTCAGAGTTATGCTCCGTGAGCTCAAATTAATAATAATAACCCATTTCTACATCAAGCAGTCATTAACAGTAGTGATCACCATTTAATAGTAATGGCTGTCTGTTGGGAAATCTAGAAAAATGGAAGTCAGTGACAAAAATGAGCAGACAGGAAATCAGTTCTTGGGCTGCATGGTTAGTATTAAGCTTGTTATCTTCACTCTGCTTTTGTTTGTTTGTTTGTTTGTTTGTTTTGCGGTACGTGGGCCTCTCACTGCTGTGGTCTCTCCCGTTGCAGAGCACAGGCTCCGGACACGCAGGCTCAGTGGCCGTGGCTCATGGGCCCAGCCGCTCCGCGTCATGTGGGATCCTCCAGGACCGGGGCACGAACCCGTGTCCCCTGCATCGGCAGGCGGACTCTCAACCACTGCGCCACCAGGGAAGCCCTTCACTCTGTTTATTTGTAGCACAGTTGGAGAAGGTCCCTTTACTAGGATGCTCTTTTGTATTCAAAAGAAATACTTGCAGTGCTTAGGTTAGCAGTCCATCCATGTGCTATGACTATTTGTTGCAGTTTGTTTTGCCTACTTTGGGAAACAAATAAGAAACTAATGTGCTACTTGGTAGTGACAAATGAACTGCAGCTTTATCAAGTGGTAAACCCCTGCGCCTGACAGACTGACTTAGAGAAATACAATACTAGGAGTCAGTAAGATTCCATCCTCCCGGGTAGGTCCAACTGGAAGGTAACTGCCATTATGAGACACCTATTAAAAAATATGTGAAGTACAATTACTCCTGGGGAAACTGGAATGTAAGATGTATCCTGATTCTTGCTGACTCGGTTTAAACACAGAGTGAACTAGAAAGTGAAGAATGGGCAGGAGGGCAGAGTCCTTGGCCAGCAGGCTGGATGCCAGGCAGGGAGGGGACTTTGGCTCCCCAGGAAGGCACTGGGCTTTCTTCGCCCGGGAAATTCTTACGATGCTAGATACACTTGGGCCTCATAAAATTAGGGAACATAGTGACATTTAATTAATTTAGGAAGCATGCTCAGAGCTTCATTTTCAGGTGTTAGGTTATGTGTTGAGAAGAGGGAGAAGGTAAATCATCGATGGTGTATTCAGAGAGGGAAACATCTCTCTTTTCCCTCCACCAGCTCCTTTTCCCTGACACTCGATCTCTTGTCTGTCGTTCACTCCTCTTTGTTTCATTCTATAACATCTCTCACTTCTTTCCTCTTCTCACCAATCCGGCTGCCACTGAAGCATTCCATACCGGCATTAATGACCTTAGTCTTTACTATAGCCTTGGCTGTGGACCCGCTCACCTCTTCTTTATTCGTATGCACTCTTGCTAGGTTAATTTTATTTTTTGCAGGAACAATACTGATTTTTGTCACAAACCTGCTCAAAACCCCTCAATAGTTCTCTCTTTGTGTAAAGAATAGGTGGTCCAAACTTTTTAACTTGATATTTAAAGTCCTCAGTAAACTGGCCCCAATCTACCCATCTAATCCTCATTTCTCATCCCCTCACGAACACTAGGTTCCACAGAAGTGGAGCCATTCTTGTTTTGGTTCACAATTTCGCACACTTGGATTGGCAGTCCTTCCACGTACCAAGAGTTTCTGCTACAGCTTGTTTTGCCTTATTGCAAACTAAGAAAAAATGTTCCCCTCACTTGTATTAATGCTGCTCACTCTGACTTAAAGATTTTCTCTCAGATTCCTCCAACTCTCCACCTCAAATCATCTCACCTGTTCTGTAGAGTGCGGCTCTGATGCCACCTCCTCTCTCCCTTCCTTAACCACTGAACCCTCTTCCACCAGGAATGGAAGCTGCACCTCCTTTCTCCAAATCCCTAAGACCTTTATACATTTTAAAGGCAAATTACCTTGTATTTTAGAATTGTATGTGCTTGCTATGTTTCCTCTCTTAGTGGATAAATTCTTTGTGGTCAGGATCCATATCTGATTTATTTTGTGTCCTTTTTCAGTTTGTTACATGTAATTGACACTGGTTAAATATTTGTTGAATGTAAACATTTCTATGTTGTTTTTCCATATTCTGATTTGGGAATACCAGAACACATGGGTGTGTGTATTTCATTTTCAAAAAGCTCTGTACTTTTAAATTCTGACCTAAACAGACATTGAGATGACATTACAGAATATTCATCCTCTGGTATTATCATATCTCATCCCCCAAACTCTTCCTTAAATGGCTTAGCTGACTTAATGGATTGCCTTTGTTTGAAGGATCATCTAAATATAATCTTCCTCTCCTCAAATTATTTCAATCACTGTGAGCTTTTGCTAACCTACTTTTGAACCGGTGGAGAAAACCTTCCCAGAGCCAACATTTGTGACTGCAGATGAGATAATAGTGTCAGAGTAGTTAAAGTGTACTGTAGACCATTTTCCCCACAAAATTAAAATTAAGTAAGAGGATTTAGATTATTTCACACATCATCACTTGAGGTTCAAGAGGGTTCCTCAAAATAATGCACCTCTTTTTTGCCCAAATTCTGAACCAACAGTTAGGTAGTTTGGAGAACAGAATATTGCCTTTATTATTACCAAATCTGATTGTGGAGAAAGTGATTTATACTTGTAGACAGGCTGTATTCTTAGAATCACCTACTCAGACAGGTTGACTTATCTAGTCACAGGAAGTGCTGGACCGAGGCAGGTACCCACCCACAGGGTTAGAAATTGAACTCAAAGACATATGTACTCAACACCTGGGGACCAAGCAGGAGACGTTCTCTGTGAGCAACAGTTACACTCGGAGAGGGAGAGAGAAGTGCCTGGCTGAGCCAAGCTGGGCCATCAGAGGAAGTGACGCCTCCTCTTTAGGCTGAGGTTAGAGCAAAGGCTTGGGGGTGGCCAGTGACCACATGTGTTAAGGTAAGAGGCAGGATGGGGACCAGCTATGCTTCTGGCTCAGCACTTGCTCCTTATTATGGTAGAGTGGAATGAATGAAAGTGTCCTGGCTTTTCCTTTTTTAAAAATAAAAAAGGCATTTGGTTCTCCACTTCATAATTACTAGAGGGGTGGGATAAGAAGGGTGGGAGGGAGATGCAAGAGGGAGGAGATATGGGGATATATGTATATGTATAGCTGATTCACTTTGTTATAAAGCAGAAACTAACACACCCTTGTAAAGCAATTATACTCCAATAAAGATGTTAAAAAAAAAGTCAATAAACCTCTTGAAATCTTGAATTCATCAAGTGTAAAATGGGGATAAAATAACAATAATAAGAATGAGAAGAGATAATGTTTATGAGAGTACTTTTAAAAGTATAAAAACTTCACATACCTTAGAGATTAATATGAAATTCATGTCAGTTCTTATGTCAAATTTCTGTGGTAATTTATATCATAAAATGTTAAAAAGTTGTGTTATCTTTGATAAAGGAGGCAAGGATATACAATGGAGAAAAGACAGCCTCTTCAATAAGCGGTGCTGGGAAAACTGGACAGCTACCTGTAAAAGAATGACATTAGAACACTCCCTAACACCATACACAAAAATAAACTCAAACTGGGTTAAAGACCTAAATGTAAGGCTAGCCATTATAAAACTCTTAGAGGAAAACATAGGCAGAACACTCTAGAACATAAATCACAGCAAGATCCTTTTTGACCCACCTCCTAGAAAAATGGAAATAAAACCAAAAATAGACAAATGGGACCTAATGAAACTTAAAAGCTTTTGCACAGCAAAGGAAACCATAAAAAAGATGAAAAGACAACCTTCAGAATGGGAGAAAATATTTGCAAATGAAGCAACTGACAAAGGATTAATCTCCAAAATATACAAGAAGCTCATGCAGTTCAATATGGAAAAAACAAAGAACCCAATCCAAAAATGGGCAGAAGATCTAAATAGATATTTCTTCAAAGAAGATATACAGATTGTCAACAAACACATGAAAGGATGATCAACATCACTAATCGTTAGAGAAATGCAAATCAAAACTACAATGAGGTATCACCTCACACCGGTCAGAATGGCCATCATCAAAAAAATCTATAAACAATGCTGGAGAGGGTGTGGAGAAGAGGGAACTCTCATATACTGTTGGTGGGAATGTAAATTGTTGCAGCCACTGTGGAGAACAGTATGGAGGTGCCTTAAAAAACTAAAAATAGAACTACCATATGACCCAGCAATCCCACTACTGAGCATACACCCTGAGAAAATAATAATTCAAAAAGAGTCATGTACCACAATGTTCATTGCAGCTCTATTTACAATAGCCAGGACATGGAAGCAACCTAAGTGTCCATCAACAGATGAATGGTTAAAGAAGATGTGGTACATATATACAATGGAATATTACTCAGCCATAAAAAGAAACAAAATTGAGTTATTTTTGGTGAGGGACCTAGAGACTATCATACAGAGTGAAGTAAGTCAGAAAGAGAAAAACAAATACCATATGCTAACACATATATATGGAATCTAAAAAAAAAAAAAAAGGTTCTGAAGAACCTAGGGCAGGACAAGAATAAAGACTCAGACGTAGAGAATAGACTTGAGGACACAGGGAGGGGCAAGGTTAAGCTGGGACGAAGTGAGAGGGTGGCATGGACATATATACACTCTCTCATGTAAAGTAGATAACTAGTGGGAAGCAGCTGCATAGCACAGAGAGATCAGCTCGGTGCATTGTGACCACCTAGAGGGGTGGGACAGGGAGGGTGGGAGGGAGACGCAAGAGGGAGGGGATAAGGTGATATATGTATATGTATAGCTGATTCACTTTGTCATACAGCAGAAACTAACACACCATTGTAAAGCAATTATACTCCAATAAAGATGTTAAAAAAATTGTTAAAAAGTTGTCATGTACTATTTCTAGTTCTTTTGAGATTACTTGAAATGAAGGAAAAGCTAAACACTCCTTACCTATTTAATGAAACAGAGGAAAGCATAAAATGAAACGTATTAATCATAACAAGTATAAACAAATTTCTCTATGATAAAACTGTCAGATTACAAAAAAGTCTAACAATATATTGCTTTTGAGAGATAAACTCTTGGGAAAAGGACTGAGAGAAGATGGACCAGGAAAATGCAGTTTAAAAAAAGGTAAAATTTAACAAGGAGAGAAATATATTCATAATAATAAAATGTTGTAATTTATAAATACGATATAGCAACAGGAAAATTTATACCTATAAAAACTCATAACATCTTCAGGATAACACGGATCCAAAAAAAGGTGACACGACTGAGTGTAAGAAGTATTTGAAGAACTAAATAGCAATCTAGATTCATGTAGACATGCCCAAACATTTGTGATATATCAAAAAAATTTTTTTACAAATGTCTATTCAATGATACAATGATACTCTTTTAATCTGAGAGTCTTTACCTTTTAATAGAGTAAATTATATATATGTATGTATATACTGCTTTATGAGAGCAATTTTTGTAAAAACTTCAGAGAAGGTAAGAGGTCAGATGTCTACTATAGTTGCTCTCATGGTTGCCAGAATATTTCCCTCATAGAAATTTATAGATATCTGGTTATTTACCCACCAAAAACTTTATGGCTTAAAACAATAACTTTCATTTATTTTGCCCACGCTCTGTGATTTGGACAGAGCTTGGCAGGAATGGTTTATCTCCACTCCATCATGGAACTCATTTCCAAGGTCCCCTCACTCACATGGCTGGCCAGTTGATACTGGATGTGGCTGGAATATCAGCTGAGGCTTTGTTGCAGGTCTTGTTTTTTCCGCATGGGCTTTGTCATGGCATGACAGCTGGGTTCCAACACAAGTGACCAAAGGACACAAGTGGAGGTTACCATTCTCTTAAGGTCTAAGTTTGGAAGCTGACACAGAGTAGTATGACTGTTCTACTAGGCAGGCTAACTGAGCCTACTCAGAATCAATGGGAGGGGAAATAGATTTCTACTTATTGATAGGAAGAGTGGCAAAGAATTTGCAACTATTTTAAATTTACCCTCATAGCACTTTATGGACCTGTTTCTTTGTTGTTTTTAACATCTTAGTCTTCTCCACTAGTCCAAAAGCTCATTGACGGCCAACATGTGTCTTATTTATTTATGTAAAATAATCACCTGTGAAATAATAAGGACTCCATGAATATAAATATGAGTGAACTGGCTTATTTTAGACTCACATAAGAGGTAGAGCAGATATCATGATATCCCAGCACAGTTTAGCTTGAAAAATGCCAGTTGTACCATGCTCAGCCTAGTGCATAGACATAACTTCTTTCCTCTGCCATAAGGTTTTTAAGTCAGATTTCTCTGCTGGAAAACAAAACAAAACAACAACAAAAAAACCCCAATAACAATAAGCAAAGACATTTAAGCTGCCAAATAATCCTAAAAGCTAAATTTACAACAGACTTTTAACTTAAAAGCAGGATTGGCCTTCTTTTAACATACAGTATGTTTTGGAAAAGAAACTGATACATCTAACATTATACTTAATTATGAGAAACTTGAAACTTTCCACTAAGATTAGGAACAAGGCAAGAATGTCCCCTCTCATGATTGCTTTTCAACATCACACTGGAAGTCCTCGTTAAGGCAATAAGATGAGACAAGAAAATAAAATGTATACCTATTGGGAATGAAGAAATAAAACTGTCTTTGTTTCAGATGACATGATCATCAATGAGAAAAGCTAAAAGAATCCATTAAAAAAACTCCTGGAACTAATAAGCAATTATAACAAAGTTGCAGGATGCAAGATTAATATACAAAAGTCACTTGCTTTGCTGTATATCAACAGTGAACAAATGGAATTAAAAACACAATATCATTTGTATTAGTGACCCTCAAAAATAATTAGATATAAATCTTACAAAATATGTACAAGATCTGTATGTGGAAAACTACAAATTTTTTGATATTTGATAAAAATATCAAAGAAGAGCTAAATAAATACAGGGCTATTCCATATTCATGGAGAGAAACATTCAATATTGTCAAGATATCAGTTCTCCCCAAATGATCTACTGATTCTATGCAATCCCAATCAAAATCCAGCAAGTTATTATGTGGACATTAACAAACTTATTTTAAATCTTATATGAAGATGCAAAACACCCAGAATAGCCAACACAATACCAATAGAGGAGAGAAAATTGGAGGACTGACACTACTTTATTTCAAGACTTACTATAAAGATACAGTAATCAAAACAGTATAATACTGGGAAAAGAATGGACAAATAAATGAATGGAACAGAATAGACAGACCAGAAACAGACTCACATAAATATATTCAACTGATTTTTGGCAAAGAAGCAAAGGCCATACAATGGAGCAAAAGAAACCTTTTCAACAAATGATGCTGGAACAACTGGACGCTCAAATTCATAAATAAATAAATAAATATAGGCACAGACTTGCAGATTTTTGCAAGAGCTTTATCCATAATTTCCAAATCTTGGAAGTGACCTAGATGTTCTTCAGTCTGTGGATAAAGTGTGGTAGATCCAGGCAATAAAAATTGTCCGGTGATAAAAATAAATGGGCTATCACACATGAAAAGCACATTATATTACTCAGTGAAAGAAGGCAACCTGAAAAAAAAAAAAACTTACTGTTTAATTCAACCATGTGACATTCTGGAAAATACAAAGCTATGGCAATAATGAAAAGATCAATTGTTGAGTGTTGGGAGGGCAAGAATGGATGAATAGACAAATCATGGAGGATTCTTAGGGTAGTGAAAATACTCTGTATGATACCATAATAATAGATAGATTTTAACATATATTTATCCAAACCCACAGAATATACAATACCAAAAATGAACTGTAATATAGACTATGGAATTAGCTTGATTATTATGTGTCAATGTAGTTCATCAATTGTAAACAAACGTACCACTCTGGTGGGGAATGTTTATAAGAGGGGAGGCTGTGCACATGTGGGGACAGGAGACATATGGGAATTCTCTGTACCTTTCTCTAAATTTTTCTGTGAATCAGAAACTTCCCTAAAAAACTAAAGTCTTATTTAAAAACCATTCAATGCAACTCACTCTATTAGGAGAGTCATAGGAGATTCTCAGTAGATACAGAGAAGCAATTTGACAAAATTCAGCATTCATTCATGATCAAAAAAAAAAAAAACCTTTCAACACGCTAGAAATAGAAGGAACTTCATCAACCTGATAAAAATACCCATCAAAACCCAAAACCAAAAGCCCAAAACATTCTACAACAAACACCATAATTAATAGTAAAAAAAGTTGAACACTTTCCCTCTAGGTCAGGAAAAAGGCAAGGATGCACACCTTTATCAGTTCTGTTCAACATCATATCAGAGGTCCTAGCCAGTGCAATGAAAGTAATACAAAGAAATAAAAGGCCTACAAATTGGAAAGGAAGAACAAAAATTGTCCTTATTCATAGACAGAATGATTGTGTTTGTTGTGAATCCTAAGGAATTAAAAAAAATCTACTAACAATAGTAAGTGAATTTAACAAAGCTGAAGAATACAAGGTAAATATAGTGATATAAAGATAGTAATATCTCAGGCTTCCCTGGTGGCTCAGTGGTTGGGAGTCCACCTGCCGATGCAGGGGACACGGGTTCGTGCCCCGGTCCAGGAGAATCCTATGTGCCGCGGAGCGGCTGGGCCCATGGGTCATGGCCGCTGGGCCTGCGCGTCCGGAGCCTGTGCTCCACGGCAGTGAGAGGTCCGTGTACCGCAAAAAAAAAAAGTAATATCTCTACCATTTACATTAACATTAAAAAATATAAAATACTTAGAGATTAATGAAACAAAATTTGTTACATGTAAGACCCATACATGGAAAACTACAAAATATTGCTGAGAGAAATTAAAGAAGTTCTAATTGAATGGAAAGATATACCATGATCATAGATTAGAGGACTCAATATTGCTATAATGTCAATTCTCCCTGAACTGATCTGAAGATTCAACATAAGTTCAACCAAAATGCCAGCAGCCTTGTTCACAGATTAAAAGAAACCGTAATTTGTAGGTCTTACATTACCTCATTTTAAGACTTACTATAAGTCTACAATAATTCAGACTGTGCAATATTGGTATAGGGAGAGACATATGAGTCCATAGAACAGAGTAGAGAATCCAGAATTAGACCCACACGTTATGGTCAATTGATTTTTCACAAAGGTGCCAAGGTAATTCAATGGGGAAAAGATGGACCTCTCAACAATGGATCTGGAGCAATTGTAAATCCATAAACCTTCATATTTTTCACAAAACTTACACAAAATGGATCATAGACCCAAATGCAAAAGATAAAACTATGTAACTTCTAGAAGAAATAATAGAAGAAAAATATTTATAATTTAGAATGCAAACATACTACCAAACAAGAAAAAGTTGAGACACTGAACTTAATAAAAATTAAAAACTTCTGTTCTTCAAAAGACAATTTTAAGAAAATGAAAAGGCAAGTCATAGACTGGGAGAAAATATTCACAATACGTATGTCTTACAAATGGTTCAAACATATAAGTAAATATCACAACTCCATAATAAGACAAGCAACACAGTAAAAAACAAGCAGAAGGTTTGAATAGACACTTCACAAAAGAACACATACTTTATGCTTCCATTTACATGAAAGTCTAAAACAAGCAGTCTCAGCTCAGTGGTTTCTTGGTAGCAAGGATGAGAGGATTGATCTCAGAGGGGCATGAGGGGACTTTTGGGGTGATGGAAATGTTCTATATCTTGACTGTGATGGTAGTCGCACAAAAGTCATAGAACTCTACATTTTGAATAGGTACATTTTATTGTATGTAAATTATGCCTAAATATAATTTATTTAAAAAATACAAAAATAAAAAAGGTGATAACATGTTCTTCTCTACCAAGTCTGTTTAAGTATTTACAGTGTTTATTATCTCTTGTCTTATGTAGAAAATAAGATTCATTGTATTCTGCTTTGTGGAACAAATAATGTGTGTTGAAATTACCCAAGTCTTAAAAAGCAAAGCCATTTATAGTTTCGCATTGAGGAGTTTTAGACCATTTCATTCTTTTTAGCATTTTTGGCTGTGCATTTAATATTTACTTTGTCAGTTTTCCCTGTGCCCCTCAAAAGTCATATGTTGAATTTCAGGAGGTGACTGTTTTGGAGATAGTCGTTAAAGAGGTAATAATTTAAAATGAGATCACTAGGATGGGCTCTAATTCAATATGGCTGGTGTCTTCACAAGAAAAGGAAATTTGAACACAGACACTTATAGATGGAAAATGATGTGAAAACTCAGGCAGAAGATAGCCGTCTACAAGACAAGGAGAGAGGCCTTAGAAGGAACCAACTCCTCTGACACCTTGATCTTGAAATTCTAGTCTCCAGAACTGTAAGAAAATAAGTATCTCTTGTTTAAACTCTGCAGTCTGTGATACTTTGTTATGGTAGACTTTACAAACACAACCTATCCCTATAGTTAAATTCAGTAAAAATGGAAATATCATTGAATAAGTAGAACTATATTGTGTTTTCCCATTAATTTGATGCTTTAGTTTATCCCCAATGACTCTGAAGGAGGAGGAATGCACACTGAGAAACATATATATGCTCAGTTTTACAAATCAATGAACCTAGCTTCATCTCCAGTTACTATTTTCAGTGTCACTGTTCACGTCAAGTTATGACTAATTTGAAGCGTGTCTCTCTCTAAGAATATCCAAGCCTTTTGAGTGAAGAAATCTGCAACCTCTCTATTCAACATTCTCAGAACTTCTTTGTCTCTAGTCTAGTAATTGACACACCTGGATCAATAACAGAACGTTGTTTACTGCCCCTTTAAAATTAAGAGACCATTCTTGGCCAGTGTCTAGTAGTGGTGATCTGTCCCTGACTGTGGAAACTGAGGGCTTATCACGGACTCAGCCTACTATGGAGTGTAAACTCAGTTTCACTGCCTTCTCCAGTTTGAGAACAGATCATCAGCTTTTGTTGGAAAACAAACCATCCTAAAACTTACTGGTTTAAGCAGGTAAACATTTATTTAGCTTATAGTTCTGGGTTGGACTCCATTGAGTGGTCCTTCCAGCCTGGGCTGAGCTCTTCCAAGTATCTAAGGTCAACTGGCAGGTTGGCTGTAAAGGTCATCCTCAGCTAAGTTCACTGCCCTCACAGCCTCAACAGGTCAGTGGAGGCTGCTTAGGTGGCAGAAGTGAGTTTCCAAGAGAGGACGTGAAATGTTTAAGTCTCTTAAGAATGAATCTCAGAAATAGTACAGCTAGACCAGATTGAAGGGGTGGGAAAAGAAGCTCACTTCTTGGTGGAGGAAGGAAATGGGACAATGCACATTACAGAGTGTGGATGCAGGAAGGTAACTTATCCTGGCCATCTTTGCCATCTACTGCAGAGAGTATAAAGTACACATCATCTGAACTGCAAGGCTAGTTTACCACCTTAAAAGTGAGTACTTTTTTTTTTTTTTAGAAATAAAATAATTGTTCACATTCCACAAAGAGTCACAATGCCCCTTTCTGACAGTCACTTAGCTCAAAATCTTGCCTTATGACTAAATGTTGTTATTCTTGTTTTTCAGATGACCTGATCTATGTTTCTAGCTTCTTGAGTTAATAATAACCACAGCCATCACTGAGTGCATGCTATGTGCCAGGCACTGAGCTAAGTAGTTTACCACATTAGCTCATTTCAGTTGTCATTCTCATTGGAGCTGGTGGGAAGGCTTTAAGAGGCCAACTCTATGCCAACCCTCTCACTGTCGTGGGATTCCTCCTGCTGTGCCCAGTCATCTGGGTGAGCTGTCTTGGATGACAACCCTGTAGATAACCATTTAGGTATGTTGTCAGCCTAGCTATCTCAAAAAACTGACTCTATTTAAATTGTCAGTTTCCCCTGGCTGAGACATCAAGAAGCTCATTAAAAAATATTCTCACCCTTTCCTGGTATTTGCTCTATAATTGATACAGTTGAGTCTTAGCACATTGAGTAGAGCTGGAAGTTCAGCTGTTTTTTTTTTCTTCTCCTCAGTCCTTGGCAAAATATTACCCTCAGAAAGCAGTAAGAATAATAACACCCTAGCTACTTTCTATTGATTAGTAATTCAGTTTTCTCTTTAAAGCAAATCAACATGGTTACATATGTAGTATAGTACAGTAGAAATAATTACTAAAAGACCTACAGGTTGTCAACTTGTAAAAGGTGATTCTGATATATACAGTGGGCTATTACATTCAAGATCCTGAATGAGGGGTACAAAACTGTAGATAGCATCCTGACACTTGTTCAGTCATTGGTAACTCAAATAGCTTGTAGTGGCAGGGTGGTGGAAACCCACTAAGCAAAAAATATTAAACAGCCTGATTATGTTCTTTTATGTCTCTGTACCTATACAATTTGCCACATTCAATTTCCCTGCATATTCAGCACCTATTTAAAATGTTTAGTAGTCTAAGGATGCCATCAGAACAAGAAGATCAAGTCAAACACAGAATGACCTGTCACCAACTTGCTATGCCATGCTTTGGCGGCAGAATTGCAAAGATGATAATAGCTGTTTTAATAAAGCATGGTGACATAGCCTTTGGTCTTTTTTTTTAAATTGTGTTTCTATTTATTTTAAGTCAGATATAGTCATTGTAAGCATCCAGAGACTTGTGAAAACAGAAAATAAAAATCACCTGCAACCCTATCACCCAGAGATAATCATTTTTTTAAAAATTGAGGTAGAGTTGGTGTACAATATTATATAAGTTTAAGGTGTACAACATAGTGATCCATAATTTTTAAAGATTATAATCCATTTATAGTTATTATAAAATACAATACCACAATGCTAAGAACCTTACACCAAATTGTTCATAACATCTTATTTTTAAAAGTTTTTTTTTTTGCGGTACGCGGGCCTCTCACTGTTGTGGCCTCTCCCATTGTGGAGCACAGGCTCCGGATGCGCAGGCTCAGTGGCCATGGCTCACAGGCCTAGCCACCCTGCGGCATGTGGGATCTTCCCGGACTGGGGCACGAACCCGTGTCCCCTGCATTGGCAGGCGGACTCTTAACCACTGCGCCACCAGGGAAGCCCAACATCTTATGTTTAAATAACACTTGGTAGTACACAAGAACCTCATTTATATTGCCTAATTTTATCCACACAACACCGCATGGGGTAGACAGTCAGTTATAAACTCCCATTTTAGCAATAAGAAAACTAAGATCCAATAGGCTGAGTGCCTGTCTGCCATCCCAGGATTAATACATGCCAGGATGTACAGAGGCTAGAGCACAGAAACTGGACTTATTCTACTGGCATTCAACTTGGGGATTTGCCACTTTCAAGCTGTATGAATTATATAATCTTGCTATGCCTCGATTTCTTCATCTAATAGTCCCCTACTAGCAAGGCTGTTCTGAGGATTAAAGATGTTACTATACTGAAGTTCTTAAAACACATGACACATAGTTCAATAAAAGTGTTAGCTATCATAATAATTCTCTGTTCTTTAATCTATCATGATAATTTTCTGTTCTTCCCTAAATCAGGCCTTATGAAAATTTCATAAACACATTTGCTCAAAACAATAGCTACTGGTGATCAATCATTGAACAATTCATCAAGGATTTCTCACAAGAAAATGATTCAAAACAGGAGACAGCAAACTGGGGACACATAGATATAATTTTTTTGGGACCCAACACATTAAAACATTAATTAATTGACAACATTTAAACATTCATAGATTTCAGACAGAACATACATTTGTCTTGCCTTGCATAAAAACTGTAAGAACTAGGGACACAAAGCCACATTCTGCTTGAATTGAACCACAGTTTCCCATCCCTCAGTCTTTCACATGGACATGTGTTTTTCACTCTGACCTCCATTGCCATTTTGTTACTTCCCACTTTGCCCACATTGATGTTATCTCCTTGGCCCCTGTAGCAAGTTGAATTTATAATTTTTCTCTAGAAAATAGAATATTCAGGATAACATTTTGATGATGAAAATCTAGAAAAAGGAGCAAACAGTTGTGAAGCTCAGACCATGGTCTTCTGGAAGAATCAAGGGCATGGAACTTTAGATTCCCTGTTTAGATTTCTAAGTTATTCTTTATTTGACTTCTATAGCACCAAATTCATTCTTGAATTTGTGACCTAATTTCATTGTGGCTCTCATCAGTGTTTCTTCTTGCAATTGTGATGACAGAGAACAATGTTTTAGAAATAGAATCATAAATAAAATTGCAACTACATGTACTTTTGGTCCCCTGAGGACTCCTTCTTGGGCACTAGGCACTTATCAGTGACAGTTGTCATTAGCCTCTGTGCTGATGATCCATACGGCAAAGAACTTAAAACTTTATTTTTGGTCCAGTGCATGACCTCAAATGTCAAAACATGTCCTGCTTCATAAATGTAAACTTCATGAAAACTCCAGCCAATTGCTACTTTTATCACTTCTTAAGGAACAAACCAAAAAACAAACAAAAAACCCAAGGCTTTTAAATAAATTAGATATCCAACAGGTAATTTTGTATGATGATAAAAAATGTATGCAAGATAGAAATGATTTCAATAGAGGTCCCTGGTTCTCATTTCATGTGTTTCCTTTTTGACCTATGTTGCCTAAGTAGAAGTTTGGGAATCATCCTCTAAATGCCTTGCAAGAGAGTCTACCATGGGCAGAGGAATTCACTGACAATCATATGAGAATGTATGTTACATTTAACTCTTAAGATAAGAACTTTCTAATAAACCAACTTTTTGATGACCTACTGGATATTATATTTACAAGTGGGTGTATCACTTTTACATACATTTGACTATTTTTTCTCCTCCTTAAAAGAATTCTGGCTTCTGTGATTTACAGAATGGGCCAGCCATGCTCCTGCTAGTTGCCAAGAGTCCTCTGAAATTCTTTCCTCTAATCTTTGGCAATGGCTGCATCCTAGAGGTTAAGTCTCTAAAATCTATATTTTACTTATGCCCAATATCCCAGGTCCTAATTCAGAATCTCTTGTCTATTACATGATTGTGACATGCCAGCCTTTCTGCTTCACATACCTTTGCTCTTCAAACCATCAAGCTTATCTGACAGATGTCACCCTGAAATGCAGACAATAACCATGGTATGGAACACATTCAGTGGTTTCTTGTTACCTATGATATAAAACTACATCTCAGGATGACAGTCAATGGTTCTTAGATATGGTCCTCTTTTATTTGCTCAGCTTCACATTTGATTTCTTTCATTTATTCATCATTTAACGAGTGTTAACTAGACTTATTGTGGTAATCACTTCACAGTATATACAAATATCTAATCATTATGTTGTACACCTGAAACTAATATGCTATATGTCAATTATATCTCAATAAAAGAGTTTATTGACCATGACCTATGTGTCAGGCATTGCCTAGGTGTTTGGAATAAATTAGTGACTAAAACAGACAAAAATAACTGTCTTCATGGAGCTTATAGGTAGAAAACTGTGGCTACGTGACATCTATTTTATAAATAGTCTTATTGGAACACAATCATGCCTATTATTTTCATATTGTCTAGGCTGCTTTCCCATCACCACTGCAGAGTTGAGTAGTTGCAATAGAGACCACCTGTAGGATTTATAGAAGGCAAAGCAAATTCCAAAGAAGAGCACTTCAGAGCCCAAAATATTTACTATATGGCCCTTTACAGGAAAATTTTCTATGAATGCACACAGGTGGAGGAATATCCACACCGCCTTGTCTCTATTCACAAAATTCCCATTTTCCTCTGTACATATTAGAGTCTTATTCTTCTTTCAGGGCCCATTTCAAAATTTCTCTTCATTATAAAGCCATGCTGGGTTTTCTCAATTCAAAATTGCCTTCTTTCTGTTCATTCCAACACTTAGCCTTTCTTTCATCTTTTGCTATCTGAAATTTCACTTCTAGATGTGGGGCTCTGGGACCACAGACTATGACTTATTCATTTTACCTCTACCTCTAACAGACTAGGGTATAATCTGTACCCCTAGAAATCAAGTGCCCCAAATTTCCCAGCGAGAACTTGGAATTTTCTATTACATGGAAGTCAATCTAATTTATTATTATTATTTGCAGACTCTGTTTCTCTGGACCGAACATTGTACCCAGATGGGACTGTGCTGTCCAAGCCTGCGGCACTAATTGCAGATCTCTTCCCAGTCGGATCCCATATTGGCTTTGGAACTCTGCAAAACCCTCTATAGCCTTCCCAGGGATTGCTGGATTCATCCCCAGGGAGTGATCAAGAGGACCCCTCTGTTCCCCCAACTGGTGCAAACACTCTACCATTTTAAATCAGTTTATTTATTTATTTTGTTTATGTATTTATTTATCTATGTAATTTTCTAATTGGCTCAGTATGAGCCCATTTATTCTTTCATGCTTATATGATTGTTAGATAAAAGCAGAACTAGACCTTGGATTCCTGAAGATAAAAGGGCTCATCAGATTAGTGCAGCAGATGTGTGTTCTTGGTCAGAGAACCTTTCTGTCTCTAAGAAATTTGTTGTTGTTTCACAAAAGAATAGGTCCCTACATGCTTAATGACTTTGTAAGCTCCGAAAAGCTTCTCTGAAAGTATAATTTGTAGGATTTATAGAAGGGAAAGCAAACCCCAAGATGTCATTAAATTATTTTTCCTTTCTAGAAAAATATGGGAAATTTGAAGGCATTTAACTCAGCTTCACAAATGGTTTTCGAATGACATTTGATTCACAAAGGTCTTGTGAGCTATTGAAGAGTGTGTTGGCTTTATTAATGCTTAGGGCTCTGCCCTGCCCCATCTAGCGACTGCCTTCTCTCTCAGTGATTTCCATAGCTTAATGTTGTGAAAACACAAACTCTGGCTGCAGAAAACATACTCAAGTGTTCCCACAGAGGCAGTGGTCCATGACAACCTTAAGATAATCTTGCAGCATAATTTTTCTGTGTTTTCTGGAATGCTTGTAAGTTTCTTACAAACAATTACACTGACTCTACAGTGGTCCAAATTGCCTCTTAGAAGAGCTGTAACAACGAAACCAAGAGTTATGTCTGATCATTTTGGTTACAGAGACAAACATATCCATGAAAATGAATCAGGCAAGTAAAGGAATTGAGAAGCTAAATGATATGTATGATACAGTTTCCAAATCAATACCTTGTAGAAGTAGAACACACACACATATTGCTACATACGTAGCAATAACTTCTTTAAAATATTTTCTAAGCTTATCATCTTTTGTATGTAGATAGATCATGTAAGTATAAAAGAGAAATCACCCATATTGCATAGCATTTTAACTTCTAATTTTTATAATTGAACCACTTTTTTTGCAAATATGATAGAAGAAAATACTTAATTTATTACCTAGTGGTTATATGGACCTCAATCCTATTGGTCATTGAATACGGTTTAGTGTCTCACTGACAGTGTGAATAGTACAAACAATCCCATGTGCAGGTGTTGTAATCATTGCCAACTAGTTTTCTAATATCATTCTTTCCTTCATATTTATTTTCCAGTTTAACTGAGCCTCTTGTAGTATGCTGATATTATTGTTTCTTTTATTTTTATATCCTAATCTAATTGAATTTTTGTATAAGATGCCTTTCTCTTCCCCATTGGCTTTGTTATGAGCTGAATTGTGTTCCTCCAAAAAAGATATATGCACGTTGGAATGTGATTTTCTTTGGAAGTAGGGTCATTGCAGATGTAATTAGTTAAACTGAGGTCATACTAGAGTAGGGTGGACCTTTAATCTGACATGATTGGTGTCCTTATTAAAAGAAGGCCATGAAAAAAGACAGGGGCACAGGGAGGTTGCCATAGGAAGATGGAGTGATGCATCTAGAAGCCAAGGAATGCCAGAGCTCATCAGCAAACAGCCTTCAGCCCAGGCAGGAGCTAGGAAGAGGCAAGGAGAGATTCTCCCACAGAATTCGGAGGGACCATGGCCCTGCAAAAACCTTGATTTGAGATTTCTAGTCTCCAGAACTTTTACAAAATAATTTATGCTGTTTTAAACCACCTAGTTTGTGGTACGTTGTTACAGCCATCCTAGGAATCTAACACTGGCTCCTAGGAACTCTCCCATTGTTCTTTTCAGTCCTGTCTTCCACTGGCCTCCAGATCCACCCTGTACTCTGCCCAGGAGACTGACTCCAACAAGGACAGTCACAGCACTCAACCACCCTCTGACTTCCAACTGGGTTTGGCCAGTGGGGACCCAGGCAGGAGATTAGAGGGAAGGGTATTTATTAAGGTCAAGTTATTTATTGCCTGAGTTCTCTTTCTGTGAGGTTTCTAGGGCTCGATATGTCTCTTGACTCAGAATCATGGGTAAAATACATTATTATTTAATATGTTACACAAAATTGATGACATAATAGAAAGGCTTAATTGTCTCAATACTCAATCTCTTTTCAAATTGGCTTCTCTGCACTTGTCTCCTATTCCAGGTTTTCTCTGGGTTCCAGCTCCTGCCCATCTTCTAGGCTCAGAGATCTGCTGCTCCACTGATATCAGCCCTGTGCTGTTGCATCAACCATTGTGATTCCCCTGCACTCCACCCACATCCTTGTAAACAGGTCCTTCTGTAAATATTGCTTAATTTATACTAACTTGAGTTAGGACAGCTGCATTTCCTCTGGAGACCCTTCTATCACATTGTCCCTGTATCAGAGGTATAATTGAAACATGTTTACCATTAAATATCTCTTCAGTTTCCTCTCATAAACTTTCCTTCTCCTCTATAGTCATCTGCCAAATTTGGGAACTCCTGCTTGAGAAGATTTCAGGCCAGTTTCCCCTGGAGTCTAGTCTGGGAGGGTACCTGAATGGAGATCTGAACAGTTTTGCTGATGGCTAACACTGAAGGGAGAGGTCCTATCAATAGCTACGACCACAGAAACAGTAACAGCAGGTTCACACCGGGAACTGATGGCTGACTCTTTTTAAGAACAACTGGGTTTGTGGCATTTTAACTTGCCCTAGTCGCATTTACTACTCTCCATTTCCGTGGTATCCTTGAAAAATCATAGCTTACATTTGTGGTGAAAATCAGAAGACTGACAGTTACCAGAGGAGCAGAATGTTGCTGGAGCTTCTTAAAAGTCTAATTTTCAGGAAAATGTCCTTATCTGTCCTAACTCGTGGTTCCCAGGAAAACTCCACTCACAAGACTGTCTGTATTTGACTTGCCTCTTAGCTTTCCCAGTGAAACGATCATTTTCTCTGAAGGCAAATGTCAGAAAAAATCAAAACAAACAAAACAAAAACAGGCAGTTGATTAATTTCATGTCTGCTTGAGGTGGTAAACAGCTGGAGCAAACAAATGAACTGAAAAGCTTAAAAGGGAAAGTTGGGAAGTGAGATGTCCATAGGGACTTTGATAAGCTCTGAAATTATTCCAAAAGTCTAGAAAGCTCTGTGCATACCCAGGGCTGTGTTCATGCACAGAGCAGTGCACATGCTAAGCAAAGTCCTGAGCAGGTTCCAAGCTCCCACCTCTGGTTGACCTTGAAACTGCCCAGGCAGGAAGCAAAGGCTAAAGCAGAGGTGCAGACTTCCAGGTTAAGCCTTGAAGACATGTCCCAGCATTACCCACACAGAGCTGCTTGGTAAATAATAGTAGACTTATTGGTTACAAGCATTTAAGGAAATCTCTGTCTAACCATTAACTGACCACTAATCTAATTGAGCAGAGACTTTAGCGGCCACCCATGACAAATAACACAGATTTAGATAGTTCATAAAATTCTCTAAGACAATAACAACTGTAACAAACAGCTAAAACAAAAAACTCTGGGGAGATGTGAGAATTTGATTTCCAGATTTTTCACATTATGTTATTTAAAATATCTAGTTTTCAATTAAAAAATATGAGGCATACAAGGAAACAAGAATGTAGAAACCACACATGAGGAAAGCAATAATCAATAGAAACTGTTCTTGAGGAGCCCTACAAGTTGGACTTTAAGTGAGCTGCTCCAAATGTGCAGAAAATACTACAATAAACCATGTCTGGAAAAGTAAATATAGTAGGAGATGATGTTTCACAAAATGGAGAATATAGATACTGAGATAGAAATTATTTTTAAAAAGAACTAAATAAAATTTCTGGAGTTGAAAGGTACAATAACTGAAAAGAAAGATTCACCACAGGGGCTCAAAAATAGATTACTTCAAACAGAAGAAAGAATCAAGAAGCAACAAACTTGCTGATAGCTCAATTGAGATTATCCTGTCTGAGGAACAGAAAGAAAAAGAATGAAGAAAAATGAACAGAGCTAAAGGACCTGTGGGGCACCAACATATTGCATAATGGGGATCCCAGAAGGAAAGGAAAGGGAGATAAAGTCAAAAAGAATATTTGAGAAATAATGGCATAGTCTTCCCAAATGTGATGAAAAATATTAATCTTTATATCTAAGAAGTTCAATAAGCTCCAAATAGAATAAATTAAAGAGATCTGCATCTAGACATTTCATAATTCAACTTTTGAAAGCCAAAAACAAAGAGAATCTTGAAAGCAGTAAAGAGAGAAGTGAGTCATTATGTACAAAGGAATGCTCATAAGACAGCTCCATCAACTTCTTAAAACTTAAAACTTTTGATGATGATTTGTAATTTTACATTTGCCAAAAGAGACTAATGTTGCATTCAGTTATGAGTGAAAGCTCTTCCTCACAGAGATTTTCAACAAGTAAGCTCCTCTGCTCATACCTGTGCAATATTTAGAAGGTGGTTCCCAAATTTCTACTTGGATAATAATTGTATAAAAATGAAACAAAATGAGTGCTGGGGCCCTCTGTGAAATACACAGTGGTATGCAATGGTATTTTATATAAATGGTATTTCATCAATACCAATCACCTCTCAGATATCCAATTTCTTTAAAGAAGAATTGTAAAACTGTAAAATGATAGTGATAAAAGTAGCAATTGGCTGGAGTTTTCGTAATGTTGCCAAAAGTATAAATCTTGACGACCTAATGAATACATTTGAAGAAAAGGGAGCCAGAAAAATCTTATGGTCAATTAATACATAAAGTCTTTTTGTATTGTATAAATTATGACAGAATTCTGTTTACAGTTTACATTCATATATCACTATTACTCTATTATGTTTTATAAGTAATAAAACATTTTAAAGGAAAAAATTTTACATTTTAACACCTTTAATTGCACTCTTTCCCCCTGCTTTTTAAACAAGGAGTCTCAAATTTTGTTTTCCTTGAGTCCTGCATATTATATAGTTGGCCTTGGGCAGGAAGCACATGGTTTAGAACCTGGCTTTAAAATGGTAGGGCACCCCTTTTAACTTAAAATATATATATTTTTAAAGAAATAAAAATGTCATAAATGTCTAAATAGACTGGATCCTTTATACTTGATCCAATCTAGCTTTTGGAAGAAATGTCATCTTTCTATTCTCTAGGCTATAGCTGCAAATGCTGTAGGGCAAGGCTCTTGGTGCTGGGGGGTGAAATCAACCAAGGCCCAGAGGTTCTGAACCAGGTATGAGGTATGATACCAGCACCTTCCACAGAGAAAGGCTTTGAAATATGAGGCTGAGGGGCACTGCAGGCATGTGTTGGTGAAGGCCGGGGAAGTTATCATTTCTAAATGTTCAGAACAGTGTTCAATGCTTCACAATAAAAATGTATCTTGCCCCAAATGTCAGTAATGCTCCAGACGAGAAAAGATTTTTAATCTTTCTTCCTGCCCAGCACTATCTCCTCTCTCTCTGCCACTCAGTAGCCCCACGTGGTGCAAACCACATCCAGAAGATCCATTACACAGATTTATTTCACTCAATATAGTATGAGAAATAGACTGAGCCAACTTTGGCCAGACACATAGTAGCACGGGGGGATTTCAGTGTGACTTGGTTAAGAAAACCAAAATTTCCTCATATCCAACAGGGTCTTCACTGTTTCTGAAGCTTGTGCAAGGTGGAGGGACAAAGCAAAGGCTTTTGATGCCATTCCATGCAATTTACTATGTGTACAGAGAATCAAAAGATACATTTCATTAACTATGAACTGAGAGAGCAAGGGTACACTAGAAATACATGCTAAGTGCTAGTGTTGTCTGGAACACTAACTTTTCATGCAGTCAGCTGTTTCACATTTCTTCTTGAAGATAGTTATTCGTTATTCTGCTATTGCTATTCCAGTTGGCAAAGCTGGCATACTTATACGCCATTATCTATAAAGTTAGGATTGGCCAGATAAGGCAGCAGAATCTTACAAAACTATCTATTGCTACCAGGATGGCATAGACATCTACAACTATGACATTTACTACTTGAAAACATTTCCTTCAGAATTATAGAGATTGTTCAAATCTTCAAACAGATGAGCAAAACAAATTGGAGGGGCAAACATGAAAAATCAGTTATTTTCTCCAAGTGTGTGAAATTACTTTAGATTGTTAAAATTTAACATCAATTTGCAATTTATGATAAAGACCTTTTCCTTTCCTCTTCTCTCCAATAAGTTGCATCTTATGGTTTTTTTTTTTTCAATAAATTCAATGCATTTGGAAAAATACCCAGATGGTTTAATTTCTTTAGGGAAGTGTATGTATCTAGGATAATGTTCACAGCTGCTATAGAATGTATTATTTCACTAAGGCTACCACCTGATGTTCATAACATAAAACTGTAACAAAAAGTACAGAAGCAAAGAATTTTTAAAAATGAAAAGGATTACCGAAAAACTAAGATTATCACTATGTTCTCTTAGAGAAAAGTGGAATAATCTAACTCTAAGATTGAAGCACATCGTTAGTGCCAAATCAATGCAACAGATAAAGTGCCCAATAAACCTCTGAATTCAATGGACTGAAGAGAGAGTGATTATGCATTTGCATTTAAAGAAGTGGTGTTTGAAGCTCTGTTTTTTGGCCTTAAATAGCACTGGGTGCAGCCTTGCCAGCCAGTGGAGTTGGAAAGTCTTCGAAAAATCAATGTACATAGAAGTCATTCATATTATGTTCTAACTTAAAGATTCACCAGGCATGATAATTATTTAAAGACCTTAATTTTCTAGTTTGTCAATGACATTATTTAACACCTATTGTGTGTTTTACATTGAACTTGATATAAGAGAAGTGCAAAACAGGCATAGTAGCTGTAACCTACTATTGTCCTTTCTTGCTTCAAATTTTTATGTGTCTGTGTTAGAGTATTTTTCTGGACTACACGTGCTTCCTCTTCTTTATACATATCTGAATTCTATTTATCATTCATTGGGCAATTCAAACACCCAGTCCTCTACATAAGAATCTGTGACCAAGGGTTATCTTTTTCCTTTCTGAACCAACATTTTCTATTTTTCAATAAGGTAGATGGGCATGTATGTATCTATGCATGTATGTATGTATGTATGTATGTATGTATGTATCTATCTATCTATCTATCTGTCTACTTTCAATCTGTGTCTGTCTTTAATTTACCATTTATTGCAAACCTGCTAGGTACAAATTTCTTTGCTCAATGCTTTATAGCAAACACTGATACAGTGCATAGTATGTATCAGAACACTATGAGGTCGGTAATATTATTACCCAGCCACATCTTACTTATGAGTAACTTGAGGCACAGAGACATAAAGTGTCTTACCCAAAGTCATTTAGTTGGTAAATGGTAGAGCTGGAATTTAAACCTAGGCGATTAAACTCCAGGGTCCAAGCTCTTAATCAGTATGTTGTATGTTTTTTTGCATTATCTTCTTTCATTTCTACAACAATCCTGTAAAGAACGAAGTACAATCTTCATTTAACAGATGATAAAAATCAGGCTTATGGTCATGCACACTAACAAATTATCCTGCCTGTGGTTCACAGATACTGATGGAAGACAAGAGACTCCTAGGTTAGAGACAAAGGACTTTATTACTCAGAGTAATCATGGTAGCCAGAATATCAGGGTTTTTTATTTGTGTGCCAGTTCCCTAAGCCCCAATTCTAACAGGGCAAAAGGAAGAGAAGCAGGTGACTATTTCACATGCATTGGACAGCATTATAAGAGGGGAACCCTGAGCTTGGGAACCCAAATCTTCTACAACAGGAAGTAAGCATGCCTGTCCTTTGCCCCAGAGGAAGACATGATATCTTTCTTTCAGGGCTGTCTATAAACATCAGTAAAAGGAAAGTACAGAGCACAGAATGCAGTGCCTCTGCTTATAAGATATGCAGAAATGTGAGACCCATAAAGAATTTATTCTCAACAAAAGTCTCACAGCTAGTGAATAGAGGCATTCAAAATTGAACCTGGGTTTTATAACTCCTGTACTTTCTCCAATGATTTAAAACTATTGACCTGTTTGCTCCAGAGCTTAGTCGTTCCATAAGAAGATGGACTCTGGAACACATTATAACAAGTTTAAAATTCATAGTTATAAAACAATAAGTGAATAAATCTAATTTTCTGTATTTGTTTATAAATGAATTCATTACAGTTCATGAGCTCCTATTCCACATAATAGTTGAAAAATGTAATATAATAAATCAGGGTGACTCAACCATTTCCACTTTTAAATTGGGTTCTATGGGATAAATAATCAAATTCAGAATTCTTCTCTTCCCACTGTTCTTCACTCCTCTCTGGAGGATATGTTTTCAGTTGATCTATATATTGCTCTTACATCTGGGAAGAGATGCTCTTATTCACGTGCCATCCTTTTTCCTTGCAGAGCTTGCAGTGAAGCTCATCCCAACTATCCGGTGGGTGTCATAAGCTAACAGTCCCTGAAGTCTTGCTTACCATTCCTGGAAGGACAAAGAATCTGCTGTTGCTGTCCATGGTCCTGGCCTGACTTCCATCCAAGACCTATTTCAGTCTCCCAGCACTGTCAGTTTAGCCTTCTTTTATGGCTTAAGTGGCATGCAGGACATGGGATTTCTCTTTGAAACTTGTAGATTTTTCATTAGTCTACCTGGATTTATGTTAGTGTATATTAACCCTTTCTTTCCAACTCTCCTTTGTAGCCAAAACCCAATAATCCTAGGAATGTGAAGAACTGGATCCTTTCTCTAGAATTCAGACTGGGCCCAAATCTTAGGTCTACCCTCTCATATCTCCCTCTTCCAGTTGACTGTGAAATTCTTATTTCCCTTTTAATAAGAAGATGATTTTTACTTTTGTTAAACTCTGTGGCTTATAATATAAACGCTCTGTGCAGTTTTGCAAGAATTGTCTTCTTGAAACCCACAAAAGGTTGGCTTTTCCAAATAAAAACCTTGTTTTAATATTATTCTTTGTGATTTATCATTCATTAATTTATTCATGCATACAATTATTTGGTATAGATTTACCAAAAGTATGTTCAGCACAATTGTCTTCTTTGTTCAGTGTCTTATTTACCCTCCCTCTGAGTCATTATTGTAGCAAACACTCAATAATGCACTAATAGTACGGTGCTGGGAAAGGAATAAATAGGGTAAAAGGAATGAAAAAAAATGAACTATTAACCTTATGCAATATTTTAAAATGCAAATTAAAGACCAAAATTTAAAATAAACATTATAAAAAGACATTAAATAACGTATTCAATATAATTAGATATGAATGAATAGCAACAAAATTTTCTCTGGTCCAGAAAATTTCTCTCTTCTTTGCAAACATACTTTGTTTTTTATTTACCCTGAACGTTTATGCACCAGAGGTTTTCTCCTCTTTCTATGCTATTTAAAAAGCTAAGCACCAAAAACTGCTTCAAGGACATTTAAATCCTACTTCCGTGACTACTCAAGGTAAAGAGACCAATTCTCTTGGGGTCTCCTGCACCACAGCTTTCCAACCAGTATTGGGAAGTACAGAGTGTGCCATGAGTAATTGCAGGAACACTCAAGATACTGAGCCCCTCAACCCTTTGGGTGTCTAGATGTGAAGTGGATTGCTGGAACCTCCAGGCTGGTCACCTCTGGATGTGCAGAGTTCTCTGTTTACACCAAGGTATCCTATAAATATTTTTTCTATGTGTAACATGATGACAAAAGGACTTCTCTATACCAGGTCTTACTAATAACACATGATGTAATTGTGTAGTTATATTTTTCATACGAATATTTATTACTACCCCAGCTGTACTGTATACAGTAATGATTTTGTCAATATCTTGTGCATGACAAATTTCCAACAATATTTTTAATGGGAATAAAGTCTATTTATAGATAAAAGTAAGCCTAGGATTAGTTCTCAAAAGTTAAATGGAAGACAGTATATTTTCCAAACAGGTATCTATCTATCTATCTATCTATCTATCTATCTATCTGTGTATCTATATCTATCTATCTATCTATCTATCTATCTATCTATCTACCTATCTATCTACCTGGGATGTAACAGGGATATTTCAATGTAGTCTGCTAGGTCTGCTAGAGAATGTCTTGGTGGAAGTATAGAATCTCTGCTTAAAATGTTACTGATAATTTTGTTTTTGAGTAAATTGAAATCAAAATTCTAAAACTTGAAAACAAATTTTACTGAAATTTGGAAGTGTATTCATGAAAAGCATTAAATACTAGACTAGACTAGAGAGCTTAATTTTGTTTTTCAATAAACTGTAAGTAATTGAGAGTTTTTCTTTCTCATACTTGTAGAACTATCTTAGTGGGTGACTGTAAGGTATATAGGAAAGGGAAGAGGTTGGTAGCAGTTTGGAGATTTATGTAATATACTGTGAGTGTTTGATGGAAGAAGCCATGTCATATTCAACTTTCTATGATCAGAACTCTACATAGGGCTATAAATGTATAATTATACCTAGTGGCTATAGAAGTGAAAAAGAAATAAAACACATGAAAGATACAATTGAGCAATACTTGGCAACACTCTATGATGAATAAATGAGAAATATGAGAGAGGAGTAGATGATAGTTTAAGTTTGAGAGACTGGAAAAGGGGTGATTATAACAGAATTAAGTAACAGATTACTGTTACTTAAGAATTAAGTTACAGATTACTGTTACAGCCTTGAGAGATGAATGTCTTTGGTTGGTGAGCAGGAAGAAGGCAAGTAAGAGAGACAAAGTAGAACAAATAAGAAGAGAAGACTTGAGTAATCCATGGTGTGTGTGTTAAAGAACCCAGACCAGTAACCATTTTGGAGAGAGATCCAATAGAATAAAGTAAGAAAATTCCATTGTACTTCATCTTTTAGAGTGCATGAATTATCTAACAGAGAGCAGTGAGAGAACAGAAACATTTATTATTATTCTCTTTGACATTTACAAAATGAATGACATTATATGGTATAGTTGAAGAAGCATCAAGACCAAGCAAAGGTTTTCCTCAAGAAATGTTACCTAAGTCAGTAAAATGGTTGAAAGGAAATAATGATTCAATTTTAAAATGAGGAGAGAATGAGAGAAACATCAGTGAACCTTCTCAGTAGAAAGTTTATTAAAATTACTGTTTTGGTTAGTTGGATGAATATGGAAGATAAGCAATATCTTTTTTTCTGGCTGGTTCTCACTATAATGTTTAAGTTTTATGTCTTCTTCCTATTTGACATGGTAGAAGGATATAAGAACTAAGGGATTTTTTATGAGTTTAGGTTATACCCAATAGTGTTAAAGTACACTTAAAATACACAGTGACTCACTCATTGTCACTAGAAAGAAAAAGCAAGGCTCAAGATATATCTATAAAACCATCTAGTGCTTAAAGAGAGGACTATATTAAAACTACAAATGTTGTATGGAAAAGCTATCTTTGCATACCACAGTAAAACAAAATATCTACATAGTACCTTGGGAATTGTACAAAAAGTGCTAACAAATTTCTTCCAGGAAAGGAAACTAAAGAATAAATTTTCTCAGTGACTCACACTGAATACACTTTATTTATAGTTTTTTGAATTCTAAGTCAGGCTGGTTATAAATCTACTGCTGTATGTGGATTTTTTTTTTTTTTTTTGTATCTCAGGGTCAATAATTCCTATGTTGATGTTTATTCAGCTATGTCAGTTTTCAAGTCATTCACAAGGAAAACACTATGAGCAAAGAATCCCTAGATTTTTAATGTAAGTTAAATATTGTTGTTTTGAAACTAAACATGAGGCTAGAGGCTAAATAGCTATCCCCAAATCATAATGCAATGGAGACTACTTAGTCCTGAAAAGATATAGCCTCATTTTGCAGTTTCTTTTATGCAATGATTCATCTTTTATTCTAGTTAATCATGGTACAACGCTAGTCAAAAGAATTCTGGATCAACATGAATAGTATTATAAATCCAGGCAGGAGTTCAGAGGTTTCTACAAGAGATATCTATAATTATTGCTTAGACTGTCAAAAGCATAATAAAATAAACTACAACTCTGAATAGCAGATGTAAATTTCATATTAGCCTCATGGAATACACACAGATTAAATTCTAAAAGTCAATTAATTCAAGGTTAAAACTACATTCACATTTGAGGAAATTGTGAAGTGAGGCTCTTCATTATTTTGTACATCATTGAACATTATATTGGACTGTTAAAATACTACACTTAGTATAATACACCACAGCCTTTGAAAGGTATGAAAATGTGATTTTTGGTAATGCTTTATTATTTTTTAAAATAGGAATATTAAATACAAAAGTCAATCACTTGAGAATACACAGAGAAAAAATCCACTACCAGAAATAATCATAGTTATTTCTTCTGCTTCAGCACCTCAATGGCTGCATACTATTCCATTTTATATCAGTACTGTGTGTCACTTAAATCAATTCCCTCTTGATGGAATAGCTATACAAAGTTTTCACTATTATGAAAGTAGTCATGGATAGCCTCTGTCTACATCCCAGTTGTGACATTTTCTTCCTAAGATACCCAAAATGGTGATTACTGAGCATTTTGCATCTTGGTACATTTTTCAAAGTTTCTCAATAGAGAGATTATACTAACTTACACCCTGTTCACCATAACATGAACATACTCATTTCCATTAAAACCTTGACAATACAAGTTTGTCGAATTTTTAATCCTTTTCTAACACAGTAGGGGAAAAGTGTCATTTTATTCTTTATTTTTTCATGTATTTCATTTTCCTACATGGATATGTTTTCAAACGCTTGCTGACTGTTCTGTTTCTCAACAAATTAGCTTTAGCTTTGGCTCTTGGCTGAATGCAATACCTACTTATGGTTACTACTACAGTCAGCATATTTATTGGAACCTACGTATCTATGACATCCATTCACTCATTTGACAAATATTTATCAAGTAATTAGTATGTGCCAAATACTGAATACATATGAAGAACTCATCATTAAGCAGGAGAAAGCCCTGGTCCCTGTCCTCAGGGAGCATGAAAGGTGACAAATGCACCATGTGGGCCATGGTGGAAAAACATGGATTTTATTCTTGTTGTAATGGGAAGACACTGCAGGCTTTGCTTGTCTTTACTTTTTTTAAGTTTTTTTTTTTTAAATGGAGGATACCTATCTGTTTTATGTTGTCAACATAGCCATGACTGTCCATGGAACATTACTGGATGGTAGTATTCTCTGGTTCTGCCTAAACAATGGTGCTTTAGCAATAGAAAATATAGAACAGAGATTGAACCTACTTGGGCTTGTCTATATGTTCTTGAAGAGTTCTCTGAGTGGTCCAAACCTTTTTATTGTCAAACGAAAGAATGGTGTACGTAATAGGATGCTAAAGTTGAAAATGTTTGCCTTTGTTTTGGCAAACAAAGGAAACAAAGAAATGGGTACCAGGTATGACTCCATTGCAACATAATTGAACATGAGGAATTAGGTCATTTATGGAGAATTTGGCAAAGAGGAGGCCCAACTAGTCTTTTCTTTTTTTAAACTTATGACCATAACTTACCATAAATGAATATTTACAAAGTTTGAGAAACGAGGAAAGAAAACACTTCTTGCACAGAATTTCGTTTCTTCTATCCTTCTTTCATAAATTGTTGTATTACAGAAGTTATTCAAATATACAATTGAAAACTAGATAATAAGGACAAGCAAGAATGGCAAAATAAATATTATATTTCTACCATGCAAAGATTACCACTGTCAGTACCTTAATATACACCGTATACACATATATTCTTCCCCATATGTATGCAATTTTTAATTTATGTGGGATCATACCGTGTATTGTGTTTTTACCCCTTTTCAATCACTCTCCAACTTTCCATTTCAATAAATTTTTATTTTATTTAGAGCCTACACCATGTTCAAATGTTTTCATTTACTTGAAAGATATCTTTTATATCTGGTTTGTCCAAACACTGTCAACTAGAGCCCACATTTCTTCTAGGTGTTAAATCTGTGTTAATAGTTCCATCTCTTTTTTATGTTACTAACTTGTTGAACAGAGTAGACCTTCTGTATAATCTGGTAATAGAATTTCTTTTGATGGAGTTAAATTTTGAGTGTTGTAGCATGATTTCTCTCTTTCTTATGATAGAGGGGAAGATGGTAATTTCCCCTTTCCTTCATCACCTCAAGCCTGTGAGGGCAAGTCCAGGGTCAATATGTATTTCCTAGAGTTTGTGAGCACAGTGAAATGATATCTGAAGTTTTCTTGGGAAAACTCCAAAGCAAGAGATGACTAACTAGCTACCTTGTAACTGCAGAGTAAAGATGGCAGAAGTGGTAGTGATTTGCGCTGCTACTAGTGGTGGGTCCAAGGGTCGAACATGTCTCCATACTGATTGTAGAGCCTAAGATGAGAACAAAAGTTATCAAGGGACTAAGGGAAGGGTCAGCCATATGAGATGCAGAGTTCACACCACAGGAAGTGTAGTTACATATTTCCAGTAGGAGATTTCTGAGGAGTCAACTTTAAATATTCACTTACAATACATCACAACATAACAGTCAGGCAATATTTTTTCTGTACTTTACACGTCCTTTCCACCCCAGTCATGAAAGAGCCAATGGCTGCCTAACGGCAGAAGACAGGAAGAGCCAAGGTTTGGAAGAGGGAGAAAGCTGGTGTTTCACATTCGTCTCTGCAGGGCTCCAGCCTGAATGAAGTCAGCCTGACAGGGGCAAGAAGGAAGCCTGGTGAGTAATGAAATTTGGAGCTTTCATTATTATAGATTAATTACAGGGATCATACAGCTTGTGTGACTTCGATTCTGAGAACTATTTGTTTTCTAGTAGTGACCAGAATTGCAAATGGACCTACTTGAGATTACTTCATCAAGAAGGTTTAAAGGACTGGTGAGAAGAATTGAAAATTGCTTTGTGATTGTCCCCTATCACATCCCACTTGTTCAAAGCACTATTTATGGCCAAATAGTTGCTTCATCCTTTTCGAAAAATAATGAGAAAATAGGATGTGTTCCATTAGATCTCTTTTCATTTTATATGCATGTATCTCCTTGTAGTAAATGCCTCCTTTGAGAGTGAGCTTCTTAACTGAAACTATTAATTTTTATTGTCATCATGCAAGCTGATATTTATGTAGCACTTGATAGTTTAAAAAGCACTTTCATATTCATTACATTTATTACCACACTTTTACTGACTGCATCCTCTCCAATATTCCTGAGTTACATCTCTATTATAACAGAATTCTCCATGTTTTCAACATACCTCATTATGTTGCCTTCTAGTGACATGATTATATAGAAAGGGTCTCCGAAATTAGAACCAAGTCATTATGTATTTTCAGGAGCACGAAAGAGACCATCAGACACTAGAATGTCTCACATGTGTATTTGGAAAGCAGACTATTCCATGGGTTGGATGACATTTGGCCATTACCAACAGAAAAACATTAGAATGCTGAAGAACAAATAGAAGAAAAAAAAAAAGAAAGAAAGAAACAGACAAACGTCAAAAGCGTTCATAGACCATAAGACATTTTAGTAGGGACAGATTCAGCTTCTTTGATTCTGTTCAGCATATCTCACAACGAGCACCCTTAAAATGAAGATAAATGAAATGAAGAAAGAAGGGAAATTGATAGCTCGCAGGTTTCAATAAGAAATATATAATATTCATAGAACAGCAGTTCTCATTAGACATGTAAAAATTATGACAAGGTAAGAATTCTGTAAGAGGTAAAGCAACAGTCAATAATTCTCTCTTTTAACACAATGACAAAGGGCAGTCTATTTTCAGCATTAGTGGCAGTTTTAGTAAAAGGACTCCATTCTCTCTCAACAAAGACACTGAGTAGAAAGTGGAGAGTGTGAAGTCATAGTTTAGGGTCAGAATGTTAGATATTTCAGAAGAGGGAGTATAATTTTTTCATTGTAAAGAAAGAAAGTCACTTCAGACAAGTGGTCTTTAACTACTCAATTGGTAGGGGTATAAGGCAAGAGCTACTGAAAAATACCATGTCTTTATTTAAAGACAGTCTGTTTAGAAGCTAATAAAAACTCCCAAGGTATCTCTACAGGGGATTTTGAAAAACTTCTCTGTTCAGTTTCTGTCAGGAGAGTGGCAGGAGCTTCAACCAACAATGGTTTGTTTGAAGGGGTCAGGAGGAGAAAGTCATTCCAGAGGCTAGGTGCTTATTGAAGTCAGAACAGCACATAAATACTCAGAATCTTTCTCACTATTAAAAAAAAAGTTATGTTATGATTGGCCAGAAATTCTTGCACTCATATCCTAATCCTTTTGTCTCAGGAGTCAAAATCATTCAAAGCTCACCTATAAACCTCTCATCGATTAAGAATTCAGTGTTACTTCCCATGTAGGTAATTAACTTACAAGTTGCAGGAATACACTCACAGTTCATATCACTGTTGCATGTACATTATAACGGAACACTTGATTGATAATAAGACTGATTCAGATGCCTAAAAGAGTTCATTTGGTATCCATCAGTGTATGGCACTAAACCAGGAATTGAGCAGAGGATTTAAAAACAATGCCCCATGCTTTCAGATCTCTAAAAATCTATACAAAGCTAAGAGCCACCAAAAATTTTAAAAATCCAGATCACCTTTAAATTTTGCATCTAAGTTTCAGGTAATGATTTCATTCTTTCACAGTGAAAATACTTTTGTAAACAAAAAGAAATTAAAAATACATTTAGGAAATAATTAACATCTTGTTTCTGGTCTCAACTATGACAAACAATGAAGATATTCTCTATTTTCCAGCTCCTCCTTAAATCTCTGTTCATTGAGACAATAAGTATGGCAGATTGTATTTTCCAAAGATCTTTGTAAAAATACATTGCATGTATATATGGAATCTTGCACTTCCTGGACAAGAGGTGAGATATATTTCCTTCCCTTGAAACTGGATAGGGCATCGTGACTGCCTTGAACCACAGAGGACATCAGAACAGACATTAAGTGGCTTCTGAGACTAGGTCATAAAAGTGTCATGCACCTCACTCTCTTAGGATATTTGCTCTTGGAATCCAGCAACCATGCTGCGAGGAAGGCTAAACAATCCATGGAGAGACTCAGGTGAAAATATAAAAGCAAATTAAATGTTGCCAAAAGGTTTAGAGCGTATATGGGTGGGTAGATAGATACATAAGGTTAAAAAAATAAAATGGGGACCATGCTTGAAAATCCCCCAAGGAGACAAAACCTTTTAAACCACATGAGCAAAACTAAATCTACTTATTTCATAAACAGATATGAAACTTAGGTCATTTCTTGTAAATGTCTCTGATAATCGTAAAAGAAAGTTAATTCATCTACCTAAAATGGAACAGGATAATCACTTTTAAGTAATTCCCTGCTGTCTGGAACCCCCATTGTAATCACCAATCACTGTAAATGTTGAGCAACTTCCTCCTTTTTACTTTATAAGCCGTCTCACGGTGTCACGCCCTTCGTATCCTGAGCTTCCTATCAGTTTTGGACTTGAAAGTCCCAGTTTGCAAACTGTTCCTATGTACACAATAAACTCTTGCTAATTGCTATTTTATTAACCAGGTAGTTAATTTTGCTATTTATGGAATTTTGACAAGAGATAGAAATAGAGATAGGTTATATAGAAATCTCCACATATAAAACTTCAAATTCCACAAAGGAAACAAATTAGTTTAAAAAACCAAATTTCTTGTCTCTTCTGGCTCTTTACCATTTTAACTTCAATGTAAAAGCTTTGCTGTATAAACTGAAACATTTATACTGACATGACTTTTCAATAATAATCTAACTTTATACAAAACCAAATTTTTTTTTCTTAAACTATTTCTTCCACTGTTCTACTGTCTGATCTTAACCACATCTGCATCTGAACTCTCCAAACCCTTCGTCTGTGTCTATGAAAATACAAATTACTATTAAATATAAAAAAAATTATTTATATAACATCTCTAATCTACCTCTATTTCTATCTCTATATAGGGATAGGTAGGTAGATAGATAGATAGACAGATATAGATACCATAAAATGGAACAATATATAATGATCTAAAATGATGAGAAAATTATGCATGTATTTCCCAGAAAACGGTGGCTGTGTGCTACATATTTTCAAGTCAAAAAAAACCCAAACAGGCTATAAAACAGGATATCTAATATGTTCTTATTTTATGATAGATAGGTAGGATTGAGATATATGTAGATATTTAAATATCTTGATAGAGGAATATAAAAGTCTGGAATACAATACCTCAAAATATCAACAGTGGTTGTATCTAAGAGGTAGTATAACAAATGATTTTGATTTTTAGTATTTCTCTTACCTGTGTATTCGAATTTCTTTTCCAAGTAGCATGTCTTATTTTAAAATGTTATGAAATTATAAAACCTAAGCTTTATTTCAAATGCTTTAGGCATTTTATTTGCTCATTCTTTTGCCCAATTCTGTGTCCATGATGCTAAAAAGCTAGAAGCACAGGTCTCTTAATGTAACTGGATTCTGGTAATACCCTTTAAAAATGTTCTTCTCTCAAATGTCTATAAATGCTTTTCGCAGGAGGCAGAGTGGGGAAAGTAGAAACCTCTTCTTCGCTAAACTAAAAAGAAACTACAGATTCCTTCTTGCCTTGGAAAATGTTCCCCTTTCACCCTGGCTCCGAAGATATTTATTTGTGTTTCCTGTGTGATATTATCAGTCATTTCTCAATAGCAGCTGCTGTTGTTCAATCCACAAACTTTAAATTTTATGGGGATTTAAAAAAACATCTCATGCTCACTCACAGTTTTGTTATATAACCACCAAGTTTATTGATTTTGATGTGTAGATAGGTGTGATTTATTTATCCTTTCAAATAGTTACTTTTTAATATTTTATTTTATAAAGAAAACTTCTGGAGGAGTCAAAAATGAACTGCAAAACCTTTCTTTTCTTTTACTAAGACCATCAACTAACATCAAAAGACTTTCCATTAATATGTCACAACCCTAAGTGGGATAGTCACTGGAAAATACAACTTCTGTTCTGCCCTTTCCCACAATGTCCTCTCCTCTATTACCCAGATGTTGTACACATAGGAAAACCATACTTTCCTCCCTAGGTTTGTGGTATATATCTCCATGGTTGATGCCAATTTTTTTTTTTTTTTTTTTTTTTTTTTTGCGGTACGCGGACCTCTCACTGTTGTGGCCTCTCCCATTGCGGAGCACAGGCTCTGGACGCGCAGGTTCAGCGGCCATGGCTCACGGGCCCAGCCGCTCCACGGCATGTGGGATCTTCCCGGACCGGGGCATCAGCAGGTGGACTCTCAACCACTGCGCCACCAGGGAAGCCCTGTTGATGCCATTTTAAGGGACGGATTTCTAAAGGGCATGAATTTAATTAAATGTATTCTGGAGCAAAATGGGACAACTTTTTCTGTTTCACTGGATTTATGGGGTCTATAGAAAGTCAACCAGTTACTGCCTCTAAAAGCTAGTGGATCCTGTGTTCTCACTGTATACAAGTTTTTAGAATTTCTTTATGAATAAAATTACAATACCCATTAACTACTAGAGAACATTTGTTGTGTCAGCATGAAGAAGATATATTAAAACTGACACAGAATGAAGAAGTTAAATGGAAAAACAGTAACTTTTACATTTTCTTATTCTTAGAAAGATCTATGGGATTAAAACTCATAATGAAAGTTGTACTTAATTTACATTTTGTTTACATCTATTTGATTGACTTAGCAAAACCGTAACGCAGGCTATATTTTATCTAGAATGTATACGCACACTTTTTCTCTATATGATGAGTGAAAAAATTATTAACAGAACTCATGCCATTTAAAATTATTGGCTCCATATTTAAATTTTAAAACGGAAGTTCCAAGAACGGCCAGGGCTTCTGATCAAGAAATACTAATTTAAAGAGGAAAATAAGTGTCTTACTTTCCCGGAAACTTCTACCATGCAGGCCTGACCCTTTTTTTTTTTTTTTAATTTATTTATGTATTTGTAGGCCACACAACGCAGCTTGTAGAATCCTAACCCCAACCAGGGATTGAACCCAGGCCCTCAGCAGTGAAAGCGTGGAGTCCTAACCACTGGACTGCCGGGGAAGTCCCAAGGTTTGACCCTTTTTAAATGAAAGAGTTGTGACCGAGGGTGGAGCAGAGTGCCTCTGATCTGGCCTTTGGAAGAGGAGGTCCTCCTTTTCCTAAGAATGCATCTACTGTGCTTCTGCTCTTACTTATCTCTGTTTTTATTTTCTTAAATGCAAACACGCCCTAATTTGTTTTTTACAGACAGTTGGACAAAAGGCAGGATATAAGATTTGACTAATCAATGTATAACTTGAACTAAAATCATATTTTCCTAGTACTTTAAAATGCCACTAAATGCGAGTTAAGATCTGCTTTTCTATTAGCTCAGATCTGTGTTTCCCATTGTATTAAAGTACTGTAATCTCTGTATGTAATCATGGGATCTCTATACAAGAAATCTAATCTGTGTCTCCAGAATTTTCCAAATTTTGCTTCACACTGGGACCCTGAGAACTTTTTTCTTTAAAGACAGATTCCCAAATGTATCATGGATTTTTTCAATTAGTATCCTTTAGTCATAGGCCAAGGACCACTGGAATTACAGCTGAATCCAAAGAGAAAAGGTTGAAATGAATAGGTAAGCAGAAAGCAAAGGGGATTATTTTCTAAAATTTACATTGGGCATTTAGTACTTCAGACATATTGAGAAGCAGTTTTGCTATTTTCATTTATCTTGTATCATTACCATTTCTCCATGTCATTTAATAGTATTTACTTTGTTTGAGATTAAATATGTAAATATTTTAAGAAAACTCATTGAAGCAAGCATGTAAAATATTTCTTTTACAGGTTAGATTATACTTTTAAGTATTTTACAAAGTTTCTGTTACAAAGCCAGTATTTTATTAAAATAAAATTTCTTTAAAAGCAGTTGGGGAGGGCTTCCCTGGTAGCACAGTGGTTAAGAATCCGCCTGCCTATGCAGGGGACACAGGTTCAAGCCCTGGTCCAGGACGATACCACATGCTGTGGAGCAACTAAGCCCGTATGCTACAACTACTGAGCTTGCGCACTAGAGCCCACGAGCCACAACTATTGAAGCCTGCACACCTAGAGCCCATGTTCCGCAACAAGAGAAGCCACTGCCATGAGAAGCCCGCGCACCGCAACGAAGAGTAGCCCCCACTCGCCGCAACTAGTGAGAGCCTGGGCACAGCAACGAAGACACAACGGAGCCAAATATAAATTCATTAGTAATAAAAAAAAGCAATTAGGAAACTTTTATTTCTCGGAATATGGTAAAGAAAACATAGTGGTTCATAACAGCTAAATATACCAGATAAAATTTTTAAAAAAATCTTTCAAACACAGATCTGAACTGAAACAAATTCCCAGACAAGACTTGTTGTAGATACTTGAATTATCCAATAGAAAATATATAATAAATATTTAAATATTTATAAGAGATAAAGAAGATAATAAAACAATAAAGGGTATCCTAAGTGAGCCGGTGTATTTGATAAAGAAATAAATGTAACTTCTCAAAATAAATTACACATGCATGCACACTACCTTAAATTAGAAATTCCATGGATGAACAAATTAGAAATTCCATGGATGAACTAAATAGGATATTAAGCAAACCAGAAGAAAGACTCAGTGAACTAAACTGAAGAAATGAATCAGAATAAGTCCATTGTTAGGAAGAAAGATGAAACATAAAAAGAAGATTTTAGTGACATAAATGATAGAAGAATAACATTAAATATATACCTTATTCAAGATCTAGAAAAAAAGAAATAGAGGTAATAAGAGAAGGACTGAACAAAGGGATGAGACACAGGCTGATAATTTTTTAATATGATAAAAGACAAAAATTCAAGATGTGCACCTAAAAATATAATCAAACAGCTGAACACCAAAGACAAAAAGAAGATCTTAAAAGTAGTCAGAGAAAAAAATAAATCACCTGCCAAAAAGTGGCCATAAGACTGATAGATGACATACCAACAGTAGCAACAGAAGACAAAAAGAGTAGTTTTACATATCTTCAATATGATGACAGTAAATAGATCTCAACCTAGAATTCTAAATTTAATAAATGTATCTTTCAAGAGTAAAAACAAAGTTATTTTCAAGCAAATATCTAAAAAAATTATACTAATCCCTTTTTGATAAAATTCTAAAGGATATACTTCAAGAAGAGGAAGACTAACCTAGAGGAAGGTCTGAGGTATAATAAAGAATCTTGATCAATGAAAAAGTTAAACATGGGTATAAGCATAAACAAATATTTATTTTATAGAGTGGTAAGAATGCCATCTGTGTGTGTGTGTATGTCTGTTTGTGCCTCACTGAATGTGTACCATCCAGGGAACAACATCATTTAAAATTTCCAGCTAAACTCACTCAGTTATGAGCATGGATACCAAAATTTAAAAAATATTGTAATAAATAAAATCTAATGTATTAAAAACATAATGCATTTTGACCAAGTTGAGTGAATTTTAGGGAGAATAGTTTGACTCGACATTAGAAAACAAATTAATAAAATATATTAATGCAGAAAATGCATTAGATAGTTTTAAATATCCACTAATGTTTTAAAACAAAAGAAAAACAAAAACTCCTAATAATTTAGGAATAGAAGAAAAATTTTATCACTTAATAAGGTGAGTAAAACTGTCTTGCAACCACATCTTATTTAATGGTGAAATATTAAACACATTTCCATATAATCAGGGACATAACTGACTACATCCTATTACTATATCTATTCAACATGGTTCAGGGATTCCCAGCAGAACAATAACAAGGAAAAGGAATTAATGGTTTAAGGTTTGGAAAGGAAGAGGAGGTTACTATGCCTACATCAGCACTATAAAATAGAAGTAAAATACAGGCCGCATATGCAATTTAAATTGTTCTAGTAGTCACAGTTTTAACAAGATATGCAAATTAATGTTACAGTATTTATGCAGAGATAGAGACATAAAGCAGAAATAAATCAGAAACAGTTCAGAAACAGATCCATACTTATGTGGAGATTTGCGGCATGTTAGAGGCACTGTTACACTTCGGGCAGAAAGGGGAAATATTCAGTAAGTAATGCTGAAAATTAGTTATCTATATGGTAAAATGAAATTATGTTCTTACCTTGTATCTTAAGCAAAAATAAATGACATATGTATTAACAACTTAAAATTTAAAGACAACTTTTCAAAATGTAAAACACAACGTAAGAAAATCTGTGATTATATAATAAGAAAATACATTTTGAAAGCACATTTTGAAACATTAAAGGATAATTCCATTGTATGACAGATACTTGTGCATTGCAAGATACCATGAAGAGAGTTAGAGAACAAGCACAAGCTAACAGAAAATATCTACCTAACTATAACTGAAAAACAATTTAAAATCCAGAATATTAGAAGGGACTTCTATGGATCAGAAAGAAAAAACAAATCACCCAGTTGAGAAAAGAGCAAATAACTTTCAGGCATCTCACAGGAGAAAAACAAATAAAGAGCAAAAATATGGATATTTGTTCAACCTTTTTAGTAATCAGAAAAATGTAAATTAAAACCACAAGAAGATAACTTTTCATGCTCACCATATTGGCAAACTCTACTTCACATTTTTCTCTTTCTTCTTCAGAATGTCTTGCTAACTTTGACCATTTTTTCAGCTTATTAAATTATATAAAATCTTCTATTGAAATTTTTATTGGGGTAATGGATCAAGTTGGGGAGAAATGAATATTTTATGATAGGTTTTATATGCAATAAAATTATACAGTATGTCTCTCTATTTAATTAGGTATTTTTAAATGAATTTCAATTGAGTATTAAAATTTCCTTAAAAAAAGATTTAACATTAAAAAAGATTGCTTCAGGTTACCTTAAAAAATTTTATAGCTATTGTAAATGGCACCTTTCTAAGTATCAAGTTTTCTATTTTATTAACAGGTAACTGAATTCTGAACATCTCTCTCTCCAGGGATTACAAATATGGCAGCAGCTACATGGGTGACAGTTCAACAATTTCCAAACGTCTGAATCTCCATTTGCTTGTGCCTAAAACCCAGTCCTTCCTAAATATCCAGGGGGAGCTTCCACAGATCCCTCTAGCTTCTGCCTTTTAGATGTCCTAAGTCAAGAACCCATCTCTTTTTTTCTTTCTTTCTTTTTTTTGCGGTACACGGGTCTCTCACTGTTGTGGCCTCTCCCGTTGGGGAGCACAAGCTCTGGACGCCCAGGCTCAGTGGCCATGGCTCACGGGCCCAGCCACTCCGCGGCATGTGGGATCTTCCCGGACCGGGGCACGAACCCGTGTCCCCTGCATCGGCAGGGGGACTCTCAACCACCGCGCCACCAGGGAAGCCCAAGAACCCATCTCTTCAGTGAGTGTCTATGTCATGATCGGGGTGTGTGACTCACGTTCCTTGGGAGCCCCTACCTTTGTCTCTATAGCATCTCAACTCTTGCTGTCCTCCTCTGCCGTTACTCATATCAATGTGTTGACTGGGGCGACTAACCAAGCTTTGACTCTCTTCTTGAACAATTTGCCATGAGCTTCTGTCCAGCAGACATCTGATATCCATGCCATACATGAGCAGCTGCTCTCCTATCAATTTCCATGGTTCCTGCCTCCTCATTGCTGAAGTTTCTTGTCTCTCTGGACTGTAAGGAATTGTCTTTACTTGAGGGTTCTGACAAAGCTCTTTTGGGTCCTGGTGTGCTTCTTGCTTCTCTCCACTCATCCCACAACTCCTAAGAGCTAAAGGAAATTCCAGGAGGCGGAGGAAGTGTCTAGCTCCAGAGACTCACATCAGTGGTGGAGTGTTCTCTGGCTCTGCAGCCCACTCTTCCTGGTTGTCTCTTGCGCAACCTAGTGTCCCCTGTCCCTTCCTGCCTTCTTTGCTCCCCATTCCCATCCCAGTCTGTCAAAGAGGGTGCAAGGGCTTTCCCACAGGGTTTATTGGCACCTTGAAGATCAGGAGATATCTGAGCACCCAAGGTGAATGTTTCTAAAATGTGTTGTCAGTTACGACGATTAGGGAACCATCTAGGTCAGTTTGGGTTTTTTCCAGCTGAGGCATTGCCTAGATCCACATAACGGCCTTTCTCTGCTTTAGCCCTGTCCATGCAGACGTCTGCTTTTGAGGGGTTTTATTGCCAGAGGACTCAAACCACTCTCACCAGGCTTATTTCTTGGCAGTCATTGAAATGTAAATGGAACTACACTAATGTTTCTCAAACTGAGTGGCACAGACCACAAATGCCCAATGAGATGCTAATAGGTGCTCTGAAAAGAAATCCTCAAAGTAAATTAGTTTGGGAAACACCACATACTCTTGGAGAATTATGCGTATTAGCATATTAGAGAAGCTGTTAAATCCTCATCACTTTTTAGCCACAACTTCCCAAACTTATTGGATCACAGACCCTTCTTTTCTGATTAATATTTATTAATAGTTTGTGGGACACTAGCATTCTGTTTATCTCAGTTTGAAAGACACAGGAATATTCCTTTCTCAGGCTCCTTTTCCTAATCCCCTACTTAGACAATCAGAAGACTTATTTTGTTGCCGTTGTTTAGTTACTGGCTTCTAATACGGCTTCATTCGGTAATATTAACAATCAGTTTTACTAGTGACACTCAAACTGCACATGTGCGTCCTGATCTCTGCCCCACTCCTGAAGTCTTCCATGACTTTGAGCGCTGCTCCTTGCCTAGTTCTGTTATACCGCATCCTCTGAAACTGGCCTGGGAAGATTCCTCTCAGCCTTCTACACACTTTCCCATTCCCTGGAAATCCTCACGGCTCTTGCCTTTAGCAAGCCTACCCTGGCATGCTTCTAAAGATCTAGACTAACATTGCCTCCGTTCCTCCTAAGAAGCAGCTTTGAATTCAGTGGACAAATATCAAAGCAGGGAGTGAAGGCATTTGGCATTTTTTGCGTGCATGCTGGGAGGCTGAGGGCACCATCCAGGGAGTCCACTGTCTCTGCTCAGATGAGCTCTAGTTCAAACCCTTCATCCGATATAGAGGTAAGCGAGGCACACTGAGGTTTGGCATGTTGCTGAAGGCTGCACAGGATGTCATTAGCAGGATTTGTTAGTGCCCGGAAATCTAGGTCAATTGACTCTTAATCTTATGACAAGAACATTTTGGCAAATGCAATGAAAACATACCTAAGAACTGAGATGCAGTGCACGTATTGCTCTTTTCTCCTCTTTGTGTCTAAATACATTCCCCACGAAATAGACTCATACATATGTTGGAAACAGTACTTTATTTAGATGGTTTTATACATCCTGACATGAATTCTGAAGCTGTTGTTTATAAATAAGTTCAGGGAATATATGAATGTGATTATGGTTGTAGGCTGGGGATGATGACACTCCTTCCCCCTGGGTTCTAATGAATTCATAAATTGTAGATGAAAAGGATCATAGCAATTGCTTCATTAATACCCAGAGCAGGTACACATTATTGAAAATGTTAGGGCTTCTTGTAAATTGTACGAGATTTTAGCTTACTAGCCAGGCCTGTTACTTCCACCTCAAGGCTGTCCTTGAGTCCTGCTTGTGGGGAAATCTCTTGTCTGCAATGCAGAGTTCATTCTGCTCACCTAGCCATCTGAGAGGAGCACAGGGTGCCTTCAGGATGGGATTGATGGCAGATTGCCTCATGGGGAGAGGGGCCTGCTCCAGAGTCCTTACTGTAAGAGAAGCAGCAGCAAATAGGGAAGCTCAGCTCAAGATTCCAGAGTGCACGTCGAAAGTCAGAGACCCTGAACCCACTAAGCACACACCATACCAATTGTTAAAATACTAAAATATTCCCAGAGTGATTTATTAACAACCTTTCCCTCCCAGATGTCCCCCTGATCCAGAAGTTTAAGAACTAATGCCAGGCAGAGCAGGGTCTTCCAAGAGCTCTCTGATCCAGTTTATTCCTGACTGCAGTGGGTTGCAGGAAGCCTGCTCCTCTTTCCATATTCCTACCTCAACCTCCTGAGGAGGATATCCTGCCAACCCACTGGTGGGGGAGCCCAAGGCGGGGCGGGGGTGGGGGCGGTTGGCTTCTCTCTGCACACCTTGCTTGCTCCTCCGGAAGAGCCTGAGTCTATTCTGAGTGTGGAAGTTGGTCACACGGCATCCCTGGTCATTGCAGGTTTCAGTTGAACCCTCAGAGACAGCTCAGGTTGTTCTTCTGACCCACCTGCTGCCCTCCTCTCCTAGGCCATAGTGAGCCCCAGGGGACACTGTCGGGGTCCCAGCATGCCAGCCCTGGACCCTGTGTTCCCACTCTCCTCTGGGCAAGCGCGGGCACAGATCTCAATGGAGGAGGCTGAGCTCCTGGCAGAAGCAAATGTTTTAGACTTCTGTGTTCCAGGAGGCCCTGACTGTCCACCAGTGGCCACCAGTGGTGGCCTCAGCCATTTATATAAACAGGAGCCCCTGCAGGGCATAAATTATTAAGAGCCAGAGAAATACAAAGATCCTAGGCAGCATAGGTTGTTACTATTCTGAACATTTCCCTTGGCTCAATGTATGTCAGATGCCTGCCTGTCCAAGTGGACAGTCCTTGTCCTCTATTATTTATTTTATTGAGGTATAATTGACATATAGCATTATATTAGTTTTAGGTGTACAATATAATGGTTTTATATTTGTACCTATTGTGAAATGATCAGCACAATGTCTAGTTAACATCCATCACCATACATAGTTACAGTTTTTTATTTTCTTGTGATGAGAACTTCTAAGATTACTTCCTTAGCAACTTTCAAATATACAATACAGTATTATTAACAGTGGTCACCATACTGTACATTACATCCCCAGGACTTATTTATTTTATAACTGAAAGTTTGTACCTTTTGACAACCTTCATCTACTTTACCTAAACCCCACCCCTGACCTCTGGCAACCAGCAATATGTCCTCTGTACCTATGAGTTCAGGCTTTTGTTTGTTTATTTGTTCTTAAGATTTCACATACAAATGAGATTGTGTGGTAGTTGTCTTTCTTTGTCTGACCTATTTAACTTAGCATGTTGCCCTCAGGGTCCATCTGTGTTGTCACAAAAGGCAAGATTTCCTTCTTTTTTATACCTGAATAATATTCCGTGTGTGTGTGTGTGTGTGTGTGTGTGTATGTGTGTGTATGTGTGTGTATGTGTGTGTGTGTGTATATACGATACATTTTATCCATTTATACGTGTATGGATACTTAGGTTACTTGGCTATTGTAAATAATGCAGCAATGAACATGAGGGTGCATATATCTTTTTGAATTCTTATTTTCATTTTATTTATGTAAATAACCAGAAGTAAAATTGCTAGATCATACGGTAGTTTTATTTTCTAATTTTTTGAGGAAATTTCATACTATTTTTCATAGTGGTTTCACCAATTCACATTCCTACCAACAGTGCACAAGGATTTTCTTTTCTCCACATCTTCTCCAATGCTGGTTATTTCTTGTCTTTTCAATGATAGCCATTCTGGCATGTATGAATGGTATCCCATTGTGGTTTTTGATTTTCATTTCTCTGATGATTATTGATGTTGAGCACCTCTTCATGTACCTTTTAGCCATCTGTATGGCTTCTTTGGAAAAATGTCTCTTCAGATCATCTGTCCATTTTTTAAATTAGATTGTTTATTTTTTGCTATTGAGTTATATAAATTTTTCCTGTATTTTGGATGTTAACCTTTTATCAGATATACGACTTGTAAATATTTTCTTGCCTTCAGTAGGTTGATTTTCATTTTGTTCATGGTTTCATTTGCTGTGCAGAAGCTTTTTAGCTTTTAGTTTTAGTTTCCACAAAGAAAAATAAAAACTCTTCCTGTATAAAATTGGTTATCCTGAAAACAGTTTGTACTGGAAAGAAGAGTTAAATGCTTAATTACTTCCCTTTATCAATTTTCCTGAATAATGAGTTATTGCCCTAGCAACCTACAATAGTGAACATTCTTAATGTTCAAATTGTCTCAACTTCAGCCACTTGGAGTCAGACTCTCTTTGTTTTCTCCCTTTGTTCTTTGACATGATCCCATTAATCATTCACTCCTTTCTTGTTTCTGAAACAATATCATGTCCAGGCTTATCCTGTATTTTCCTCAGACAAGAAATCAGACATTCCTTCAAACACTCCTGGCTCCTGCTTATGGAAAATGTTATCTAGAGATCATGATCTAAGTGCCAGAAGTGTTTGTTGAGTTGTTACTACTTTTATGCCTTTTCAGTACACATTTTAAAAACAGACAATTCATGACTTTATACTAATATTTCAAATTCTGAGATTTTTTACTTACTTCTTTGATTTTATATTTTTATCTTATTTTTTTAACATCTTTATTGGAGTATTTTATATCACCTGGAAAATCAATGTTTCTACTAATATTACCAAATTACATATTTGTTTCATCATAAAATAATCATTTCAAGAATAGCAATACTAATATTACTGTGAAATGAAGACTGCCAAATGAAACAAGATTTACAGGCATTGCATCTAGTTAACCTGTAAATATGTCAGTGTGTATTACATAAGAACAAAAATATTTTTGTATAACCACAGTTTAATGATCCAAATTTTAAATTATATCTTTGTCTGGTTTTGAACTTACATTAAAATTTCAATAATATTTTCAGAGCTATTTTTTCATAATAGATGCATAAAAAAAGCACTTGATAAAACTAAACATTCATTCTTGAGAAAAACTCTCAACAAATTAGTAACAGAAGGAACTCACTCCACCTCATAAATGTCATATACAAGAAAAAAAACTATAGTTAACATTATACTTAACAGTGAATCATTAAGTCATTTCCCTTAAAATTCTCTGGCAAAAGTATCAAATGACATATGCACCAGGCTATTCATTGCAGCATTTTTGTTGCTGTTACAGCAAAAGACAGAAGGAAAAATAAGACAATTGCTTATAAAAAGGAAGCTGGTGAAGTAAACAAAGTCAATCACAGTGGTGTGTTCTGTGGATATAAAAGATAATAAAAGAGATCGCATTTTGATGTCCAATGTCTGGTTACTCTCTAGTTCTCTCAAATCATTAAAAACAAATTTTTTTCCAGGTTTTATAATTGTCATCTGCTGGAATATTAGTTCACCTGGAGGATGGAAGGTGGAAGTTCTGGTTATTGCTAATATATCTTTGGACACATTCCTGAGATTATTGTGTCAAAGGGTAAATGCATATGCAATTTTAGTAGATTTATTTTAGTTATTATACTTACCTGTTTGATTATTTGATTAATATTTGTCTCTTCCTTAAACTTTAAGCTTTGACTCAATGCAGATTGTTTATTTTTCCTCAGTATTCTCCTCCCATTATCTGGCACAAAGTTGGCACAGGGTATATATTTGCTATGACATTGTTATTAAAAGAGTGAGGTTTTCATTATGATAGAAAGTATAACAAAAATAGTTGTTATATTTTTATATCCAGCTCATCATAAATAATGTTCGTATTATCAATAAAGAAGTCAAAGTTTTATGTTTTGTTTTTATGTTTTCATCCTATGGTTAATTTTGATTTAAATTCTGTAAAAGCTGTGTGGTAAAGGATGAATTCATTTTTTAAAATAATGTTCATTTGTTGTAGCATTATTCATTGAAATATTTTCCTTTCCTCATTTAATTGCCTTGGCATTTTTGAATTTCTGGGAGAAAACACAAGAAAATTTTAATGACCTTGGGTAAGACAAATATTTTTGCTTTTCAAGAGACACTGTTACAGAAATAAAAATGCAAGTCTCAGACTGGGAGAAAATATTTGCAAAACACATATCTGATGGAGGATTTGTATCTGGAATAGATAAAGAAGTCTTATAACTTAATAATAGGAAGACAACCTGTTATAAGAAGCATAATAATATGGCTGAATAGATTCTCCCACTCCTCTGTGGTACACACACCCTGCATATTCACCTCTGAGTGTAGGCAGAACCTGTGAATATGGCGGACTTCGCTTTCATAATTAAGTTACTTGTCAGCTGACTTTGAGCTAATCTAAAAGGGATATTATCTTGAGTCACCTACATTGCAGGAGCAGGAGGGCTGCTGGCCTGGAAGAAAGCAAACAACCATGTGTGAATGGCCTATGGAGAGGCTATGGAGCTAGGTTTTTTTTTTTTTTTTTTTTTTTTGCACTACTCGGGCCTCTCACTGTTGTGGCCTACTCCCGTTGTGGAGCACAGGCTCCGGACACGCAGGCTCAGCGGCCATGGCTCACGGGCCCAGCCGCTCCGCGGCATGTGGGATCTTCCCCGACCGGAGCACTAACCCGTATACCCTGCATCGGCAGGCGGACTCTCAACCACTGCGCCACCAGGGAAGCCCCTGGAGCTAGGTTTTGAGGGTAGCCTTAGAGCTCAGGGCACTCTTTGGGCAACAGCCAGCAAAAAATATGGGGATGTCAGTCCTACAACCACAATGAACTGAATTCTGGCAACAACCTGAATGGGCTTGGAAGAGGCACTGGACTGACTCTAGCTGATTCCACAACATTGAAGACACCTTGATTTCAGTCTTTTGAGTCTGTTAAGAGCAGAGGACTTGGCTAAACAACACAGACTCCTGAGCACTGAAAGCTGTGAGATAATAAACCTGCATTGTTATAAGCCATTGAGATTGTGGCCATTTGTTATGCACAAGAAAACACTATTATACAACCTAATTTTAAAATGTGAAAAACCCACTTTTGAATGTGAGCTGGACTTAATGATTCATTTTCAAAGACTAGAGTATGGAAAAGGGAAAATAGTAACTTTATAGAGGAGAAATTTTGCTTAACTATTACCTTAAGTGATCAAGGTTAAAACCAAGTAATAACTCACATTGATATTATGGATCCCTGATAAAATATGATTAGAAGGGCATTTCAACAGTATTTGTCTCTAAAACCCACAATCCTAATCTAGTCATGAAGAAAATACCAGACAAAACCATAACTGGTGAACATTTTTTTTTTCCAGCAGTACACGGGCCTCTCACTGTTGTGGCCTCTCCCGTTGCGGAGCACAGGCTCCAAATACACAGGCTCAGCGGCCATGGCTCACGGGCCCAGCTGCTCCGTGGCACATGGGTTCCTCCCGGACCGGGGCATGAACCTGTATCCTCTGCATTGGCACGCGGACTCTCAACCACTGCGCCACCAGGGAAACCCAACTGGTGAACATTTTATAAAATATCTGGTGAAGATTCCATGAGACTGTCCAGGTCATCAAAGAAATGAGTGAGAAACTACTACACACCAAAAGAAACTAAGGATACATGGTGCTTAAATGCAATGTGATATCCTGGATTTAATACTGAGCTAGAAAAAAGAGATTGGTGGGAAACCTGATAAAATTCAAAAGAAGTCTGAAGTTAATTAATAGTAATGCATCAATTTTTTTTTTTTTTTAGTTTTGAGAAGTAATGTAATTGATAAAATTAGGTGAAAGTGAGTGAGAGCAATATGGGAATTCTCTGTATTATCTTTGCAATTTTTCTGTAAATGTAAAATTGTTCCAAAATAAAAATGTTTATTCAAAAACATAAACTAAGAATATAATAAAATTTATGAAATGTCTAAGTTCAAAATAGTGCTAAAGAAGGAGATTTGAGGTGGGCCAGAAAGGAGAGTAAGAGGTAATGAGAGGAATAGAATATTAAAATGTAGGCTAACTGCATTGCAAAATAACCTGACATAGCCTGTTCTCTATTGATAATTAACAATTTCAAAGATTATTCAATGTGACACTGTGAAGAAATTTTCTGTAGTCCATTGACTTTTAAATGAGGTTTTACTTCTACTTTGTGACTTCTGATTACAGGAACCTTTATCATGTCATTTTGAGATACATTTTATTTGCCATAGTGTTTTCAATGAATTATAGTTTCTTTGGAAAAAAATCCATAAAGTTAGGAATAACAAAGAAAAATTGGGTAAAAATTTGAATAAACACTTCATAGAATAACATTTATGGATGGCATAATGGCACATGAAAAGTTTCTCAACATCACTGATCTTTAGGGAAATGTAAATTAAAATATTGGGATATAATTACATATCCACTGAATGGCTAAAACTAAAAGACTGACCATATCAAGTGTTGACAAAGATGTGGATCATATAGTGCTGGGGAGAATGAAAATGATACAGTCACTTTGAGAAACCATTTGACAGTTTCATAAAAAGTTAGCAATATGCCTATCATACAATCCAGGAACTTGACTCTGAATTTTCACCCAAGAGAACTGAAACATATGTCCATACCAAGATTTGTACAAGAATGTTCATAGTACCTTTATTTATAATAGCCAAAAATAGAAATAACCCAATGTCCATACACAGGGGAGTGGGTAAATAAATTTTGGTCTATCCACACAATGGAATAAGTACTCAGCAATTAAAAACAGGATGAACTATTGACACATGCAACAATAGATGAAACGCAAATAATTATGCTGAGAGAAAGAATCCAGACCAAAAAAAGTGCATGTTGTATGATTCCATTTATATAAACCTATAGAAATGCTAACCAATCTGTAAGGACAGATAGTGGAACAGTGGTTACCTGCATATGGGGCAGGGAGTGTTAGTGGTATGGGATTACAAAGTGACAAGAGAAAACTTTTGAATGTGATGGAGATGTTTATCTTAACTGTGATGGTTTCACAAGTGTATACATAAGGCAAAACTCATCAAATTGTCCAATTAAATCTGAGCCATTTATTGTATATCTATTATAGTTGAATAAAATTGTAAAAAGAAAAAATGTCATAAAAATAAAGTCATGACCTAGCATCGGCTATCTTAACTCCCCTACAACTGCATGTGGGCTCTTCCAGACAACTGGCTCTTTGGAGGTGGCTGGTGCTATGGTATAAAATGAAAGCACCAATAATAGCAATTTTCCTAAATTCGTAAGTTATTATTTTTCTGGTATACACAGTCAAATTCTGAGAAAAATCAGTAAAATTTGTGTGTATTTTTTAAACTATACTTATTTTTAAAAATCCTTAAACTGTAGGATTTTGTGGCAAGATGTCAGTTCCATTTTTATAGTCCATTTTCTCTAGTCATAAGTGAAACTCCCCACTAAACTGTCAACTGGTAATAGGTTTCTCCAGACATTTCTATTATTAGAAAATTAACATGAGCATCACTAAAGGAGGAAGAGTGGGAGGGTTAATGTGAGGGAATCTTCTCTCTTCTTTTATGATGCATATTTGAAGTAAAGATTTCAGTCTTCTGATGTGTTAATCTAACATCTTTCCCTCCTACTCACCAGCATCAAAGTTATTAATAAAATATTCAAGAGTAAGGAAATAGGTGCTACAATTGAAATTCACTGTTATATCTGAACAGAAGAAAAGGCAGCAAATGGCAGAATGACTTTGAAGAAAAAAATGAGCAGGAGGTTTGAAAAGTGTGAAAGATCTAGCAAGGCAGAAATAGAAAATAAACACAAATCATGTACAAATTAGTAGAAAAGATTTTAAATGTTTAAATTAAAAATGCAAACTATGATTTCTTCCACTAGATAAACCAGAATGTAAGCAAAAGGAAAGAGATAAATTTGGTCAAGTAAATGAAATTAGAAATGTGGCTGGGAGTGTTGGGGGGAGGGGAGCTAATGATAGTGCTATATTCCAGGTGTGATGTATTCCAGGTGTGTTTCACAGTTTTATTTTTTTATTTATTTTTTAATCTCACCAATCCAGCCAGACAAATATGGTGACTATTTTATAGTTACAGAATTGATACTTAGAGAATTTAAATTGCCCAAGTTCAAAGAATTGTTATACATTAGAATCAGGACTCAATTTAATCATTTTTCTACATAATTATATTATACTTATTTATAAATTCTATGGTTGATGGACATTTGAGTTAGTTACACATTTGTTATCGTGACTTGTGTTGCTATGGACACACGGAACATATATGCGCATGCTTTTGAGTATATACTATAGAAGTGGAATTGATGATAAGGTAAGAGATGCCACTTCAGTAGATATTGCCAAACAGTGATCCAAAGCAGTTTTAGTATTTACATCTCCACAATCAGTGCATGAGGGTTTCAGTTGCTCCATACCCTAGTCAATGCTTAGTATTTTCTAACTTTTCCTATTTAACAGTTCTGTTCTTTTTTCATTGTGATCTCACATGGCATTTATTTTTTTTCTATTGGGGTTGGCTACCTTTCTCTTATTGAGTGAGGGTAGTCTTTACATATTCTGGGTCCAAGTTCTTGTTAATATATGTACCACAGATATCTTCTCAAAGTTTTCATCTCACCATTGTACCCTTCTAAGGCTGTCTTTTGATGAACACTCTTCATTTTAGTTCAGTCTGAATTATCCTTTTGTTTTCCTTTTGTGCTAGGGATATTTTGTCCTGTTTAAGAAAATTTTACCTATCCCACACTCACATAAATATGCTATCATTCTCGAACAACATTTTAGGGCTTTAATGCTTTATTTTTTATATGTTAGATGTAAGATCATTCTGGAATTGATTTTGGTGTATGCTGTGAGGTAGGGATTAAGATTCATTTTTCCCATATGGCTGTACAAGTGATGCAGAAAAGCTTATTGAAAAGCCATGCCTTCCAAACTTCACTCTCGTTTCATCTTTGTCAAAATTCAAGAGTATGAGCTGTTTCTAGATTTCCTCTTACATTGTGTTGGTCTATTTATCTATCATTGTATCAATAAAATACTGTCTTGGTCATTGCCTTGATATTTGATATGAGATATCATGTTTTCTATCAATATGTCAGCTTTGCTTTTCTTCTTCAAGTTTATTGGTGCTTTACATTTCATATAACCGTATGAATCGGCAGGAGAGAATTATCAGGATTGCTAACCTTATGTAAGCTCTGAAAATTGTTATTACAGCTCTCTAGAAATTTTTTTTCTTCTTATCCCAGAAGTTGTTCTTGTCCAGCTCTGTGAAGCTTCACCCTACCTATACACAGATTGATATCCAGCCAAAGACTCACTTGGGCTATTTTACAGATATCTAGATATCTTCCTCTGCATAACTCCTTCCTTTCTGAAATTTGCCTCAAAGCTTCTAGACTCTCAGTGTGTTCAAATTGTATTCTCACACCTGTAAGATTGTCAGGCTCTGTTTGTGGTCCCTCTCCCTCTGCTGCGTTTTGGAAATTGCTCTTGACCCAAAGCCTGAGTGATGTTTCCTTTCTCCCAGGGATCACAGTCAGAGTTGCCTGTTTTGTAATGTCTGAAAATAGTTGTTTCTGTATTTTGCTCAGTTTCTAGATGTTAATGTTGGAAGGCTAATTCTGGATCATCTTACTATCTCTGGGGCAAAAGTAGAACTCTAACTGTATTTATTTTGAACATACACATCCTATATATATTTATTACCTGTTGTCTAGTCTGTTTTACATTAAAACTATGACTTCATGTTCTTAGAAGTGCACCAGCAGCCCACGGAGACACACTTTTGCAGCTTTAGTAGATTTTTTTCCAGAGTATAGTGAGTTGAACTTATAAGTGGTAGAAAGGCAATGTTTACATATTGCAAGCACTAATAGGAGTAAAGTCCTTGTGGTGATTGTACACCAGATAACAGCCTATGTATCAATTCTTAGTTGCCCTGTAGGTAAAAGAGAATGTTTCCTATCCAAAATTTTTTCCAGATAAACTTGTATCTTTCAATGGAAGACTAGCAAATCAGCTACATTAAGTTGTAACTATAAAGATTAAAAAGTACCCATATTAGAAATAAAACCCATGTATCTAATAAAAACACAACACAATTCTACAATATGCATATTCCATTTAAATAATCCATTCTTCTAAATTGGAATGTCTCTAGAATGCTGAAATTGGCTCTGTGTTTTCCTTGTATGTACTCAGTGAATTTTTACATTTTTAACAAATTAAAAAGTCAAGTAATCTTTGAGATACTGGCTTATTTTCACTCCAGTATATTAGCCTTTTTCCATATGTCTATAAATTCAAAAATTCAGTATTAAATAAAAAATCATTTTTTATTCATTTGTTGTTACTTTTTTCAATGAATGTAATAATTTTCTACAAAGAGCACATTGAATTGAATAACTATTTCTATCAAAGATTTTCCTTATGAGAGAGATTTCTTTAATTGTATTGACTCTAGTTAGTTTCAATTGTGAATACTGATTTAAAAGGTACTGTTTTAAGATATACTTATGTGGTAAGAACAGTACATGCTGAAACAAACCAAGAGATCCATGTTGATGTTTTCTTCCAAGTAGCATGGACGTTTAACCACACTGAAAACTATTCTAGGAAAATTCTACACTCAAATAATATTGCTGAAGAGCTTGGCTAAAGAATTATAGGTCTTCAACCAGTCCCCAAATTACACAATGTGGCAAGAACATTGCGCTTTTTTGAAACGATCACTACACAGGCATGTATTTCATTTTTTTTTGTCCAGAATAAAGATGAAGCCTTCTTCCTGATCATTGAGCCTTTGCTATTTTACTCAGACTTTACTCTCCAACTGACAGCATGTGTAAATATGATGTTAAAGAGATTATAATAAGCATTTCATTAGACTACTATCAAAGTATTAAAGTATTCAAGCAATGTGAATAGACATGTTTTTATCATCTTTTAGATTCTTCTGATCATTTGGGAAATATTACTTGTCACTATTAAATAACTAATTGTAGAGAAAATGATAATCTAGAGACTGTTAAATAGAAAAAAGAAAGATTTGACTAAATGAGGTGATTCACATGAAGACACTATTCATGTGTGCCATATTTTCATATTCTCTGTATATCTACATTATGCATAACAACAGAAAATTAAATCCGATTATACACACATATGCACACATATATATGTGTGTGTGTGTGTATATATATATATATATATATATACACACACACACACACACACACATACCTACATACATAACTACAATTTGGTAGACATCAATAGCACATGGAGGTATCTTGTGAAACATTGGCATTTAACATAGCGGCTTATAGCGCAAAAACTGCACTGTGCAAACATTAATACAGCCTGCCATTTGCCAAGGGAAATACTTTTGTAAGGCTCATTAATTTAATTGGTCCCTGTCATCTAGTTAAAAGGAAAAGAGAAGAGCATTTTCTGACACAGCCAAAGGCGGTTAAAAGTTCTATTAGGTTGTGCAGTACTTGAGAAGTTTTCAAGTTAAGAAGGAAATTGAATTCGGCACTTGGTACCACCTGCCTCCCCCCGTCCCCCGCTCCACCCCCATGTCTTAGGTGGTGAATCATAAAATTTTTAACTAGAACAGACCTGGAACTCTTAAACATCAAGAGCTAGCACTAATTAATCTCTTCCTTTTAATTGCATGAAAACATATTTTATCTCTTGAGATATAACTGTGGTTTGTATCAGTTCCACTGAGATGTTCTCCTAACACTTCTCTGCGCTCCTAGCCTAAGAATCAATGTGGATGCCTCCCCCTGCCTCCCACTGAGGGTCTTTTGAAAATTCAAATGTTTCTTCTTCATTCACTCTCTGATTTCAGTGGCACATTGTACCCCTCTCCACCCTGACACATTAGAGACAAAGAAAGCCTAATTAACTTTTTCCTCTGCTTCTGGTCACCACTCATTAAACTCCTGTGCATTTTGCAAACAGTTGTTTGAGTGCTTCAGGGAAGGCTCTCTTGAGTGAGCCTCTGTGGAGGAGGAGGTACAGCAGCTGTCCTGGGCAGTATTTGTCATCCCAGTTGTAGGACATGAAAGTCCTTCCAAAGGAATCTGGGATCCTCTTACCTCAGTCTGTGTCTCCTTGAGGTTCAGCCTCATGCCAGGGATTCACATCCACCTCCAGTGCCCTAAAGTGCTCTTTGCACTTTCCATTCAGTTTCTGAATCATAATCTTTTTGTTTTTTTATCAGCATGATCATCATTACTTCCTAGAATAGGAATCAGCAAACTACAGCCATGGCCCAAATCCTGACACCATCTGTGTACAGCCCAAAAGCTAGGAATGTTTTTTACACTTTTCAACAGTTGAAAAAAATCAAAAGAACAATTCATTACACATGAAAAGGATAGAAATTTCAAATTTCAATGCCCATAAATAAAGTTGTATTGGAGCGCAACCATGCTCATTTGTTGATGTGCTGTTTGTGGCTCCTTTCATGTTTAAGGGCAGAGTTGAGCAGTTACAACAGAGACTATATGGCCCACCAGTCCCTAAAATAATTTTTTCCTGGCCCTTTTCAGAGAGTTTACCAAACCCTATCCTAGAATATTGTTAGAACACAGGGATGGGAATTTTACGGTATGTTATTTCAGGCCTACCCTTTAGAAAATTAGAGGTTTGGTATGGTGAACAGAGTTCCCCAAGAACCACCTGGGATTGAAATGGAGGAAATAATGAGCCTGCACAGAAAGCTAGAGTTCCAATTCTCTTAACAGAAGTGACTCAACAATAATTTACTCAATCACACCTGCTTCTCTCTTCTCAACCTCATCATGTGCATGGTTATGGAGCCGAAACATTGATTCGGCCCCTAATATGTGTGTCCTGCTGGGATAGGTTATTAAACTTTCAGTGCTTTGTTTTCTTCATCTCTAAAATGAAATCTTTGAAGTAAACAGTGTCTTTGGTTCTTCTTCTTGCTTCAAAATTTTATGATTGTACTAATTTTACAATGAATACCAACCTTCAAAATTTTAAGTTTCAAACTAATTGTTGAATTCAAGTTGCAAACATTTGAAAAAAGATAACTTTGTCACAGTTAAGCAGTTCATACTCTGAAAATTTTGTTTCATCTCTAAAATACCTCTTCCATCCCAAACCACCTGGCACAGTTCAACATGAAACCTTAGTCTCAGGGAGAACCCAACACCCTGAAACCCAACGTAGCTTAAACCAGATCCGTACAAGCCTGCTGTCCGTGGAATTTGTGTATCTCTCAAGGATTCCTGCTGCAGAGGGTAAGTGAGGCCACTGAACTTTTCCCCATACACAATCTGTCCCTAATGCTATTAGGCCGAAGTTTGTATTCTACTTTCTAAATCAGTTAAGACTTGTAGCAAAATTAGAAAAATAAATGTTGTGGTTAATTGCCCTCATTAAGAGAACACTGACAGCTCCCCCGGGTCACTAGAGCAGTTTCCTTCACATTAGAAATGCTTTATCCCTCAAGTGAAAATACAGGCTGTTCTACTGAGACACTCAAGCTGTACCCTATTCCAGGATACCATGGACTCTTAAAATGTAGTAAGCAACTGCTCCACTTGAAAGGACATGCTGAGTCCTCCTTTCAGAGAGTGCCATCTGCAAGATGTTCTTCTGCTTTGTTTACGGGTCCCTGTTGAAAATGTACCTGCATGGGCGGTTATCAAGTCCTTTTGGTTCAGCAGATGGTCTCTCTACTGTAAACTACACTTTCCCAGAGACCGGCTGCACCCTATTTTTTTTCTCTTGTTTGCAATCGAAAGTTGACTTAGTCATTCAACTCGTTCTTTGTTGATTAGCTGTAGACTTACAAGCTTGTCTTGAATTATTCAAATGGATTTTCTTTTTTGTTATAAAACTCACCGGTGGTAGAAAAGTTCAATCCAACATCAAATACCAACTGCTGACCCTTTAAGGATGCTCTCTTTGGGCTCCTTGTATTCATGCTTCTCTGCAGGTGAGGCTGCACCTGCACCTTAATTGTTCAGAATACTTGGGTGACTGGTCTATTTTGAAATTTCTCTCCAGGAAAAGCAATTGCACCACCAGCCTGGATAATCTCTCCCATGATTTTACAGTCCTTACAACCAAGGAAAATTTAGCTTTCTCTGCTCATTCAGTAAAAGGCTACAGTTTTTCTTTTCTTAGTCTACCCAAATTGCCTCTATCCAAACTGGGCAATGTCATGGTTTTTATCACAACTTGGACTGCTCTAAATAGAAATTCTTTCCTCAGTTAAATATCAAATGTGAGGGCTTCCCTGGTGGCGCAGTGGTTGAGAGTCCACCTGCCGATGCAGGGGACACGGGTTCGTGCCCCGGTCTGGGAAGATCCCACATGCTGCGGAGCGGCTGGGCCCGTGAGCCATGGCCACTGAGCCTGCGCGTCCGGAGCCTGTGCTCCGCAACGGGAGAGGCCACGCCAGTGAGAGGCCCGCGTACCGCAAAAAAAAAAAAAAAAAAAAAAAAAAAAAATCAAATGTGAGATAAATGTTGATCGTTTCTATGATTGTCTGTCAGGCATTACTTGAGATAGTTATGCTTGATAGCCATTATAAGGAAATGTAAAATCAGGGGCAACCTTTCTCCCTGCTAACAATTAAGACAGAATGGCTTTGAATGGCCAGACATCTGCTTGGTGCTGTTCTTATTCTTCTTTCAAGTTTCTGGAATTTCCTTAGAACATCTCTGTCAAATCCTAAGAAATGATTCCTTAATTATAAATAGAGCCCTCTGTAAACAAAACCCAGGTGGAAATGATGAAGAATTCTTGTTTTCCCATCTGCTATATAAATTTAGGACTTTAAAGATTTGGTCTGGAGAATTCAGAGTTTCCTATGGACCACTTGGAATTAAAATGGTGTGATAAGGAACCTGGACAAAAAGCTGAAGTTCTAATTTCCCCCAGTAATGATACTTCAAATGAACTATACTTGCCCATCCTCACTGCTCTCTCCTCAAATTCATTATGTGGGTGGTTAGGGATGTGGAATGGAATTAATGTGAAAATAGTGGAGGAAATTTACTTGAAACTGTTCCTGAAATTCAACTATGCTATATAGCCAATAAGATCACTTAAAGTTTTATTCAAGAAAGCTCAGTAATTGTCCAGATAACTGCCTTGAAAGAATTTTGGGTATGACAACAGGGAGGGGAGCTCAGGCTGAGCCCAGATGACTTCCTACATAGAGAAGACAGAGCTGAGAGTTCACAGAGATCAAGAAAATGAGAGCTGTCAGGACAGATTAGCAGAGAGAAAAGTGCTGTACAGAGAAAGAACTCCAACAACCTTCAGAGACTCCCCGTTGAATATTCTGCAAAGTGCTAATCACCACATGTGTGTAAGAAAAGTGCTCAAGGCCCAAGAAAATGCCATCCTAAAAGATTAGAAGAATTAATATCCAGCACTTACACAGGGTTGGGAATATTGCCTGTGTGAGCAACCATAGAAACTCATAGTTTATGGGGCTTGAGTAAAGAACTAAGGTCTTGTGTTAGTAGAAGGGAATGATTAGCCCTAGTCTAAACTTCACTCTCATCCCACGAAACAAATCTTAAAAGCAAGATCCAAAAGGAGCAAACAGTTCTCAGAATTATATTTCATGTCTGCAAAAAGTTAGGTAGAGTTATGGTAGATATGAAAAAGATCAAAACTGAAGTTCTAGAGATAAAACTACAACGTGTGAGATGAAAAATACACTGGATGAGATTAACAGTGATTAGACATTGTTGGAGAAAGGATTATTGCATTTGAGACATAAGAATAGAAATTATCATATATATATATATTATATATCATGTATATAATTATCTCATATATATAATGGAAAGTTACTCAGCCATAAAAAATGAAATCTTGCTATTTGTGACAACATAGAGGGTATTATTCTTAGTGAAATATGTCAGACAGAGAAAGAAAGATACTGTATGTTTTCACTTATATGTGGAATCTAAAAGACAAAATAAACAAATATAACAAAACAGACTCACAGATACAGAGAGCAAACTAGCAGTTACCAGAGGGGAAAGGAGAGGGGGGATAGGTGAATGGGATTAAGAGGTACCAGTTATAAAATAAACAAATTATAAGATATAATGTACAGCACAGGGAATATATTCAATATTTTATAATCATTTTTGTATGGAGTATAATCTTTAAAAATGCCAAATTACTCTGTTGTACAGTTGAAGCTAATAAAATATTGTAAGTCAACTATACCTCAGTAAAAATAAAATACGGAAAAATATATATTATGTTAAAACTATCATTACTCAAAAGAAAGTTTAAGAGGTGACATTAGGGACTTCCCTGGTGGCGCAGTGGTTGACAGTCCGTCTGCCGATGCAGGGGACACGGGTTCGTGCCCCGGTCCAGGAAGATCCCACGTGCTGCGGAGCGGCTGGGCCCGTGAGCCATGGCCACTGAGCCTGCGTGTCCGGAGCCTGTGCTCCGCAACGGGAGAGGCCACGGCAGTGAGAGGCCCACGTACTGCAAAAAAAAAAAAAAAAAAAAAAAAATAGAGGTGACATTAACATCAGAAAAAGTGAAGTTAACAACAGAATACTACCAATAATTTTCAAAAGTCTTTTTATAATGAAAAAGAAGTCAATTCATTAAAAGAGTGTAACAGTACTAAACACTTTTGCATCTAATAAAAGAGCTTCAAAATACATGAAAAAATTGATAAAACTGCAAGGACAATGTTCAAATTAACAATTAGATTCAGAAGCTTCACTGCACCTCTCAATAATTGATAGAACAAGTAGAAAATCAGAAAGGAAATAGGAAAGCTGCACAATGCCATCAACCTGACTGACATTTATACAAATCCACCCCAAAACTGTAGAATAACATTTTAAAGTGCCTATTGATCAAAATAAATGACATTTTGAGCCATAAAGCACATCTCAATAAATTTGAAAAGATTAAAATACAGATTTAAGTAATACAGACTATTTTCCCTACCCATAATGATATTGTTAAAAATCAATAACAGAAAGATCTCCGGAAAAATCATCATTGAGAAACTAAAAATCACATTTTAAAATGACCCATGATCAAAGAAGAATTTTTAAAAAGGTAATTTAAGTGTTTTGAATTGAATGAGAATAAAAATATAGTATGTGAAAATTTGTGGCATTCCTCTAAAGCAGGGTATATGCTAACATTTAGAGCAGCAAACACCTATATCAGAAAAAAAGAAAAGTGTCAAATCAATAACCCCAGCTTCTAACTTCACAAATTACAAAAAAAATATTAAAAACAGATAAGAAGAGGAAAGAATAAAATAAAGACAAGAACAACAATAAATAAAATACAAACCAGAGCAACAATAGAGGAAATCAATGAAACCTAAAGCTGGTTCTTTCAGGAAATCAATCAAATTGTAAACTTCTAGCCAGAATGATTAAGGGGAAAAACAAGAGAAGATACAGTTGCTAATATCAAGAATGAGAGAGGCGATATCAACAGATTCTAAAAGTATCAAAAGAATAATAAGAAAATATTGTGAGCACCTTTATGCCAATAAATTTGAAGATTTAGACGGAATGCACAAATTCCTTGGAGTACATACATTAGCCAATCTCATTTAAGAAGAAATTGGGGGCTTCCCTGGTGGTGCAGTGGTTGAGAGTCCGCCTGCCGATGCAGGGGACACGGGTTCGTGCCCCGGTCCGGGAGGATCCCACATGCCGCGGAGCAGCTGGGCCTGTGAGCCGTGGCCGCTTAGCCTACGCGTCCGGAGCCTGTGCTCCGCAGTGGGAGAGGCCACAACAGTGAGAGGCCTGTGTACCGCAAAAAAAAAAAAAAAAAGAAGAAATTGATTAGTTAAATAGCTATATATCTATTAAAGAAATTAAATGCGTAGTAAAAATCCTTCTCACAGGAAAACCTATGGGCACAGATGCTTTCACTGGTAAATGCATCAAGTGTTAAAGAAAGAAAGAATAGTAATTCTGCATAAATTTTTCCAGAAAATTTATGAAGAAGAAATCTTTCCAACCCACTGTATGCTATCAATATGACCCTAATATGAAAAACAGGTAAAAACATTACAAGAAAAGAAAGGTATAGACCAATGTCTGTCATGAACATGGATGCAAACTTTTAAAAACAATTTAGCAAATTACTCTATACATATTAAGAAAGGTTAACATACTGTGACCAAGTGAGATTTATCCCAGAATCCAAGGCTAATTCAATGTTCCCAAATCAACCAATTTATTTCACCTTATGTATTTGTTTTCTAATGCTGCCTAATAAATTTAATAAACTTAGCCATTTCAAACAGCACCCATTTGGGCTTCCCTCATGGTGCAGTGGTTGAGAGTCTGCCTGCCAATGCAGGGGACACGGGTTCGTGCCCCCGTCCGGGAAGATCCCACATTCCGTGGAGAGGCTGGGCCCGTGAGCCATGGCCGCTGAGCCTGTGCGTCCGGAGACTGTGCTCCGCAACGGGAGAGGCCACAGCGTTGAGAGGCCCGCGTACCACAAAAAAAAACCCACAAAAAAAAACAAAAAATAAAACAGCACCCATTTACTAATGTGTATTCAGTAGGTCAGAAGTCCAGCATGGTGTGGCAAAGCTCTATGCTCAGGTTAACACAAGGATGATCTAGACATGTTGGGTGGTCTGAGTTCTTATCTGGAGGTTCTGATCCCACAGTTCTTGTTGTCAGAATTTATTTCCTTGTGGCTATAGGTCTGAGGTCCCTGTTTCAGTCTGGCTTCAATCAGCTTCCAAAGATGACTCATATTCCTTACATATGTCTCCTTTCACCTTCCAGCCAGTGACAGCAAGTCAAACCCTTTCATGCTTCAAACCTCTGATTTCCTCTTCTGCAACCAGTTGGAAGAAGCTCACCTTTCAATGGTCTTAAGTGATAATCTCCCTTTCTTAAGTCAGACGTGCCATGAGAAGAACATAATCAGAGGAATAAAATCCTTTATATTCACAACCCTCAGGATCATGCAGGGCATCTACACTGGAGAAGAGGGTGGGAGAACATCTTGGGGAACATACTAGAGTCCTACGTATATCATCATATTAACAACTTAAAGAAGAAAAATCACAATAGATGGAGAAAAGGCATCTTACAAAATCAATCATCCATTCCTGATTTAAAAACTCTCATCAAATTAGGTATAGAAGAGCACTTACTCAATCTGATAAAAATAATCTGTAACATCCTAAATAATAGTAAAGCAGTGAATGCTTTCTCCCTATTATTTACTAAATTGTGCCTCCCCGCCCCCAAATTTATATGTTGAAGTCCCTAATCCGCAGTATCTCAGAATGTAACTGCATCTGAAGATAGGGCCTTTAAGGAGACACACGAGGATGCAGGAGCACAGAGAAGACACAGCAAGAAAACAAGAAGATAGCCATCTGCAAGCCAAGGAGAGAGGCCTTAGGAGAAAGCAAATATTCCAACACCTTGATTTCGGACTTCCAGGCTCCAGAACTGTGAGAAGTAAATTTCTGTTGTTTAACCCACCTAGTCTGTGGTATTTTGCTATGGCAGCCTAGGAAACTAATACACTCACTAAGACAGAAATAAGCCAAGGATGTTTGTTGGAATATATATATATATTCCAAATGTCAAGACTCAATGACTCAATATTGTCAAGATGCCATTTCCCCCTATTTAAGCTATAAATTCCATGCAATTCCAGTCAAATACCAGCAGCCTTGTTTTGTGAAAGTTTACACACAGATTCTAAAATTTTTTTTTAAGCATCTTTATTGGAGTATAATTGCTTTAAATGGTGTGTTAGTTTCTGTTTTATAACAAAGTGGATCAGCTATACATATACATATGTCCCCGTATCTCTTCCCTCTTGCGTCTGCCTCCCTCCCACCCTCCCTATCCCACCCCTCTAGGTGGTCACAAAGCACCAAGCTGATCTCCCTGTTCTATGCGGCTGCTTCCCACTATCTATCTATTTTACATTTGGTAGTGTATATATGTCCATGCCACTCTTTCACTTCATCCCAGTTTACCCTTCCCCCTCCCCATGCCCTCAAGTCCATTCTCTACATCTGCGTCTTTATTCCTGTCCTGACCCTAAGTTCTTCAGAACCATTTTTTTATTTTAGACTCCATATATACGTGTTAGCATACGGTTTTTGCTTTTCTCTTTCTGACTTACTTCACTCTGCATGACAGACTCTACGTCCATCCACCTCACTACAAATAACTCAATTTCGTTTCTTTTTATCTAGAAAAGTAAAGAAAGTATAATAGGCAACACAACTCTGAAAAACCAAACAAAGGAACAAGCAAACAAGAACAAAGTTGAAAGACACACAATATCTGATTTCAAAAAAATATTATAAAGCTTCAGTAATCAAGACACTGTTTTAGTGGCATAATGGTTGACAAGCAGATCAACATTTGTCATTTCTCTTTAGTGTTTTTCCAGCCTCAGGTAACAGTCTTCTTGTTCCTTGCCTGCCTCTGCCTCCTGCCCTATCCCAAGGCCAATATGTCACATGTGTTAGAATTTCATATTGGCAATAGTTCAATAAAGGAATATCTTGAGAGTAAAGCAAGTGAGCAGTGAGAAAGTTTATGAGAACTTCCAGGAAATATGTTTCTTTTTGAAAAAAACACAAATTTATTTAAAAAAAAATACAAAAATAACTCAGCCAACACAGAAGAGTTTAAAATAGAGAAAAAGAAAGAAAAAGGGAATAGCTTCCTAAATCAGATCACCCAGAGAATGAGCACTGTTAATATTTTACAAACTTTATTCCAGATATAGATCTCTTACATGCATTTGAAAGGTTAGATGTATGAAATCATTTTACAAAAATTACATGATAATATGTATGATTCTTAAAAGGACATTATCAGCTGTAATTTCATTTGACTTTAAAGTGGAAAATAAACAGAATTTCTTTTAAGTTTTACGTTTAAAGAGTTTCAATTATCAGTAGCAGTCACTTTTACCACATTTGCTTTTGTTTTTATTTCTCTTAACTTGTATTTCACTTTCTCTTTGGCTGAACATCAGATTAGAGACTTTTTTTCCTCTAAAATTGCTCATGATTACTTAAATGTTGCCTTTTATTTAAAGGATAGCTTGACTGGTATACATTTTTCAAATCACTTTTTTAATGAAACTTTTTTGTTGTGGTTATTAATATAATTTTTTTATTAATGGAGTTCAGAACTTCCTTAGACTATCTTGCTACTCTTTTTATCTGCATCATTCTCTCCTCGAAGACCATCTTTGCCTCTCCTATCTACAGATTTGTCTCTTTTTTATACTAGGAGAGTTTCCTACTATTATGTCTCATACTGTCATTACTTGTATGTACCATTTGTGAACTTCTTAACATCCAACCACCTTATTGAAAATCATTTTATATTTATGTTCATTGCCTTTCCATAGCACTTACTTCTTCTAACTTATCGTATTCCTGGCATGTTTATTATACTTTTTTTCTTATTTCTACTGCAGTTTTCATCTCTATAAAGATTCTATATATAATTTTTCCATTATTTCCTCATTTCTGCTGGTTTACTTTTCATTCCCATAACATATCTTACTTTCTTGAGGACTTTCTAAATGATGAACATGAATATTTTTACAGTTTATTTAATATTGAAGAGATTTATTTGCTTCTTACTCTGTTTCCTTTGTAAATTACTTTCATGATATATGTTCTTCTTTGGCCTTCTGCTAAGTCACCTTCTCATGTCAATGATTTTTTTCATACTCTGTTACATTAAAATCCATTGGTCGTACTTACATTTTCAAAGGATGCTTTACCCATGTGTAAATTTGCAACATCATGTAATGGTCATTTGGAAATTAGTGATTTCTTGAGTAATGTAGATCTTGTAAAAGTTGCCAGATTTTATTAGCTAGTATCAAAGAGCTAAGATACATTAATATCATCAGCAGACTCATCAGAAAGGTCTTTGAATACTTAGAAGCTGTTGAGCTCAAAAGTGGTGAATATAATTTTTCCAAAATTTGGAATTTGACATGAAAGCTTGAATTTTATCATTAACTACAAATGCTGTCAATTGTTTTCCTGTATGTAACAGGCTCACTTTCATCATTTTTGACAAAATATCTGTCAAACACTCATGTCTGAATAATTATAGTTTGTCAGTCTTTCAAATAAAATGATGTATGTGAAAAAAGCAAGTAGTTCATTTTGCAAGTGAAACGATGACACAAGTGTTTTTCCTGGGGACAGCCATCCTTCGGCATGTACCAGATATACTTTATGCAGAAGTCCCATTTCCTTAAACAGAATATTTTTTAAAAACATGTAAATAAGAGTTGAAATTTAATAAAGTTAATTTGTACTGCTCTTAGTGTGAATATTCTTAGGTGAGAATTGCTTCTTTTCTCAGTGCTGTAGCCATGAAAATATGATGACTGTGGGTTCACTTTGGTGCCACTGCCTTGATTCATGCTAAGCCACCAGCAGTTTTACCCACCATTGCTTTTTCATCATCATTGCAAATATCAACACAGCAAGAAGGCAAATGACATCTCAGTATGTTATAAAGGCAGTTTTGACTTTGTGTACCATTGAGAAGACCTCCGGGAACCCCAGGACTCTGGGAACATCTTTAAGAACTACTGGCTTAGGTAAAGTTGTGCAAGAAATAAATCAAACTGTTATCAACGATTGCCTCATGGTGGTGGCATTAAGAGTAAAAGGAGTCAATCTAGCAGCACATCTCTGTTTTTAATTTTTTCAATGCTTATATTACTTTAAAAATTATGTTAAAGACTCAATAAAGAGAAATAATAAGAAAAATAATTATCATTGTAATTATCACCAGTAATTTGGTCCAGGTCAAAACATAATTATATTCCAACTATGCTGATGCCTGCTTTAAGGTGACCTCTATTTTTAAAATAATTATCTAATAGTTAATCAGTGCTTAGAAAAAGATAGGGAATTTATGATTTTGCTTTCAATATATATATATTTTTTACTTGGGATAAATGCTTCATTGATTTATATAGTATAAAATTCAACAAATGAACTAATTTAACTTGTTGGCAAAATCAGAAGTATGATTTGAGTCTTCTAATCATCAGCGTTTAAGTCAATATACAGGTAAACTCTTAATTTAATCCTTTAGAAAGTCACATATTTAAAATAGCTTGCTCCAGAGATAAGTTAATGACTTTTACCAAAGTATGCAATAAGGTGAAAAAAATGTTAAGTCCCCTATGACTGTTAAATATATGTCATTAGTCAACAGCCAGTTCCACTTTTTTTTTTAAACATCTTTATTGGAGTATAATTGCTTTACAATGATGTGTTAGTTTCTGCATTATAACAAAGTGAATCAGCTATACATTTACATACAGCCCCATATCCCCTCCCTCTTGCTTCTCCCTCCCACCCTCCCTATCCCACCCCTCTAGGTGGTCACAAAGCACCGAGCTGATCTCCCCGTGCTATGCGGCTGCTTCTCACTAGCTATGTATTTTACATTTGGTAGTGTATATATGTCCATGTCACTCTCTCACTTTGTCCCAGCTTACCCTTCCCCCTACCTGTGTCCCCACTTTTAATGATTTCCCTGAGCTACACAAGCTAGTTGAATTGAGTGATTTAATCAGCACACTATTTCCTATTTTCTCATTTATGCATATTAACTGAGAATATAATTGCGCACATTATATGGAAACCCTTTCATGTCCTGAGAGGGTCAACAGTATTATTTCGAGCTTATTTGGCTTGAAGAAACCTGGGTTCTATCTGTTCTACATAAACTGATTAAATACCGTATGCTAACACATATATGCAATCTAAATTTTAATTGCATTTACTATATTCCTTATAGATTTTGTTCAGTGTAATTACACCAATTAAACTTATAACACACTTATTCACAGAAGGTGCTAAGAAAAAATGAATTAAGGAAAACTGTATTTTTCACTCACTTGATAGCATCTTGAGCTTTTTTAAGACTAGATTAGACATCATTACAATTAATTGAGTGTAATTAAAAGGTAAAGAGATGGTCTTACTGTGGTCATCCATTCACTAGGAAGTGCTGAGGCACTGATGACGGAAAAGCAATTAATGGGATATTTTCATGACATTTATCTCAATGGACACTCATCAGACTTATGGTTCCAAGAACTAACTTTTGTACTCAATGAGTGTTCAAATGTTAATTTGAAGGTTTGAGTAATATAATAAAGATGTGAAATTAAAAAAAAAATGATCCATCTCTCCTGTGCAGGGATTGGCAAACTTTTCTTATAGAGCCATGTAGTCTCTGTTGCAACAATTCAACTTTGCCATTGTAATGTGAAAGCAGCCATAGAGGATGCATAAAGGGCAGTGTTCCCAAGACAGAAACAGGCAGAAACAGGCACATAGCTCATGGCCATGGTTTGCCCAATACTATGTCCTCCAGACCTAAAGTTTAGAATAATGACTGTTATAAACAGTGTTCTTATAAGAAAACATGCCAAAAGCAAAAAGCAGACTTGCTTTTTATACTAAACCATATGTGACACATCACTGATAGTCCTGGAGGTACAAAAACTATCAAAGATTGGATTTATTTGTGGAACATCTAACACAAAAACCACTATTATATGTGGGTTTGTTTGAGTTTGTATATACTAAACAGAGTCATCAGAAATTTGAAAGAATAATGTATCGGTTTTCCTCTGTTTAGAAATTCATATATAACAAATGCTAGTCAAGACTGATCTCAGGTGGCCTCGGCCTGCAGTGGCTGGAAGCAGGATTTTGGTTCCCCGGCCAAAGATTGAAGTCAGGCCATGGCAGGGGGAGTGATGAATCCTAGCCTCTAAACCAGTGGCCGGTGACAAAACCCTGGCCCGTCAGCCGTGTAGAAATGAATTTCCACAGAGACGGAAAGTAGTGAAACAAGTAAAGTGTTTATTAGGAGGAAAAAGGGTACGTGTGGATAGACACACGGACGGACTCAGAGAAAGAGCCGCGCCCTTGTGGTAGTTTGAATCACTTACATGGGGCATTTCTTCCAGGTTTCCTCTGGTCATTAATCACCTTGCTTTGTCTGGCTCTGAGTTCATATTTGGTTTGTCTCAGGGTCCTCCCATGTGTGCATGTGCATCTCTTAACCAAGATGGATTCTAGTGAAGAGGCCTGTTGGATGGTTGACCTAACCTACTATGCCCCCCGAGGAGCCTTTCTGCACATGTATAGTTGAGAAGGTCTCCTTGATCTCGAGAATGAGGAATATGTGGTCCCTTTATCTCTTATGAGGGGAGGGTTCAGTTTCTCTGCCATGCCAGTACTGTTATCTTAAAGTGTCCACCAGAGGCAAAGCTATTTAACCTGTTCCTGTTGTTATTTTTATCTGGAAGTGTAAACAGGAGGCTGGCTGTAAACATCCAACCTGGAGCCCATCTACCTCCTGCCTCAAGACCATTCAAAAATTCTCTAATTATGAATCTGTGGTTACTTCCCTTATTATTTCCTGAGCAGCTAGTGAAATGCACACAAAGAAATTATTTATCTGGTCTTTATTTTAAGGGATTGATGTGGGAGGCTACTGAGATATCAATAAAAAATAGGAAAATGGCCTTCTTTCGTGACTGTAGTTTAGGGGATGGGAGCTGGAAGCTAAGACATCAGGAAAAGGATTTACCACTCTCCTGGGTTGAACCCCTTGCTGATCTGTTTTGGAATCTGGGAGAAAATTGTCCAAGCAGAACTACCATCTCCAAAGACCTTGCAGCCTCCAAACTGAAGAAGAAAATCTCTTCTAATTCAAATTCTGAGACCTTTGCCTTTCTCCCATGAAAGTCATTTGCACATGATTGATATGGCCTCACAACCCTGGGCCAGTCCTAACTTTCCTTTCACTCTTAGCCTAAGACCTCAGAATCACTTGCTTCCTATCAATGAAAAGTCTCTAGGGCAATAGATTTTTTCCTTCTTTGAAGGAGGTCACAAGAGCTATTGATATAGATATACTTTAGCTTCTTTTCTCAGCACAGAAAATTTTGCTTTCCATGCTAGGAATCCCTGTGTTATCCTTGTATTTGGAGAAAACACCCTTTGTAATCCAATCTTAAAGACACACACACATTATTTGCACATCAAATGAAGTAAAAGTAAAAGACTCTCCAGCTCTCCTATACCGCCTGCTCCCGGGAACACCCTATGACCTCACCCTACAATGTAATAATTAAGCTTCTAAAGCTATTATTCCCTGAAAAGGAAAAAAAAAGAAAAGCATGCCAACAAGAGTGTACTGAGTTTTGAGGATATAAGTGCTCTTACTAGCTGTTCATACATCTCCACTTGTTGGCAGAGATGAACAAAGTAATTGTAGACGCCTCGATCATTTTAGGCTTACTAAACTTACTTATTTACATGACAGGTCATCCAAAAAGGGTCATTCAGTTATTGATATATTTTTCCAGGTTCCATTGCTAACATAATTAGGGGTAATGTAAATTTGAGCAATTTTCCAAACCATAATTGATAGTGCACGACAATATACAGAGAAATAAAAGTCACAGTTTCCCTACATTGGTAGTCTAACACTCATTAAAGCAAGCAGCATGGAAACACTTACCACAAGCCAGGCACTGGGCGAGGGCTTCAAACAGAGGCTGTCTATCATTTAGTCTTTCATAGCCCCTATTTTTCAGATCAGAAACCGAAGCTGACAGAGGTTGAACCCCATCTTTGTTCACATAACCAGTCGGTGGGAGTTTCAGGATCTGTACTTGGGTGCGAGTGGTTCTGGTCATTGTACCATATTGCATATGCCTAGATTAAAATTTTGAAAGTGAATACACGGTTTAGAGTTCCAGGAGTATCCTTTCTGGGAATATTTATTTGGATACTCTTCCTGGGGCCAAATGCAAAAGAAGAAGGGAAGTTTGGAGAGAAGGTCCCTTCTTCCCAACACGGTCCTTATGCCATCTCTCCGCCAGCACCCTCTCCTCTTCTCTTTCATCGCCTCCACAGGTGATGGTCAGTCTGATTCACTGTACAGCAGGACACAGATGCCACCAAGTTTACTAGTGAGTGGTGTCACTCCACTTTAAAAGATGCTGTTAGTAGGGTCCCTCTTAACTCTTCCTCTTACTTCCAATGGTAGGTCCCTGAGCCATTTTATAAAATGGGACTCAGCGCTTTACCCCTTCCCTTCTCATGGCAGGTCTTCTGCCATAAGAAGACCTCTCACAGAAGCTGAGGTAAATTCTGCTCCTTAATCTGCAACTGCACCTTAAAGAGAGAGTCTTTTCATGGGATTCGAATTGTAACAGGCATAGTTCAGGGCTGTGATGGTCGTGCAGATTGGGGAACAGTGAGAGCAAAAACAGCAGGTGCACAGAGATCGCAGCTGAGTGTGGGAAAAGAACAATGAATCCCTGACAATCGTCCTTTCCCAGGTTCCCCAGAAATCTCACTGCATTCTTGTCTTAGTTTCTGAGACACAGTGTATCCTCATGGTAAAGTCCTCATATGGGCTTAAATGAACTTGAATTGATTTCTATTTGTTTCAACAAAAAAAGAGTTCTAACTAATATGCTAACCAATTTACAAAATGCCCTAATAAAATCATTCCATGAATTCTAAATCTGCAAGGTCTTTAGCACTGAAACACAATCTATTTATTTACTCTAGCCCAGCCCCCTTGTCCATTCTCTTCAAGGATTCTTCTGCAGATTCACGATTCTGCCCAAGAATTCTTGAGACAGTCAAAGTCTAGGAAGTATTTTTTCTAATGTTTTGAAACTTATGGGGATTCTGATTCATGTACATTCCTGGCAAGAGTTATGTTTTTGAGATGCTGTACTGCCAGTATATTTTTTCCTATAATGAGCTTCCCCAAATGATTTTTATACAAATCTAGCTATTCCTTTAAATAATGATAGAGAGTTTGCATGTAAACCTTTATTCAATAAATCACTTTTGATGATAGATATTTTCAGTGCTAGTATTACGGTTTCTAATGCAAAATTTAAACACTTTACTTTTATGGTTTCTTAATGTTACGAATCCTCTGAAAGGATATTTTGTTGATTGTTCCACTACGGCTTATCCTCTTTATTCCTGGACAAATAAATCAAATTTTACCTGCGTTTGTAACCCCTCTCTTGGAAATATTTAACCATGAGTAATGACACAGTATGGCTCAATGAACCAAGCTATAACTGATGATTCTCCAATCTGGAGAAAACATACAAGCATATAATAAAATGTGTGGGACTCTGGAAAGAACATGTCATATGGTAGAGTGAGGAGAAAGCCTGAAGGTGTTAAATTTTCGAAGGTAACAGCTCATTAATTTACCAGGTATGTTCTATGAGCCAGAAACTATTCTTGGCGCTGAGAACACAAATACTAACAGAGCAAGAGGTCTCAGTCTATGTGAGAAGAGTCAAAACTGCAGGGTGAGCGTATGTTATAAGCTTCAGAGGTTTTCTATTTGCTGCTATTGTGGCCACTCCAGGGGGATAAACTCTATTCTTTCGCTTGTTCCACATTCATTTTCTTATTTTTGTCATCATTTTATCAAGTAGGATATTTTCTGGCTGAAACAGGGCGTATTTTTAAAAAATCCATTTTATCTCCACTATTGACTTATTTTTTATAGATGCTCAGAAATCTGGGTTTTTTTTAAATGTTTGTCCTAGGGTAAAAACATAAAAAGTTTAATTAACCACATTCTATGTTCAAATAGTTACAGATGGCTACACATGCCATGCAAACACCCTGCAATAGTAAGGTCATCCTTTCTCCCTTTCCTCTTTTTTGTTATTGTTGTCCTATTTTACTATTGTTCATGCTATTGACCAACAACTCATTGCTACCAATTTTGTTTTAGAGAGTAAGCACTTTTTTATAGCTAATTAAGATAAAGAGAATATACTGTATATATCATCATTTAATAATTTCTGGGAATCATCTCTTCTTTTTTGTAGATCAAAGTTTTTGTTGGTATAAAACTCCTTCTGCCTCAAGAAATTTCTTTAACGTATCTTACAGTGAAGGTATAATTTATGAATTTTCTGGTTTTGCTTGTCTGAAAAAGTTTTTACCTGTCTTTTACTTTTGAAATGCAATTGGCTAGGTGTAGAATTCTGGATTGACAATTATACTTTTCTTTCAGCACTTTAAAGATGCCCTACCATCTTCTTCTAGCTTGTATAATTTATGACGCAAAGTCTGCTTTATTTTTATCTTTAGCCACTGTAATGTGTTAATTTTGGCAAACTTAGAAATTTGAATATTAAGTGTTCAGATATTTTTCTTTCTTGTCTTGAATTTATCTGGCTTAATGTTATCTAAGTGTCTTGAATCTGTGTTTTATATTTTCATTTGGAAATTCTCAGCTGTTATCTCTTCAAATACTTCTGGCCAATTGGATCCTTCTTCTGTGTCTGGGATTGCCATTATGCATAAATTACATCTTTGCATACAGTTCCACAGCATGTGGATGCTGTGATCTTCTGTTTACCTCTCCCCTATACGCCCCCCCGCCCCTCCCCCTGGACATACTCTTCTTTTCCATCAGTGTTTCAACTTTGGCAGTTTCTATTGAACAGTCCTTAAGTTCATCGATACTTTCCTCCTCCTGTCATGTCTACTGATGAACTTGTCAAAGGCAATCTTCATCTCTATTATTGTGTTTTTATTCCTTGTGTGGTAGGCGGAATAACGTCCCCTAAAGAGATCCACATTCTAATCTCTGGAACCTGTAAATATGTAATGTTACATGACATCTTACTCTGTTCAGGCTGCTATAACACATTACCATAAACTGGGTGGCTCAGAAACAAGAGAAATGTATTTCACAGTTCTGGAGTCTGGGAAAGCCAAGATCAAGGCCCTGGCAAATCCAGGGTCTGGTGAGGGCATAATTTTTGGTCCATAGATGGCCATCTCCTCACTGTGTCCTCACATGTGTGAAGGGGAAAGGGAGCTCTCTGTGCTCTCCTTTATAAGGGCACGAATCCCATGCATGAGGTCTTCACCCTCATGATATAATTACCTCCCAAAGGTCCCCCCTTCTAACAACATCTCACTGGGGGGTAGAATTTGAACATATGAATCTGGGGTGGAGGGAGCACATGTATTGACATGGTAAATGGGGATTAATTTTACAGTTGGAATTAAAGTTGCTAATGAACTTAATAGAGTTTAAAATGGAAAGGTTATCCTGGATTACCTTGGTGGGCCAAAGGGTCCTGCAGTGTGGAAGAGGGAGGTAGAAGAGTCCAGGTCAGAGCAATGTAATGTTAAAAAGACTCAGTTTGCCACTGCTGACTTTGTAAACAAGGCATAGGGTCAGAGAATGCAGTCAGTCTTTGCAAGCTGCAAAGGACAGGGGTGAGGATTCTCCCCCTAGAGCTTCCAGGAGGGAATGTAGCTCTGTCAACATCTTGATTTTTGCCCAGTGTACCTATTTTGGATCTGACATCCAGAACTGTAAGATAATAATTTTCTGTTGTCTCAAGGCACCAATTTCTCAATAATTCATTGCAGCAGCAATGAACTCATACATATCATACTTCCACTTGAGTCTTTTTGTTCTTACCTCTCTCTTCAAATTTCCATCTGTTCATGCATGTTGACTGCCTTTTCCACTATGAACATATTTTTCATACTTATTTTGAATTCCTTACTGATAGTTTCAATATCTACATTATTTGTGTCTGATTCTGTTGACAGCTTTATTTATCAGAAGTTTTTTTTTTTCTGATCCTATAATTTTTGACTGATGTTCATAGTGTATATGACAGTACGTTATAGATATGGTGAGTAGTGTTTGTGCCTGGAAATACGCATGCTTATTTTTTAGCTATGTCATTATTGGTGGTAATGGGAGGTTGAATAAATCATGTCCGGAATTGATCTGGATTTAGAATTTGCTGTTTCCATGTCTGCCTTCAGTACACCACTGGCTTGAAATTCCCCCAGTGTTACCTTGTGCTTAGGTTCTGGATAATTTTCCAGAGTTTTACCTCAATGTACCTCTCCAGCCACAGCTCTAGGTGTTGCCTTTGCACTTATACCTCAGAGAGAGTCTAGTTTCTTATTCCTTCCCCTCCTTCAGCAACAGAAATTCTTGGTTACTTGGTGATTGGTAGCCTTGGCAATGGGGCCAGGCGATTCTGTTTTCCTGGTTCAGCCTCTGTCTTACATCCTATGTCTCTGGGTTTCAGGGATAGAGCTTTCTAAGTCATCCTGCTTCTTCCCCAGTGATGGAGGATCTCTAACTGCCTGGGTTCAGGATGATTTTTGGTACTTCCCCAGGATGAGAGAACATTTTCTTTTGCCCTTCCACAGGTCACTGTGGGTCTTCATATATGTGTACTCTGTGGTTGATGTTGCTTATTTCGTTTCTTCCAGAGGCAGAAACTTTGTTCCTCAGGGGACAACTATTTTTAAAAATGCAGAAACCCTTTCCGACTTTATCTCTCAGAACCTTACAAATTTTGGAGGACTTTACCATCAGACCTGTGTGCCTACTCTTTCAGTGTTACCACGTAGAGTACTCACTGCCTTCCAAGGTGACCCATGTGTTTCAGGAGTTGTGTTTTTGTTCACCTTTTGAGCTGTCACCTGTGGGGATCTGAACACTTTTATTACTTTCCTCTTGTGCTCTCCAAGTACTTGCCCTTTGTTCAGTCTTAGCCCGACTCATAGCAGTTCCAAATAAAAGCTGAGCTCTCAGATTTTTGTAAATCTGGAAACAACTGCCGTCTTTCACTACAATGGACCCTCCCTTTTCCCAGTTCTTCTCTGTCCCAATATTCTGTTATTTTTCTTATGCCTTCTTACCAGTTCTGATGCTCTTTTCTTGCTTTTGATGACATTGCCATATTGTTTGTAATTTCTGGTTTCTCTCTTTCCTAGGCTGAATATGCCTTCTGGTTCGCTCTTGCTGACTTGTCCCATTGTCTTACATGTTTTCTGTGAGAAGGTAGGAAGATTCAGAAATAAATTCTCTCAAGTTATTCCTATGGGAAGCTACTTATAGTTTACTAATTTTCTTGCTAGTTACTGAATTAAGAGATGTGTATTGTGACTGATGGTTCAGTGATTTTCAAAACTGATATCACCAAGCAAACATTTAATCTGTATTCTCTTCTGGACCTTGTGGAAAAAATTTGCTGATTGTTAAACAGGCTACATTTATGAACTAATTGCTCATTGTCAAAGAGACATTTATAATTTCCAATTAAAGTTGCTAATTAGCATGAACATCATGAGTTACTCTCACTGAATTGATATAGTAATAGACAAAACAAAGAGAGAAGAAATTTTAATTATTCTATGTAATCTTAATGCTGATAAATTTGCATTCTCTTTTTGGCTCTTTAAAAGGTTGATAACATATTTAAGACACCAATTACAATCAACATGAAAGGATTCTGAGTACTCAAGGAACAAATGTTGTGAACCATTGAGAAATAACTTTTGAACTTTCTTTTTACTTATGGACTTCAATTGCTTTGCAGTTCATGTAAAATTTTTTACCCAATTTTGCATAATGAAAATAAAACTGCCTGAATTTCTATATGGGATTTTATGATTATGAAATTAAAATGGCAAGTATGAATGTTTAAAGGTCTTATGGGTTAAATAAAACTTCTGACAAGCTGATAGTCTAGGTTTCTATACTACCAGAAAAGAAACTGGTAGCATGCTTTTCCTTTGACAAAACTTTTCTTAAATATGAGGAGGCTATAATTAAATAATTGGGTTTTGTGTTTGTAATTTATTATCACATAAACAAAACATATAATAATGTACAAAAGAACAACAAAATAAAATCGATATAGTCATTATCCAAATTGAATAATAAAACATTATCAATACAGTTGAAAACACTGATGTACTCTTCCAGAATTGAATCTTTCTCCTTGTTCTGGGTGAACTAGTACCCTGATTCTAGGCTTTTAATTTTATTCCACTGGTCTGTTTGTCTATACCTGTGCCTATAGTATATTGTTATACTGTCTATATTTTTATATTAAACCTAGATACTTGGCATTTAAATCATCTAATTATCTTCTTTTTCCCCAAAATTTTGGCTATTTTGGGTGCTTAAATTATGTTTTTGTATAAGTTTAATAAATTTTATTGGAAATCCTTTTGAGAGTATGTTTGGAACTTCATTGAACCTACAGTTTGCAGGAAATTGACACCTTTATGATATATTAAGACATTGTATACATGATATGTTAGGTCTATTTATTGATGACTTCTTCCTTAAAGGAAATGTGTGCCGTTTTAGACTTATTTCTAGGTACTAAATACTTTTATTGTTACTATAAACAGTATTTGTTTTTTCATTACAATTATTTTTAAAATATATGTTGCAGAGTATAGTAATAAAATTGGTTTTATATTGTGCTCATATTCAGAAACTTGTTAAATTCCTTCATTAAATCTAAAAAATTGAGTTCAAAAAATCCTGGGTTTTTAAACATGTGAGCAATAAGCAATCATATTATCTACACATAATGGTAAGTTAGAATATTGTAAAATATTGAAACAGCTTGCCTTCCTGAAGTAAATTCAGCTTGGTCATGATGTACATCATTTTTAGTACTTTACTGGATTTTACCAGCCAATATTGTTTTAAGTATTTATATACACATGAAAATGAAATTTGCATGGAATATTGTTTTTAACTGCCTTTGAACAATTATAGGACTAAAACCATTCTAGATTCTTTAAATTATTGAGGAAATATATTTTTCCCTAGTCTCAGGGAATTTGTATAATATTGAAATTTTATTTTCCATGAAATCTTGGTGGAACTTACCTGTAAACCTAGATTGTTACTTTTAATGAGTTAGCTTCTGGATAATAATTTAATTTCTTAAGTGATTATAATTTTGGCTTGTTTTGTCTTTTTTTTTTTTTTTGCGGTACGCGGACCTCTCACTGTTGTGGCGTCTCCTGTTGCGGAGCACAGGCTCCGGACGCGCAGGCTCAGCGGCCATGGCTCACGGGCCCAGCCACTCCCTGGCATGTGGGATCTTTCCGGACCGGGGAATGAACCCGTGTCCGCTGCATCGGCAGGCGGACTCTCAACCACTGTGCCACCAGGGAAGCCCTGGTTTTGTCTTTCCTACATACCAGTTTTGTTGTTATATTTTTCAGAAATATGTCTGTAGTTATCACATTTCAAATTTATTATCATAGATTTTTTGGTATTACTCACTTGCTCTTAAAGATAACTCATATTGTCTAATTGTATCACCTTACATTTTTATACTATTTTTGCCTTCTACTTTTAAAAAAATCAATCTTGACAAATACTGGGTATTAACTAATCTTTGCCTACAATTAATTTTTGGCTTTTTGGATTATCTCTTCTACTTTTGCTTTCAATTTTTTTCCCCTTAATTCTAATGTCTTTGGATTAATTTTTTGTTCTTTCTCCAATTTTTTTGAGTTGAATGATTAGCTCATATACTTTATATTCCTTCTTCCTTTTTTACTATAAGCATTTAAGAACATATAATAATAATAAATAATATTTTATAAGGATTTTAAAATACCACTATAATTTTATTATACAAACCTTGGATTTAGTATCATTTTATAATTATTACTATCTATGTATGTATTTTCAAATTTTTATTAATGTAACATCTTAATCTGTGAGTTATTTAATGAAAAAATATGCCATATATTTGGAGAGTTGTTTCTTAATTCAATATTAATTCCACTGTGTTGAGAAAATGTGGTTTGTTCCTTTTACATTATACTTATGGTCATTACTAATATTTAAAATTAGCTTTAATCATATTATCTTATGCTTTGTATTTGTCTTATTTTCCTTATTTTGCTTCTAAAATTTTTGGTCTTATTTTTATTTTCTTAAATTCCATTTTTTCTTTTCTTCTGGAAATTATATTGCTAATCGCATTTCTTCAGTGTGTGTTTTTAACCTTCTATCATGCACACTCAACGTCTAACAGTAATCATTGTATCTTTCTCTTCCCAAGCAATCTGTGGATCTTAGAACACTGTAACTCCAGTTCCATCTATCTTGCTTAAAATTTGTTTTCTAATGTTTCAGGAAAATATGTTTTTAATTCCAAAAATAAAACATTATTTGTCTTGCTGTGGTCAATTATTTTCAATTTAAAACCTATTTACTAATTTATTTCTCACCATTTTTCCCCCCATCTCAGACCTTTATTCTAATATCATTTTCCTTCTTTCTAAAGTGTTTCCCTAAAGGTTCCTTTTATGGCCATCTGTTAGTGGTAAACTTTCTCAGTTTTTATCCAGTAATGTTTTTGCTTGGTTTCTGAATGCTTATTTAGCTCTGTGTAGAATTTTAGGTTTATAGTAATTTTCTTTCAGTAATTTGAAGTTATTATTTCAGTGTCTTCTGGCTTCTACTCTGCTGTTGAGAAGAGTAATAGTTCCTTTCTTGTGGCTTCTCTCTTTCCCTCTCTCTCTGTCTTAGGTTTTCTTTTCTAATTTTAACATTGTTCATTCTGATGTCCTGCAGTTTCACTATACTAGGTTTAATTATAGATTTTTTTATACATATACCACCTGTGTTTTTACGGCTCCACTTCAGATCCAATTTCTAGGTCTCTTATACTCTGTTCATTTCTAATTTTCCATTTAGTCTAATGAGATCATATTTTATAATCTATATGTTCTAATTAGTTATTTTTCAAATCAGCCTGTTTACTAAGCTTTATTGACTTATCTCTTGTACAGGTTTTTCTTCACAATTTAAAAACATAATTAGCTCATTACCCAGATCTGTTTAGTTAAATCAGTTTGACAAATATGTACTGTCATGGTACACCACAACCACAATCAAGATTTGAAACATTTTTGTCACCTAAAAAGTCAGCTTATGTTCCTTTCAAGTCAATTTCCTCCTTCCACTAACTGTCAGTGGCCACTACTGATATGCTTCCTGTCTCTATAAGTTTGCCTTTTTAAATGTCATACAAATGGAATTCTACATTATGTTATCTTCTGTGTCCAACTTCTTTCCTGTAATTTTGAGATTCATTCATACTGTTGCATTGTCAGTAGTTCAGTGCTTTAAGTATCTGGAGAGTATTTCATTGCATGGACTTACTGTGTTTATCTTTTTACCTATTGATGAGCATTTGAGATTTCCTGGTTTGGGGTTAATATTAATAAAGCTACTGTAAACATTTGTGTGTAGATCATTGTGTGGGAAAAATATGTTTTTATTGCTCTTTAGAAAGCCTGTATTCAGGGAATAGGATTGCTGTATCATGTGATAAGTGTATGTTCAATTTCACAAAAACCTACCAAACTGTTATTCAAAAGAAAAGCCACACCGTTTTGCTTTCCCAATTGCTATACATCCATACCACATTTGATTCTGTCAACCATTTTAACTTTGGCCTTCTTGTGTGTGTATAGTGATATCTTATCTTGATATTAATGTCATTTCAGTTATGACTTAAGATATTAAGCATAGGGCTTCCCTGGTGGCGCAGTGGTTGAGAGTCCGCCTGCCGATGCAGGGGATACGGGTTCGTGCCCCGGTCCGGGAAGATCCCACATGCCGCAGAGTGGCTGGGTCCGTGAGCCATGACTGCTGAGCCTGCACGTCCGGAGCCTCTGCTCCACAACGGGAGAGGCCACAACAGTGAGAGGCCCACGTACCGCAAAAAAAAAAAAAAAGATATTAAGCCTATTTTCACAGGCTTACTTTCCATTCTTGTACTTTCTTTGGTGAAGTATTCATTCAAATATTTTCCCATTTCTTAAGATTATCTTATTATTGATTTGTAAGTGTTCTTTATTTATTATGGATAAAGGTCCTATGTCAGTTATACATTTTGAAAATATTTTCTCCCAGTCTCTGGGTTGTCTTCACATTTTCCTAATTGTGGTTTTGGATGAGCAGTGCTTTAAACTTTGAAGCCAAGTAACTTACGAATGCCTTTTCTAACAAATCTTTGCCTGTCATATTATCACAAAGATTTCTTCTATGTTTAATTTTTTTTGCAAATATTTTACCTTGTTTAGGTATCAGAGTAATGAAGGTCCCATAAAATGCATAAGAAAGATTTACCTCCTTTTAAAAATTTTTTTGGAAGAGTTTGTGTTGAATTAGCATTATTCGTTAAATATTTGGTAGAATTAATCAGTGAAGTCATCTTCACCAGGATCTTTGTGAGAAAGATTTTAACTAAGAAATCAATTTCTGTACAGGATATAAAGTTTTCTATTTCTTTTTGAGTAAAGTTTGGTCATTTGAGTTTTACAAGGAATCTATCCATTTCATCAAAATTATCAAGTTTATTGGAAAAAATTTTTATAATAGTCTATTATTATCCTTTTAATGTCTTTAGTACATGTACTATGCTCAGTTCTTTATTCTTCCCTCAATTACTGAGAAAAAATTGAAGTCTTCAACTATTCCTATGGATTTTTCTATTTCTTCTTTTAGTTTTATCAGCTTTTGCTTTAGATATTCTGAATCGTTATTATTTGCTTCACTTGTATTAAGATTGTTATGTTCTTCTGGTGACTTGATCTCTACATCATTATGGAATGTCCCATTTTATCTTTGGGAATATTTCTTGTTCTAACGTTTTTTCCTTGTTTGAAGCTAATAGAGCCTCGCCAGCTTTCTTTTGCTTAGAATTTGCATGATATGTCTTTTCCCATCTTTTTACTTTTATGTATATCCTTCCCTTTAAAGTAGATTTAGTATAGAAAAATCTAGTTGGATATTGCTTTTATATCCAATATTATTGTGTTGCCTTGTAATTAGAGAGTTTAGACCTTTCATATTAATAGAATTCTTGATAATGGCTGGGGATTTGTTTTCTGTTTATTCTAAATGTATTTATTTCTTCTGCATGTGTTTTCTTCCTTTTTTGAATTAACTGAATGCATTTTACCATTCATCCTCATCTCAACTATTGGTTTATTCACGCAGCATTTTGTTTCATTATTATTTTTCATTTGTTGATCCCTATGGTTTACAATATACGTCGCTAACTTATCTCAGGCTACGTACACATACACCTCCTCATGTAGAGTATAAGAAACTTCCAAATGTACACATTTCCTTTTTGCCATACCTCTTCTTTTTTAAATTCTACATATTGTAAACACAGCAAAGTCTTGCTGCTATTAATTTTTTAGATACTCATTTTTCTTTTAAAGAGATTACAAATAAGAAAAATGTCTTTTATGTTTACCCACATATTTATTATTTATGGTGCTTTTTTTTTTAAGTTTTCTATCTGGTATCATACTCTTTCTGAAGAACTATATTATAATCTTCTTGCAGTATAGATCTGCTGGCAATGATATCACTCAAGTTTTGATTTTTGGAAAAGGCTTTGCTTTTACATTTGAAAGATATTTTCACATGATATGGTGAAAGATTATATGTTTTTAGGTTTTTCATTCAGAGCTTTGAATGTGTGGTTCTATTGTCTTCTGATTTGCATAGTTTCTGATGACAAGCCTGCTATTATTCTCATCTTTGTTTCTATATATCTACATTTTTATTATTTCATCTCAGATGTCATCCACATATTTCTCTTTATCTTTAATTTCTAGTAGTTTGACTTCAGTAAGCTTGATGTTTTGAAAATTCTGCTAGAGGTTCTTAATATTTTTGGTTTTGTGGTTTGTTCCTTTTTATTAATTCTGTAAATTTCTTGTCCCCTGTATCTTCAATATTTCTTCTCCCATTTTCTCCCTCTTCTCCTTTTGAAATTCCAATTAAATGTAGATTACACCTTTGGACAGAGATTTTAGATTGTTTTTCTTACTTCTTCTTTCTCTCTCTGTTTCATTTGGAAAATTTCTACTGATTTGTCTTCAATTTCATCAGTTTTTTCCTCTGCTGTGTCTTGTTTTTCAGCATGCGTGTCAAAGAAAGTCTTTATCTCTGGCATTATCTTTTCTAGCATGTCCACCTTTTAATAGCTTCTCTCTCTCAATGCTTAAGTCCCCATCTGTACAAGAATAATTTTCCCACAGTAGACCACTGTTGCTTACTATCGCAAAGCTTCAATGGGGAAAGGATTTTGGTTTCCTTGTTTGCTTGTGTGTGTCTGTGTGTGTGTGTGTGCATGCGTGTGTGTGTGGAAGTATGCTCCTGTCCATCCTTGGTCATTGTCAGGTTCGTCCTTTTACATCTGAGCTTCAGAAGTAGGGCTTTCTCACTATTCCATCCCCTCCTCCATAAGGTTACAAAACCGTGCTTGGTGTCAGTGGGAGTTTTGAACGCAAGTTACCTTTTTGTCCCTCTCCACTCTCAGCCAGACGCTCTTCTGTTTCAATGCAGGATTGTGTTCAGAGTGGGTTTCCTCTGCTTCCCTTGGTAGCAGGTAAATTTTATTTTGTGTACTTGCAGCACAGAGATGTCAGGTTTTCCTCCCTCTTTCAGCAGCTGCCAACTATTTTTTTTTTGAGACTATGAGACAGGAGCACTTCCTGGTTTTCTCCAGCAGTAAATGGTAGCTACTTGCTATGATACAGAGGTTCACATGTGTACAGTTCTGTTCTGTCTCTCAGCAGTGGCTGGTCACCATCTGTATGCATATGCAGTGGAGAGCGGGTCTTCAAGCTTTCTCACAAGCACCCAGTGGTGGCTATAGAAAAAAGCTGTCAAGTAGGTTTCCCTCCCTTTAGGTCTGGGATTCCCACAGATTCTAAACTATCACACAGGCACATACTCAGCCTTTAGAAATTCGATAATGTTGAAGAATTTTTGTTGCCTGATATTATGGTTGCTACCACTTCCTCTCATGCTCCACAAAGATGAAACAATTTATATGTCCCTTTCATCCTCTGAGAGGCTTGTCATGTATTGGGATTAAGTTTACTTTATTGCTTTATGACTTTAGGTCTCTGATGGGTTAAAAAAGTTATAATTTTATGGTTTATCTGGTTGCTACCCATTGTTATGGTGAGGACAATATTTTATTGCAGTTTTCTACATGCTATGTAAAAGTGGAACCAGGCAATATCACTTTTATAGTGTAGAAGTACAATAATACCAAAATGGCAACTATTCTAAGGAAATTGCCTCACGTTAAAAGTGACGGCTTGACACAGTTTCACGTTTTTAGTCTCTTCAAAATAAATCTGGTATAAGAATTGTTCTGTTAGAGATACCTCAAGTTAAAGTCCTTTTGAGTTTGATATCATCAACTTTTTCTAACTTCCTTTGGTTTTGTTCATTCCATACTTGGGATTGTGAGTTTTTAAATCTGTTCTCTTGACCTCTCTGTTCTTGCTTCTTTCTTTTTGCTTAAATTTTAAATTTCAGCTACCCATTCATATCAATTTATTACTAAAATATCTTCTAATTGTCGTGCTGAATTAAACCTTGGTGCTTACTAGCATGTGTATCTTAGATGAATGCCACAGTTTCTCATGAAAACAAAGCTCAGAGTAAACATAAAAAGCATATGTTCCATCTAAGCCTCTTCATTGATTCTGAAAAGTCCTGGGCATGAGATCCCATGATGATTTTCATCGCTAGTACAATATGTTAAAATAGAATAAAAATGCTTATTTCATAAAGATCTCACAAATGCCATTTCTGTACTAGAAATAGATGTTTGAAAACTAAAGAAAAAAGTTTCTGCACAACTTTAAAAATGGGAAAATGGAGTTAACTGATATTAGATTCAAAGGAACTGTAGATCATCATCTCATAGATATGCAAAAATGCATGGAGTTTTATGATGGAATTTATAATAATTAACAGAAGGACACATTTTTAAAATATATTTGCCATTTCTTTCTATTAAGAAATATTGGAATCGTAGCTTGCTGGGGCAATTTGTGTTTTGTCATGATTTTGAGAAAGGAGGTGAGTATCTTCAAAAAATGGTATTCTTCTTATATGACACTAACTTCTTACTTAGTCATGCTTAACTTGATGTCAGCTAAAAGTTATTGGAAAAATACGCAATTCTTTAATTACTGTCTTCTTCATTTTATTCCATTAGCATTCCATTAGAAATATAATTCATAAATGCATCCACTGGTACTTTTAAATACTACATGAAGATTCAACAATATTGCTTGAATTGTCAGGTATTAAACAATTTTTCCAGCTTTTTAATTTAACTTTTGTTATGGTAAGTCCTTTCCTTTATCTTATACATGTTTACAAATGTGTTTAAAAAGGAAAGACAGCATTGGGTATTCGGGAATATCTTTGAGGTGTTTATGTTTATAAAACCAATAATTTATTTGTTACACATTTAAAATTTTTTATTTACTTTTAATTTTTAGGGGTGTACTGATGTAAGAAACAATAATGATGATTTAACTAATGCTATCTTCAAACAATGAACATTTGCAGAGGGAATAAATGTGGAAATTAACTTAATTTTTTAATATATTTGCATGGAACATTCTATTTCTGGAAAACTTAATTTTTTAATATATTTGCATGGAAACATTCTATTTCTGGAAATGTCTTTATTGTTTTTAATGACAAAGTAAATTTTTGTGAACTATATGAATTAAAACAGTTTAGTCAATTCAACATTGTATGAGATTTAACTAAATATAAAGGTCTCAGAATAAAATCTCATTTGGGTCATGATGACATAAAATCTATACAATATTTGACAAATCTTGTGAACTTTTATTACTAGTGTTACAGGTGTTCTATAAAACAACCTGGCCCACGAGATTAAGGAAAACAAGTAAACTGATACTACCCAAAGAGATGTACATTTTTTATTTGGCTGTCATAGTATAACATTTATTTTAATGGCAAGTGTATAAAAACATGAGTATAAGTCCTTTTTCTACAATCTGATGTATGCCCCTACCCTAAGTGTGAGTTTGCACATGAGAAGACCCATAACAGAAAACACATCGTGCTCTTGAGCACAAGAAGACTTTCTCCTGACCTCTCTTCCTACGTTAGAAATTCTGTCATTTGCAGTGTTTTGTCTCTTTTGTTTAGTTTTTATCATCATTAGCTTTTACCTTGCTCCTAAAATTGAGTATTATGACAATCCTTTGCATATCAGCAATTACTAAAGCAAGTTTTTCTCCCCTTAAAAAAGTTTATATTGCATTGCACTTAGGGATACAAACAGTTTCAAGCATTGTACAGTGATGCCTCATGTACCATCAGTCACACAGTTGAGTTCCAGTTGTTCTGCATCCTCCCCGGTATTTGATATTGGCGTTTTTGTTTTTTACTTAATAGTAAATATCCTAGTAGATGTTTAGAAGGATCTTATTTTAAATTGCATTTCCTTAGTGCTAATGCTGTAGAATATTTTTATATGATTAATCATCATTACTATACCTTCCTTGGTGAAGTATCTATTTAATTTATTTAATTAGGTTCTTTGTTTTTCTTTTGTTGAATTTGAGAGTTCTTTATATATTTTACATACAAGTCCTATATCAGAAATGTGATTTGCAAACTTTCTGTCTAATTAAATATCTTACAATAATTTAATCAAATATACTGAGAACTAAACCTTAAATCCAGTCTTTAAAACAATGAAATTTTTGCTCACTGCAAAAGTGAGAGAAACCATGGATCACATTTCCCATCTTCTCAGTAGAAATCCAGGCACTAATGAGAAAATTCAAATAGAACACACTTTATCATAGCTTCAATATCTGTTTTTCTCTGTATTTTTTTGGCAAGGGACAATTGCAAGAAAATAATAGTTTTCAGAGAGTTTCAAAGGCTTTAGTTAATTAACTTCGTCTTCCCCATTTAGAATTGAAGTCGCTACAACTGGTGCCTATATCTCATTGAAAATCAGATGGACTGAAAGATGAGCTATCTGCTGTAATATAAAAGTGCCCTGTGCATTGCACATCTGATAACTCTTTTCATTCCCTCTGAGCTACCAATATCCTTGGAACAGTTCCTTATAGGACACACAAATGTTATTCCCATTCCTTCTAATATCATCATCAGTGTTTTCATTTTATTCTTCGCAATTGTGTAGTTCCTATATTTTTCAAGGTCTAATTCTGCATAAGTTTATGAATACTGGAATGATAAAATGGCAGAGAGATGTAACCTCAGAGATATTCAGATTTCCTTCTTTCCTTTGATGGGAGAGGAAACAGACCCTAGTAGGGGAATGCATTGCCTGAAATCAGAAACAGGTATCTGGCATCATTATCTGATTTTGTTTCATTCCAACATACAAAGCTTTCTAAATAATTTTCAATGATCCCCAACAGATAGAAATTGTTGGCATGACTTGTCATAAGTGGCCCCAGGAAGTGAGAATATACTAAAAACGTACAGGGTGTCAGTAGAGACCGGACCTTTAGATTTTTGTAGCTGGAAAGTTGCCAATTAAAAAGTTTCAAGCAGCTTCTGCCTTCCTGGTCATGGGTTGGCATTGTACTTTGAGGAAGTTGACTCCTTGTTTTGGGAAGACAGAATTGAGTGTTCCTTTTGGCTGTGAAGATTTAAGCATATCTTAAACTTGTCAGGGACCTGGGTTTATGAACTGTCCGTGCACATGGCAAATGGCCCTCCAACCCAACATTTGCCTCTTGTTTCACACAGGTATGTACCCGAGAGCAACAGGCTCATGTGGGAGCAGAGTGACCCTGCCACTGATGTCTTCTCCTTGTGATGAAAAGATACTAGGACACACCTAAGGGCCAGTAGCTCCAATGAAGACCACATGAGAGGGAAGGAAAACCAGAGAACCAACAGGAAAAATTCCTTAAGAGAAAGAGGAAACCAGGAACAGGCCAGGGAGAGGGAAACTGGTTCTTTGCACTTTTTTGCTTTATTGATGCTGGACCCCGTCACTACTTGACCTCTCCTTGCTGTGTTTGGAAATGTTCTGGAGAAAATGCTGTGTCCAGGTATACTGAAAGTACCCTGTGCAACACTAAAAACTGTGAAGTTTGCTTCCCATGCTGTTTTGCTGTAGGACACACCTAACTGAACATGGATTTGAGAGGAAAATGCTCTCACTCTGAGTCTGGGCGAGCTGGCAGCATCTGCAGAGGTGATCAGGTAGAGAGCAGGGCATATTGTCAGCAAGAGCCAGCCGGCAGCTGGCCAGACCCTGCCTGAGGAAGACGCCCAGCTTCAACATGGCTGTCATGACCTCACGGTCCATAGCGCAGTGTCATGTGAGTGGGAGAAATGGTAGTGGAGGCCAGCCGCGTGGTTTGCTGAGCTCAGTCATTGTGGAGCCCACCTAGCTCCTGCTTCACTGACTGACATTGGCTGGTACTCAAAAATGAATTCATGAACAAGTTTAAGCAATCCTTGTGATCTGGGAAAGGAAGATCCTGGATAAACACTGGATTTCCAGCTCATTTATAAGATGAGAACGATTATCATAATAGTTTTAGTTCTTAAGAGAAAAGTGATTTTATTGCCTTTTCACCTTGGGTTATAAAGCCTGAGATGTATATTATACAGCACAATGAATCTTCTCATATAATAATTTTTCTTATGACATCTTTACCACAGGTAAACAACAGCACACACACAGGCTGCCCCCGATGCAGAAGAAGCTTTTTCTTCAGCACAGATACCTGTAAAAATTGGAAATTTGGAAACAAATCAGAAGCAGATAGCTATGGAGCCTGCCTCATGCAAGCTATGTATGTGCTTAGGGTAAATGAACGTACAGAAGACACCAGTTCCTGCTCTGGTGGAGACTGTTTTATTGTGCACAAACATTTACTGCTCTTTCTATGGGTGGATCACACTTCCCACTCCACCGTGGGTGGTTTACTGTGAACTCCTCTCCATGGCATCTGAGGTCAGGGTAGTGTGATCAGCAATGAGTCGCCATTAGTTTCCATCTCTGGTTGACATTAGTGAGCACAGTCTCCTTACTTGATTTTCCTGCAGGAAAAGAAACATGGGTTGAAAGATGCTGAGGTGTTTGTGCTCCTCGTTTCCACAGCGTTTCCTGAGGCACTCTCAAAGTGGAGATGACATTTTAGCAGATATACACATGACAGTGAGGAAATGAAAAGTTAAATATGAATAAAAGAGAAGTTGATCAGGGTAATGGGGACTAAAAATGGGGCAGGAGAAAAGCGGGTTTGCAATTTCAAATAAGGGGCAATCATGGTAGGCCTCATAAGAAGATTAGGTTGAGTAAAACTTTTTCTTCTAGGGTTTAAGTAGAACTGTGTTACCACCATCCTTAAATTTTTGGTTATACCATCACATTTTAATAACTCAGTGTTCTATTTTTCTCCTCATATTTGCCTATCCATTTTGTCCAAATCAAATACATGTTGGACACCTACCAAGTGTCCAGCTGAGGATGCGCCAGGCTTTGGGGATGATGGATGAGACAGACAGGAATCCTGTGGTCCCAGCTGAGGGTCAGAAGCTGGCACAGCTGTTCTCAGGTGGGCTCCATTCCATGGGATGCTGAGGTCTGTTTCCAATCTCTATTCACACAGGGACTCTGACAACTGCTGGCAGTCTGTGTGCCCCATCACCATCTGGTCCTCAAGATGTAATTTTTAATTGAATAAAACAACCCCGTGGTGACTAGGCAACAGTCACCCTGGCCTTGCTCTAGTGAGTCTGAGCATAGGACCTGCTCTGCCTTTCAGTCCTATCTCAATCAGCCGCATCTAGAACTAGGCCTTCAACATCTGCCCTGCAATTCGTTACTAGTCATGTTCTTATTCACAGTTCACACCTACAAAACCATGTGGAAAAGAATAGCAAAGTGCTCCAATGTTCCAGAAGTAAACTTCATTTTCCTTCCTGTATGCATTCTGCTTGGTGGCAGAAGCATAATCTCAGTTTAGTCCCTTCTCTTGGGGTTTCATATAATCATTTCTCTGTCCCCCGGGGAGGCTGGGACCCTGGGAATCTCCTGAGGCTCTTTCAGGCTTGTTGACTAAGTCATTAGCCAACAGGCACAGCTGCCTCCAGGAGCAAGACAGGTCACGTGGGCATGTGAGGTAGTAGGGATGGGTGATGATGATGCCGGGAGTGAGGGGACAGAGTGAGAAGGAGACTGCGAACCTGAACGGGGTCAAAATCAAGATTAAACACGATCATTGCTAGTATATAAAAACACAGTTGATATTGTAAATTGATCTTGGATCCTGCCACAATGCTGAACCCCATTATTAGTTCCAATAGTTGTTTGTGTTTGTTTATATGTATGTATTTCTTTGGATTTTCTGTATCCAAAATTATACAAATAAAAATAGTTTTATTATTTTTTACATTCCTTAAAAAAAATCAAGATTAAACAAACAGATACTTTCAGCCCAGGGGCTGAAACCAGGAATGCTGGCCCCTCCTGACAACAAAACCATTTCTGCTTTGAGTCTTGCTATGTGTTCAGAACCCTTCTCTGAGGAAGGGCCCACAAGGTCCATCAGAGCTACAATTCCTGGACTGACCTGGGCTCCCTCCCTCTCATCCCTTCCCTCAGGGTTCAGTCCGGTTGGAGACACCAGGATGCTGGGCCATCTCTCAGGCATTTTAGGATCTGCACACTTCTAACTCCCCTTCAGACTTTCCTCCTTGTGTGTATGAGGGGGGTAGGGTACAGCAGGGAGCCTTGTGGGCAGCCCTGACCTGACTATAGATCTAACTCCTAAAATGTGTACCCAAATCTGACAGTCAAAGACCAGTACTCATCTCCATAATTCTCTCTGAATTTCTGCCTATTCTTCCCTTCCCCAAGGAAATGAATGCAGAATTCCCCACTCAGATTTTACAAAGTGTGAGACAAGTATCATGTGTGATACTAAACAGCTTCAGAAGGGATTCAGACTCAAGGCATTAAGTAGCATCCAATCACATTGAGGAAAACTCATTCTTTTTAAATTCTCTATCGTTCCTGATTACATCAAAGAGAAAAATGTTCTCTTGGTACCCCTATGCTCAAAAAATCACCCTGATACACACACTACCACTCTTTTTAACAGAGGTTAGGGGCATGCTCAGGCTTTCCCGGGGAATAGAATTTAGACAGAACTTAATAGGTTCAACTTTGTTTTCATTTTGTGTATTTTATGCTTAACTTCTCCTTACAGCAATATGAGATGTGCTTACCCTTTCAGTTTGGGTTATAAAGTTTCCTTTTTGAAATAATTTTCCATGAAATTATTTATTAAAAAATACATTGGATGTAGAAAACAAACTTATGGTTACCAGGGGATGGGAGGGAGGGATAAATTGAGAGATTGGAACTGACATGTACACACTACTATATATAAAATAGATAACTAATAAGAACCTGCTGTAGAGCACAGGGAACTCTACTCAATACTCTGTAATGGCCTATATGGGAAAATAATCTAAAAAAAGAGTGGATACATGTATATGTATAACTGATTCATTTTGCTGTATATTTGAAACTAACACAACATTGTAAATCAACTATACTCCAGTAAAAAATTTTGAAAAAACATTTAAAATAAATTAAATAAAATATTCATGGGTGTATTTACATGCTTTGCAACACCATATTATTTTCTGGGTTATAGTGTTATATTTGTTAAACATCAAAATGAACTTACAAGAAAAATATAGGGAAAAAATACATCAGTAAGAGTATAGGTTGTTCAACAAGATGGTAAAAACTAATGTATGTGAGGAGGAAATGACTAATGTTTGGGCAATGCTGCCCCAACTGCCTACCTTGGGGAAGGTAAGCAATAAAAGGAACTTCAGGAATCTATACCTCCAACAGCATTTCAGAATAGTACCTCTCCACAAGAATAAAAGCAAATTTCCTTTCTTTGAGAAGGAAATATTTTAAACTATTAAGACTTTCAAAAAATTCTTTTTTTGTTATTCAGAAAACTTTTGCTTATCCTTGGCCAGCTCCTCCACAAATTTTCTCAGAGATTGTTCCAAACCTTCAACATTTGCTTCAAACTCACCTTACAATTCATTTTAACCCAGTCCTAACCGACTCTTCCATCATTAAGGAAAACAGAGCTGGCCAGACCTGGTGTCCCCCAACTTCCCCTACTCAAAATGACAGTACATATACCTGTCCAGCCCTTCCACCAGTCTAACACAGAGATTGTTTCTTCTTTCCCTTCCCCCAGTATTTGATTTCACGGTTGCTAGGAAGTTAATTAATTAAATATTCTCTCATTCTTTTAGCTTTTTATCCTGTCTCTGCCTCTTGGTTATTTTCCATCAGTCCATGCTTATATTCCAATAACCGTTATCCTGGTGGATGCCTTCCTGTGATGGTGCAGAATAATGACCTGATTTCCCCCTCTCCTGCTCCGTCTAGCTTCCTAGAAGGTTTATCTGTATCCACTCTCTCGCCTCCCTGAAAAGGCATTTTTACAAAATTAGGGATGGTGAGAAACATTAATATAGAATCTACAGGAAGACATACATGCAGAAAGACTTCATGGGGAAAACATTGGAAAGATAATAACTATATACCTATAAACACTCACACTGGTAAACAAGAAACATGTCAGACTGATTCAGAATTGCACATTAATAGTCTCTATACACAGAATAGAGGTTAAAATAGGAGGTTTGGGTTTATCTAGAAACAGATGCAATAGCTAAAATAAATGCTCAGTATTCACAATAAAGCTCTAGAGGGTAAAGAATATAAAACAAAACAAGATAAACAAAAAGCAAACAAAACAAGGTGGGAAGAATTTGACCTTTGATAGCCAGTTCTTCTGTGAATTGAATATTGATTCACTGAAAATACCAGAAAATATTTTTTAAATGTTCCTGCTATTAGCTGTGTGACAGGAAAATCTTCCTAAATTATCTGAATCTTTTTTTGTCTTAAATAAAAAAAAAATCTCCTTTATGGATAAGTTCTCAGGGATACATAAGAACATATATATCATGTACTGTCAGAAAGCTTCACTCAAAATTAATGCTTACTGTAGTTTAATGATGGAGAGTGAAAAGAAAAATCAGAAATCTCATACTTTTCAAAACTAATTTGGCAAAAAAAACCTTTGCATTTAATACAGAGGGTAGCAAACTTTTTCTGTAAAGAGCCAGATAGAAATATTTTTGGCTTTGAAGGCTATATGGCCAGTCATAATTATACTATTCTGCCATTGTAGGACAAGAGTAGCCAGTGTGTATATGAACAGGCATGGCTGTGTTCCAATAAAACTTTTATTTACAAACCAGGCCAAGCGCCAGATTTGGCCTTCAGGCTATAGTTTTCAAACCTCTGATTTAGTAGATTAGGAGGTACAAATGTGATTCAGACTTTTTGCAAGAGATATTCTTACATTCTCTTTCTTTTGGTTTAATAAAACTTAACATCCAATTGGTAATTTTTTTTAGATAGGTTACTGCCTGTATTTTGGAAATAAAGTCACATGCTTTTTCAGTATATTTCTAGAGAGAATCATGAGTTTAAGTGACTCCTATAAAAATCAGTTGTCTTTTGTTCCAAACGTTGTCTCTACATAAAGATTCAAAATCAATGAAAATTAAGGTCATACATGTTAGGAAAACAGAATTCTGGCCTTGACTGATCATCACTATTTTTCTCTAGGGAACTAAGAGCTGGAAAGAAAAGGAAAGATAGGCAAATTCCAATAATTTCATAGCTTGGAAAGGCAAATAGTTTATATTGATCAATAGTTTCAAAATCCAATAAGAAACATCCAGTAAGCCTTAAGTTAACATCCAGTGGTTAACTTAACCTTACATCATCTACCACAAAGAAACATTAAGTCTGTTATGTATTTTTTTCTGCTTATTTGCCACCAAAAGGAAAAAAAAAGTAGTTTAAAACTTCTAATCTTTGAGTTTGCTACCCTATTCTCTCATTTGTTATGTATCATCTTTCATTTAACATTTTATTTTGTTTTGTTTATCTTTTATTCTAAGAAAACATTGCTTACCTCTCTGACTCTGGAATTCAAGTCTTGTGCCTCTGACCTGTAGCACATATATGTGATGAAACACGTCATTTTTTCAGAGTAAAAAGCAGCCAAAAGGACCCTTCTATACTAGTTAGCTTTTAATAATTCCCCTTAGGACAATTCTCGTATGTTTCCTTCATACAGTTTCCTTCCACTACTCCATTTTTCCAGGAGGAAACCATCGACAATATTTTTTTTCCATCTAAGATATTTAGAGGCATTGTGCATATTATTCCCCACAAAGGACCTTCCAATTAGAATTTGTTACAATGGTTCCCTCTGAAATCTGTCAGGTTAAGGATTTCTTCTTTCTCAGAGTGAGAGTCTCAGGCTGACAGACAGTAGAACCACATCCATTGTGCATTTTTATTCCTCTTTGAGCCTTAACATTTAGGTCATCTATTTTTTCTTGTCTCTAGGGCTTTCCTTCTTAACCTCTCAGCAATAACTATATTCATGTTTTCTCTAGTACGTGTTACAACATCTCATTCCTTGAGATTTAAAGACCTTGAACCTTAATTTATTACAGAAATCCACATGAGCAAAAGAGGTCAGAGAATTTCCTCATTCATGTGAATAAATATAAGAATATTTGATGTTTATCTAAGGAGATGGAACTCCCTAAGAAAGACTAGATGATCCTGAGTCTCTTCTCCTAATAATGACACCAAACTCCTCCTTCTAATAGTAATTCTTGTTTTTAAATAACTTTAAGGTGTTTGCCCTCTTTTCAGTTATGTTTTAGGCTAGGGAAGTGGGCCAAAAATACTTTCATTCCCACAAATACACTCTTTAATGAAAATTTCCCATAGATCTAACTGTTCTCCTTTTGGATCCTGTTTCGAGGGTATTTTTTAAGGTGTGGTTTGTTCACTTAATTTTCACAAGGTGAAAAATCAACTTGGAATATAGGTTTTATGAATGTAAGTTACATTTTTTTCCATATTTCTTCAATTCATGACTCATATCTCTTATTTTCCTTTTATTGACTTCTGTAATCAAACTAGTAGGTAACATTTAAAATATTTGTCTGACTATACTTTTTCTAAATGTTTTTCCTGTTTTTTTTTTTCTGGGTCAAGCCAGATACAAATACTGGATATGAATAGCTTTTGTGATAACAATAATCATTCCTTCTAACTTTTCACTGGGTCACTAAGAAGATTGAAAACTTGAAACCACATGTAAATTTTAGTGGCCTATTTAACTGGCCACACATTGCTTAAGGACAAAATATAAAATACAAGACCCCTGGACATTAAACGCTTGAAAATTCTAGGGCCAAAATAAGAAGATTCAAGAAGGAGTGTATATTTTAATGTCTCTGAGGTAATGAGCAAAATTACACTTTCTGTTAAAGACACAAATAGATAGTTTGCTCATGTGAGTAAAATGCTTACTCTCAGGGGAGAAGATGAATTTCAGAAAGCATCCTCCACTTCCTTTTCCTATTACTGTGAGCTTAATATATGGGGAATATTATTCTAGATATGAGAAATCATGCACATCTTTATACAATAACCACAAGTGTGATCCATTTTTATTACAGGATTATTAGATCAAGATATGAGAACTTGGATTGTGTTTTAAGAAATATATGAATTAATTTTAAATTGTAGTTTTAGGCTAAAATCCCAGAAATGAACAAAATAATCTAATCCACAGCAAATGTAAAACAACAACAACAAAACGGTTTTAAAGTCAAATTGGGAAAATGCAAATGACAAAAAAAATCCATCATTTTAAATGAATATCTGACATCTTCATACATTTGAAAAAATTAGCCATACACTCATCTGGAAATTATCAATACTTCATCCAGCTTACCTAAAGTGTGCCTATCACAGTGCTGATTGAAATATTAGTGGAATAAATGGGCAGAATGCTTTGTGGATTTGTGTCCGCAACCTCCTCTTCACCAAATTAACTCTTAGCTAAGAATCCCCTCCCCCAAGTTCAGTAGTCTGAACTCATTTTTGGTGACAACCGACATCCACAAGCAAAATAAAGAGCATCTCAGAAACGCAGGACGAGCACCCAAACCACATTCCGAGGCAAAAAGTAACAAACCTTTGGCATTTGCTTCCCAGAAGGTGCCATTCCAGAGCTGAAGCTGCATTGCTTTCCTGGTGTTAATTTTCCAGATCTCCAATCTTTCATGTCATAGTTGATCGAATATAAATACATTTCTATAACTAGATTGCTTGGAACTTGCTCAAGATCGACCTGTGACCTTCATTTATGAAAAATGGATATGCTTGATTTCTGCACACTGACACTGAGAATGTTCAATTGATGCTTACATTATAAAGAACGTGCAAACAACACAAATGGAAATTAAACCCTTTTCACTATCTGTCTGCGTCTGAGCATTCATAAATTGAGATAAGTGTGAAAGAGCTGTCCTCAATCAATTTCAGCTCCACTCCCTGACCTGATTAAGCTATGTGTATCAATATACATTCCCTTAATTAAATGCGGTTCGGTGAGCATTAATGGTATTCAAAAGAGAGAAATAATGGGGACTCATATTACTACCCATCATTCTGTTGGGGAAAATAATAGACTGATGAAGAGGAAAGTTGACAGAAGAAAAAGCTGTTCTGTACATTATCATAATTATCTCCTATGCTGAGGGATTTCAAAGCAAGACACTAAGAATGTCACTTGTTTTTGCTCAGCCATCTCTCACGAGGTCTAAGCATTACAGGAAGAGGCAGAGGCACTGCATCGTTCTGAGAAATTCCGTCCTGCTTTTGGTGTGCTCACAATTCATTCCCTGCTTATTTTGACACTGCTGCAAACATTTCCAAGCCTTTTCTGACACTCCATGTAAGCCATACAAGAAAGTGACTTTATAAGGCTCAGCTTTCTTCCTAAAGCATTAAAAATAAATGGTCTCTCACTGGGCTGTTCAGCAAGATTCAATATGCGTCTCTCCTTTCTGATTGCTGTCTCATTTTCTTCTTTCCTGTCTTCTTTGTCCTCTGCAGAGCCAGCAGAATGTCTCCCACAGAAGACAGTCGTTGATGAGACTTTAGCCTGCAGGGACTCCGTGGTTTCCTGGGTGACTTTGCCGGGTGATTCTGATAGTGGTGGCCCTACACGGACTGCTGCTTTCATCCTGTGATATGCTGAGAATGTTGCTAATTAAAGGTTCTCACAGGGATAGCTTTTTACTCATTTTACTTCGGAGCCTAAAAGATCAAGAGCTGACAGACTAGAAGACTCACAGATTGGCTCAGAGGAGGCACGAGGAGACAAGCAGAATACAGCTTCTTGGGCTGGGGTTATAGTCATTCCACAGAAGATCTTACTGCAGCACCAGCTGATGTAGCTGCCTGTGGATTAAGCTGCCTTTGATACCATTTGCAATAAAGAGCTACCGTGTATGACAGGTAAGTCTTGAAGAGTAGGGAAGACTTACAGGGGAGTGAGAATTGATTATATATTAAAGTATTGGTATCAGAAAATGAGCCAGATTGCCTGTGAATACAAGAAAAATGACAGATACCTGCTTCTCCTAACTCCTGGGAGTTAGGTCCTGAGGTAGAGAATTAGAGTCTAATGAAGCTTTAAGTTTACATCATGAATCCGCTGGCCTTGGTTGGTCCTGAATGCTGTTCTGACCAGAAAGACACTTGGGGGGTAGAGCCAAGCACCTGGTTACTCACCATACATGTCTTTTAAGAAAATGGCCCAGTGTTCCTGGAGCTCCAGAATTAGGCATTTTCTTTCCCTTAGGGAAACTCGGAACTAAAGAAAACCCAGATTTTTGGTGAATAGACCAACTGACTTTGCTTAAACTGGTTTTAATTGACTGTGGATGATTTTTATCCCATTACTTTCTATGTTTCTGATAATGTCAGCTCAGGTGAAGAACACAGGGGAATGCAAAGACCATTATCCATAGTCTCTGTCATCCTTGAATCAACTTATTTCTTTCCAGTATTTTCAGTTTCAAGTTCTCTCTCTCTATTAGTGTTCCTTTCTATCAACTTTTAAATGCGTTCGAATCTCCTCATACTTAAAAAAACAACAAAACCAATACATATCCAAAAGGAAAAGAGGAGGAAGGGAAGAAGAAAATAACCTCTGAGTTGACGTAATGCTGGTCTTTCTCCCTTTAGCTGTCTGTAGCCCTCTCCTCCTCTGCTCCACAGCGAAGCTTCTTAAGAGATCTGCCTACAATTGTCCTCTCCACATGATTACATCCCACTCATACCGAAATTTATCTTCTATGTCCACAATTCCACCAAAAGTGTTCTCACCGAATCACCCACAACACTGTGGTTAAATCCAAAAGACACTTTCAGTCTTGATCTTATTCATCCTCAGCAGCATCCGAAAGAGTCAGTCTCTCCCTCTAAGCATCTTAACTCCCATGATGCTTCACTCCCCCAGGGCTGGTCTCACTCATCTTTGGCCACTCCTCCAACTTCCCTTGCAGGCTTCTTGCCCTGGGCTGCCTCTAGCTATCAGTATTAATATCTGAGTGTTATCTCCTCTTTTTCACTCCCTGCATCCTCTCATACATATCCATGGTTCCAATGATCAATTTTATATTAATGATTCTTAAATATTACTAGCCCAGATTGCTTTTTTGAGGTCCCAATTTATTTGTCAAAATCCTCACTGGGTATCTGAATTTGGATACCTCACCTGTGCCAGAAGTTATACATGTTAGGGAATAAACATAATTTTTCCCTAAAAATAAATTCTGCTTTCCTGTGGTTGAAATGACCATCAACTCAATTTTTGCAAACCAAAGCCCCGAGACTCAGTTTTGACTTTCCTCTGTCCTCAACTGCCTACTTATCACCAAGTTCTCTGACTGTGCTTCTCTGAATTGGTCTACTCGTCTATATCCTCACTTTAGACTCCTTACATGAGCTAAGACCAATGTCGTTTTCCATTAGCATTACTGAAACTTCCTCCTTTTACACTCTCACTTTTCTGGATGCAGTCTTGCCCAATTTGTACCCTCAGCTGCTCCTCTGAAACGCTTGCTCATTTGCGTCACTCCAGACTTCCTCTTGCCTCTCCAACCCAATCTCTGGCCACTTTCCTCTGCTTTGTACTTTCCGTACATCATGAATAATTCTTTCACATTTAGGCCTTTGGATTCTGCCTAAAAGATACTCTCCCTATATGTTGCCAAAATTATTCCTTCTCATTTTTCAGAATTGTTTCTAAATTACATTTGTTTCTAAGAACATCTTAAAATCTCTGTAGCTCCACCACAAACTAATATATTGACCTTTGCTATATACTGCTATGATTCCTTTAATATTTCTTAGTTTTATTATAAATATTTGCTTTATTGCCTATCAAATTGCTTAAAAGAAAGCAAGATCAGGATTATTAACAAGCAGAATCATGTTTAGGGTTGAATATTTAGAGCTTCTTAAGAAAAACCTCCATTATTGTTAATTAAATTGACTCAGAGTGGTCTTTTCAGGCAGACTTTTCCACAGGGCTTTGGAAAAACAATCAGCAGCAATTGTTTACCATTGTGGATGCCTGAACCTGCAATACCAGCTTGGGCAAAAAAGAGCCTGGAGAGAAAATGAAAAGAAAAATCTGTCAATTGAGATGTCCACCAAGGGCTTTGAAAAGCTGTGACTATTAGAGTTAATAAAGAATGTCAGAGTATCTCAGGATAAAGATCATTTTATAAAAATTAACTGTATTTATATACATTAGTGAACAGCATGAAAGTAAAATTAGCAAAACATTCAATTCACAACATATTAAAAAATAAAATACTTGGATAATTTTAACCAAAAAGTTCATACTTGTGTTCTAAAGACTACAAACATGGTTGAATTTAAAGAAGATCTAAATAAATAAAAAGATATCTCATATTCACGAATCAGAAGACCTCATTGTTAAATGGCAATTCTCTCTCAAATTTACCTACAGTTCAATGCTGTTCCTACTGAATTCCCAGCTTGCTTTTTTCATAGAAGTTGACAAACTAATTCTATATGGAAGTACAATCACCTAGAATAGCTAAAACAATCTCAAAAAAGACAAAATTGGAGGACTCACAATTCTTGATTTCAAAACTTATTGTAAAAAACCTGTGGTCATTTCTCCAGTTCATGAGTATATAATTACAATAAATATACCAAACTGGTGGAAATCCCATATTGACTCCTTGACCTAGGTAGCAAGGAATATTTAGAAGTGTAAGTGGGCACCTCTAGAGCTTCTAAACCTCTCAAAATAATAAATCAAAAGCAATGTATTTTAGCCCATCAAAATATGTCTTATTTCAAAAAAGTTTTCCCTAAACTACCTATAGTAGATTATACTGTCAAGAGTTGAGATTCCTAACTACTTACAAGCAACTATCTCTGAGTAGTGGAATTAAAGTAAGATTATTTTATAGTTTTAACTTCTCTTTTAAAATTAATATATGTTCATTGTGTAAGAAAGGTAGTAAAATTTTAATAGTGTTTTCCTAAGTGAGCTTTGGAAAGCCCACTATAGTTGATTAGGGTCCAGTATTGCCTTCTGGGATTGATTCTCTGGGTCTTTGATCTCTCCCTAAGAACCTTCCTTTTCTAAGCAAGTAACTGGGTAGTTTTCTTACCCTGCTTCCTACCCATAGTGATATGGGGTCTCTTATGTATTTATAGTAAGACAGCAGGTGGAGCTGGAGCAGCTGGAAGCTGGCCAAGCCTCTCTCTCCCTCTGTCTCTCTCTTCAGGGAGTCTCAGGACTTTTCTAAATGGTTTTTCTGAACGAGCATATTTGGATTATCGTGTAGCTGAGTGGGTTCAGAGGAGTCAGACTTCCTACCATGTGATTTTAGGTCACCACAATGAGAATTCCAAACACGAGGGTAAATGTTGCACCCCCTTTCCTCAGCAATACTACACCATCATTTCTACCATAAGCTATTAGTTTAAGTAAGTCATAAGCCCAGATTCAAAGATAAGTGACATAGACCCCTCCTCTTAATGGGAGGAGGGTCATGGTTACATTGTTGAATAGCTTATGGGATGGGATTTGTTATTGGGTTATTTTTTGAAAGGACAATGTACCACAGAAAGTAACATCATAGTATTGATTAATTTTTTATATATGATCTCTCAACAATTAAATTGAATTCAGTGGAGTTTTAAGTGTTATTTAAGTGGAACATTGATGTGACTGTCTCTCAGTATATAATACAATTTTCAGTTCCATATCGGAGAGGGCAAACCCTCCAAATTGGGACCATTTGTAAAACGAAAAGGATGTTTACACAAATGTAACTTCAAGTCAAATTTCTTGAAGAGATATGTTAGAACCCTTAAAAGCTGGGTTAAGGAAATTAAACTCCAGGATTTTCAGAGATGGAGGTATATGGAAACATGTCTTGTCAGGTCATTTGCCTAAATTATAATTTAATATATGCTCCTGTCCCATCAAATGATAGTCAATACTATATCATATCAGTTATTGTCATCTACAAGTTAGAATGTCAAAACCTAATTTGGTGAATCTTTGGAGATAAAGAAAACAACCTAGAAATACTGTGGAAATGTAAATAGCTATGGGAAATCTTTAAGGACAGCAAATTCTTAAAAAGAAGCTCACCAAGTAAGATTAAGGCCATAGCAGTCCTCCTGTGATAGCTAAGATTATAGGTAGTAGAGAGCATAAGTGACATGTGATTATATTAATATAATTATTTTACTGCCAACTCAAAGTTCTTTTACTTTGCTATGAAATAATTGCTAGATGATGAACTAGTACGTATTCTAACTTATTGTTTTTTTTTGGGGGGGGGTAGTCAGAAGTAATTGCCAATGTAATGGGAAGTATCCAGTAATTGATTTCGAAATTTTCTCCTTTGCAGAATGCTCACTCTCTCCAAAAGTAGAGAGTAAGGCTTTTATTGATTAAACAGTTCAGGTTTGACCTTTCTGGCTGGGATTTTAAGATTGGTGCTCACAAGATCTTGCAGCAGCCCAAGGGTATATATAGTTTGTTCATTCTGGAACCCCCTTATAATATGCCGAGGGAATTACCAGCCTATAATGACATGTAAATTAATTCCACATTCTGTGAGGTTCAAATAAAGTTCAGTGAGAAAGACTTCTCAGTACTTGTGATACTGAAATAAGCCCCACTCCATCATATAGATTCATAAATTTTTTACAATTTTTCATTATTTAAAATAAATAACACTCCCACTCTCTCCCAAGTGATTATGGGCTTAAGACACATTCCCCAAATAAACTAAGATGACAAACAAAATCAATAATCCAATAAGGCTGGAGGAGTGCCAGGGCACTCCAGTTTCTTTTCGTGCCTGTTTCCCATTTTGTTTCTATAATCATTCAAGGTGTTTCCTTTAAGTTATGGAGCTCCACCAGCTGATAGTCTTGCTAATCCATTACCAGTCACCCTTTCTGTATGCCTGGTTCACTCTGAGAGTAGATCACAGCAACCCAGCTGACATTCAAGGATGTAAGTAGACCTTGTCTTAACCATTCTTATGCATAGCACTGATGCTGGTGGGAAATGTGGTAGAGAAAACATTTTAAACACAAACCTGTCAGGTATAAAACAGATGGAAGGTAAAGAAACTTATGCAGTCTCTAGGTGTTAAAATTATCCTTCCTCCTCCAAACCAATTGATTTTAACATTCTTATTTTTCTTATTTCTTCCATCTCCTTGTCTATCTCTTTGGGGAAAACCCACAACCGTGTGCCTTCAGAAAATCCACTCAGAATTCTCCTAAAGATACACTTTTCCTTATTTAATTTTGACGAAATCAACCTCTTTTGTAATATTCAGTTATTTTAGACCTATGGCTTCATTCCTCTGAGGAACAGAGAATGAAAGGAACTCAATTTGTACAGGATATTAAAACTACACATCTATGAATCTAATGCTTTAAGTATTGTGTGTGAACAGTGTGACTTTAAGAATATATAGCTACTGGACCATACCTGCTTCCATAAACATCATACTTAGACCTTAATTTACAAAGCTAAAGGGAATGCAGAAAAATTTAATGGAGCTCAAATAAAAGAAGTGCTACACATTTTAAAAGATTACAAAATCAGCATCTTTTTAGAAAAAGTATGAGTTTCATGAATGGGTACTTATGAGGGATCCAGATGCACCAAAATGGCAATCTGTTATTACTTGAGCACATTTCCCTGATGTCTTTCTGAGCAGAAAGATACAGGCAGAAAGTTACTCTTTAGACTTTCATTTGAATCATCATGAGATGCATATTTGAGACTGCTTATTTTTGTTTCATTTGTGATTTAGTTTTGCTTTTGAAATGTAAGCAAACAGTCATTGGATAAAATGAGTGATTTGGTGTCCAGTTATCTAACATGCACCCATAGTCAAACTTAGATGCCTTTTGTTGTTTCTACTTTAATAGCACTTCAAACACTGTTTCAGGAAAACAGAACCAATAGGAGATAGATAGATACATACATAGATAGATAGATGACAGATAGATAGATAGATAGATAGATAGATAGATAGATAGATAGATGAAGTATAGACAGAGATTTATGATGAGGGATTGGCTCATGCAATATGTAGGCTGAGAAGTCCCATGGGTTCTTGACTGCGAGCTGGAGGCCCAGGAAAGCCAGTGGTGTGGCTCTAGTCCAAGCCCGAAAACCTGAGACCAAGGAGGGTGATGGTGTATGTCCCAGCCTGAGTCCAAAGGTCTAAGGACCAGGAGTACCAGTGTCCCAGGACAGGAGAAGACCGATGGCCCAACTAAAGCAGAGAGAACAAATTGGTCCTTCTTCTATCTTTTTTTTGTTCAAGCCCTCAGTGGATTGGATGTTGCCAACCCACTTGGTGAGGGCGATCTTTACTGAGTCTATAGATTTAAATGTTAATCTCTTCCCAAATCACTGTCACAGACACAACTAAAAAAGATATTTTACCAGCTATCCAGGCATCTCTTCACCCAGTGAAGATGACCCAGGAAAGTGACCATCACAGTACCTGTTCTTTCTCTATTTATTCCACTGTTTTTAACACAGGAACGGGAAAACTCTAGACACTAAAATGCACCTGGACAGGACCTATGTATTCAACTCTTCACTTATCCCACTGTGCTTAGCACAGTAATAGCACATTCCAAACCATAACGTTTACCTGAGTGAGTCCAACCATCATTCAGCCATTGACATGAATGTGTTGACAGAAAGTATTTTCCTCAAAGCAATCTGTTTTTTTTTCTTGCATTCTTTAAAGAATTAAAGTGTTTTGCTTACATATCTATCAAGGTGGTTTTCTGTTCTCCAAATCTCTCTTCCTGTCCAACAATCACATGCTATAATGATTAGCACAATGACAGTTATTTTTCTGCTCAAAGACATACAATGACCCACTACTGCCTGTAATAATATAGAAATACTCAGCCTGGCTCTGAGGTGTTCTGCTATGTCCATCTCTGAACTTTTTCTTTTTACTTATTATCCATTACTTTTTTTTTTTTTTTGGCTGCTCCATGATGCATGCGGGATCTTAGTTCTCCAACCAGAAAGCAAACCCATGCCTCAGCATTGGGAAAATGGAGTCTTAAGCACTGGACTGCCAGAGAAATCCTTATTATCCATTACTTTAAACTTATTACCTGTATTATTATTATCATCCTGCACTTACTGAGCACCAATATATCCTCTGAGAAAATTACCAACCTGATTAGTGAGCATATGAGCTCACAGTCAATAGGGGATAGAGATATGTGAATAGATACTTCTAACACAATGAAATGGGCACTGACATAGAGGAAAAAGTCACATGAGAGCATTAAGAATGAGAAAACCTAGATGAGTAGAAGGTAAGTTCCCAGAGAACATATATTAGATGAGCTGTTAACAATGAGTAGGAGTTTATCAAACAGATAAGGAGCAAAAGTGTATTTAAGAAGGAAAGAAATAGTGAGCAAAATTTGGAAGCATTAAGCCATATGCCAAGTTCAGGAAATGATCCATAGCACGACTATAGATTAGTGTGTGTCTGGGGAAGGAGTGGTCAGAAATAAGCCTGTGGAAGAACATTACAACTAGACAGGAATCTCACATTGGGAACCATCAAAGGTCCTCAAATTGAGGAATTTTATGGTCAGATTTGTATTTTATAAAATAAAGCAGTAAGTAGAATAGAAGATTGGCCAGAAAAAGTAATAACTAAAAGTAGAGATTCTAGTTAAAAGGGATTGAAATCACTTTTTTTTTTTGCCTCTATGAGAGAGGTAATCACTGGAGTGGCTGGTTTACTAGAGAAGAGGAAAATATCCTGAGATAATTCTGAAATATTTTTATGGGACTCAATGGCTACTCAAATATGACACCCGAGGAAGAATATGGAACAACTGATTATGACTGTCACTTTCTAGACTGGGAAACAAAGTCAAAGATAATGAAATGATATAAGATAAACTCAGCAAAAAAGAATTGGCTTTGGGTTTGAAGGAAAAAAAATAATTAATTTGGTTTGGTACATTCTGTGTTTGAAATTTTTTGCCGCTGTTAGATAATTTGTCTAGCAATAAGTTAAAATTATGGCTTTAATGCTTTCTCAAATAAAGATCAAGATTTGACAAGCACTACAGTGATGGTAGTTGAAGCTGAGGGAGGGCATACTATGTCAGAAAAAGAGATGGATAATTAGAAAAAGAAAAGAGCCATAACTGCCAAAATTTGGAAGCAACCAAGATGTCCTTCAGTAGGTGAATGAATAAAAAAAACTGTGGTACATTTACACAAGGGACTATTATTCAGCAATAAAGAGAAATAAGTTGTCAAGCCATGAAAAGATGTGGAGGAACTGTGAAGGCATATTACTAAGTGAAAGAAACCAATCTGTAAAGGCTACATACTGTATGACTCCAGTACATATGAGATTCTGGAAAAGGCAAAACTATAAAGACAGTGAAAAGAACACTGGTTGCCAGGGGTTGGAGAGGGGAAGTTAGGGCAATGAAACTATTCTGTATGAAATTATAATAGTGGTATATGTCATTATCTATTTTTCCAAACCCATAACAGGTACAACACCAAGAGTGAAACCTAATATAAACTATGGAATTTAGGTGATAATGATGTATAGGTTCATCATTCATAACAAATGTCCCACTCTGGTGGGGAATGTTGATAATGGGGGAGGTTATACACTTGTGGGGTGAGGATTATAAAGGGCATCTCTGTACCTTCCCCTCAGTTTTTCTATGAACCCAAAACTGCTCAAAATAAGTGGTGTCTTTAAAAAAGGAAAGGTAAAAAGAGAGAGCCTATGGAAGACCAACATTTAGGGCAAAGTGTAGCCCACTATGGATAAAAACCCAGAGAAGAGAGAATTCTAAAAATACTGAGTTTTCAATGACACTGAATAATTCAAAGTCATTAAATAAGAGAGTGAATGAAACATATCTAATGGATTTACCAAGAATGTCGCTGATGCTGTTTGCCAGAATTCCATATATTATCAGTAGAGTTACCAGGATATAGGTTTGATTGTAGTAATTTAGAAGGAAAGGAGAAGTGAAAAAATTGAGACTGCAAAGATAGATTCATCTTTCACAAAATTAACAATGAACTTAGCAACAGACACACAACCTTAAGTGTGCAACGACACATAGTTGACCAAAGACGTGGCCGAAGACCAAAAGATACCATTTACCATTCACAATACTAGAATACAATATGAATGATACCTCTGGGTGTTGTGTAATGTAGTGGCTAGTGCAACAGGGTGCATTGTAATAAAATATACTGAGATAAAAATTTGGGAAGGAAAAGATTGGCACAGGTTTAGTAATTCTACTTTGAACATATTAAATCCAAAGAAGCTATAAGATGGAAATGAAATTCAGTTGTTTCTCCTGATCTGACTCTGGACATCAATTCAGATTGATTTTATTTAAAGTTAATGGAATAGGTAAGATCGCTCAGTGAAAAGATGCAGAAGGAAAAAGAAGTGGTCCCATGACTGCATGCAAAAGAACTCCAAAATTTAGAGATAAAATAGAGAAGAAGAATCCAGAAAAGAAAGATAAGAAGGAATAACCAGGAAGGTACAAGGACAATGCGGGGAATATTCCACCATAAAAGCCCAAAGATGAAAGGATTTCAGTAAGTCAATGGTTAACTAATTTTAAAGACATTGATATGTTGAATAGATGAGGAGAGAAAGTATTCATTGCCCTTGCTAATGTGAAGGATGAATGATGGAAGGCAACTATGGTGAGAATTTAAATCTTCTATGTGGCTAACTGCGTACATTAACATGATTTTAATATATCACTCTCTTCAACAACATGGCTTGGCTATTCCAGGAAACTTTTCCCAGGAAGATAAAAGTTGCAAATAACTTCACTGGTTATTCCATAAATTTCTTGACAGATCCATCGACCTTCAAGAAAACATAGAATGAATCATACCCCAAGACTCTTTGAACTCCTTATGCCCAAAACTTGCCTTGCTCTGTTCACCGATCCTATTATATCATGATGCTTAGTTGATCTTAACAAAGATTCTACACTGAAAGACTACCACACAGCAAAGTGTCCGTGAATGTCCCAACTGTGGTCACCCCTCTCCCAGGGATGTTAGTAAGTCTGAAGACAGTGTTCTTCCTTACCGTGGTTAGAAAAAGATTCAGCTTTGTTTGAGCAGTAGGTTGCTTTGGTGATATTTGGGGGACCCAGCAATTGACAATGGTAAACACAACAGGAAGAAAACAAAACCGTACAGATGCCTTGCAGAATAATGGGAGGTGAAAAGTAGAATCACTATGTATATACAACAATTTTGAATCACTTAACTATAAGAAGGTAGGTAGCTGGACAAAGATATAAGGTCAAGAAACGGGTTGTTTTATTTGATATTTTGAGGATGGGAAAACTAGAGCATATATGTTTACTGAAAGGAATAATCTTGAGGAGAGGTTAAAAATTGAAGATGCATAGAACAGAGGGCATTAAATAGGTACAGGGATGGAATCTGGGGCACATGAGTGAAGATAAGTTTTGATGAGAGAAAGGCACTTCCTTCATTACCCCAAGAGAAAGAGGACCAATGCAGATGAATTATAGATTTGTTGGCTTAAAGGTAAAGAAATCTTTTGTTACTGTTTCTTCAACTGAGTGTAGGTCAAGGAATTCATGAGGAGAGTATGGGGGAAGTTTTGAAAAGCCAAGAAGTATAAAAAAAACACTTCTAAAATATAAATGCAAGTGGGGCACTGTGGAGAACGTATATGAGGTCTGCAGTCAAGGTGGTGAAATAAATAAAGGCTAATAAAGCTGATGAGTGGTTTTTCAAAATGAACGGAAAACATTCTCATTGTTGACAGGAATAGAAAGTCTTCTGAGAGAAATGGAATATTTGGGCCACGATGTCAGGGAGAGCCTGACCAGAGGGACATCTACAGATTCCTAGGACAGCTGTGGCAGCACAATGCCCCCAATTCATTTTTTAACAGATTTCACTGAAAAATTACGAGTAAGGAATAGAGATTTCCCATATACCCTCCACCTAATAAATGCACAGCCTCCCCAGTTATCAACATCCCCCATCAGAGGGTGCATTTGTTAGGGCTGATGAAACCTATACTGACATGTCATTAACACCCAAAGTCCATAGTTTACATTAGCGTTCACTGTAGGTGTTGGACATTCTGTGGGTTTGGACAAATGCATAATGGCCTGTATCCACCATTATAATTATCATACAGAATAGTTCCATTGCCTTAAAATTCTTCTGTGCTTTGTCTATTTACTCCTCCCTCCTTCATCGTCCCTGGCAACAACTGATCTTTTCGACGTCTCCTTTTCCAGAATGTCATATAGTTGGAATTCTATACCATACAGCCCTTTCCTACTGGCTTGTTTCACTTACCCCTGATTAATTTCGAAGTAGCTGAAACAGACCAATTTATGTCCATCTTGAAAGCTTAAAATCAGTGAAAAACAATACATCTTTTTTTGTTTTTTGAGAACTCAGAAAAATTTCAGGTATGTGTTTATGTTGATTATGATACCAGCATTCCTCTTTCTGTCCATATAATGATCTATATCTTCCATTGATTGTGGGGAGTTCATCTTTGGGACCTGCCAGGGGAATACTGCATAGCAAATATTTCAGAAATATTCTTTTACACTTTCCATTGGCTGCTTAAATTATACCCTCCATTGTAAAGTTCACTTTACTCACATTTGCCAAAGCTGATGCAGTGTTTATGTTCAGGAGAAAAAAATGGTAACCTGCTTTCTAAGCTATTGTTCCAAATATTCTACAATTTAAGTATAGAACCTCGATATTAAAAAGCAGTGGTGATGTTTCATTTTGTGGGGCAGAAACATAGACTTGAAGCAATGATTTGAAGAACACGGTAAATTTAGACTTTTTAGTTGTCTTTTTTGGCATCCTTTTCCTATAATTTACTACCAATTAGATGATTCACTTCCTTCTGCATGGTTCCATGTCCCTTTAGAAATTTCTATAAAGAGTTCAATGCTTTTTAATTGTATTATATGAACCACCTTATGTCAGTGAAGCCTGTTTTGGTGGGTATTTCAGCTGTGAGGATATGGTCATTTGAATTCTACACTTGAAATATTTAATTTGGTGTGAACCAATTAAGTGTGACTGTTAAATATTTTATATCTTCTCTTTCTTTCTAGTTATTTTAAATACTGTACTCTAAAAGCACAATTTTGGGTATCTCTTGTTTGTAGTAACTCAAGAGGTCCTATCTTAAATCTCCCTGACATATCCTGTATATGAAAAAAGTTTGGCATTGCACACACATATATGTCATCACTCCACCAAACTGACACAGTCAAGAAATCCATCTGAGAGGCAGATTTGAAGAAAATTAACACATGCCCATAGAATGTCAATTAGCAGGGGAATAATAATTAGAATGATATAATTTTTAAGTTATAGTGCATAAGAAAATAAAAGGAAATAAAAATTTTAGTTATCGAGGGTCATAAATATTAATTACAGCAAACTCTATACTTCACTGTGGAACGAATTTTTCCAACTTTATTAACGCACTGCCTGAGGTTTTTGTGTTTGCTTTACACTCTTTTGCATAAGATTTAGTTCAGTAAGATGTTCACATTCCATAAATAAAGCCTATGTGCATAACATTTCAAGTATAACATTACACAGGGCATTTATTCAGTTCTAGTGTAGTACAATTAAGACTTGTGGATATAGTAATTTTCATCACAATCACAGTGAGCCATTCCATTAACTTAGGAAAACAGAACTCTGCTAAACATTCTGATTATTAACATGGAACAGAAGGTCCAGGATGATTGGATTCATCCTCTCAATTTTCTCACTTTTATTCTTTCCTATATTCTTTGTGTGACAGCTGTTGAACTTTGGCCAAAGTTTACCAGGTCTTCCTTTACAGCATATGCTGTTTTTAGTCACGGTGTTGGTTGAGGGAGATCAGGCGAACTCATTTTCGCAACCTTTATGAGAATTCATAGAGTCACAGTCAGATTTTATATAAGTTTTTTTTCAGATCTACCAGGGAAAAACAAAATGACCTTGTCCTCTGATACGATACAATGAAAGGGTAAATCTGAAAAGCAAGAGTTTGTAGGAATGCCAACACTGAGAAACGACTTAAATGTTGGTATCTCACCCAAGGTCTGAGGATGGTTTTCCCTGAAATTTCCTGTTGCAAGTGACCACATTTTTTGCTAAAATCTTTTTGTTTTCTTTTTTTTTAATGGAGACTTAAATTTCAATCTCAGTTGTATATTACAAAAGGAGAGTTCATTGGCTTATAAAAATATGACCACATATTTTAAACTCTTATGGGTACTAAATACTGTGGAACTCAAAAGATGCAGTCACTAATATTATGAAGTTTAAAACCTGGGTTTCAAAAAAGATGTACATATGATGAAAATTAATAAAAATATTAGATGAGGCAGTATTATATAAAAGAAACATACCATATTTGAAAGAAATCAGAGGCAGAGGAGACCCTCTTGACTGGAGTATTCAAAAAAGGTTTCAAGGGGCTTCCCTGGTGGCGCAGTGGTTGAGAGTCCGCCTGCCGATGCAGGGGACACGGGTTTGTGCCCCGGTCCGGGAAGATCCCACATGCTGCGGAGTTGCTGGGCCCGTGAGCCATGGCCACTGAGCCTGCGCGTCCGGAGGCTGTGCTCCGCAACGGGAGAGATCACAACAGTGAGAGGCCCGCGTACCGCAAAAAACAAAACAAAACAAAAAAAGGTTTGCGTCAATAGGGAAGAGACCCAGAGAGGTCATTCTGCTGGTGGAAAGCATGCAAGCAGAGGTGAAAAAACAAAGCAAAACATAGAGCATGCTCTGTGGATAGGAAAGCAGGCCTGAGCAGATCTGAGAGTTCTTTGTGGAACTCACAGGCCATCAGTTTGAAAATGAGAATAGGACAGACCTGCTTTTCTAATCTAAAAAGATTTGGCTCTCCCCTGTGGACAGTTAGAGATATCCTGAAGGTTTCTGAGACACAGGAGTCACCTGATGAAATTCAAGTTTGAGAAATAATGCCAGTGTGGGTAGAGAGGATAATATGGAAACAACGGGATTGTTAGGAGACATGAATTAAAAATCTGGCAATAGGAGTGAAAAAAATGGTGAATTTGAAAAAAAAAAAAAAAAAAAAGACAGAAAGGATTACTGCAATGTTGGAGTGATCTTCTGGGAGAGCAGTGCCGGGCATAATTCTAATATCTGAAAGTTGTGCCTTTGGGAGGCTTGGAGAAAGGTGGTACCGATGACAGTAAATGTGAAATCAGGAAGAAGTGACTGGAAGAAGGTGTGGAGGGAGCACATCATTTGGTTTTAGATTCATTCTTGAGGTGAGAGCAACGCACTTAAGTGGAAAGGGCCATTAGGCATATGTAAGGTTTGACTGGAGTGGATTCAACTCTCACACATTTGAAGAATTTCTTCTCAGTTCACGGCACAGTACAAGTAATTATTCAACTCCCTGGTCCCTGCTGATTAGTCAGTGGGTCAAATCAGTCACTGCAGACATTCCTAATCAGTTACCTTTAGGTCTCATATCTAAAAGCCACAGACTTCCTCTTCCTTTCCTTGAAGTAGAATTTAGAGGCATGAAGAGCAGGGGAGACTTCAGCTCCAGAGATCATTCAGAATAAACACGGTGCGTAAAATCTCCCCACATCTCTTCTGTTCACCCAGTGGAAAGAAACTATCAAACTTAGCACCTCACTGCTATTCCAGCTATTGCTATTTCAGCTCAATTTATGAGGAGAAAGATGAATTTACATGAGACCTGACAGGAAAAAAGAAAATCAAACTTGCAGCTAAGCGCTAGTCCAGTCCATAAGGAAGGCCCCTTTTTTACCCTACTTCCATCACATTAGGAAACAACTACTTTTTTGACCTGTCATTGTCTGATGAGAAAATGCCTCAAGTTTTCTATTCTTTTCCCCTCTCAGTGTCCTCAGCCAATTTTGAATATTTTGTTTTCCATCAACAACTTAATGGGAAGCATGTTCTACCCCTGTCTCTGTGATACTTCCTTTACAGATAAGACACTGCCACACCACCCCCCATGAGCACTGCCCCGGAAGCAGGATAACAAGCCGGGCTCTAGCTTCACATCCGCCACTCACAGATGTAGGATCCTCCACAAAAGACTTAGTGAAATCTCGATTTTATTCGTTTCTGCAGAATGTGCGCTTTAATTTTTCAGGAAATCACAGGATTTCTATCACAACTTTGTTTTTTTTCCAAGATTCTCTCTTCTTGGTAAGACCAAACTATTCACTTTCTTGGGATCTGCAGCATTGCAGAGAAAACTACAGATTTATGCACATGAATGGGGCTGTAATTTATGATTTACATCTGAAATGGGAACTCAACTCTGCTTGGCAAACTTTCCGTATGTTTCAATTATTTTGTGCTCCCACAGGCTGCAAGGACTCCTCAAGCCTCAGAGTTTACACTCAACACAGCCCAACACGCTCAGCAGAGAAATAGGAATAGCAGCCACCAGAGGATAGCAGCCAACACCCATATGTTTCCACCCACAAACACACACTCCCCCTGCACATACACCAAGAAGCTCCTTTCTGCTTCTTGTTAAATGGAGCATCGCTCCTCCTGGAAAGATCAAACCCTTCAAGTACGCCCCATCCTCCATCCTCCCCAACCTCTTCTCACCTTTAAATGGCTCCCATATTTATGACATCAGCAGTTTCTACATCTCTGGAGGATCCTATTGTCATTATGCAAAATGTTACGGTTATGCCGTATCTTAAATAAAATTCTTCCTCTGCTCCAATCCATGTACAGCCACCACCGATTTTTCTGCTTGCTTTCACAGCCAAATATCCACACACAAATACAGATATACCACACACCACACACATGCATACACACATACAAACACAGGCACGCACACAAGCACACTTCTGCCAAGATCACCACATTGTCCGTGGGACCAGGTCTAGAGGGTACTTTGACTGGCCTCACTTTGTTCTCTTGGCAGGACTGAGCTGAGCCCTCTTCTGCCCTGACACCCAATCTTTCCTTGGTGCTTATAAGAAATCACAGTCATCTATTTTCCTCTCCTTCCCTCTCTGGGTATTTTCTTCTCACCCTTTTCTGCCAATTCTTATCCTTCAAATGATGGCATTTCTTGGAGTTTAATTATGGACCCATTTCTCTGCTATTTTTATATTTAATCTCTTGGAGGATACTTATGGGTTCATAGGACTTTATTAGCATCTGTATGCTGGTGATTCCAGATTTGTATATTCAGTTGTCTACTTGACATCCCCCCCTTGACCGTGTCACTGACAACTCACACTTTACGAAGTGCTGTCTCTCAGAGAAGCTGCCAAAACTACGAAACTGTGTGTATATTTCTGTCTGTCTCCAGGCCCCTGGTGTTTCTTTATTATGCTTTACCAGCAGTTCTCATACATTCTGGGCACTATTCTTAGGGGGTCTGATTGTTCGTTTTGTTTATGTTGGTCTGTCTCCATTACAAAGCAAAGGTGATTCCAGTGAACAAAGAACACATCTCTTTGCCTAAAAATGACGCATGTCCAGTGCCTAGGAGATTGGATAACACACACTGGACCCTCGACGGATATGTGTGTGTCCTGTGGATGTCAGTAACGAGACACTACCCGTTCGGGGGCCCTCTCTGTTCCCTAGATCAATGTAAAACATGTGTGATGTCCAATATGAGCTTCCCATGGCAGAGAGTTTCCCATATAGTCACTACAGATAAGTGCAGTGAGAATAATGTGAGAAGAATTGATATCCAGGTAAATCAACCAAGTGCAGCCACAGCTCCTAATCTCCCATCAACCGCACCTCTGAGGAAGTCTCCCTGGTACAGGTGACACTCCTCCCCTGCGGGCAATTCCTGGCCACCTTGGTGCTAATGCTATCCATTTTCTCCCATTTCAGAAAGCTTATCAGAATGTTTTTGAGATCACTTAAAAATCTGAATCTGTTCTAATGTATAACTTCATGCATCAATCATTCCCAAATATCTGCGTCTATGACAACAGATCACTTGTGACACACTTCACAGCAGAGCTACACATGGAGGCTGAAACCATCTTTTAAAATACCCAGCAGAGTTATCAGTATCTTAACTTATGAGTATTAACTTTAAAAACATATAAATACCTCAGTGCAGCAATCCTTAGCAAGTCTGTTTTGATGCAACTCTTGAGCTGTTTTTATCATAGTAAATGTTGAGGCAAAATAACCCTTTCTTATTTATTCTTTTATTTTTAGTCTTTATTTTTTCCCTCTGTGGGAGGCCCCATGTCATTGAAACAGCCCCATTTTTAATCTTAGAAACTCTATTTTTAGGTAATCAAGTAATGAATACAATATTAGATTGAATTTTTTCCAAAATCTTTTCACTGACTTAACTGGCCCATGAGTAATAAGAGCTGGCAGTGGCCTCTCTCCCTGATTATATTAATTAACTCACTTTCTCTGCACATTTAATGTAGAACAAGCATTTTCTCTAAACTTGAAAATTTTACTAGAGGTTCAAAAGTTACACAATTTTAATAAAACAGGAGTAACATAATTAGCCTTCCTTATTTCTTATTAGGAATGTTAATTTTAGAACAATTTCCCAGATCTCATTTCTATTGTCAGGCAAAGAATTGCTTCCTCTATGCCCTTTTCTTTTCCTATTACCATCCAGGAGTGAATAAGGCAGAGGAAGAGGGGATGACACAGAAAAGGGATGGGAAATATCCTTTCCTGCCTTACACCTCTGCGTACGGCACTATTTTTTAATGAAAAGAGACTTTCCATTTGAAGTCGGCCTCCTTACCCTCACAATCGGTCCCCCTCCGTTTGAAACCTGCCACAGGGTTGGCAGCTGCAGTCAAATGGGCTAAATATTACTGCCGCATGAGCGCTCAGAAGCTCCTTCTGCAAGGAGGCCCCGGGGTGATGCGTCCTCTGCACTGGATGCCCAGGTCAGCCTGGGGTGCCTTAGCTCTGGGCCTCCCTGTGCCCACAATGGGAAGAACTCAGCAGGATCTTGGCGGAGATGAAGATACTATTTGCATCTGCAGCTTATGGGGATGTGCAAAAGAGCCCCCAAGTTAATCTTGTCCAGTAGAAAATTGACCTAACAGACTCCCATATTTCTAGCAGTAATCTCAACCCTTGGCCTAATGTGATCCAATTACCAGACCAGGCAAAAAGACATCTAACCTGAGAGGAAGAGGGAGATGATCTTAATAAAAGGTAGGGGAAGGCACATTTTAAACTAAGCTCAGAGAGGCAACACCCTGTGGCATCTATAACCTTGTCCCTGTTGTTTGAAGGTGGATCTTACAGTGTCTGTGTACCAAGGTAACTAAAAAGATTTTTTCTTTTTTTTTGGCATGTGGGAACATAGCATTTAAACATGTGCTAATTGCTTTATGAATCTCATTGTTATTGTCTCTGCTTGCTTGTGAGCAACTTGTTCAGAGGAAATATCTACATCTTCCTTTTGTTACTGCAGTCCCTGGCACAGGGCCCAATGCGCAGTGGTGCCTGGGATATATTTCTGTAAAGCATTTACATACATCATCTCCAACAGTCTCCAAGTCCTCTATTTGAAGTGTCAGCTCACACAGAGGCAGGCAAATCCCCTGCCTGTTCTCACAGAGTTCCCAGATGGGGTGAGGGAAGTCTTCCTGACATTTGTCGGACTCCAGGCAGGGGCTGAGGGCCAAGGTGGGAGTGGGCAAACTTGTTTCTCCCAGCCGTCGTATTTCTCTTTATCTTCTTCTACAGAATTTTCCCCTTTTGCAGTTCATCTTCTGCAAGTACTGACCATTTTACATGAGTCGTCAGGCATTGAACACCTATGGGGTCGCTCAAGTGCCACCACCTCGATTTTGAGGGGTGAGGTGGCTGGGGATTGGGCCGCAGGCCTTGCAGCTCAGCAGAATCATGCCCTGAGTCAGGGGCACTGCCTCTCAGTGGCCCTTTCTTGCTTGCCGCTCCAGGAGCTGCTCACTGGTCCTGCTACCGTGCCCGGCTGCCACCATGTTGCCAAGCTCTCATTTTTCCCTTCTTGGACCTCCCCTTGTTAGTTTGCAAGACCCCTAAACCCCCAGTCCCCAGCGTGGTTACCATTTTCCACCAGGAGCAGTTTAACTGTCTCTTCCTCTCACTTCCAGCCCATCCAGCTCTTGGTGAATCAGGTGCTTTACTAAAGGGACACATTGCTCTCTCCTGGCAGGTGCCCTGAGGCTCACTCTTAAGCACATTATTTTTCTGCTTCTGCATTTTATTAACTACAAGACACAGAGGAAGACCATAAAAATTACATCACTGATAGTAAACAAGCACAAGTGCATTAGGGAAAATATACAAAATAAAGGCAAGAGTGAACGGGAAGATCAAGAGTTCCCACAGTCCTGGGGCTTCCCTGGTGGCGCAGTGGTTGAGAGTCCACCTGCTGATGCAGGGGACACGGGTTCGCGCCCCCGTCTGGGAAGATCTCACATGCCGCGGAGCGGCTGGGCCCGTGAGCCATGGCCGCTGAGCCTGCGCGTCCGGACGCTGGGCTCTGCAACGGGAGAGGCCACAACAGCGAGAGGCCTGCGTACCGCAAAAAAAAAAAAAAAAAAAAAAAAAGAGTTCCCACAATCCTATCACGTACCCCCAATCCTTTTTACTATTTTGGTGTGTTGTCTTCCAATCATACAAATTGCTTGTAATATGTATGTATAATTCTGCTAGTAAGTAAGGATTATAAGAAATATATCATTTTATTTGGAGTTTTCCCTTAATATTATATTGACCCTTTATCTTATTTTTAAAAATTAAAAATCTCAATTTCTTAAATTTTATTCTATGGAAACAGAACAATTTTTAAATATTCTCTTGTAATTTGACTCAGTTTCTCCCTGCCCCACCATTTTTTCTGTTATAGTAATGTTTGCGTCAATATTTTTTATTAATACTCTATTTTTCCTTACAATATATCTTCTAGGATGTTGTATTAGGGTACTGACTAAACTTGTGTAAAAAAACCTCCCCAAAGTACAGTGCCTTAAACGAGATAAAAGTTTACTTCTCTCTCAGCTGAGTGCAGAGATGGTGGTTCTAGAGTGGCAGGCAGATCTGTCAGCACAGTTTTCCTGTTCTGTGTCCTCACTGGCTGTTCCGTTTGTCATCACATCACATGGTAAGCGGGCATGGAGGACCCAGGTCTTCCTTTCCTAAGAATGTGTCCCGTAATTTTCATATGCCATTTCTGCTTCCATCCAATGAGCCAGAATTTAGTTTTATGGCCACACCACCCAAGTGAGGTTGGGGAATGCAGTCTATGGGTGGTGGCTGTGTGTCCTGTTGAAACTAGCCCTGCTGGTGGGTGATTCTGCTATAAAAAGGGAGTTGGGACTGTGGACCTGATTCCCATTAGCAGACTCTCATGTGGCAGGATGGCTGGGTCAGTGTATAGGATGATTTTTCTAATTCTTGAAATCTACTTGGAAATTATACTTCATACATTTCCCTGGATCCTTATTGTTTTGTTTTACATTTTTATTAAGAAGTAAGATTGAACCTATTTTCACATTTATTAGTCATCTGTATCTCTTCTTTTGTTTGTGTCATTTGTTCATTTTTCCGTTAAGCTATGTTGTCTTTTCCTGAGTCCTATATAAGTTTTTCTCTGGTTCTCTTTTCCTATGCATGTATTACATATTAAGAAATGAATCATTTCACTGTGAAATGTCTTGAAAAAAATTTCAGTGAGTTATTTGTCCTTTAAATTGGTAAAAGCATTTTAACATTTGGAATTTTAAAACTATTATGTATTGTATATTCCTTTTTTATATATTATTCCATAATTTTTATCATTAGAAAGCCCTCCATTCTTAAATACAAATTACTGATATCTTTTAATTGTTATAAGGTGTTTTTTAAGTACATCCTTTTTGAATGTATTTTAATCTCTTTTGCAACTTAAGGATTAATTATACTTCAGATACAACATAATTTTGACTGAAGTATTTACTGAATAAGACCTCTATTTTTCCAGTGATTTATCATCACACCTTTATCATGTTGTAAATTCTTAAACTGTTACTGGATTTCTGTTACATTTCTTGACTATTTTATCAAGACTATTTGCATGTAATCAAAACTATAATATTTTTTTTGTCTGAAAAGAAATGTCCCCATACCTTGTTCTTCATTAAAAAGAATAAGAGAAAGAAAAGGCTATTATTAACTTTTTATTCTTTTCAATTAACTTTAAATTTTTCATCAAGCTCCAAAACTAAACAACAAAACAGTCTTCATAGAGATTTTGACTGAAATTGCAGCAAAACTGTTATCTTCAGAATTAAACAGATTATATTAATCTCTATCTTTTTATAGCCCACTCTACAGTTTTATAATTTTTTAAAAAACTACACATTTTATATAGGTGTCTCTGCATTTATCCTCAATTTTTGTACATATGTCTTTCTTTCCCTCCTTCCTTCTCTGTTTTTAATAAAACAAAAGTCTTTCTTTCTGACTTCCTCATATCTTCCTTACTAGTGTTTTCCCTGTTTTCCTTCTATCTCCTCTCTCTCCCCTCCATTTTTTACTACTATAGATTAATAAGTAGTTTTTACTTTATTTAATTTGGTTTTATGTTGTTCTGTTCTACCACCTTCAAGGGGTAATATGTATCATTTCCTTCTTTGAAAGTCTGTAAAGTGACTAGGTTTTCATTTGCTTGGTTTGGTCTATTGCATCGTTTTGAACCACTTTATTCTGCTTCTCCTATGGCCTTTATTCTAATAATGTGTCTACGTGTCTATCCCTTAATGAATGAGTCATTGAACGTTTATTTGAAAAGCCTCAATAATAACAGAAGTTCATAAAAAAATTAGTCTATTGTTTTAAATAAGTGCTAAGTGTGTAGCAAGGTATGTGTTATGGATCATTGTGATAAAAAAGGATTCTAGGTTCAAAAAGTATTTGGGAAACATTATAAATATTCTCCTTTTCTTGAAGATATACAGAGCATATTAGCATAGTAATATATTGCAAACACTAAAAAGTCTTGTATTAAATTATTATTACCTCTTTATTTAGAATTCTAAAAGATTTTTTACTTTATATATATTTGTATGTGAATATATATGTATACACACACACACACACACACACACACACACACACACACACACACTTGCATGTTGTTAGACTGCACGCCACAGGCCTGCAAGCCCTGTACTTGCCCAGCCTCAAGACCTAAGAAAGAGGCTGTAGTCAGCAACAGAGACACTAATGGTTTAATGGATGGGGGAGCTTAAACGTCTGAAGCCAGTTCCTGGAGCAACACCCTTTACATGTCTAAAAATCAGAATAATTACAGATGGGACCAGGAGCAAGTTATGTAGGCAGTTACTGATTAGGTGCTATGACTAAGAGGGAAGGTCAATCATGTGAGCAGGTGTAGGTGAAGCAGGGACTGGTTGGGCAGGGGATGTACAGAAAGCCAGAGAACAGCCATCTTGGGTGGCCTGATCATAGGTATGTGAAATATATACATACTTACATACAAATATCTGATGTGTCTGAGTAATCTTTGGAACTGCATGTCTCCAGAAATGTGTTCTCCTCTTCCACCACCTTTGTTTTTGCTCTGCATGTCCGTGTGCCTAGATTTCTGACTGATACCTACTGACACAAACCAGGAGATCTGCTTTGCAGTAGAGTCCACTTGACCATGGCTCCAACATTCCATGTCTGACTCTCCTCCTTTTATTTAGTACTGGCTGGGATCTACCCAAACAGATGGATGACTTAAGATCACTTGGAGATGCCATTTTTCTTCCACCTTGAGATGCCTGTTCAGTGAAAAAGATCAGACATCTTAAGGAGTAAATCTGTAACAAATCAGGAAGAGTCTGTGGCTTCCAGTTGGAAAGCCAAGTTGTATTGCCAGATAACTACCTTGGGAATCTATACTCCAGCTAGTCCTGTAATTTGCTAGAGTAATGGCTACCTGTTTCTAGCTTCCTCTTCTTCATCACTGATTATCATTTAGGATACTTAAGTATACTTAAGTCTTCCTGAGAATCCTATGAAGTAGGCAGGGCAGATAATATTAATTCCTTACACAGAATTGAGGCTCAGACAAGTTAAGGGACTTTTTCACGTGGGAGATATTGACTTGAAACCTGTTCTTCTGCTTCCATACCTTTTCACTGAATAATGCAGTTGGTAGGATTTAGCTAAAGAGAACTCTATCTCCAATGGCAAGGATTCCATTCATTCTTTTTACAATTAAAATAAATAATAAGATGGGAATAAGGTCCATTAATTTCTACATACCAAGAAGTATTCTGGACCAGTGTTGTACAATAGAACTTTCCATGGTGATATAAATATTATTTTCAATAAATAACTGCTATTCACATGTGGATACTGGGAAACTGAACTTTAAAATTTATTTAATCCTAATTAAGTTAAATTTAAATATCACAGGTAGATACTGGCTACTGTATTGAACAGCACAGTTCCAGATTCTTAAGATTATGAAGATATAGCTGATGAATTAACAAAAAAATCAGTCTTAGTACCCAGGAATATTTGGAACAATTTAGTTGAAGCAAATGACTTTGGATTATCACTTAAAAATAAACTTAAGCCCAAAGAATAAAGTTGTGTATATATAAAAGTTTCTGGGAATACACACAGTTGTTCATGTGATGGTAGAACCCAGTATTAATACGACATGATGTCAACCCTAAAGGCTGGTAAGATCTACCACTTCTGGTTACTGCACTTGCAAAGTACCAGAGAATGATTAAATCTGACACATAAAATAACAAGAGAACAAAGTCAAATGCCAGCTGCAAATATCACGTTTTATTGTACACTCTTTACTTTGTGCCAGAGCTATTTTTCAGCGATAGTTGAATCTAGGGCAAATGCCAATCATGTCACACATTCTCTGATGCCACAGTGGAGAGTCCATGGGGTGAGGAGGAGATGTCTGCAGGAATTTGTCTCCTTTGAATGGCTTCCATCTTTAGACCTTGGTCACTCTCTTCTTCCCAACTCTTTTCCTGGCCTCAGCTGTGACTGAGACATTGATTTTCACAGAAATCCAGTTGGCTGACACTTTCCAGTAAACCCCAAGAATGATGACTTGAGACCCAGACTCTATATGAAATAATAGAACAAGAATTTGGAACAAGAGGCAAAGCAAGGGTGAAACCAGTTAAAAGGTTGATCACACAGCAATTAACATCTTCCTGAGAAGTGTTAAAGGCAGCTATTTCAACTTCATAACAAAATTAAAATGGAAAGAAAATCGTTCTGTATTTGTCTAACATGCATATAACTGAACACTGGTGAATTTCAACTCATTCCAAGCTATATCATTAGACAATTTTAGTGCCTTTGGAATGGTCCATAACAAGTGAGGGGAATTTCCCAAATTTTTCAGAAGCTGTTAAAGAGAAATACACTTATTATTTATAACATGAAATTCACCATGGAAATACCAAAATAACTATTAGCAGATGCGTATTTTTGGAAAGAATTGTTTATGTAGCTTATACAGTTCCCAACTGTGGCCATTATGGTTTATCTTAATTGTACTAAGCCATTTAGCACCGTGCCTCATGATGTATTTGTATATCAAATTGAATATATATATATATATAACTGGTTGAACAGCTATATTCAAAGTGTGTAGATTGATGAATCATTTCTAACTTAGAAGGAAATCACTTCCATTTTTCTCAAACTTGGCATAGAATAAACAGTGTAGTGTTGGTAGGGATAGCTATTACAGATATGAGGCTATAATGCAAAATACATTGATCAAGTATAACAATACTCTCATATAGCAGGATAAAATTTAATAGGCTCTAAGTTTCAAAAGATCAAAATCAAAAGCTCTTTTGATTGGAGGTATCTTGGCTTCAAAACAAAGATCTAGAAGTTCTTTTAAAACTAATATTGAATGATGTGAGCAGATCTGTTAAAACCGCTAATGCATGTGCTTGCCAAGGACATTAATACAACATGTGGAGATTGCTCCTCTTGTATTAGTACTCTTCAGCCCATACAGAATTATGTTCAGCTCACATCCAGGAGGAGGGGGCTAAGATCATGAAGGCTCTGGAAGTGAAGGCCTTTCCCTGAACAAACTCTCAGTGTTGAAGGGTTATAGAGGGCCCATACTAATGGCTGAAACAGTCATGGATGGGGGGAAACAAAATTAAGGGAGTTCACCAAAATTCAGTTTTCTAATACACAATGTTTTGCTAAGTAACAATTAGATTTAGCAGTATGAATTCGAGGTTGAATATTTAATTTTCACTTGAGGTAAATTTTAGTTCTCTATTCAACTTCCTTTGATGTATCTAGGATAGATAATGTTAATGTTAGATGGCCCCAAGCTGAACTTGGAATGATGTATGATCTTATAATAAATAACAGGAATCAATTTGCTCATATCTTACTAAGGATCTTTTGTCTACATTTATAAAAATTCAGATTTGTAGTCTCTCTGTAAATTTGTAGTTTTAGAATAATATTGACCTCAAAACCTATTTTCTGAAAGATTTTCTGTAGCTATCGTTTTATTTTCCCTTTAAACATTTGGTAGAAAAAAACAGTGAAGCCATGGGGCCCTGAAATTTTCTTTATCACAAGGTTTTTGATTATTTTTAATGTTTTAAATATATATAAAGATATTCCACTTTTCTTTTTCTTCTTGAGTTGTTCTGGTAAACTGTTGTTAAGGAATCTGCCCATTTCATCTGTCTTCAAATTTGCTGCATGAAGTTTTTTAAATAATATTCTTTTATTGCTCCATTAATGGCTATAATATTCTCTGATTACTCCATTAATTCTTATTATTCTATTAATATTCTCTTATTATTCTAATGAATGCATTATTCTATTCATCTCTTATCCCTAATATTGGTAATTCTTTTCTAATTTTTGCTCTTAATGTTCTTGCTAAAGTTTTATTTCTATATTGGTATTCTATAAGAATTCATTTTTCATTTCATTAATTTTCTCTGTTATTATCTATTTACTGTTTCAATATTTTCAGCTGTTATATCTAAACTTCTATTTACTTTAGGTTCAATTTGCTGCTCTTTCTTAGCTTCTAACCGTGGAAGATTGTATCGTTGCTTTAAAATATGTTTTTGGGCTTCCCTGGTGGCGCAGTAGTTGAGAGTCCACCTGCCGATGCAGGGGACACAGGTTTGTGCCCCGGTCCGGGAGGAACCCACGTGCTGCAGAGTAGCTGGGCCCGTGAGCCATGGCCGCTGGGCCTGCGCTTCCGGAGCCTGTGCTCCGCAGCGGGAGAGGCCACAACAGTGAGAGGCCCGCATACCGCAAAAAAAAAATATATATATATATATATATATATGTTTTCATTCTTGATATAAGCTTGTAAAGCAGTAAATTAACCTTAAAACATATCTCAAGTTTTTGGCATGATATGTTTTATTTTTATTCAATTCCAAAATGTTCTAATTTTCCTTATTTCTTTTTAATTCCTGGCTTATTCAGAGTGGTTGTTATTTTTTACTGTAATTTTCAAATATTTGAGGATCTTTCAAATGTATTCATATTATTGATAACTGACTAAATTCTGTTGTGGTCAGAGAATACGCTTGGATAATATTGATATTTTACATGTCTTGAAGGTGTTTTGTTGTACAACATATAGTCTACCTTGGTGAATGTCCCATGTACCCTTGGAAAGAATGACTATAACGTTCTGTGTTTCTTGGCTAGTTCTACATATATCAATTAAGTCAGATTTGTTGATAATTTTCTCTAAATCTTGTAGACATTTCCTGATTTTTTTACCTGCTTGTTTTATCAAGTATGAACAAGTGCCGACAGCCTCCAAATATAGTTGTGGATTTGTTTCTCTTTTCAAGTCTATGAGATTTTGCTACATGTGTTTTGAAGCTTTTTAGTTAGGTTCATATAATTTTAGGATATGTATTTCCTTTAAATAATATGGATCCAGTTCTAGATACAGATGTGGATCTAGATCTAATTCTAGATATGGATATAGATGTATTCTTTAGTTTTTAAAAGAATACATATTTGATACAGTAAGGGTACTTGCTAAAATGGCCACAGTGTACACGTCAAAGGGTCAAGTCTGAGACATAAAAGAAATAATAATTCTGAATCTGGGTGATAAATACATTTTAATATTTTTGCATATCCTTACAATATTCTTCACAGGGAAAAAGGAAATTGGAAATTCTTTTGAAAGAGAAAGATAATGTACACGTGAAACACACTGCATTTCATATTATGGTAAAACAACTGCTTATAAATAACCATCCCCGACTATCACTTACTTTCACAGTTTGAGGGTGAGGTACAATTAGGATTAATGGTTCTCAATGACAGCTTTCTTGGAAAAAGTCATTCTCCAGTGCTTTTATTCAGTGTACTGGTATGCAAAGACAGAAAATTTACTGATACCATGCTGCAAAATAAATAAAACTAAACACACAATAGCGTAAACACAGAGGATATTTACCACCTCCACTGGGAATTATTGTAAAAACACTTGAGCATGTCCTTACATAATAGGTTAAATTACAGACATCTGACACAATGTGTCATTCAAAGGCTTCACCTCCCTCGGTTATCAAGTATTTCTCTAAGTGCCGTTTATGTAGGGTTACAAAGTACTGTCTAATATTTCTGTATGTATAAGCTTTATTGGACTTATTTGACTGTAATCTCTTTTGTGGCTGGATAATGCTCTATTCAATTTTTTTCCTAACCACACTGCTTGATAAAGGGCCTTGCACATAGGACATGCTTGATTTGGGTTTCCTAGATTTTATTAATTTTGTGTGACAACTAGGACCATCATGATAAAATCAGTTCTAACACTTTTCTCTAAGCAGTTGTGTTCATCATTCTTTTTTCACACAACATTTCTTGGCTAATATGTCATGCATTCCATCCTGTGAGCAGCTGGCATGATATGCAGAATAGATGTAATGCATTGATTCTTGACTCTTGGGAGTTACCAGTTGGCATAGATAAATGGGCAACTAATAATTATAGCAGATAAAGTTGTCTCTGCCTCATCCCAAAGGAGACCCTCATAATTTTCCTTTATGAATTTATCCAGATTCTAACATATTTTAAAAGAATTCCTGGAAATACTCTCTATAACTAATAAAACCATTGAGAATTTGTCTTTTTGTATCTTCCTGCTTAACCCATTCAAAAACATCTGTGGTATATAGATGAATAATGAAAGATTAAGTAACACTTGCAGATTTAAGATCAACTTATATAACATAGCATCTTTCCAAAATCAGTGAGGTGTCAGACTTATGATCAAGGCAGATTCTGCTGAATCGAGCATCCTGAGAGCAGATCATAATGAAGCCCTGGACATCACACCGAATGATCACAGATGGTAAAGATAGCACTGAAACCTTTGACTGTGATTAGATTAAATACTTTTTTTTTTTTTTTTCGGTACGCGGGCCTCTCACTGCTGTGGCCTCTCCCGTTGCGGAACACAGGCTCCGGATGCGCAGGCTCAGCGGCCATGGCTCACGGGCCCAGCTGCTCCGCGGCATGTGGGATCTTCCCGGACTGGGACACGAACCTGTGTCCCCTGCATTGGCAGGTGGACTCTCAAACACTGCGCCACCAGGGAAGCCACGATTAAATACTATTTTTGATAAACTTTGCTAACCTTATTTTCAGGAAGAGTTAGGTATATATAGAATATGCTCTAGTAAACCAGACAGCTTTTGTTGCTTTAGAAATAAAAGAACATTTTGAATTAAAGATAATGAATCTAAATCTCAACTGCATATGTATTTTAATAGGCTTATCTATTTGAATACATAATATTATATTCTTCTCAACAATCAGAGTGCCTTAGTAAAGAAAATTATATACAATCTGGCACTGCAGAAGCACATCTGCAAAAGAATTACTTTAAAAAAAAAGAAAATTAATGATTAGCTGTATGAAACACAATCATAGAATAATATTATTTTAGAGATCATCTAGTTTAATACCCTTAATTTACACATGAGATAATCAAGGCCTAAGCTCACAAAGATAATTTAATGACAGGGCTAAGAATTTGAGTCCTCTACATTTCAGATCAGATGTCTTTTCTTTCAAGTCATCTTGGAAAACCACTGTAGACCGATATGCATGTAACCCTCCTATGATGACTGCACCAAAAACCAGGAATAAACAATATATGTGGCTCTGCAACTTTATGTATTGACATTATTGCAGCCTTAAATCTACTCAAGTTGAATTTGAAGATTTTCTATCCTGATAATAGAGTACAACAAAATAAAAGTAACCAAGGGCAAATTATCAATAGTAAAGGACATACACCTGAAGGAAATGTATGCCAAAATGTGTTGCAACGATCTCTAAAGAAAATACAAATAGTTGCATGTGAACCTACACTAATATATGTCCAAAAGAAGCTTCGAGATGAAAGGAAAAACAAAAGCAGCACACATACCAACCCTCCTCCCCCAAAACAACAAAATGCAACAGGTTGCAGTACAGAATCTATCTCATTGATGCACAAAATGTTGGATGGATAGACTGTCATGAAATTAGAAGGATATACACCAAGTGTTTATCTGTAATTACTACTGTGAAGCGGGATTAATGAGGTGGGGAGGTACTTTTCTGTAATTATTTTTATTTCACATTTCTGTTTTTTTAATATTATTAATGTCTGCACATTACTTTTCTAAAACTGTTTATTCCAAAATGGAGCTGCAATTTAAATATTTAATCTAAGGAAGTCAATTTCATAAGGAAATATTTTTGTGTACATCTGTTTCAAGCATTACCTGAATGTCATAAAATGTGTCAGAAAGATCAGAAAAACAAATGATAGGCTTCTAATAAGAAGCAACATACCAACAATTATCCCAAAAGGAGCACAGGCTCAAAGCAATTACTTTGGAATGAGGGAAAATTTTTATCCTCTGTTATTGCAAATATCTTTAAAATATTTAATATTAATGATTATGTGTTACCACTTGTCTGTGTAAACTTCATTAAACAATCTGTCCTAGACAACTATAAATTCACCCCAATATACGTAACCAAATATCTGAGGAGGCATTGTCTTATTTACATGAATATTGTGAAACATTAATTTGTAAGCACACTCCTCCAATATCCCTGGTGACAAATGCTTTGTCTCCCTGGGTCTCAAGTGAGCACTAAATTGTGAGATTGGGATAACCTTATTTTCTTGGTTTGCATAACATATTTTTTAATGTCTTCTTACCTAAGTCTTCTGAAACTCTAACATAACTATACTGTGGATTTCAATGACTTCTAGAGGCATTGACTTTGACAGGGCCACCAATTAATTACAAAGAGCAGTGATAACTGTTATTAGTTGTAATATATTTTCCTTCAATTAGATAAAAATGTTCCTAAGGACTGATTATTAAGAGCACTGAGTTAGAAATCAGCTAATCTGAATTCCATTTCTATCTTGGTCCTTATTAAATGTATGGACTTGTATTAGAAACTTATTAGAAACTTAATATTCCTTTGCTTTAGTAACTGATTTTGGAGAAACCATGATAAGAAACCTGAAATAAAATGAATTTAGCTTTCAACTTCCATTTCCAACACAACCATCAGTAAATTCTATACATTCAAAGATTGTTTTTGAGAAACTGGCCTGAATGATTATTGAAGTGATTAAATATGATTAAAATAGGATCTAATAAAGTCACTTACCTGAATCTAATATTTTCCCAAATATTTATTGTATAGTGAATCCTTAGATAGTAGAAGTCATCAATAGGTTAATTTAAATTAGAAAAACAGTAATTCATTCCTAACACACACAAAAATATAAAAAACAACGCTTTTTTTCTAAAATATCTAAAACTCTCCAAGGAGTGTATAATTGTTAATTAAAATGTTTTTTCTTTCTTTATAAAAAATAAAATATAAGGATTTAGAGTAATAATTATCCAATGAGTATTTGTGATCTTCATTTTTCCCTATTTTCTGAACAATGATAAGATGCCAAGTTTAAAGAGCTACTTGAGAGTATATTCTTTGCTGTATAATGCTTAAATTTGTTCATTTTTACTGTGCACTTCAAGAGAGCTGCCCTTACAATACTGTTTGTGTTTTATTATTCACTTCCTCAGAAGTTTGGAAGTCAGGACAAAAATGGAGGTCCAGTTTATTCCACATTCTATTTACTGTTATAATATTTTATTTTCAGGGACTTCCCTGGTGGTCCAGGGATTAAGACTTCGCCTCCCAGTGCTGGAGGTGGAGGTTTGATCCCTGGTCGGGGAGCTAAGATCCCACATCCCTTGCGGCCAAAAAAACCAAACCAAAACAAAACAAAAAACAAAACATGAAACAGAAGCAACATTGTAACAAATTCAATAAAGACTTTAAAAAATGGTCCACATCAAACAAATTTTTAAAAAGTACTTTATTTTCAAAACTGAGTAATGAAGCAAATGATTTCTTGATGTCAAAGATTTTCTGTAAATCCATCATCAAAGGAGTGCAATCTGCTTTAGCACCCCAAGCGGGTCTAACTGCACCACCAACTGTACAATGTCTGGAGGTCATTGGTAAATCTTAGGTTCTATGGGCACCAGCAACGAGATGGGGTTGAAGAGTGCAAAGATCACTCATCGACTTTAGGTTTCTGGCTTTGATAAACGAAGAAAGTATTTAATAACATCATCCCCATAATGCCCATCTGTACACAACATTAGATGACTCTTGAATGCCTTATATCCTGGTTCTTTTTTTAAAAGTGAAAGTACTATATAGCACTTATTTAGAAAAAGACCCAACTTCATTCAGATTAAAGTTTTGCCTTGCAGTAAAACCATTTTGTCAGTAGACTATTGCAACTCACCAAGGAAGACTTTTGCAAATTAATTACAAGTGATCTTCAAGTTATTCATTTTTACACAGTTTTAAGATTTCTCCACATACCCTAGCTTTGCTTAAAATACATTTTTTTAACCAAATCATCTTCTTTTCCCATTGGCATCTTCATCAAATCTTTGACAATGATCAGTGCTTTCCATTGTATCTTATGGTCTCAAAGATATCCATGCTGATTGGAGCCATCATTCCACAGTGGAAGGTATTCCTCTATTTATTCAAAGGTTACATGTCCTCTGGAAGCTTTCCAGAATCCACAAAACTTACATAATTCACTTAAATTTTTTTGATCCTCAGAAAGCCTCTACATGAATTATGGTGAAATATGCATGGCAAGGCTATGACTTTCCGTCATTCACCTCTTTCAATCACTCTATCACTTTCAAATTCTTTTGATGCATAGCCTTTCTAAGCCTGTGAACTTGCCTGCTTTCCTAAAGACCATGCCACTATTTTAGAAGATATGTTCTTTTAATAATGTGGGGAATACATTATAGGTAATGCAGAACATGTCCAAAAATGAGGAGAACTAACTGTATTTTAATCAAAACAAATGCAGAGATATGACTTGATTCACTGTATATCTTCCCACCAAGGCTCGTACACATCTGAAAGTTCCCCTGATCTGTGTATGCATATTTGTCATATGGGTTTTCAATTCAAATGGTAAATCCTGGGGAAAAATGTACATTGTTATAGTGTAATTCAGATTATGAGTTCAAATAATACAGGAATCTTGTATTATACATTCTGTTAAGATGGTCCTCTTAGTCTTTACACTAACTATGGATTGGGTTCACTTATTTCACATAGATATTTTTAACAGTACTTGAATGGAAATTACGAAAATAAACAGAACAGAATTCTATATCCATCACAAAGATTACCTATAGTTTAATAAACAGTTAATTTAGACATGTAAACATCTGTATGTGCATATAAAAGTTGAATTATAGATCATACATAATCAGAATCTGAGATGAAGAATGAAATTATCAAATTGAGACCATGTTTAAAAATATTAATAAGAAGCATAATTTATATATAACTATCATGATTCCACAAGACAGACTGGTATTCTTTCTTTTTTTAATATTTTATTTTACTTTTATTTATTTATGTTTGGTTGCATTGGGTCTTTGTTGCTGTGCGCGGGCTTCCTCTAGTTGCAGCAAGTGGGGACTACTCTTCGTTGCGGTACGCAGGTTTCTCATTGCAGTGGCTTCTCTTGTTGCGGAGCATGGGCTCTAGGTGCGCGGGCTTCAGTAGTTGTGGCACGTGGGCTTAGTTACTCTGCGGCATGTAGGATCTTCCCCCGACCAGGGATCGAACCCATTTCCCTTGCATCGGCAGGCGGATTCTCAACCATTGCTCCACCAGGGAAGTCCCCAGACTGGTATTCTCTTAACTAAAAGTGACCAAGACAAGTATAGTCCAGGTTGCCCTTTTCCTTGCCATTTTCTTTGACCAGCTCATTCTGTTATCCGTGTAACATTCACATACCTGTCACATGCCTTCATGCCCTACTGACCCATGTCCTAGGTTCAAGGGTGATAAATAACTGAAATTCAAGGTGCAAACTAGAGAGTCTTTATTTTCCATCTGCAAAATTCAAGTTATTTCTTCCTATTTAAAAAGTTACATATATAACTGGATCACTTTGCTGTATACCTGAAATTAACCCAATGTTTTTAGTTAGCTATGCTCCAATATAAATTGAAAAATTTTTTTAAAGTTATATAAAATAGTGATTAAAAACAAGGCTTTGAATCTCAACCCCATGACTTACATTGCTGTGACTTTGGCTGAATGTGTCAACTCACTCTGTCCAGATTACCAACTGTAGAATGGGCTTTACATCTACTCTCAAGGTCAAATGAGATATATATTACACTTAAAATGTTTTGCACAAATCCTGGCTCATAGAAAGTAACAAATATACAGGAGTTCTTGTAAGGGTTGCTGTATTCTTTATAAGGAGTTTTGCCTGTGATTTCACTTGGGTTGTGTTCGATATTGATGCATACATTTCAAAGCTGTCTGATGCATCTGGCTGCTAATACCATAGAGTGACTGCTCCTCTCTGCTCCCTTGGGAAGCAATGCTCTATAGAAAGCCCTGAATAGTAAGGCAGAAACAACTTCAATATATCTTTCCAGTATGGTATAGGTGCTCCTTATATCACACCACAGAAAACAATTTTGCTTTTTCAAATAAAATTATGGCCAATGTGTGCATCTAAGATGAGGAATTTAGGTTAGTAGATTAATAGGCCAACTGAAATAGATTCATGATATTAAGATAAAAATATGAAAGTCCCATTATATAGAAAATAAGGTAAAACTCAGAAAAAGTAAGGTCAGCTTTGCAGCAGATTTTAAGGTGACTTCGATATGGGACTTCCACACGACAGGTACAAAAATATGTACATTACAAACTGTGCTTCAAGTGATTATTAAATCAATGTGATTTTTTAACGGTGTGTTTCGACAATATTCAGTCATAATTCAATATAATATTGCCAAATGTATTGTGTGTGATTGCAAACTATGCTGGTCATGCTGAGAACATGAAATAAAAGTGGCATAGCCGCTTGCCCGGAACTCAGTCTCAGGAGAAACTTAAAGCTGAGCTGGCACAAGGGAGCATCGGGGTGCGCTAGTGGGAGGTCAACAGGGACAAAAGTTTTGCTTGCAAATCTTTTTCCTTATTTTACTCAAAAATATGACAGTGCAGAAACCTCAGACCACTTATCTCAATTGGGTTTCTAAAGAATGCATGATTGTACGATGTTTACATCAAATGATACTGAGGCTGGAAATTCCAAACTCTTTCTGGAGTGAGTGATGACTTGACACTGTCATCTGAGCAGAGTTCCTGTGCCTGGGGAGAGAAGCCCCAGGCAGTGGGGAGGGTGTAGGAGCCTCTCCCTATACCCATGAAGGGATCGATATGGGTGCTTCCATTCTCCCCTGCACCACTAGACTTCTGTTCTCACAGGATTCAAATAAGTGCATGTACCCAAGAAAACTGAAACCATACGTTCACTCAAGAACTTGTACACATGATCATAACAATGCTATTCACTGTTCATAAAAGTGGAAATACCCAAATGTCTATCAACTGATGAATACATAAACAAAATATGGTAATCCATACAGTGAAATATTACTTATATTCCCCATAAATATTCCCCATAAAAGGGAATGAAATACTGATACATGCTACAAAATGGGTAAACCTTGAAAACACTAAGTGAAAAGCCAGACACAAGTTGTATGATTCCATTTGAATTAAATGTCCAGAACAGGCAAATTCACAGAGACAGAAGGGAAATTAGTGGCTTCCAGGGACTGGAAAAATGAGGGAATGGGAAGTGGCTGCTTAATGGATATACTTTCTTTTCAGGGTGATAAAAATATTTTGAAATTAGGTGGTGGTGATGGTCACTTAACATTGGGAATATACTAAAAAACAATTAATTGTACACTTTTAAATGGTTAAATTGGTGAATTCTATGTTATGAGAATTTTATCTCAATTAAAAAAATTTATACATGGTATCAACTATGTATAGAATAGACAACTGATGAGAACGTATGGTATAGCACAGGGAACTCTACCTAACACACTCTGGTAACCTAAATGGGAGGGAAGTCCAAAAGGGAGGGGATATCTGTATGTGCATGGCTGATTCATTTTGTTGTTCAGTGAAGGCTAACACAACATTGTAAAGCAACCATACTCCAATAAAAATTAATAAAAAATAAAAATAAATTTATGCTCTCAAAAAACAAACAAATAAATAAAGTGCCTTGGGATGCTAAGCAATTTCCAGGAATCTGTGTGCAAACACTCCTCCCTACAATTCTAAAGAAAGTCAAGCTACCATCCTTTTTCTTAAGGGGTTATATTCTGTTATGCATGTGAAAAAAGTTTCCATCTGGGAAAAAGTCTTTCAATTGATTTCTTATTGGCAATTTCAACTATTTAATATTTCATTAACATATCATGTTAAGTTTATCTGTAATTTAATTACAAATAGATGATTAGGAGAAATATTCATTCTGTGTCCTTGTGCTGTTTGTATTAAAATTTCTGAACAATTTAGGAGATAATTCTTTCTAAAGCAATTTCCTTGTTTAAATCAGGCCATAAAATTGGATTACTTAATAGCAATGCAATAAAGCTGGACTGCTTTACAATCTTCCAGGTACTTTCACCTCTAATATTGCGTCTGATTCCCATGTTAAGTCTGTAAGATAAGTATGCCAGGTATTGTTACCACAGATCTGCAAAAGTAGACACTGAAGGAGAGAAATCAAGCCATTTCATTTTTAACTCAGTGGCATACCAGTGACTAGAACTTGAATTTTGAGATTCTTGCTGAAGAAAGACTCTGTCTATACCAGCACGTATGCTTACTTTAGCTATACCACACTTGATAACAAATATTCTGCTGGTGTTCTCAAACCTGATTGCGTAGTCAAGTCACCAGGGAGTTTTTAAATCATGCTTGGGTTACACACATCCACACACATGCACACACACACATACACATAAATGCATACACACCTGCATACATGGATAACATGAAGAGATTTTTAAATATTGGAAAATCATCATAAATAAATATTTACATAAATTATTATATACATGCTTACTTTATTCTTGACAGTATTTGTTGTAAAAATTTTAAATATGTGTAACCAGTGGAATTTAGAAATTTCACAATGAAATATGCCCCCCTTGTTGAGGTGACCAACACTATTTATATGATACATTTATGAGATAACAGCCATGTAGAGATGTTTCTACTCATTTATGCTCTTACAATTACATATACAATAAGAATTCTCAAATATGAAATTAAAGTCTTCTGTATTTGTGTCCTTTTTCCCTGCATGGTCTTCTAATTTCTGAAAGATCTGTGTTGTAAATTTACACCATAATAAAGGATTCATTTTCTCCTTGAATTCTACCAGTTTTTATCTTACATAAATCAAAGCTATATTTTAGGAGCCTAAATTCATGACTGTTGAATCTTGAAGAATTATACCTTTCAGCAAAGTAAATTTCCCTCATTTTACACAATTTTCACCTTGAATGTTATTTTATTGTTTATTACCATTGTCAATGTGCTAGCATGTAGCCCGTATCGTTTACATTCCTTTATTTATTTAGTTATTTATTATATTATCCCTATATTTATTTACAGATTCTTATGTCATTGAGATTTCGGTGTGCTTCACTGAAGAAGATTCTTCTGAGAATCTGTCTTTAATAAGTGACTTTAATCCTTTCATATTTATTGTTGTGACATATATATTTCTAGTTTTTCCTTCCATTTGTTTTCCTATGATCTATTGGCCATGCTTTCTAGTCATTTACTTTGTTTTCTTTTATCTGATATTTGTTGAAGGTGTCAAGATTTCTATGATCCATTTTTTTAAGTAAATATTTATCATTGTACAATCTACCTAAATTTTTTGGTGGTTACTCTGAAAACTTTAGCTTTTATTTTAAATTTCTAACAATATCTGATGCTAATCAAGAGATACAGCTTAACATATTTATTTATACCTTTCTAGTTTCTCTCCTCACTTCTGAGATGATATGATCTGTAATTTTGATCAATAATATAATTTATTAATTTTTATTCAATTTTTATTTTATTATTTTCTTTCCCATTATTGATGCCATTATTGATGCCTGTTCTTTCTGACTCATTTATTTTTTCTTGCAAAAATATATCCTCCAGAGATTTTTTGAAAAAGAATCTACATAAATACGTAAAGCAAAATTATCTTTACATTTCTAAAACTTATATCACTCTCATGCTTGAATGATAGTTTGACATGGATAGGAGTCTAGATAAGGCTTATTTTCTCTTATATTTTAAAGATATTTCTCTTTCTATATTTATATGTATTTTTACTGACAAGATGCCTGATGACAATCTGGCTGACATTTATTCATAGGTGATCTCTACTTTTATCTTTGGAGACCTTAAGGTTTTGTGGGGGTTTTTTTGTTTTTATTATTTAATGCATAAAATTTTTTACTGTGGTGTGTCTAGGCAAAATTGTGTATAAGTGTGTGTGTGTGTGTGTGTGTGTGTGTGTGTGTGTTCACTTAGGTAGTTCCTTGACTTATTTTTTATACTCCCTATTCAATAGGCTCTTTTAATCTTATCCTTATGTTATCTTTAATTTCTAATAAGTTTTCTTAACTTTTTCTTTCAGTCTTTCTTCTTCATTGTGACAATTAACAGTTTATTAATTCTCAGCTCCAAATCCATCCCAATTACCGCCTTGGGAAAATATAGCTGGGTTCTTTAAAAATTTTTCCTTTGCTAGTTTGCAGATGGTATCCTTGGTCAGTCGAAAGCAGGGACATTGAAGGAGGAAGGGTTTTTCTCCTCCTGGTTCTGGGCTGCCTCTCTGTCAACTCCTGCAGTATGTGTGGAGTTTCCTTTTGTACTGGGAAGCCAGCAGCACCTGGCCTCTTCCCATTGCAGCTGCTGCCAGCATCCCTTCAGGCAGCCTGGTAGCAGTGTGCCATTTTCAGTGGACCTCCTGTGACCACTCTCAGCACACGGCCCTCAAGTCCCTGTGCAGTAAGTGCTGGATTGGACACTTCCTCATGACTCATTTTCCTGGCAGCCCCTCTCCAGTGTTGTGCCACTGTCTGCATGCCCTCCTTTGGACACCTCACCAGGGACTTCCTTGACAGTTTTCAGTAAATTTCAGGGTGTGAACCCTCCTGTGGGTAGATCCATAGGATTCCAGAAAGCAAGTCCACAGTCCCAACAGAGCAGGACCTAGAGAACTTCTCCAGTATCTATTCTCTATGACCGCACCCTCCCAGTAAGTTCTGGGTCTCAGCCCTGGTGGAAGCATCTCATTTCTAGTGCTCTATCAGCCTTAGGCATGGTTAATCCATATGCCTCCTAGTCCTATATTCCTTATTGGGCAATCCTCTGTCATTTTAGTTTCCTGTTAATAATTATTTATATTAAGATTTCCATATTCATATTACTCTATGGTTTTTCTCTCCTTACTGGATCCTAACTAATGCAGAATAGGCATCAGGGACAGTCCCGTGAGATTGATCATAAAGATGGAATTTCAGAATTGGTTTGGCCATGCTCTGAGGATGAATGCAGAGCTGAACTCTTTGGGAAATTGGAAGCTAGTAGTTCATGGTGCACGCTGGCATCATAATTAATCAAGTTATCACCTAAGGTTAATTGTGATGAAGTGACAGCTGCAGAAAATGCCCTGGGACTCCAAGTGGCTATTATACTTGACTGTTATGGCAGTAGTGGTGACTATAAAGAGTGTGGGATGGATTCTTTTGAGTGCACTTGGGCGATTACAGATAGAATATGACAAATTCAGACTTCTAAGTATCAGCTTGCGTCAAGGTCTGAGAGCCAGAGTTCCCATCACAGCCCTGTAAGAATCTCTTATTTATTTTATCCAAATGGTTGATGCTGCTAAAATCAAACACAAAAGTTAATAACGTGGGTGGCTGAAGTGCAATAGCAGTTGAATGCAGTCTTGCCCATGTTCTCCTGTGAAAAACCTTTGAGGAAGAATGGGATCCTGAAATTTAGACTCGGAATACATGTCTGAACCTGATTAAATGGACAACACTGCATTTTCAAGTCACTCTGTCTCTTTTGTTGGTGGAAGAAGGTGGCCCTTTGTATCTGAAAGTCCTATGATCACCTCCCTTGGGCAAGTGACTTAAGAGGATGCTACCCAGTAGCACTGCCTCCTAGCAGGTGTTGGGATTGTACAGGTGGTAGGCTAAGTGGGGAGGAAGATAACACTAGATAAGGCTGTATTCATTGGTGTGGGCACACTTGCAGGATGTTCTGGACATGTCACATTACTTCATTCAGCTGGAGATGCTTCACTGGAACTTGTACTCAACAATGACCTCCATTTAATGAGGCTGAGATGGCCAGAGCTTCCTGGTGTGATATAGAAGAGGGAACCCAAAGGGAGACAGAAATGTTGTACTGGATTTACAAAATTAGAGCTCAACCTCATACTGCTTTAAGAGATAAACCTTAAATATAAGGACACAAAATGGTTGAAAGTTAAAAAATGGAAAATAAAAGATATACTATGCAAACACTAAACAAAGTTTAGATAGTTACCCTGATGTCAGTCACAGTAAACTTTAAAGCAAGAAGCTTCACTAGCAATAAAAAGGATCTTGCAAAATGATGCAATGGTCATTTGACTAGGAAAATATAACCAATATAAAATAAAACTAATTTATATAATTATAATGCAACCTGAAAATAGATAAAGCTAGGAAATTATTGAATTAAAAGAAGTACACAATTCATAGCAGAAAAACTTGTGCTCATTAGACATTGATTTGATTGCTTGTATATAGAACATTCCACAGATATTTAATATTATTAACACAAATGATCATTTGTAGAGTCTATATCAAACCAGAAACATTTAAAATTACTGGCATTCAAAATTACATGTTCATTCAGATGTAGAAAATAGAAAGCTATGAACAGTGACTTAACAAAAGATTTTGGTCACCTCACTTCTTTTTGGTGTCACCACAGGAATCTGGGTTCACGTTTTTGTTACTTTCTTTGCACTCCCCTGACCTCAAGTCATGGTCACAAAATGGCTGCCTCAACTCTAAACATTGCTTCTGTAGTCAGTTCAAGAAAAAGAAAAAAGATTCATTAAGCTCTGTTTTCCTTGAAAAAAAAGTTAAAGCATTTCTTGAATCCTCAGAATATGTTTCCCTTTATAAAGGCTGGTAAGCAAGCATGACTTTTCAGCCTCTATAATGGGAGGCAGCAGGGGAGGTGGAGTTACGAGTAGCTATTCCATTAGAAAATTGACAGCACCAGGTATAGTATATGTGTTTATTTATATGATAGTATATTTTCTACCAACGAATTGCACCTAACATACCTACTTATGGAATTTCAAATTGCTGGTAGGTAGGGGCCATGCCATATAGTTCATTTGTTTTTCTCCAGAACATGTAAAGAAAAAACTATCTTCCTACATATTTGATTAACTAATCCTCATTGAGACATTTTCTCACATGACTGAGAACCTAATTAAAGACCTATCAGCCACACTCTGAGCCCAAATGAGTCTACAAAGCCCTAAGAACAGCACTGCTTTATGCAGTGAAGTATTCCAGGGGGTGCTGGTACCCAGCCTTGCAGTGCTCAAGCATAGCTATCATCAAAGAACATTTAAACACAGATTTCACAATTAGATGACATCTGAGCTTCATTCCAACACTTAGTTTTTATGAAAAAAAAAGTTTGAATTTTCCCTTGAAAAAGAAAAATGTAATCTGTAGTCTGACACTTTAGCATTCTCATTTTTCAATTATGGAGCCCTGACTTCAAGAAATATAAAGTCTTATGTCAAATAAAAAATGGATTCTGAACTTCTATTTTCTGCAATAAGAAATGGACTGACTGAAGAGAAAATTAAATGTGGCGTACTTAGGAAGGGAACAGGAAAGTTTTACTGAAGTAGGAACATGGTCTGTCTCCAACTTACTACATGGCATTGAATTGAGAGTTCTTTGGATTCCACCCTCTGTGTGTTGCAGATTTTAATACTGATTGTGTTTCTTCATTAAATATATCGGAAATTTAGCATACTATCAATTTAAGTTATGCATCATAATTACTGGGGATGAATTGTTAGTGTGAGCTAGGCAAGTTCCCACAGTATTAAAATATTCCATAGCTGCCAGTCTTTGCCATCAATAACTGCACAGTCCTTTTTTATTCTTGTCAGTCATCTTCACCCTAGGCTATACTTAGGATACATAGGCAAAGTAGCTCATAATGTCGTCAATCTATTTATTTCAGTTTTATTCATTAACTCTATTTATCATGATGTGTGGGACTTTGGAGATGGCTCACAGTGATTCTGAAGATGAGGGTCATGCAGAAGATACCTCTATATTTCACATGAGCAGACTTGGCCTCATGTCATAACATTTTCAGGAGATGGCCCAAGAGAGTTACATTCACGCAAACTGTCTTCCATTTGTGTCCTATTTTGAAATATATATTATTCTACTAGGGTTGCTAGTCTGAATGTAATACAATGGAGTTATTTTTTCAATTAATGATCATCTCACTCTTTGATTGCTATAATTGCTCTTAATAAAGTTATCTGAGTTACTTTCTCCAAAGGTGTTATGATGTAATTTTTTGTGTGTTACAAGTTCTACTCATCTTGTGTGAAACTCATAGGCATTCAGGGATGTCAAGTAATTCAAGATGGAGTCACAGTGGCCAATGTGAACTTCCATATTAGTTGTTTTGAAATGTTGGATATAGGATGGCCAATCTCAGCATGATAAATCAAGAATGGTACTTTAGATAAGAAATTTGTTTTGGTAACATCCTTGGAAAGACTTTGCTGGAATTGAAAGAGCAATTGATAGAGGAAAGAACCCCTGGGACATAACCCTTATATCTTACTGACAGCCTCCTTTGAAATGAGACCACTGAGCCAGGAGACTTGGAGGCGCCTTGCTGGAGGATCCAACTCCAGGCTGGCAAGAGCTGTTCCAGAAGAGATGCTGCCAGAGACCCTGTAAGAGTAGAGGATGACTTCCTGCTCATGCCTGTCCTGAGACCTCTGTTGCTGGACCAGAGATGCAGCTTCTGCTAAGAAGTCTCCTTCCTGGACTGCTTGGAGTGGTTTGTTACTACCTATTCTGGTTCTACAAGTTTGACTAACTTGTGGGCTAATTGTGTGCAATAAACTGAGTAATTCCTGAATCGGATTTTGGCTACATTTCGTACACCTCCAATCTTGGGATTCTTACCTGGCCCCACCGTTGGCCCTGCGACAGAACAAAATCGATGCAGAGCAAAAAACTTGCATCACCAACCTCAAAAGTTCTCAACAAATATAACAGAGAGTTATATTTGTAAATGCCTAATGCTTATGTATAATAAATTGCTACAGAGAGTAATACTTTTGTATTGGTTTAGCCAAACACTCCTATAACAATGTCACAAAAATAGTCTCATTTTTTTTCTGATACATGTATAAATTTAAAGAACATTTATATCTTTTAAACAATAAGAATTAAATTTTGTACATGATAAAAGAAAGCATCTAATTTTTTTAAGTTGTGGAGTACTATCTTTTCTCTACTGATTTGAAATGCCACCTTTATCATAGATTAAATACATATATATATGGATCTATTTCCACACTTATTTTTTCTAAGTTATTGACCAATATTTTGAGTCAATACCACCATTACTGTAATAAGTTATAGTATATTTTAAGATATACATGTACAAAAATATTTGTAACAGATGATATTTTTGCTTAAACTTCCTATTCTTTCTTGAATAATTTTTGATAATTTATATTTTTCAACATTTTCAATTTTTTATACAATATGTGATATTTTCTTACAATTTTCAGTCACTTTTGTGTCTTTTTTTTCTCATTCCTCATGCAATGTGTGTAGCTATATTATCACACTTAAGTTTTTTCTATTGATTATTTTCGAAGGTCCAGTTTTTAGATTCATTAATTAGGCTAACTACTGTGTTTTGCATTTAATTAACTTCTTTGATTTTTATTAATTCCTTCACTGTATAATTAAATTTATTATGTTTTTATCTTCATGATTTGAATATATAGTTTGATTATTTTCAAACATTTTATTTTATAATAAATGTATGTCAAACTATAAATTTTTCTTTTTAATTTGTAATGAATTATATTATTATATTGTGTTATTTATAACTTTTTGATTACTGAGACTCCTTGCAGCCTAATATACAATACATTTTTTATAATTTCCAGGTTTCTTGTAAAATATTTTTATTCTTTGTTTATTGAATACCCTGTGTTTTGTGTGTGTGTGTGTGTGTGTGTGTGTGTGTGTGGCGGGGTATGTGTATAACCTCAAGGATACTTATTGTATATACCAATACCTCACATTCTTGCTTATTTTTGCCCAATTTATTATTAAATTAGAGGCAATAATTTGTTATTGTCTCTAAGGATAAATAACTGAATATTAATATGCAGCTATATACTCTCTTCCCTTTCTTCTTTCTCTGCTCTCTTTTCTGCATCTAGAAATACTTCAAGCTTCACTCTGTTACGTTTTTTCCCAAGCTCTAATCTCTCTCCAGCCAACCACCTAACTCAGTTTACACAGCTATGTGGGGAAATGGCTCTGCTGCCTGCTGCCCTTTGCAAGTTCAAGGCCAAAGATCACTGTCCTTGTTGAACTAAATGTGGTTTTTAAAGTAAGTAAACCCAGGTAATTCCCCAAATGCTTCCCTCCCCCGTTGGAGCTTTTACTGATTCATCCTTCACTTAGGTCCCCTGGCCTTTACTGTAGCATTTTCCCAAGAATTTTTGGAGCTGTAGCTTCTCAGCTTCCATTTCTCCTCCAGCCTGGTTATTTAGCTTTCCATCTTTGAGACATTACTCAGAATTTCTTGTTTGCTAATTATACGCTTTCTTTTTTCCAGGTTTACAACATATTTTCAATTATTTCAGAAGATTTGGGATAGAAAGTTGTCAAAGTATGTTGAAACATGATATCTTAATAAAATATACCCTTCAATCAGATGCCTAAATATTTAAAATTTTAATTATCTGAATCTATTTTCTATATTAGAAGCTAGTAAGGTTTAATTTTCTGTATTTTTGATAACTGTCTAGTATAATTTAAATTATTAAAATAACATGCAGAAAATTGAAATAGAAGACATTGTAATCCTTTTTATGTTGAAAAGGCAATCTTGTTTTCAGGTGTTGAAACTCCAGATGTGATGGCAAAGAAATTCAAATGTATCCACTCCTTTTCTTAAGTTAGCAAAAATATTTTAGGTAACATTTTTGTTGTTATTTCTGACTTCAGGAATTTGATTTTAACTGGATTTTGGATGGTGAAAGTACAACTCTTATAAGATCAAACCACTAAATTAAAATTATAGAGTAATGTTAGTTACTCTTAGAAAAGAAGATTGTTGAAAATAATTAAAAGTCTTACCTCAAAAAAAAAATGAGGTCCTCCAATAACCTTACAGTTGTTCTGGGCTCTAGAATATACTATGGAAAAAATAGCAAATATTAAGGACACCTAAAAATTCTCCATATCTAAAACATCAAATTCCTCCCCGCCTACTGCACTGTCACCATTTCAGTCAAAGCCAGCATCTACTCTAGACTGCGAACTGCAAGATTCTCCTTCCTGATTTGACCAGGCCACTTCTACCCCTTTCCAATATATTTTCTATTGATACATTACAGCCAAGATGATCTTTTCAAAACACAAATCTGATTCTGTCATTCAAGGGCATGGAACCCATCAATGGCTCCCTGAAACCCTCAGGAAAAACATCACAGTTCTCAAGTAGGTGTAAGACCCTGCCCATCAGGTTTGGGAATGCAACATCACTTAGCTGCAGCTCTGTGCTTGCCTCTCGAGGTAGCTTGTCCAAGGTACACGGGTTCTGTTTATTGCCCTGAACATAGCCTTCTATTTCTGCCAATATGATAAGTTTTACTTGAATAAATCTACCCCTTTAAAATCAGATGGATAAATATTTTGAAACAGTTTTCAAATAGCACTGGCAAATTCTGGCAAAATAATGAGTCGTAACAATGGTTTAAGTGAAGGTCGGAGGCCACAGAGGTAGGTGGCACTCTGCAGTTACCTCTACCAGGAGTGCCCCTGCTGCCCTGGGTAAGTATGCAGGTAACTTTAACAGTTTTAGAGGGTCATAGCTCAGCTTATGCTCAGATCCTCAGGCTGGGGAGTCTACCAGGCCAGTTCCACTGTTTCGCTTTCTGATGGAGTCCTTTATTTCTCTTTTGCAACACCAGTCACATGCATAATTAAATAATTCCTTGCACAATTACTGAGATATCTCCCTTATCCCGTAAGATCAGCTTCCTTGCTTGTTTTATTACCCTATTCCCTTCCCTAGAATTTTTTCTTGCAAATGTAGAATTCTGGTAAGTAGTTGTTGAACAAATGCAAATTAATGTGGGAATTAATTACTTCACCTCTAAATTCAGTCAGTGGTAGTTATCCTTCAAAACTACCCAAAGAAATGTATACCTGGAACTTCATTTATTTTTATGTTGCCCTACAGTAACTTGATATTTCAATGACAGGTTATCTTGACTAAGGGTCCCACTCATGGCTGGTTTGCCTTGCTTAGATTAGAAAAACACCCTGCACGGAGAAGTGATTTTTAGGTGCCTTTTAGGCTCAACTCACAACTCCAGGTACACGTGAGCAGAGATCACTTAAGTGAGATGCTTCAGACAGAGCAACAGGCAGGCAGGGGTTGACGTTTCCATGAAAAGAAAGGAAGAGTTCATATGGCATTTTACTAGGGTAGCTCCAAGAAACCCTCTATCTTTTGTAGGTACAGTAATTATACATCAGTCATTAACACTAGGTATTGCCCCTCCCCCTTCAGGAACATTGCAGCTTCAGTGTTACATACGTGAGGGTTGCTTACAGTCATTCCTGCACAGGGATATTACACTAATGTAAATTTGAGTTCCAAAAATAAAATAAAACCTAGAAACTTGACACAAGCATCAATTTATTACAAGTTTCTACAAACATTTATTTATGTGTCTGTCATAGCTAAAAGTCTGATTATCTGTTATGGTCATGGAAAGGGAATAGCTATGGCTAAATAGGAAATCTCTATCTATGCACAATTACGTTCAAGTCAAGACAGGTTTACACTTAAGTTCTTTATTGTTCTCTGGTGAAAAATCATCCTTTTTTTGGCTAGAAAATACAATTGGGTGTTCGTGATATTTTAGAAATCCACATATATCTTCTTTTAATTTAGACAAACATTTTGAACAGGTTCTGTGTACCAACACTGTGTTATTGTTAATTCAGAAATGAACGAGATGGGGGCTTCCCTGGTGGTGCAGTGGTTGCGAGTCCGCCTGCCGATGCAGGGGATACAGGTTCGTGCCCCGGTCCGGGAAGATCCCACGTGCCGTGGAGCAGCTGAGCCCGTGAGCCATGGCCGCTGAGCCTGCGCGTCCGGAGCCTGTGCTCTGCAGTGGGAGAGGCCACAACAGTGAGAGGCCCACGCACAGCAAAAAAAAAAAAAGAAAAAAAAAAAAAAGAAATGAGTGAGACCCACTCTTAGTCCTTAAGAAGTTCCTAAATTTGTCTCTTCCACAGATGGTAAATCCCTTTACTTATTCATTCCTTTGATAATAATCAATCACGGTGTATTTAAGACACTTCAGCTCTCCAATATATGAGGATGAAGTCCAAACTCCTTACCGCAGCTCACAAGGTATTTTTCACATAAAGTTCGCTGCTGTCTCTCTTCCACTGCAGCATCTCATCTCTCCAGACATCCTGCAGAATTACGAGTTGTTCCTCCCTAACTTGCTATCCAACACTCATGTTGGCCTTTATGTCTCTCAAACAAGTCAACCTTGTTTCTGCCTCAATGTTTCTGCCCTTGCCGTTCTCTTTGCACAGAATGCCCTTCTCTGTCACCTGGGCACAGCTTGTTCACTCTCATCATTCAACTCTTAGAGTAATATCACCTCCTCAGAAAAGCCCTCCCTGAATGACCTGTATCACACACCAATCCAGCCTCTTCCTCCATGACCTAGTCACATCATCACATTTACCATCATCATTATCACCATCTGGGATCATGTTTTACCTACTAGTTTCTATTATTATTTTCTGTCATTCTCAACTCAAAGATAAGTTCCAGGAGAGCAGGTTCTGCATCTGCTCTTTTCACTGTTATAGCCACAAAATCCAGAACAGTGCCAGACACATAATAGCTGCTCAATACACATTTGTTGAAGTTATAAGTTAATGTTTTGACAGTTTTTTCCTCTTTCCATTCTGCTAATGATCTAAGTGGGCAGGTTTCCTTAGAAGATTTTAAAGAAAAGAAAACTGCTAAAATATTCCTGCCTATTAGTAATCTCAATATTGCAAAAAATGCAGGTCCCCAGGCTACGCTAACTCAAATCAGGAGTGCTGTGTCTTTGATTTTTCCAGGTTTCTCTAGTCTGGCTCTAAGAAAACACAGGGTTATTGCCCGTCATTCCCCAGAGTGTGAGAAGCCCCACACACAGCACACAAGTTTGCACCTTTCTTACACTTGGATGCCTTTCTTTATAGGCTGTGATGGCAGACATTGGTTCCAGGAGAATGGGCACCAGTCCTCATCATGCCTCAGCCTGTTGACCTAAACAGTTCTCCTCCCGGTACTATTCTCTGCTTGAAACACACCATGGTGAAAGCATATTAGGTTTTCTGATACAACCTCTCAATTTTGAGGTTCACAACCCCTGAAAACACCCCTGATCTGATAATGTGCTCTTGTATGTAGTGGACTATGGAGTGACATACTGCTGATTCATCTTATGCTGATTTGAAATGTGAGATTATTCTTTGAGATCAGAATATTTGAACATTCTTGGAATTGCCCATGTATAGTTGCTCCCCTTCCTACCTATTTCACACATTCTGCCTTCTCGGTGATTACAAATGATTCAGATAAACTTTCACTATTTCAGAAATTATAGCCCAAATAAAACATTTTCTGCCACCCATAGGACAGCAAAGGGCGCTCTTCATTTCTAGGCAGAGCATTTTGTAAATTGGAAACATATCAGTGACAATTATCAAGGAACAGTTTTCAAAATGCACTCCTTTCCACAGAGCCTAGCAATTCTTTCAAAAAGACATTAAGCAAAAGCAATGCTCTGAAAATGTCATTTGGAGCATGCAATTGAACTAATTTATTTGTTTTATGATATTTTACAGTTAGTCATGTAAAAGACTTTCACTTTATTTGTTTCGTCTGCTCGTTTAGATAATGCTTTAAATGCCATACATCCCAGTGATGGTTATAAAGAGACTGCATGAGAATACCCATATCTTCTAAATATAGCATGGCCATAACAAGCTGGGCTGACTATTCACTTTATCTTTCATGCAGGCACTTGGCTGCCACTTCAAATATGAAGTCTTCTCCTTTTTCAGATAAAATTATTATTGTGTAATTAATATTACACATGAAATAATAAAGGAAAACCTGTTATAAACTTGCTAGGAGAAAGTATATAAAGACCTTCTCAATAAAGGTGCATTTGAAAGTTCTTAACTGAAAAACCCAAAAGTCAACCTAAAATCTTAATTATCTCTACTGTAGGAGATAGGGTGCATGAATTTATATTGAGTATTGTTCACAGTGTCTTGATTTGGGGGGCAGAGGAATATATGAACATTTTTTCTTAATACTTAAAACTTGGGCTATAGGTACATGGATATATTGAGACTTTTCCCCACAAAGTGATAGCATCAAGTATAGATGCTTTCTACTTAGCATTTTCCACAGGCAGTAGGTTCCAAACTTTCTTCTAAATATTACTTCCATCAGTGTGAATAATCAAACGTTAAGGAAGTGTAGATTACTCTAGAAATTATTAGCCAGATGTCTGGAAGCCTGGTGATGAGTCCTGTCCTCACTTTCGGGAGTATCCTTCAAGTGGCTACTTGGTGAAATTATCTTGTCTAGGAAAGACTGTGTTCCCAGACTCATGGGTTTAATATTGTAGCTCACTGCAGAGATTCTTCTTAGGAAAATAAAGATAACTTCTAACTACGATTTAATAAAAAGTGTATGCCTTTGTTTCTTAGTTTATTTTTTCTCTCAAGGTCAATCTAACTTTTATATTAACTGTAATCTAATCATAGAGCTTATTTATATTTAGATCGACAGTTCTGAAATATAATATGAATTATGTCACTTCAGTGTTCTCTTAACTATTTTACTAATTATTATACATATACAAATATCAAAATTTGTGTAGAATTCCAAAGAAATTTTGATATGAAAAATATCTGCTTGTTCTTTTTCTATTTTTATTTATTTAGTTACTACATCTTGGAACCTAGGGTTCGAGGTCTGGATATTCTTTAAAAATCACATTTAATTTTTTAAAGACTATGTCTCATGGAAAGAGTCTGATTTGTGGCTTAACTGGAGATATCATTTCCTTACCCATAACTTTTCTCTGAGTTTCATGCCATGATGCCCATCCAGAGCCTTCCCTATGCTAAATGGTAAAGGAAGAAAGATTCACTCATAGTGTCCATCCACTGTTTACAAGTGCCAATCTCAGAGGACACAGCAGGTTAATTTCTCCTTTTATGAGAACTCATTGCACTCTATACTTCTCTTTCTATAGAACTCACTAAATTTATCTAACCGTTTGCTGTGTAAAGCTGATATCTTTGTGGTCTATAATCTCCATGGAGTCAGGGACTATTCATTGTCACTTCTATGTTCCCAAGACCTAGTGCAATCTATCATTACACCAGTAGCACGCTGTTTCACTCATGCAACAAGTATTTGTTGACTGTCTCTTATGTGCCTGCTATTGATGGACGTGATTGTAAATAATAGAGATTTAGCAGTGAACAAAAAAGGCAAGAAAACCGCCTTCATAAAACTGACATTTTAATGATGAGTGTTATTACTGATATTTTAACAATTTCCATGTTTTTTAGCTGTCTTTGGATCTTTATTTTCCTGTATACATTTCAGAATAAGATTCTTGAGATCCTCAAAAAAATTCAGCTGAAATTTTAACTAACATAGCATCAAATTTCTAAATTAATTTGGAGTAAACCGATATTTATATGTCATCTCACTGATTTATTTAGATCTTTCCTGATCCTTTACTCAGATCATCTTTTATGTCTTAGTGCATATTTAATCATTATTAGGCATTTTCTTGTATGTTCATCATAAATATTTTATTTTCTATTATTTCACTACAGGCAAATTGTTAGGCATTTTGTAATTTATTCATTTATTCAATAAATATGTTGAACTTTCTCAATTATCATAGTCTGATGATTATGTTTGTTGCATACATAGATGAGGAAATCAAAGACAAATCATAGAGTTTGTTTTTCTCTTGCCTGAAAATCACTACCTTGCTTCTTGTTTCATTCCTTTTTTCTTTCTTTTTTTTTCTTACAGCATTGGCTAGGAACTCTATTCTCTGTTGAACAGTAGTGTTGAAAATACACATGCCTGTCTTGTTCTGCCTTTTGGAGGAAACGAGTCTATAATTTTTCCATTAAGAATGATGTTTGGTGTAGATTTTTGATATGCAACATTTAGCAAGTTAAGGAAATTCTCTTTTATTTCTAATGTGCTGAGGGCTTTTGAAAGTCATAGATATTGAACATTATCAAATGTTTTTTCAGAATTTACTGAGATAATTTATAATTTTCTCCCTTAAATCTGTTGAATTGCATTGATAGATTATTTATTGCTTAACTTTTTCCATTCTTGGATAAACATTACTTGGTCATGATTTATGAATTTCATACACTGTTGGATTTGAACAGACAATATTTTACATATATCTGCATAGGTGAGTTAAATAGACCTGTAATTTTTTTCTTCTACTCTTCTTACCTGTTTTGAAATAAGATTCTATCATTCTCATAAAATAAGCTGATTAAAAATTTTGAGGATTGTTACAATTCATTGTTCAACCAGTTTTTCAGTTGGCAAATTGGTCAGTTGACCTATATTTTGCTCTTACAAACTAAATGAAACTTCCATATTAATATATATATAGAGAGAGATAGATAGATATAGATATAGATATATGTAAGTGACTATTGAGGAATAATTTATTGGCAATAAAACCCCTGGGATAAAATTATATAAATACAACCAAATACAATGAAAATAACCTCCAAAAAGCTTCACACTCCCACCAGCATATTTTGAGAGTTTCTGCTTCTCCCCTTGTGTCCAAGTATGAAGTATCAAAAATGCTCTTAATTTTCACAGCATATTTGTGAAGAGTGGACCCTGGAGCCAGTCCTGTTTGCATCTGAACCACGACTCTTAACGCTTATTCACTTTGGGAAGCTGGCCAGGTTCCTTATCTCATAGGGCTGATTAAATGAGTTAATAATGTAAAATGCTACAGTGTGTGGGACATAATATTTATCATTAATTTGAAAATATTATTATTCCTAATATTTTTTCAGTGTGAAATATTTTTCATTTTGACCAGCATTTATTTTATTTCAAGTAAGATAAGATCAAAAATCGATTTATTTTTGACCTGTGTTTTTTTTCTGTAAATTGTCTATTCATATAATTAGCTTTTCCTACTGAGTAATACATCACCTAATCATGATATATATGGACTTTTTATAAATTGAGAAATGTGGTGCTTGCTATCACATTTAGGTTATGAACTATATTCTCAGTTAACCAATGGATAGTTAACTTAAATTATCACATTTATTTTAAATTTAGTAACTTTAAATATTTATAAAATCAAACCTATCAATTTGTCTCTATAGCTTTTGACTTTTGTTTATACTTTTGCACATTACAATTATAAAAAATTCACATGCTTTTTTTTTAAATTGTCACCGTTTTATTGTTTACATTGAAACTCTTAATCAAACTGGAATGCTATTTGATTTAGTGGTAAGGTAGACATCTAGCTTTATTTTTTCCAAATAATGACTTATCCCAAACTAATTAATTTATGAAACATAATTCCCTCTCTCATAAAAATGAGACTTCATCATAAGCTGAATTTCTGCATTTTTTGTGCTTATATGCTCTGTATTATTTGATAAACTATGTGTTTCTTTTTTCATACCAAATGATGTTATTTTTTGTAGCTTTATACTAAGTTTAACCTTGGGAAGTGTTGGCCCACCATTGTTATGCTATATATTTTCAAAAATTTTCAGATGAGATTTAGTATCATTTTGCTAAGCTCCCCTGTAAAATGTTTTTTAGTATTTTAGTGGGATCTGCACACTGTATTTAACCATTGTTTTACTTTTTATGATCACTGATGAATGGCTGATTTGGCTGAAAAGTACTGACAACTGGATATAAACACCTACCCCTACAAAAGATCCAGAGGCTTTGATTCCTCTACGTGTCTGTTTACACTTCATGTGAAATGGACACGACCACAGGCACTGGGGAAGGGCCTTGAATGGAGGTTGAAGGGTCTGTGTGAAAGGCCCACATCGCCCACTAGTCCCTACCTGGCCTCTCTGTGCTCACTCCACCCTGCTTTGATCAATTCTACACTAACGTTAAGAATTCTCTTCTGCTGCCCTGGATTAATCATCACTGCCTCTGTAAGAGCCCTTGAGAGCTCACAATAGCCACTTATATTAAATTGAAACCTCTTACATTAAGACCCAGAACAGTTTTGTACTTTACCGTAGTCAACTGGTCTCTTCTCTCGCTACATTCCAACGGCTGTTCTCTGTTTCTGCTAAACAAATTCACTTATTCATATTAACCTTTTATTCCTATTTTAAAGCAATTCTCTCTATCCTTTATTATCCTCTCATTCAAATCTCTCTTCGTCTCACTTAACCTCTGAAATATTTCTTATTTCGACTTTCCTTTGCTGTCCATTTCTGCAGATTCACTCTGAATGCATCTATTCATTCCTACTTTTTCATTTATTTACTAAATATTATTTGGCGATATTGGATCCTAGGAAAAAGGCTGTCTTTGGGCAGCCATGACACAAAGTGATAACAAAAATATTAACTAAACAATTTACTTCTCTTTCTAATCTTCTGCAAAAAGAGAAATAACTTTGTCCTCCTCATGCTATTTGAGGACAATATGAGTTATATGCATGTATATACGTATACATAAAGTATTTAGAACATCTCTATCTATCTATCCACCTACTTTCTCATTGTTCATTCATTTTATTTGCTTTGTCACCATTACTCCAAAATCCAGCCCAAATCTTGGTAAATAGTATGTGCTCAATTAGCATTTGTCAAGTGAGTCTTTACTCATGAACGATTGGTAATATATCTATGTGACTCCTATGGTGGTGTACTTTATATACAGAGAATTTGATAAATGCATAGAATACAACTGAATATATTTGAAAACACCTATTACTACAGATTAAAACTTTTTCAACTGTGTCAACTGTTCAAACTAGTTGTTTTCCAGTTCCAATAAAATGAATAAATGTTCCATTAATAATTAGTGAGAAAATTAAAAACACTTAAATTGTTTACATGTTATAGCATCACCACAATTTAAAAACCAAGATCTTTGTTTCAACTACAATTGTATCCTGATTTTAATATACATATCCCTGAAAATTTTAAGAATGAAATCATTTGATAAATAAAAAATTATCTATTATGCTCAAACTTTAATCTTAGAAAATGGCATTTACAATTATATTAATTATTTAATTAATTCTTCTGAAGGATAATTATATGGACATAATTTCAAAATATTTATTTTTCCCAGCTTTATTGAGATATAATCGGCATATAACATTGTGTAAATTTAAGATGTACATCCTGTTGATTTGATACACTTACATATTGTAAAATGATTACGACTTTAGGTTAGCGAACCCCTCCATCATGTCACATAATTACACTTTCTTTTTTGTGGTGAAGACACTTAAGATCTATTTATTCTCTTAGCAACTTCCAAGTGTATAATACAGTATTATTATCTACAGTCAACATGCTGTTCATATGATTTTCAAACCTTATTCATCTTATAAGTGGAAGTGTGTATCTTTTGACTACATCTCCCCATTTCCCACAGGCCCCAGACCCTGGTAATCACAGTGCTATTCTCTGTTTCTCTGAGTTCAGATAAAGAAGATGCAGTATATATAAATATACAGTAGAATATTATTCAGCCATGGGAAAGAGGCAAATTTGCCATTTGTAACAGCATGGATGAAACTTGAGGGCATTATGCTAAGTAAACATTTCTAATTTAAGTTTTTTAAGTTATGTCAATATAAAGGTCATATGTCATATTAAAATACACATATGTTTTTTTAATATGGCTACTTCTGCCAAGAGTTTGATGCTGGTTATGCTTTTTTTTCCTAAATTAAAGCAAACTACCAGATAATTATAAAACAAAAATAGGTAATACAGTCAAATGTGTCAAAAAATATACATTTTATAACATATAAACACAGACTTTTATAAGTTTTTCATTTAATGAAAAAAGTTGGCTTCTTGTACCTTGTCAATGATAGAAATGTAACATTTCTGAAAAACAGGAAGACGATGTCTTCTTAGTACTCCTTTCACCCTAGAAAATCTGCTCGGGTATAATCACACTGTGAAATAACTCATCTGCTTCATTTCTACAAATTTTAGTGGTATATTTGTTTTATTTTGATAATTTTTACATAACACTAATAAGTTTCTAAACAGGAAAGAAGGGTATGTTGGTAATATTCTAAACTGAATTTACCTTTATAGTGAAGAAGTCTTTAAAAGCACCAGAAATTACTTATCCTCTTCCAGTATCCCAAGAAAGTGTCTTTTATAATAAATTGTAAAAATTCAGATAAATTATGACAAAATTACTTTTCAGGTGAATCAAGTCTAGAAGTTACTTCTCTGTACGTTCTTTTAGAAGTCATAAATTTCTCTCAACTCAAAGGTAAAACATCATTTGAAAACATACACACATTATCATATTTTATATGGACTTTTTTTTTTACTAAGCAATAAATTTCAACATTTGAAAAATGTAGCAACACCCTGGTCCTATTCCTAGGTACTGGTGATCTTTCAATATTACCTCATACTCTGGATTTTTTCAAGACAATCAATATCAAAGGGCATCCATTAGCTGATCTTCACATATCTTAAAATATCCTTAGTTGTAGGCATCCGTGTAGTCCCACTTTAACCAGCAATCAATCTAGATGATCACCGAGTCTTCAGTGCCTCTCTCAATTGACAGTGAATAAAAGTCACCTGGGGCTTAGTAAAAATAAAACAGAACAAGCAAATAAGCAAACAAAAATCAAACTCAATTTCACTTGCTCTATAACAAAGGTTCTGATTTGGTAACTAAGGGGTGGGTCAAAGCTCACTTCTAATGTGTATTTTCGATCATTTCTACTGCAGTTGTTCTGTGGACCACGTTTCCAGAAACATTTGTTTACATTTACCTGAGAAATTTTCTTTTCAATTTTGCCATCAATCTTCCTCACAGAACAAACTTATGTATGTTTTGTGGTCATTTCCTGTTTCATTTTACTGATGCCCTAATGAGGAGTATAGAAAGCTTTTTTTTTTTTAAACCACCTGACATGCTCCATGATGTCAGGGATTCTTTTGAAAGAAATTCCTCTTCTTTTTGGTACATTTACTGCATACTTTTAAAAGTTTCCTTAATGTTGATGGCAACTATTTTAATAGCTGTTTCTAGTGGTGGTTTCATCAGTGTTGAGCATATTTTAAAGACAAATTTAAAATGTTTAATGCACAGATGAATTATGAAAATGTACTGTGAAGTATGAGTTACGATTATTCAAATTCTGTGTACCTGAGATACAATTAAAAAAAAAAAGAGGCAGAAGTCTTAATTTACATCATTTAAGAAAATCAGCCTGGCTAAAATTTATGTAGCTAAATGTGAAGTAAACAACAAATGCTTTTTTTGCATGTTATTTTCTAAGCAGCTGGCAGCGTTTTGCACACTCTTCTTGGTGTATGTCTCTGTCAGTGGTTGGTGAAAATAAGAACATTTCCCAGTTGCTTATCCACTCTTTCCAGGAGGGGAGATGAAAGATCAGAGCAGCGAATTGTTGACTCCTGGAGAGTTGGTGTAATGGTGGCTCTCAGCTAATCTTAGCACCAGAGATTTCCAGTCAGGAGAAAGTTCATTTCTAAAAGAAGGCAAAGTCCTTGGAGACTGGCCAGGTTTGTAGAAAATAATACCATTGTTCCTATGGTCCTTTCTTTATACTGAAGTCTAGTTTACAGATTGCTTAAAGGTGATAATAGAGCCATTGGTTTCCATTTAGTGAAATACCAATATTTTGAAGCACTGTAGAGAAAGGTGAAATAATTAACAACAAATAAGCAGGAAGCATTAACCATGTGCATATAAAAAGAATACAAAGCACTAAAATCCCCAAATAGCAGTTTTCATTTACTTAATGTAAAGTATATTCAAGTTATTTTGTACACATTATTTAAACTAGCTTCAAAACATGAAATATGTGTAGTTACTCCATTTCATTGACATGAAGACTGAAACTTAAATAGATGAAGTAACTTTCTCCTATTACGTGGACAGAAAATGTTAATTCTACCCATCAGTTCTGTGGCTCCCAAGCTTCTGCTCTTCCTAATAGGAAACACTTATATTGTACTTCCTATGTTCTGTATACTTGTCTTAGTGATGGAAATATTACCACCATCCCCATTTCACAGGTGATACACTGAAACTCAGAGAAACTTAGTGACTGATCTAAGGTCACTGGGTGAGAGGTAAAGCCAGGATCCCTGCCCTGGGCTCATGAAACCCACAGTCTGAATCAGGGTGTGACAATGACTATGAACCGCTATACTACACAGAGCCTTTTGGGGAAGCTGGAAAGGAGAAAGCCGAGTATGACAAACACAGGTCTCTGGGTGTACTCCCTGGTCATTGGCATAGTTCATGTTGATGCCCTGTGCCTGTTTGGTTATCAGGGCTGGCATCTTACCATGAAATAAAATATTTTCCCATCATTAACTAATTAGGGTGCTAATTAAATAAAAGATCCATGGCTGGTAGAAATCCCAATACAAACTGACCACCTTGGAGAAGGAAATCATCTTACAAATTTCCAATTCTAGGATAATGAGCTTCTTGATGCAGCCTAGAATAGTTGAATGTTACAGAGAAAGCACAATACCAACCACAAACTGCATGCATAGAGGGAAGCGGATAATTAATTCAGATTTTTGTTGGCTGGCCTTTTGAAAGCCCAGTAGTAATCTCTGTGTACCCTTAGAGAATGCGATTGTAAACTTGGTTTTAATTACATGTGTTATATGCTGGTTTAAGAAAGAATCCACTAAATTATTCACAAGTGATAAATTATGGAAAGGCATGCTGGCATGCATGAATGGTGTATTTTTGCCAGAGACATTAGGCAACAGGTCATTAGTGAGAAGCAGTTTCCAAGAACCTGAACGTTGGTCTTCTGCAGGAGTTAGTGCTTCTTCTGTGAGACCTGTATTTATACCAGTGGGCTGTTGGATATTCACATGACTCCATGTGTCTGTTTGTGATCTGCTACATGGAAACCTGGGCTGGAGGCCAGGTTTTGAGGTGACTTTAACCAATGAGGGTGGTGATTATTTATTCACTAACCACAAATATTTTTGAATACTCATCTTATGGTGAACACTCACTAGAGGATGAGTCTGCAAAGCTGGAGAAGATACACACATCCCTGTGCACCCAGACTCTCCAGTGAAGAGTAACTCTCCTGGCAGTTAACAAGTGATCATTAGTTTAGCTGGGATCAGGAAAAAGGCAGATCTAGAAGGGGACAAAACATGGGCTAGCCTTTAAGTTTTGTATACATTGGAACAGATCTTTTGGTCTGATTTTACCTCTGCAATATTACATTAAGCATAGTGCCCTGTACTACCTAGCTGGGGATCAATAAATGTAGATTTGTGTAAGTTATATACACTCATGTTTGCCTGTATAATGCTCCTCTTCAAAAGTGCAAGATGCACAAAGAGTAAAACTAAAACATCTGTCCTTGTTTGCATGACAATTTTGTTTCAAGTGAAAATACTAGTGAAAATTTAAAGAATTTTGGGTCAAACCATTTTGACCCAAACACAGTGAGGCATGTCTATTCCATGTCCAACTTTTTCTTCCTGAATCTTCAATAAAATGTATTTGGCTGAAAGAACACAAACGCCACTCAACTGATTGAAGGAGGAAAGGATTTATGTTTCCAACCAAGAAGCTCAGGGATGATGCAGGATCAATGGTGTCTCAAGGACCCAAGTTCTCTTCGTTGCTCCAATGAGCCATCCTCAGGGTGGGCCTGTCTTCAGGCTGTTAGCAGGAGGGCTGCATCCATGCCTGGGGTCACTGGATGTGATATGCACAGAGAGAACACAAAGGCCATCTCATCTTGTAAACCTCTCTTAGGCATGGAGAATCTTTTTCAAGAATTCCCCAGCAGAGTTCTTCTCGGGTATCCTTGTCTAGAATCTAGTCCTCTATAACTGTGTGAGCCAATTGCTATCAAGGATATGATTATCCTTAAACCAATTCAGTCAGTTCCTGAAGGGGGGTGGATCAGATTCTCCTGAGGCACATGGGAAGGAAAAGAGGTAGATACATGGAAAAAAACAGAGTTCTCTTAGGAAGGAAAAGGAGTTTAGGTAACTAATGAGGGTGTGATGCAAAGTGTTAGAAATATGTGATTGTATCTTGGTTTGTGTTGGCTGTTAAAAAATATAAGCAATTCACTCCTGGCTGCAATGGTTGTGAAGCAAGAGAACAGCAAGTTATTCTCTGGGCAACTGGAAACCACTGAATTGTGCACAAGTGTGCAATGCTCAGCTGGAGCATCTTTCTGGCATTCTGATTACTGTGCCACGCGACAGTAACCGTATATGTTTCTGAGGTCAAATTGCAATTGACTTCCTCTCTAAGGCTGTCCTTCAATCCATGATTATTAATTCTTATTGAACTTCCCAGTGCACAAACTGCTCAAGCAATCTGCCCTCCTGAATTTCTACAGTAGATTTTGCACATCATTAAATCTTCATGTGAACTCTATGCCCATCCACATCTTTGCTGGAATAAAACAGTTATACAGAAATGTGGCACAATGCAAACTCACTTCAGTGCTTTTAACTAATGTCATTTCTTTTCTATATAATTTCTTGATTTTATTTATCTAAAATTGGTCTCAGTTTGGGCTCTGCAGACTCTTAATCTGCCACATCATTTCCCCCAGCGTCAACAAAGTTTCTGATTTGGTTCAGGGCTACTTCTGCTCCCCAGAAGCCACACTTCTTGTCCTGAGTGAATTCCACAATATCTTTATTTCCTGTGGGAAATGAGAAACTGTCCAGCAACAAGGTCAAGACACAGAAAAATGTTCTGGAAAGGCCACGGTTTGGCTGACAGGTTCACAAAAACAGAACTCATTGAATAAGGGAGGAAATCATATATTATGTGAGGCAGTATTTATAAAACTACTTTTGAGATTATTGGACTAAGGGAGCACCTCCAGCAAACATTTTCTCCTAGTTTCTTATTTTAATTAAACTGTTGTTCGTTTTTATGTTGTGTTTGTATTTTTGTTGTTTTGTTTTGTTTTGCTTTGTTACTCTTAGGTAGTGGTAGTTACTATTTTCCTACTGGCTCACCATTGATTGTTCAGTCATATTCCAGGTTAAATGTAAAGACAAAAATAAACTGATAAGGCAAAATTATCCTTTAAGTTTTTAGAAATATTTATGGATTTACAAGTGTTCACATCCTTGCTGATTCTGACTACAAATTATTATGACAGTTTTTCAAATGTCGTACATGAAAATCTGTATCATTTTTAGAGTCAGCGTTACTCAAGTTTACCCAGACTGTCACCAGCACCTCTCTTTATGAGAAAGAGAAAGCTCTGATTCCTGCCTTTGGTAAAATAGAAGCCCCTTGTCTTGGTCTTTAAATAAATTTTGGTGTCAGGGTTTCCTCCCTCAATGGCCCAGGTGTCTTGTTGGCATCCTTCTGCATCTAGTGAATGGTTAACCCAACACAGATCAGGGAATACACATCGACTGTGGTGATGGTTCCCTTTTCAGGGAGTCTCTGTGTTCATAGGATTTTATCCTTAGGCTCAACATTTTCTAAACAATACCCCTCAAGAAAATTAATAATCACCCCCTTTGGTTTTAGAAAAACACATCCTGAGATTTTAGCTAATATGATGATAAGGGATTTGTTGGTTACTACGTGCTAGAGAACTTCAGGACCTCACATATTTTTCCATGAGAAAAATAACTTGAAGTTTCTTTCTCTTCACTAGAATTTGAATTTTCTCAAGTCTGCCTTTAAAATAGCTGCACTCTGTGCTGAATCTTTGTTTTTCTTAATACAGTGAAATATTATTCAGACCGCTGGTTGGTAAACGTTCTGGGAGCATGATGTAAAGTTCTTCCTGGAAACAACCAATCCATTTCTGCAAAACTTTAAATTACACTTTCAATCCCTTCTCCTTTCTCATTTGATAATGTATCTTTTCTCACTTCCTTCCACTCATTAATTTTTTCCTCTCCTATTATTTGTCATTATGGTCTATAGCTATTGTTTAACTATCTAAGGCAATTTATACCATCTGCATGAATAATGCTACATAAAATAACATAGTACCACAGCATGGATTAAGGAAACCCACTTTATAATATCTGAGTAATTGTGACTACTCTTTCCATAACAAATTAATACAACATGTGCTTTATCATATGTTATGGAGATGTGTAATGCATGAAAAAGTTTCTGTCCTTCACTTTAATCAGCATTTTATACCAACTCCCATTATCATCTATAAAATGCTTAAAAATTGCTCCTGGGCAATCCAGACAGCATAATACTTACTTCAAGGAAAACGATTTAATATTTTAAGCTTAAACATTACATCTATGTGGCAGTAAATAAAAATTTGTGGGATGTAGTTTCCAATTATTTTGATCACTTACAGGCAAGCAATTCTTTTAAAAAAATCAAAGCATATCTTTAATTAGGAAAAGTTGGTATAAATTATTAAATGAAGTGACAAACTTAGAAATTTTAAAACCCCAATTTAAGTAACAGTTCAGTGTGTGGATGTCAAAAGTTACTTCACATCTAAGCATCTCAGTGATATCATTGATAGAATGGGAATAACACCAGTATCTCTCTTGCCTGTATTGCAGGCTGTCGTAAGCATCAAATATGATAGTGACCTTGAGAGCACTTTATACATGTTAAAACACCATGCACATGCAAGACTTGATTCTAAGTCTCTGAAAAAAAAATGCATGTTCATTAACATTTCCCTCCTCTCACCACATCACTAGGAAGCTCATGCTGCTCTTTGCAAAACGGTTAAACAGTTATGGCCCTTTCTGATATAATCAGTGAAGGTCCAAGTCTGTGGAGTTTGTTTTCAGTGCCATTTTCCTCCCTTTGCGAGACCCCTGTTCTCTCTGCTGCCAGCAGTAGGCTCTGCACACTGCAAATATTTGCCAACCTGGTTTAATTTGTGTTGGTTCCTGCAGATCCTTTGTCCTCGTGTTTTTCTAAGGCACCCAGGCATTGGAACTCCCTGTCTGCCTGTGTGATCTCAGCTGCTTCCAGCTCAGTCTACCGGCCCATCAGTAGTAAAACTGAGAAAACAAACCTCTAAGTCATTGAGGTTCACATCGTGATTGCTGCAACATAAATGTGCAGGCAACACTCAATGTTTCCAAGGTCGTATTTTCACATTATTGTAAACCTCTCTCATGGATTGAATTTGATCTTTCACATTAACTGATGATGATTTCAAGTAATCCTACTGGATTGGTGGAAACCATCAGCCAGGGTCCCAAGACAGGGTTCCCCAGAGGGCAGGCATGCTTGTCTGTGAGTGTTTGTACCCTGGGCCCCCATCTCAGTAGGAGGAAAGACTTTATTCTCATCACTTGTGTTCATCGGGAAAGGCTGTGTGTATGCAATGGTGGGGAACAGCCCGCGGTTCCGTGTCTTTCCCCACAGCACTTAATTTCTCACTCTGGGAATCTAGGTTTCTGTGGAGAAGGGGAGATGGGAGGTGGTCATTCGGGACACAGCACGATGGACGCCCCATCACCCAGAGCATCACCATGTGCTGTGGCAGAGGACAGAGAGGTGAGGGAATCACACTGAGCCTTTTCTGCCTCAGAAGAGAACAGCCAACATCACCTCCACTTATTATTCTTGGCAAGAGTTAATAACATCCCCCGTCCAAATGCAAGGGAACTGGTAGTCTTCTCTTTTCCCAGTAAAAAAAAGGAGAACCGGTTATAGCTAAACACTGGTGAGGTTTACCCATCTCTTTCACCAAATCCCACCCCCTGCAGAGGGGCTAGGATGAAGCCCTGTAGTGCTGGGATGTGCTTACTCAGCATAACCTCTTAGCAGGAGGTTTCCCCCAATTCATGGCCACATCCTTTCTTGCCCTCCCTCCAACCTTTAGGCCCTCCTTGGAGGAGTGGGGAAGGGGCTGGCAGAGCAGCCAACAGTGCCATGTACAGCACCCACATCAGGGGCCTCACCCAGGAGATCACAGACGCTAGTGGGCTGTCACTCATTCAACAGGGTTTTTGAAGCAACAAAGACCATTTCTTCCACTTTTGTTTCTGGCAGAAACAATTGCTTTTTGCATGGGGGCTGCAGAATAGAGCTGGCCAGCTTTCTGCTGGAAACCCTGAAAAGGGTTTTGAGCAGGCAGACAAATGGAAAGGGGAATTGCCTAAATGGAGTTTCCCAATCTTCAGGGCCGTGGGGAGTTTGGATGGTGATCCACCCACCCTGGACTCCCGGAGGGTAAGAATTCCCACCCACTCACCTTGCTGCCGAAGCTGGAGAGAGGTAGTGGTCACCGTCACTGTCACCTGTTTCCCATGTCTGAGGATGATGCCTTCTGATTTTGTGTTTTGAACCTATGATTTTCAAACACCTTTTCAAAAAGACACTCTTTAGAAAGTATACACATGAGCAATTTTTAACTTTTTGTCCCCCGAGATTTTCTCAATTTTAAAACTTCATAGGGTTCTGACTCTTGAACTAAGCAAAAAAAAAAAAAATTGTTTCAGCATCAGTTTAGCTGGATTGAGAGGGAACAGGAAAATACAGAGAAAATTCACAGGAAAAGGTATTAATATTGCCTTGCCTCTGATGAGGTCTTTTCAGAACATGTTCTCTCATGAACCATTTCTACATATATTTAACTGTGTCACCCCCTCCTTGTATTTCATGTATTTCATTTTAAATTTCAAAACCCCAGGACTACCCTGATTCGTTCATACAGGTAAAAAATACTTTCCTTTTTAATTCTAAATTGTATTCATTACTGAGTAGGAATTTGTAGCAAAGGGTTTAATTCTGCATGGGGATTATGTCTCCAATAAAGTAGAGAGTCACAGCCCAAAGAAGGGGCGCACCATATAAACAAAGAGGGGGGCAGGTGGCAGACCAATGCTGTAGGAATTTGTGACTTGAATATTATTGATTTTTTTCATTCTAAAGTAGTTTCACGTTTTTAAAATGAATGCTTTTGTCTTTTTAAATTCAAACTTTTAACAGCCATATGAAATAGTGACTAATGCAAATACAATAGAAAGACATTTAAAATAAAATTTTAAAGCATTTTTACTTTTCAAAGAAAATGCCTAGAAATTGGGATCTGTGAGAACTAAAATGTTAAAGTGTTGACAGCAAGTCAAGCTTCTGTGATCCTTACTAACTGACTAATGCAAGAACCTGGTAAACTGTGTGGGCATAGCCTGCCTGCAAGTCACAGATTGCTCTATTAGAGAAGACAATTTCCCAGGATAACACACATATCTATTTTTAACACAATATGAATTTTAAAAATGATTTGCAAATAGCTACAGGATTTACTGCAGAAATCTCTCCTTTCAAGAAGAATTTATTTTATTTGTTAAAGTTCCACACTCTTTTTTATAATTTCCTGCAAGAAATTTAACCTTTTTTTTTTCTTTTTGCTTAGTCAAACCTGCTCTAACATCTGATCTTCTATCCCATCACTTGCTTCCAGGGGACTCACACAAGACGTTCTGCTTTCAGCAGTCCATGCCCAAGGAGTGAATGAAAGCATGAGTAGATCAGTGTCTAAAGGTGAACCCAGCCTGCAGAGCCCTAAGCCCTGACTATGGAGCCCAGGGCACAACTGCAGCCTTAACAAGTGTGATGATAAGAGACCAAGCAGATTTCTTGAGGTGGTCTATTTGCTTTGAGCATCAAAAAACCTGCTTTCCTTTCCTGCAAATGCTTGTTTTGATGATGGTTCAACTATGAGTACTTTCTTGAAATGAGTGGAAGAGGACCTGTGATTAACAGAGCCCATTAAACAGCTAAGCTTCAAAATTTTAGAGTTTCTTTATGTTAATTCAGTTACTTTCTAAATTAAGTAAATTTCTAAACTAACATTCCTTTACAATATTCAGCTATCCCTTATAAAGTTCTTACTATAGATACTGGACACTTTTACAAGCCCTTTGCATCTATTAGCTTATCTATTCCTTATAATAACTATGAAGTCAATTCTTATATTGTTCCCATTTTACTCATGACAAAACAATGCAGAGAAATCAAGGAAGTTGCCTAAAGTCACCTGACTAGTAAGACATGAAACCAGGATTCAAACCACAGTGTGACTTCAAGTCTATGTTTACAACCAAAACACCACACTTCATGGATGTCATTAGAAGTCACTGTTCTTGGTCTAGGTTGATGCCTAGAAACATGCCAAATCTGCAGAAACGTGTGCAGTGAATGTTCTCTCTGCCACTTCGGCACCAGGGAAGCCCCTCTTGCACCATTTTTAAAGGATATCTTCTCTGGGCATAGAATTCTCAGTTGACAGTGTTTTTTGTTTGTTTGTTTGTTAGCATTTGAAAGATACCCTTCAAGTTGTCTTTCTTGTGTAGTTTCCACCACAAGTCTGCTTGTCTTGTGTAGATTGTGTGCCCCCTCCTGCTGCTCCAACCCTCTGGCTGCCTTGAAGGTTGTCTCCTTTTCCTTGTTTTTCAGCAGTGTGAATGTTATGCCTATTTGTGAGTCTTTTGCTATTTACCCTGCTTTGTGTTCCCTTAATTTCTTCGATCTACGGTTTGTGGTTTGTCACTAACTTTAGAAAACTCTGGCCGTTACACCTTCACATATTTTCTCCCTTTATCTTCTTCTGCTTGGATTCTTATAACAGTTGACCCTTGAAAAACATGGGTTTAAACCACATGGGTCCACTTATCTGTGGATTTTTTTTTCAGTATGCACATACTGCAGTATATGATCTGAGGTTGGTTAATCTGTGGATCCAGAACTGAGAATGTGGAGGGCCAATGGTAAAGTTATATGCAAGTTTTCAACTGCGTGGGGTGGGGGGGTCGGTACCCCTAACCCCTGTTGTTCAAGGGTCAACTGTACATGTGTATGAGTCTGTTTTTCCTTCACAGTCCTGAGAGGTTATGTCTTTTTCTTTTTTTTTCTCTGTGAATTTCAGTTTAGGTAATTTCTATTCGCCTGTGTTCAGGTTCACTCATGCTCTCCTAGGCCGTGTGGAATCTACTGAAGAGCCAACTGAGGACAGTCTTCATCTCTGCTCCTCTGGTTTTGATCTCCAGAATTTCAATTTAATTTTATTTTTAGTTTCTATCTCTGCTGAACTTACCCACCTGATCCTGCATTTTGCCTACTTTTTCCATTAGTCTTTAATGTAACAATCATAATTATTTTTAAAATTTCTATTTCTAACTTTGTGCCACTTTTTTGTTGTTGTTGTTGTTGTTGTTTTTTGGGTGGTACGTGGGCCTCGGACGCACAGGCTCAGCGGCCATGGCTCATGGGCCCAGCCGCTCCACAGCATGTGGGATCTTCCCGGACCGGGGCACGAACCCGTGTCCCCTGTATCAGCAGGTGGACTCTCAACCACTGCGCCACCAGGGAAGGCCTTGTACCACTTTTGAGCATGCTTCTGGTAACTTTTTTTTCTGAGTGTGATCTATTACTTTTTTGTATTCCACATAATAACTTATTAAAAATTAAGCATGTTGTATATGACAGATGATAATTAATTTTTTTAATGCACAAGCATGTCTTTCTTTCTACCATTTTAAAGTCAACAAACATTAATCCTTTTAGCCTTATCCTTATGGTTGTATACTTCATGTACTCCATATTGTAATTCTTTTTATTCAGCCTAAATAATTCCCTTTGGTATTTATTGCAGCATAGTTCTGCTATCAGTAAATTCTTCCAGCTTTAGTTTGTCTGATAGTGCCTTTTATTCTTTCAGTTTTGAAAAATACTTTCTCTGGATGTAAAATATTTACATATACAGTTGATCCTCAGTATTTGTAGATTCAATATTTACAAACTCACCTACTTGCTAAAGTTTGTAACTCAAAATTAATACATATGGTGCTTTCAAGGTCACCCACAAACACGTGTAGGATGGCAAAAACTTCGAGTCACTTGGCATACATAGCTGAAGATGTACAAGACAACGGTCTACTTTTTTGTTTTTAGCTCACATACTGTAAACAAGTGGCCTTTTTGTGGTCTATTTAGTCCCTCTTTTTTTTTGCATTTTGTGCACTTTTTTGATGATTTCATTGTTTAAAATACTGCTGGAGTGCTGGCTAGTAAGCACAATAAGACTGTGGTGTGCCTTATAGAGAAAATACATGTTAGAGAAGCTTCTTTCAGAAATGAGCTATAGTTATAGTTGTAATGCTGTTTACCATGAGCTCAGTGCTAATACATCAACAATACCTATTAAATAAGGTGTATTTAAGCAGAAATATACATACAACAAGGTTATGCATTGATCAGCTACCAAAATATTATGATCAGAGGTTTGAAGGAAACAAACTCTGTGTTTCCCATAGGAGAAATGGTTTAGTAGTCACTATTTCAGCACTCATGATGACTTTCTAGAACCTGACTACCATGAATAATGAAAATCAACTGCATATATTAGTGTGTGTGTGTGTGTGTGTGTGTGTGTGTGTGCGTGTTCCAAGCTTTTTTTGTTATTCTCAGTAGCTGTATTGATCTACTTTTCTCTGTTCTTTTACAATCAGAAGCAGAAATTTCCTGTTTAATTTATTTTTGGTTTTTAATGGTTTTTAAGTGAAATAAAGCAGCATAGTATGTTTGTGAAAAGAAGGTGACCAGCATCTGTTACATATCAGTTACTAAGTATTAATTAAGAATTAATTAATTAATTAGCTAAAAAAATAATATTTTAAAAGATATTTCTGTCTACAGATAGTCTTTATTAATGACTAAATTATGGCTCAAAGATATTAAATAACTTGCTTAAGCCTAGATTTTAACTTAAGTCTGTTGGCTTCACAGCCAATACTCTTACATGATTGTCACTTCACTCATTGAGTCAATTTTCTTATCTAAAAAATAATTGCTAATAATCCTCCATGCACAAGAATGTCATGAGCATGAATTAGAGAATGTCACTGTCAGAGACACACAGTAATTGCAAAACAGCGCTTGTCACATCAGATCTGTCACAGCTCCTCTCTAAAATACATTTAACCTAGGAAAATGGCACGGGATTTCAGAAAAAGCATCTACAATGTGTGTTAATGAAGATCCAGTGGTAGCTAAAAAAAAAAAAATCAATATATGACACACTTATTCATTATGATGTGTTGTGATGGTTCTATTTGAAATGTTTCACGGAGGACAGTTATTTTAGTGCTTACCAGACTTGTTGGAAAGGCCCTTTGGGAGTGTTAATGCTTAAGATTCTTCATTAACTAGAAAGATGAAAATCTGCCACTGGGCAGTAAACATATTTTAACAAATCACTCAAGAGGATAAGGTCACTTCTCCAATTTTATTCTCTAACACTTGGATGTTTCAGTGTGATGACAGAGGGAAACATCTACTCCACTCATCAAAACTAGGGACTTTCTGATACAAGTTAGCCCAACAGTCCATCAGAAAATAATAATAATAATAATAAAAGCCTTACCATTTATCCACAGCCAAAACATGCATGGATTATTGTACATGGTCCTGAAATGCTTCAAGTCAACCTGTCAAAGTGGCTTGCTATATATTAAACTAATGATCTACCCTCTAAACCAATGCTTTCTCCTGCTTTTCTGTCATAGCTAGGATTACTAACCCCTTAATCACCCACACTAGAATCTTGGGAGCGACTTTTAATTTCACCCTTTGCCTCAACTACATTACTAAACAATAAATCTGTATATCTTATTTTCTGTTTCCCAAGTGCAGTTAACTCCACTAAATCCATATTAAGGATGCCATTACTTAGCTGGACCATCATGCCTTCCTTGGATAGCTATGTGAGCCATTTAATGGATCATCACACCTTTGGCTTGGCCCTTAAATTCAACCTCCACAAAGGTATTGAGTGATCTTTCATAGCACAAGTGGCCGTGGCACTCCATTGTTAGGACATGTTATTGCCCACAACAGATTACCTGACACATGCAGTCACAGAGTAAAGATCTGGACAATAGTGTGTTGAACTGATTGATGTAAATAGATTTCAACCATGCCAACTTTCACAACTTCATTTAGTAATGAAAGTACATATCTACTCCTGAACTTAAGGGAAAACTCAGGGATGGAGATCTGGATTTGACTGTCATCAGTTTAAATGTGGAAGGTAAGGCCATGGTAGTGAGTGTGTTTGGTTAAGGATCTAGAAGTATTTCTATTAAAAGGAGACATTCACCACCAGACACCAAATTATTTCCTACTTGATTTGGGATATTATATTATAAGCTTATAATGTTATAATGCTTTATAATTCACAGAGAAATAGTTATATATATATATATTCACAATTATTACAATTGAGACTTGTAGTAACCTTGTGAGGTAGAGTTCATGTTATAGTTAAGTGCAAGGTTGTTCCAGAAAGATTTAGTGAGTTGTCTAGGATATTATGACTAGGAATTGGTAGACCTTATAGTTGATTTCTAGGGTGAAGGACTCTTCCCAGTAAACTGCATTGCCTTTTCTGTAAGAGTGCTAACAGTCTTGACTTTTACCAGTTAGCCACACCTGGAGACCCTACTGTGTACCTGGCATTGTGCTTGGCTGTGCACTAAAAAGTGAGCATGGCCCTAATCTTCCAGAATTAATGTGAAAAGAGAATACAAAGCTAAATATAGGGCTTCCCTGTTGGCGCAGTGGTTGAGAGTCCGCCTGCCGATGCAGGGGACATGGTTTCGTGCCCCGGTCCAGGAAGATCCCACATGCCGCAGAGCGGCTGGGACCGTGATCCATGGCCGCTGAGCCTGCATGTCCGGAGCCTGTGCCGGGAATCTGGAAATGGGAGAGGCCACAACAGCGAGAGGCCTGCGTACAGCAAAAAAAAAAAAAAAAAGAAAGCTAAATATAAAATGATGTGCCAAGTGTCATTATAAAAGTACAGATAGAAAGTTGCAGAGCCCAGAAGGGTACCAGTGGTGATAAAGAGAGGGAACAGCAAAGAAGATGAACTTATGGTCCACGATTTCTTTCTCCTTCCATATTCATCATTCACACAATAAGCATTGTCTGAGCAAGTGTGAGTCTGGTACTGTCCTAGGTGCTGACAAAATAGCAATAAATAAATAGCATTTCTGCTCTCATGGATACATAAATTTTAGTGGGATGAGGGAATAAGGGAATAAACAAAATGTCAGAGAGTGATAAGAGAAAAATAAGGCATGAAAATAAGGCGCAGAAGGTAAGAAGAAACACTTGTAATTTTAAATGGCGTAGTCACAAAATTTGACTGAAGTTTATGTCTTTTCAACAAATAATTTGTGTTAGTTTCCTATTGCTGCTGGAAGAAGTTAAGACAAACTTTTAGCCTAAAAGGACACAAATTGATTATCTCACAATCTTAAAGTCAGCAGTCCAAAATCAGTTTCACTAGGATAAAATCTCAAGGCCTCAGCAGGCTGGGTCTCTTTTGGAAGCTCCAAGAAAGAAGCCATTTCCTTGCATTTTCCCGATTCCAGAGGCTGCCTGCATTCCTTGGCACTAGGCCTCTTCTTCCATCTTCAAGACCAATAACAGCATCTTCAAACCTCTCTCTGATATCTGTTTCCGTAGTCACACAGCCTCCTCTGATTCCAGCTGCCTCCCGCCTGAAGGATCCTTGTGATTAAGTTAGGACCATCTAGGCCATCCGGGATAACTTCCCCGTTTCTAAATGTTTAACTTAATCATATCTGCAAAGTCCCTTTGCCATGTACAGTTACATATTCACAAATTCCAGCAAGTAGGAAATAGACATCTTTAGGGCAACTGATTTATCTTTATTTAATTCAAATAAAGTAAAATAAGATGGGACAACTATAGTAGATTTTAAGTAGTCATCATATGTCATGCTTAAATGTATGTTTTCTGTTTTAAATTAATTTTTTAGAGCAGTTTAAAGTTCACAGCAAAATTAAGAGAAAAGTGGAGAGATTTGCCATATATCCATAGACTCCTCCATGATCAACACCACCCACCAGAGTGACACATTTGTTACAACTGATGATTCTGCATTGACATATCATCATTACTGAAAGTCTACAGTTTACATTAAGGTTCACTCTAGGTGTTTTACATTACATGGGTTTGGACAAATGTATAATGATAGACATCCATCATTATGATGTCATAAAAACTACTTTCAGTGTCCTAAAATCTTCTGTGTTCTGCCTATTCATCATTTCTCCCAACCCTTCAGCTCCTGGTGACCAGTGATCTTTTTACTGTCTATATAGTTTTGCCTTTTCCAGAATGTCATGTAGCTGGAATCACAGAGTATGTAACCTTTACAGATTGGCTTCTTTTACTTAGGAATATACATTTAAGTTATCTCCATGTCTATTCATGACTTGATGGCCCATTTCTTTTTAATGCTGAATAATATTCCATTGTCTGGATGTACCAATTCACCTGTGGAAGGACATCTTAGTTGCTTCAAATTTGGGCAGTTATAAACATCTACGTACAGATTTTTGTATGGACATGAGTATTCAACTCCTTTAAATAAATACCAATGAGAATGATTGCCAGGTTGTACAATGAGAGTATGTTTAGTTTTGTAAGAAGCCACCAAACTGTCTTCCAGGGAGGCTGTGCCATTTTGTATTCTCACCAGCAATGAAAGAGGAGCCCCTGTTGCTACACATCTTCACCATCATTTGGTGGTGTCAATGTTCCAGACGTAATCCATCCTAATAGATATTAGTGGTATCCCATTGTTGTTTTATTTGCATTTCCCTGGTGACATAGGACATGAAGCATCTTTTCATATGCTTATTTGCCATCTGTCTATATTCTTTGGTGAGGTGTCTGTTAAGGTCTTTGGCCCCTTTTTAAAGAAAGTTGTTTGTTTTTTGTTTCCTATTGCATTTCAAGTGTTCTTTGCACATTTTCAATGAGTGTAGTTATCAGATGTGTCTTTTGAAAATATTTTCTCCCAGTCTATGACTTTTCTTCTCATTCTCTTGACATTGTCTTTCACAGAGCAAAAACTTTTAATTTTAATGAAGTTCAACTTATCAATTATTTCTTTTATGGATCATGCCTTTGGCATTATATCTAAAGCATCATTACCTTACCCAAAATCATATAGGTTTTGTCTTATGTTATATCCTAGGAGTGCCATAGTTTTGCCTTTTACATTTTAAATCTGTGATCCATTGTGAGTTAATTTTTGTAAAGGATGTAAGGTCTGTATTCAGGTTTATTTTATTTTATTTTTTGCATGTAGATGCCTGGCTGTTCCAGCACCATTTGTTGAAAAGACTCCTTGCTTTATTGTATTGCCTTTGCTCCTTGGTCAAAGATCAGCTGACGATATAAATGTGGGTCTATTTATAGGGCTCTATCCTGTTCCATTGGCCTATTTGTCCATTCTTTCACCAACACCACACTGCCCTGTTTACTACTGCTTTACAGTAGTAAGTCTTGAAGTTGGAGAATGTCAGTCCTCTAACATTGTTCTTCTCCTTCAATACTGTGTTGACTATTCTGGGCCATTATCTTGCCATACACTTTAAAATTAATTTGTCAATATCCAAAAAATAACTTGCTGGGATTTTTATTAGAACTGCAGTGAAGCTATAGATCAGGCTGGGAAGAACTGACATGTTGACAATATTGAGCCTTCCTAGCTATGAAAATGGAATCTCTCTCTATTTCTTTAGTTCTTTGATTTCGTTTGAGTTTTACAGTTTTCCTCATATAGATCTCATACATAGTTTTTAGGTTTATTCCTAAGTAGTTCACTTTTGGGGGTGCTAATGTAAATGGTATTGGATTTTTCATTTCAAATTCCAGTTATTCATTTCTTGTACTATAAGGAAACAATTGACTCTTGTAGATTTATCGTGCTTCATGCAACCTTGTTATAATCACTTATTAGATCTAGAAGGGTTTTTTTGTCAGTTCTTTCAGATTTTCTGCATAGATGATCATGTCATCTCTATGTGAAGATAGTTTAATTTCTTCCTTCCCAAACTGCATACATTTTATTTCTTTAACTTTTCTTATCCTATTAGCTAGAAATTCCAGTACAATGTTGAAAAGGAAGGGTGACAAGGGAATTTTTGCCTTGCACCTGACCTTAGTGGGAAAGCTTTGAGTTTCTCACCACTAAGGATGAATTAGCTCTAGATATTTTGTGGATAGTCTTTATCAAATTGAGGAAATGCTCCTCTCTTCTTAGTTTACTGAGAGTTTTTACCATAAAGAAGTGTTGGATTTTTTCAAATGCTTTTTCTGCATCTATTTATATGGTCATATTTTTTCTGTTGACGTGATGAATTACATTATCTGATGGTCAAATGTTGAACTAGGTTTGAATATCTGGGATAAATCTTCCTTGTTCATTGTGTATAATTCTTTTTACCATTGTTGGATTCAATTTCTTCCTATTTTGGGGACTTTTGCATTTATGTTCATGACAGATATTGGACTGTAGTCTTCTTTCTTGTAATGTCTTTGTCTGGTTTTGGTATTTGCCTAAAGCTGGCCTCACAAGTGAGCTGGGGAGTATTTCCTCTTCTTCTATCCTCTGAAAGAGATTGTAGAAAATTGGTATAATTACTTCCTTAAATATTTGGTAGAATTTACTAGTGAATCCATTTGGGTATGATGCTTTTTAAAAAACTTATTAATTCAAATTCCTTAATAATTATAGGCATATTTAGATTATTTACTGTGTGTGTCTTTCAAAGAATTTGTCATTTGGTTCTCAAATTTGGAGGCAGAAAGTAGTTTATAGTATTCCTTTATTATCCCTTCAACATCCATAGGGTCTGTACAAACTTATGTTTTAAAATGATAATCTGGGTGATGTCATGAAAATAAATGATAAAGGAGCAAGTGGGAAAGCCCAGCAGCCAGCTAGGAGATTATTTCTGTAATCTAACTGAGAAATGATGACAGTTCAGACCAGTGTGCTAATATTGGTGGTGGTAAGAGAAAGACATCAGTAAATTATTACTAAGGTGTATAGTCCAAAAATACTGGCAGAATATGCAGAAGCCTGAGGAAGAAATATGTTTTGATATAGGGTATATTAATAGTTCAGTTTTTGATTTGCTAAATTTGAAAATTGTATTCATATTTCAAGTAGAAATTTTGAAAAGGTAGCTGGAGTTTGGATTTCAATAGAGAGATCCAGATTGGAAACAGAAATTTGGGTGGTATTCACAGATATGAGATTAGATTAAATCATCGCATTTTGGTAGAGAAGAGATGGTTATACCAAGCAAGCCCTGGATAACTCCAATGACATAGTTAGAAAGATGAGGCAAAACCTGCAAAGTAGCTGAAAGAGAATAGCCATTGAGGTAAGGATAAAACCGGGAGAAGTTGGTGTCATGAAAGTCAAGTGCAGAAGGAGCTAAAGAAGATGAAGATTGAACACTAGATTCAAATAATGTCAAATACTATTTGGAACATTAAAATGTCAAATATTAAAAGATCAATATTATATATACATATATATATATAAATGTGGCTTCTAAAGATAGATATTAAATATAGGTAGGGCTATGCTATTGCTGTAAAAAAAATTAACAAATATACAAGGCATCAGTTGATGGAGTACTTTGGCAAAAGTTGGATCAGAGTAGATTCATGGATTAAGAGAGGTGTAGAATCAGAGGGTAGCACATATATGCACCCCTTTAGAGGAGCTTAACTGTAAAGCAAAAGGAAGAAATGAAATAATTACTAAGGTAACGGAGTTAAGTATGGATTCTGTTTATTTGTTTTCAACTTGAGGGAAATAATGTTTGAATGCTATGGGAAACATCCAATGAACCTAGGAAAACTGACCATGCAGGAGAAGATGAGAATATTAGCTGAAGTAATGGCCTCGAGTAAGTGAGAGGGAATGCCCTCAAGGGCACAATCCGAGAATTTGACTGTAGCTTGGAGCACAGATAGTTCAATCACAGCAAAAGGAGAAAAGGTGGGATATACAGGCAAAGGTTGTGGAAGTCATCTTCTTCCTTTTTTCTTTTTTCTTCAGTGAATCAGAAAGTAAAGTCATTAGCCGAGGATGAGAGGGTGACAATGTTGACTTTGAAGAGAAGGTACGGAATATTGACTGGAGAGAAATGAAGAGCGAATTAACTAAAGAAATATGTGTAAATAAGAGTCTAGGGCTTCCCTGGTGGCGCAGTGGTTGAGAGTCCGGCTGCCGATACAGGGGACGTGGGTTCGTGCCCCGGTCCGGGAAGATCCCACATGCTGCAGAGCAGCTGGGCCCGTGAGGCATGGCCACTGAGCCTGCACATCCGGAGCCTGTGCTCTGCAACGGGAGAGGCCACAACAGTGAGAGGTCCGCGTATCACAAAAAAAAAAAAAAAAAAGTCTAGATTAAGGATGCTGTTAGGTCATTGTCTCTTTTTTATTATTATTATTATTTTACTTTTTTAACATCTTTATTGGAGTATAATTGCTTTACAATGGTGTAATGGTGTGTTAGTTTCTGCTTTATAACAAAGTGAATCAGTTATGCATATACATATATCCCCATATCTCCTCTCTCTTGCGTCTCCCTCCCACCCTCCCTATCCCCCCTGTCTAGGTGGTCACAAAGCACCGAGCTGATCTCCCTGTGCTATGCGGCTGCTTCCCATTAGCTATCTATTTTACATTTGGTAGTGTATATATGTACATGCCACTCTCTCACTTCGTCCCAGCTTACCCTTCCCCCTCCTTGTGTCCTCAAGTTCATTCTCTACGTCTGCGTCTTTATTTCTGTCCTGCTCCTAGGTTCTTCAGAACCTTTTTTTTTTTTTTTAGATTCCATATATGTGTTAGCATATGGTATTTTTTTTCCTCTTTCTGACTTACTTCACTCTGTATGACAGTCTCTAGGTCCATCTACCTCATTACAAATAATTCAATTTTGTTTCTTTTTATGGCTGAGTAATATTCCATTGTATATATGTGCCACATCTTCTTTATGTATTCATCTGTCAATGGACACTTAGGTTGCTTCCATGTCCTAGCTATTGTAAATAGAGCTGCAATGAACATTGTGGTACACGACTCTTTTTGAATTATGGTTTTCTCAGGGCATATGCCCAGCAGTGGGATTGCTGGGTCGTATGGTAGCTCTATTTGTAGTTTTTTAAGGAACCTCCACACTGTTCTCCAGAGTGGCTGTATCAATTTACATTCCCACCAACAGTGCAAGAGGGTTCCCTTTTCTCCACACCCTCTCCAGCATTTATTGTTTGTAGATTTTTTGATGATGGCCATTCTGACCAGAGTGAGGTGATACCTCATTATAGTTTTGATTTCCATTTCTATAATGATTAGTGATGTTGAGCATTCTTTCATGTGTTTGTTGACCATCTGTATATCTTCTTTGGAGAAATGTCTATTTAGGTCTTCTGCCCATTTTTGGATTGGATTGTTTGTTTTTTTAATATTGAGCTACATGGGCTTCTTGTATATTTTGGAGATTAATCCTTTGTCAGTTGCTTCATTTGCAAATATTTTCTCCCGTTCTGAGGCTTGTCTTTTCGTCTTGTTTATGCTTTCCTTTGCTGTGCAAAGGCTTTTAAGTTTCATTAGGTCCCATTTGTTTATTTTTGTTTTTAATTTCCATTTCTCTAGGAGGTGGGTCAAAAAATATCTTGCTGTGATGTATGTCATAGAGTGTTCTGCCTATGTTTTCCTCTAAGAGTTTTATAGTGGCTGGCCTTACATTTAGGTCTTTAATCCATTTTGAGTTTATATTTGTGTATGGTGTTAGGGAGTGTTCTAATTTCATTCTTCTACATGTAGCTGCCCAGTTTTCTGAGCACCACTTTTTGAAGAAGCTGTCTTTTCTCCATTGTTTCTTAACTTAAAATGGCACAAGTTATCAGGGCTGTAAGGGGTTCCCCAAACCAATCATCTCCACATGTACAGGCACAGGAGGCAGTTGCATTTAAGTGGGTTGGGGTTTGTTGAGTGAGTACAATGCACACTTTCACTCTGGGTCTTTGCACATTTCCTTCTGCCTAATAAAGTATACAATCCCCCAACTTATATTTGTCACAATCTAGAGGTAGTTTAGGGTAAAAAAATGTCAAGACTATTCAAAATATAGAAAAGCTGATTCTAGAATACCTTGAAACATTTTCATAAAACCCTTGTTAATTTTTAGAACTCAATATCATAGGAAAGGTCTGCACAGATATGATGGGCTATACCTGGAGTGATGGATGAATGATAGGAGAAAATACTGAATAGCAGGCAGAGTGAAGAAGTGGATTCATTTTCTGGATTTTTTATTTTTTTGAGGTATGCGGGCCTCTCACTGTTGTGGCCTCATTACAAATGAGCTCTATAAGCATGTAAGTGACTTACCAGTAATAAGGTATATAAACACTTACCAGTAATAAGGTATATAAACAATGATATGCTAAGGCACATTTTACCAAAACAAGGTGAACGATAATTAGAAACGATGTCTTTAAAAGGAGAGAGAGAGTTCTTGTTGATACACTTGAAGGCAATAGAAATGCATAAATATATCTCCTGTTACCCACACCTGCATCTTCCTTGACAATTATGCTGAAAACAATAAGACATTGATTCATGTCTCGTTATTCTATCACCTTACACAATGATCATCTCAACATTTAAATTTATGCTGTGTTTTAATTATCAATAGAGTTTTTAAATAACAACATCCACTTTCTTAAAATAAATATTTTATGAAGCATTATTTTTAAGCATTTTGACTTTTATGGAGACAAAATAATTATGGTAAGACTATTTCTAATATTGTGTGAGTCTAAAAAATGAAGTATTCAATGTAAAATTTAGAGACACATAACATTTTTAAGCTTAAATCAATCCTGTATAGAGAAGCAGGCATATATTAGACGTTATTGTGGTTTAGTCAATTATATACAACCAATTAAACATCTGTGATTCCTCTTTGTCAACAGTTTGATTCTACTAAGATTTCTTGCATTATTGCTCCAGACACTGTCATTTTTAAGAGTCTAAGTATCTGAGTTGGATTTTAAATGTAGGTAGAATTTAAGAGTATAGGGCCCCCCATATGACATGCTGATCAAACCAGATGTAAGTGAGAAGCAAATAAAAGGCAAAGTCACAAAATATCAAGAAACTTTAGAATCAAATAAGAAAAAAAGGAAACTATATCCACTTTTTAATATGTTAAATTTGGTTATATCTCTTTGTATTAGAGTTAATACATTTAGGTACCTGCAGCTCCACATCTGGGTAAATTCTAATTTAAATTCTGAAAACATTGGCTCTCTGGCTAAAGCACTTATGTAAAATTGAGTGGTCTTTACACAGTGAATTGTTGCTGGAATCAAGCTGCAGCACAGCATTTGGTCATACAAATAACTCCATATTGTCCCTTCTAGAATATATGTGTGTCAATTACAGATGCTGCTTTCATATAGTTTCAGTGAGCTCCAACACTAATTTCACTGATTTATAAACTGTGATAATTTTTCAGCCTGCTTTAAATACTCTGTGCTCGTTGGGGAAAGCAGCCTGTCTTTAAGACTGTGCAACATGCACGAGCTTCTTTGTAGATATTCCACAAACCATGTGCATCTGTGTGGTATCCTGAACCCACCAATGACTCATACATGGAACTAACTCAGATTAATGTCGAGGAATGAGAGGTCACTGTAAACAGTAACTAAATAAGGCAGTTTCCAATTGGAAATACTTCTCATTGAGAAGCTGAAGTGCCCAGCTATTTCATTTTCTGGCTACCTGCACAGGAGAAGATAATCTTTAATTGTGATTTAGGTTTTTGTTTTGCTTTGTTTTGTTTGTTAATGAAAGACTTATTATAAATTGACACAATGGAAAAGGTGCTGCTGAAAAGACACAAAGCTCTTCATTGAATATCCCAAGTGAACACCATTCCCTACTGCAGTCCCCACTCACCCCTTTTGGTACCTTACTATCTGATGCCTCCCTTGGAGGGGACCACTGTTTACGGGCACAAGCCAGGTGAGGCTGAGACTCCTGCCCTTACCTGCTATTATTCTTGCAGGGGATAATAGCCCTGGAATGGAAGGTTAAAGTGGTGTGAGCCCATCTATCATGTAGCCACAGCACTGGCCAAGGAGGGTTTCCATCTTCATATGACTGGTTTATAACTAAGGAAGACCTTCTCCTGGGCAATGGCATTTACATCAGAATTTTCTCAGCTCCCACATAAACCAGGGATCTTGTCATAAAGCTCAGGAGCAAAGGAGAAGGTCTGAACAAGGTGCCATGGGAGAGCTCTATCCTAGTGCTCAGGCAAGCAGAAAGCATTTTCCTAAGGAGCTCTCATATAAATTTAAAATACGACCTGACAATTTCAATTTTTAACAACCAAGTCCTTAAAGAGAAGCAGGGCTAGACTCAAGAAAGAGAAAGGAAGGTAAATTTTGGATGCAAATAAAGGCCAGCTGCAGCAGTGGGAGGAAGGAAAACATTAAGATAAATGCGCTGCAGAATTTGTAGTAGGTCATTTTGGGTTATTCACTGATATGGAAGAACCCTCCACAGCAGTACCTGGGAGTGATGGAGATTCAGTCTGATTGTCAGAGAAGGGTAGGCTAGTGGTTTTCTTTTCAGAATTCACGTCGTTAAGCCCAGGTTTATCACGAAAACCGCAGCCGTCAATTCAGGACAATAGAATACTTGGATTCAGAGCTAATCAGCCTGATTATGGATCCAGGGGAAGCTCCGTGGCCAGGGTATAGGAGGTGGAAAGCATAGTCAGACGGCTGCCCTGTAATTGCAGCTGTGCCTTATGCAGAAGCAGGGGTAGCCTGGCTCACACCTCCTCCTAGTATGCTTCCCTTTTGGATCACTGGGTGGTCGGAGCTGTCAGGTAAGATTCAGAAAAACAAGAACCATCATGCATATCCCCAACAAGTCAAACTAGTAGGAGCCTTGAAAAATCGATTTGCTGCCCTCTGAGGCTCAGTGGAGGGTACCAACAGTACCGTGCACTACTCAATAATCTTCAAGGTAAGGCCAGGATATTCTAAGCAAAGATGATTTGAACAAAGTGGAAAACACTTTTCTCTCCAACTTCTTTAGAAACAAAGTTGATCAAGAAAGAAAGAAGGTGGCCTGTGCTGTTCTTGAAGTAATTGGCTATCAATAAACTACTATTCAAGAAATATTCAGTACAATCTACAGAGACCAAAGCTAAAGGAATCCCTATGACATCATAATGCATAAAAAGTATAACTGCTTAGGCAATGAAATGACCATCTCACATCTTTTAGGTGAAAAATGAACATTTGAAATAATTAGAACCATTCTATTTCTAGCGAGACAGACATTTCAGCAGGGACTGTGACTGGAGTATCTGTGCCTTAGGAACAGCACAGAGAGCATTTCCTCCAAGGTGAGAGGCTGGCTCATTGCAGGACGTCAAGGTCGGTCAGCAAGAGCCTAAGCCACTCTGCAACACCATCTATAACAATTAGACAAGGCAGGCGCTTTCAAACTTGATCAAAGCAGATGGACTTGAGAAGCATTTAGGAGGTAGAATCAACAGGACCCTGGTGACTGATTGGATGTAGAGGGTGAAGGATGGAGAAAAGTTGGGGATGATGCCACTTACTTTCCAGCTTGGGGAGGCCAGTAGATGGTGGTGCCCTTCACTGAGAAGTGGAACCCAGGAAGAGACTGATTTGGAGGGAAAGTCACTGGTCCTCATAATGATTGTAATTTTCAACATCCTGCATTTAAAGTGCTTCTGAGATATGAAAATGGATACAATTGGAAATAAATTATATATGCATTCACACTTGTTCATGAAAAAGATAAGATAGAACAAAGAATGTAGTATGAAAAGAGAAGGGTGCCTTTCCCTAATGATAATTCTGTTCCATGTGACTAATTTGTCTCAGATCACCTCTCTACCTGGGGAACTATATCCTCCACTTTCTAAAAAAAATAAATAATTAATTAATTAATTTTTGGCTGCATTGGGTCTTTGTTGCTGCTCGTGGGCTTTCTCTAGTTGTGGCGAGTGGGGGCTACCCTTCGTTGTGGTGCACAGGCTTTCACTGTGGTGGCTTCTCTTGTTGCGGAGCACAGGCTCTAGGCGTGGGGGCTTCAGTAGTTGTGGCCTGTGGGCTCAGTAGTTGTGGCTTGCGGGCAGGCTCAGTTGCTGTGGCGTGCGGGCTTAGTTGCTCTGTGGGATCTTCTAAGACCAGGGTTCGAACCCATGTCCTCTGCATTGGCAGGCAGATTCTTAACAGCTGGACCACCAGGGAAGCCCATATTCTCCACTTTTGATTCTCAAGTGAAGGATGATTTCTTGGTGAAACCTTTCCTAAATGCCTTTCTCCTGTAGGGTGGATTACTGTGTACTTTATGTCACAGCAACAAGGATTCTTCCTTGGTGTGTGACTGTGGGCACATCACCTATCTTTCTTATGTTTTCATTCTCATTTTCTTAATCGGTAAAATTGGGTAAAATAATAGTAATTACATCACAGAATTGTTGTGAGCATTAACTGAGGTAATGTTTAGAGATTTTTTCAAACAATGACTGGACCTAATGAGTATTAGACAACACTCAAGTTCAGAAAAAACTAAAAGAAAATTATGACATTATTTTGGCTACCATAGTATTAAGAAGAAATTTACAAGTCATGGTTTAGTTACACGTGGAAAAACAACACCCTTTTCTTTTTTTTCATGTTACTATTTGTTTTATATTCATCTCACCTTAAAATTTAAGGCAGACTCTTCTAGTATCTTTGTATAACACATATATATACTATTTTTCAGAAAATGGATTTGTTTTTTGCCGACAAACAACTTATAACCTATGAAATCTTTCCCAATTTTGTTATATAGCCCTCAAATACATTTTTTAATGACTATTTTCTAGTCCACCATAGAGATAAAATTGAGTAACTAAACATTATTGGAATGTTTGTTTCCATTTTATAAAAATTTTGAATAAAATTATGATTAACTTATGAGTAGCAAAATATTTGCACAGATCCTTAATATTTCCGTAGGGTAAATTTCAAGATATAGAAATTTATATTAATAATTTTAAAGCTTTCAGTAAATATTAATTGTTCCAAAGGAATTGTACCAATTTATACTGCACACCATCTGCCCCAGAAACTATAAAAATATGTATTTTCTATATGCCTTCCATATGCTTGGTATTATCATTGAAAACATTCTGATAAATGCTAAAGTGGAATTTTATTCTCTGCTTTTAAAAATTATCCATCTGGTTAAATGTTTTTACATATTTTCAACCATTGTGATATTCCTTTTATATTATATGTTTGTGCCCTGATATTTCCCTGTTAAAAATTGTATATATGCACACACATATATATCACATATTATAATAATTTTTGACAATTTATGTTTGCTTTACATTTGTATTCTTTTTAAATGTATAGAACGTTAATGTTCATGAAGTTTATTTTTTCAATTTCTCCTTTAGATATTTATGTAACAAAATGCATTTTCACTCTTTTATATTTTCACCTTTTACATTTAACTCTTCAATTTAAAAACTTTATTTTTATGTAAAATGTATGGTAGAGTTCTTATTTTATCCATCATGAAATAATCAGGCAATTGTCTCAGAAATACTTATTATATCATACACCGCTTTCTAGTCACTTGACAGTGTAGTTACAGGTTTTTAGAACCCTTTTCTCTGACACCAAACAAAAGGAACAAAAATAAAAATAAAATAGCAAACTATACACCATTAATGCTGATGTTTCTTCTGTGGCACCATCGTCTATCAACCATCTACCTCAGTACTTCTCCCTTCCTTATCTTCAGCATCTATTCCATCATGAAATACTGGAGTTTCTACCTTAAAGAAATCTCTCAATTATTTTTATTGTTTTTCTATCTCTTCCTAACAACACCTTCATTTACCATTATCTTTCTCTGGACCAATTTCAATTGCCTTCACTAGTCTCCCCTTCACTAGTCTCCCCTCCTGCCAATTATTAAATTTTTACCAGTTATGACTTCTGCCTATGCATTTTTGAAAACTACTACTTCATCAAATCAAGCTTTTCCTACATCAAAGTTTGCAGATACAAATTTGTCCAAAAATATCTGACTAACATGAAGTTTTAAAAATATTTTTACCAAGTCTCATTTGTCTTAGATTAGCTTTTGCTATCTTCAATGTCACAAGTTCCTTTGGTAAAGAACAGTGCCAGTTTAGCTAGCCTTTTTAAAGGGTGAAGGCCCCCCTACTTCTTTCTTTTCGAATGCAGCGACCTGGTGAAAATACATCAATTTTGTCATATTGACACTCCTCCCAAGCCCTCTCTCCTCCTTCTCTTTTTCTTTCTCCTTCCTCTTCACCCTTCTCTTCCCTCTTCTAAGTCTGAACCAGCTTCTATTATAATAAAATATAATATAAATAAAATATATTTAGTACATTATCAAGTATGGATGGTATTGATATCAGCCTTTTAGTTTACACATGTTTTCAGGATATTCATGTTGAATAACTAACAGTAAATTACTGCAGTTTTGATCACCTGTTTCTATATCAACTTGCATGCAGTGTTACCATACAAGTTTGAGTGATACCATGTAAATGAATACATTGCATTTTGGGACATGTTGGGGAGAGGAGCAGCAAAGGACCAAGTAATACTAGAGGAAATAGAGCAATATGGGCAGACTTGGAATAGAGATTGTAGTGGAAAATGGCAACTTGAAAATATTTTAAGAAAAAAAAATAGACATGGCAACAGATGATAATTCAATGGAGATGTTTGGTAACTTAATAAATTAATTTTGCAGTGTATATTTAAACAGTAAAATAAGCAAATTGTAAAAAACACCGAGAAGTATGGAAAAATTTTCCCTACAATTATTAAAGTGTATTTTAATGCTATAATAGCTCTGTTTTAGTTAATATCAGTCTAGACTGCCTCTACACTTCTTGATATCAGAGGATATAAATTTTACATTTTTTAACTCTTTATCTTCTAATATTTTTTTCTTCTCTCTGTCAGCTAGTTTTTAAGATTCTCTTTTTTCACGTTTCTCATCTTCAAATATTTATCGATTTCTGGCTGTGTATTCATCTTGGCTATGGGAACCTCTCTTCAATTCTTGGTGAGTGTTTCTATATTCTATAGTATAGCCTGGCTCCCGTGATTATGATCTGGGAACAGGTGGCTAGATGGGGCATTAGTGGCTAGTTTTCTGGACATGGGGATGAGCCCCCTCATCTACTGTGGATTTCCTGCTCAAATGCCCACACTCACTACTCAGACCCACAACCTGTCGCCTCATTTGCTTTTGTTTCTATTGCTTGGCCCAGCCTTGGTGAAGGGGTTAAGAGAAGGGGTCAGGGGTTGAGTATCTCAGTTTCTCAGCCTGACTGTGCATGTAGTTTTCTGAACTAGAGCATCGCAGACCTGCTCACTGTCTGAGTATGGGTCTCTTGTTTTTCTATCAATACATACATTTAGCACCTGCATCAGAGGAATTTTTGTTTCTATTTCCCTGCTGTGTTAGCTTCCTGGGAATGCAGTAAGAAATTATCATGAACTTGGTAGCTTAAAACAACAGAAATTAATAGCACACTTCTGGAGACCAGAATTCTGAAATCAGCTTCACCGAGTCAAAACTGAGGTTTCCCCAAAACAGAACCTCCCTCTCTCAGGAGGTTCCAGGGGAGAAGCCTCCTTTACCTCCTGTAGTATCTGTGGATGAGGGGTTCCTTGGGTCCGGCCACATGCCTCCCATCTCCACATCCCCTCCATCTTCATGTGTCCTTATCCTCTTTTGTGTCTGTCTAATCTACCTTCACTCATCACTTATAAGGTCACTGGGATATTATTCATCCATAAAACAAATCTGCCATTTGTGACAACATGGGTAAATATGTTAAGTAAAATAAGCCAGATATAGAAAGACAAACACTGCATTATCTTGTCTATATGTAGAACCTTTAAAAAGCTGAACTAATAGAACCAGAGAGTAGAGTGGTGGCTGCCAGGGGTGGGGTTGGGTTGGGAGGTGAGGAGTAAGGCAGAGCTGTTGGTCAAAAGATATAATAAGATGAAGAAATTCTGGGGATCTAATGTACAGCATGGTGAGTATAATTAATTATACTGTACTGTGTACTTGAAACTTTCTCAGAGAAGAAATTTAAATGTTCTTACTATGCACACAAAAAAGAAGTTAACTATGTGAGGTGATGGATGTGTCAGTTAACTTGATTGTGATAATTATTTCATGATATATACATATACATCTTCAAAAACACACATGTTGTACAACTGAAATATATATAATTTTTACTTGTCAATCATATTTTAATATAGCTGGGATTAAAGAGGACAATTAAGATTGTATTTAGGGCCCACCCTGGTAACCCATAATAATATCATCTCAAAATCCTTAATTTAATTACCTATACATGTTTTTTACCATATAAGGGAACTGTCACAGGGTGCAGGGGTTAGGATCTGACATCTTTGGGGGACACCATTCGACCCACTATATCTGATGACTCCTTTTTTTGTGTGGTTTTTCAATTTTTTTATGAATTTATTTATTCTCCCTCACACCTTACTTTTTTATTTTTCATAAGGATTAATTTAAAATTTTATAAAAATATATATGTATGTATGTGATTATATATAATAATATATATTATAATTATACCCATATATCATATAACATATTACTATATATTAAATATATGTTTAAAATAATCATAGAACAATATATATCTACTAGTCCTTTATGTATATATTCTATCTGCCAACTTATCAAATCTTAGTATAAAATATAATAATTAAAACTATATATTAAAGTACTTGAGTGGAAAGATAGATTGGTAAATCAAAGTAGAGAAACAGAAATTCACCCACACATATATAGAAATCTTGGAAGGTGATAAGAAAGAAATTCCAAATAATTTTGGAAGTCATGGATATTAGATAAGTGTTGTCATGGCACTTAGCAAGCTATGCAGAGACATTAGAGAACTAGGAATGTACTTATTCATTTATTTTTACCAAACTCAATTCTTGCTGGATTAAAGATTTAAATGTAAAAATAGAAGATGATAAGGAAAGAAACAAGCAAGAAGGAGGAAAGAAATAATTTGGGTATTTACTGAAGTAATTATATGTTTAAATATATTTAAATAAATTTGGACTTATATATAATAAATATAATCCATTTATATTTACACATGTGTATAATGTACTCCATTAATAATATATATAAGTACTCCACTAGTAATTTAAAAATTACAAATAAAAGTAAAAACTAGGTAGATTTGTTTGATTATCAGATTACCAAAGATGAAACACACAGACACTACGCAGACTGATCTCGGTTAAGATACTTAAGCTATCAAATGACAGCTACCTGACTAAGAGCGGTTTAGACAATAAAGGCCTTTTATTATTTCAACCAGTACAAAGCCCTGAGATCAGTAGATTCAAAGTTGGTACAAATGTTCCATTATGGTATCAAAGACTCAGTCTCTTGGTATATTTCTGCAATGTTGTCCTTAATTTACTATATTCATGCTTGTGGTATCAAAGACTCAGTCTCTTGGTGTATTTCTGCAATGTTGTCCTTGATTTACTATATTCATGCTTGTGCTTGTTCTTTAAGTTCCAGGCATCAGTGGGAACAAAATATCCAGCCAAAGTAATACACTTTTTTTTTTTTTTTTTGCAGGGCGGGGGGAACTTTTCTAGAGGCCCCCAGAAAACTCTGTTAAAGGTCTAAATGATCAGAAATAGGTCACACGCTGATGTCTTGGCTTCTAGAGAGTCCAGAAGTCTAGTATTTCACATATTTAGCCTCTCTAGTAGGAGCCAGAGCCTTCCAGGAGGCCAAAGTGTCCTGAGAACCTTCTGGAAGTGGATGTCGATCACACGTACTCAGTAGATTATGATCGCCCCCAACAGGCACGATCTTCTCCTGATTAACAATGTTTCTCGAATTTAGATATCTAAAATCGAAAATAATGATGAAAAACAATATCTTAGTACCTATGGTATAATAAATAATATGAAACTTTTGGAATGGGAAAAAATAAATTTATAAGCATTTATGTTTTAGAACACAATTTTCTATTACAGACATATTGTTTAATTAAAGAATGGATTAAAATTTGTAACAGTAAAATATACATGTAGACCTACCAGTGAGAACAACAGTAAATATTACATATTTAATGATGTAAACATAATGAATACATTTCCATAATATTTGTCCCAATCTTAGAACATAAACTTTATGCATTTACTTAAAAATATATCATATAATAGTAATAAATACAGATATTTTTATTTACATGAAAATCTTTAATTATATTCAGGTAATAGTGTGGCAAAAATTATTTCCCAGCAAGATTTCCTTTAAGAATACCTGCAGGCAAAGAAAGAAATGGTGATGATTCCTGAAAAATCTTGGTGTCATCCACTTGCTGTTGAGATGCCATTTGTTCACATTTTTGTTTCAGTCAATACCTATGGAGTATCTCCCCATCAATAGTAAATGATCTTTGTTCCATGTAACTTAGGTGATTTTCTCAACATGAAATAACCCTCAAGTGAGGGTATTTTCCACCTATCCATTGGGACCTGTAGCCCTCTGTCTGTTTCATGAAATTACCAACAAGAGTAGTCTTTGCTTGTTAGCTTACATCATCGCCACATATCAGATGCTGGAAAAAAAGTTCCTTCATTTCTAAAATATCACTTTTAAGAATGAGTCTCCTATTTTTCTTTTTTCTTTTTTTGTTTTTGCGGTACATGGGCCTCTCACTGTTGTGGCCTCTTCCGTTGCGGAGCACAGGCTCCGGACGCGCAGGCTCAGCGGCCATGGCTCATGGGCCCAGCCGCTCCGTGGCATGTGGGATCCTCCCGGACCGGGGCACGAACCCATGTCCCCTGCATTGGCAGGCGGACTCTCAACCACTGCACCACCAGGGAAGCCCATGAGTGAGTCACTTTTTATTTTTTTTAAATCTCTTTTCCTGGGGACTTCCCAGTACTGATGCCTATATAGAAATAACCTTTTATCATGCATACATTTAAAGAGATAATTTGACAACATGTATCAAAATATAAAAGGAATATAGTCTCTGATCCAGGATTCAATTCCAAATGTTTACTCTAAAGAGATATTTGTCCTAGTGAACAAATATACGGATTGATGTTTGTATGAGTTAGAATGGACCTGGTTGAAGAGACCGTGGTGCAGTAACAGACAGCAAACATCTTAGTGTCTTAAAAACGACAAAGTTTACACTTTGCCCATTTTGTATTAACATTGCTGGTAGATGGGGACTCTGCTTCATATGTTCACACTCCAAGACCCTAATCTCAAATGTCCTTGTCTCCATAGCAGAAGAAAAGGCTACTCTTGAGAAATGCAAACTGGCTGTAAATGTAAAAACCTAAAATGCTGTAGCCTAAAAGTGACAGCATTTCCACTAAGGACTCACCTGTTGACCCTACCAGTGGAGCCAGGCAATGACATTCTACTCTGTGCTTAGAATGAGGAAGACTCAGATAATTTTGGTGAACAATATCACTGATTACCATCATTGCATCCCTGAGTTGTCTTGTTCTGTTAAAAACTGACAACTTTCAAAACAATTAACAACAAGTGTTGGTTAAATAAATTATTGTATATCCACACATTGGAATCCTACTCACCATCTGTGAGGTGATCAAAATTTACTGACATAAAAGTAAATACTGTTGGAGGAATGAAGCACTGTTAGTTTGTATATGAGCTTTGTTCTCATTTAATTGAACTTATAAGTAGAAATACGTGAGGGTTTGGAAATATCCACAGAAGGATGCTGCTAACAAGAAGGTGACTGACTAAAATATTGATTTCTTTATTCAATTTTCTCAACTATTTTCCTATTTTCTCTAAAAAAGCTTATATTATTTTTGTAAACAAATACTCCACACTGGCTGGGATTTGACGGTATTCAATTTAGACTTCCCATTGTGACTGTGAATGGCTCATCTTAATTAACACTACATTTCCACATGTTCTTTGCTTGCATATGGGAAACCTATTAATTTTGTATACTTATTTTGTAATCAGTCAATTAAAAATATTCTATTGGCATTTTAGTAGACTTTTTTGATTTATGGACAAAACAATCTTACTATTCAAAATTAATAGTAATTGTATTAATTTCTTCTTATAATCATTCCTTTTACTTCTACTTACTATCCGGTTGAAATAATGGGTTTATGGGATACAAAAATAATAATGAGGATGGGACAGAGATTGGTCTAGCCCTCCCACCAAAGATTAGACTGTAGCTGTACAAAACACACGAGGCAACCGTTTCCATCACTGAACATAGGCAATATACGAGCAAAATTCCATGAAATAAAGGGAAACTCCTGTGGCGAGCCTCCCCATTAGCCCATCTCTCTGCCTGAGGACACTTTCCCATACATAATGCAATGAGCTGGAGTCCAGGCAAAGCCACAGGGCTTGAGGAGGCAGGTCAGAGTCTGAGAAGAGGGAAATGGAAAGACTGGGGACCCACAAGTTCTTGCTGTGTGTGAGTCCTTCCGAAATCTTTCCTTACACGTGTACAGGGCAACATAGCAGAGGCTTACCAGAGCGTGGCTGCTGCAGGCAGATATAGAACAGAAACACCAGAGTTCAGACAGCACTAAAGAATGTTGGTCTTCTGGGGCTTCCCTGGTGGTGCGGTGGCTAAGAATCCGCCTGCCAATGCAGGGGACATGGGTTCGAGCCCTGGTCCGGGAAGATCCCACATGCCACGGAGCAATTGAGTCCGTGCGCCACAACTACTGAGCCCACATGCCACGTGCCACAACTACTAAAGCCCGTGTGCCTAGTGCCTCCCGTGCTCCACAACAAGAGAAGCCACCGCAATGAGAAGCCTGTGCACTGCAACGAAGAGTAGCCCCCGCTCACCGCAGCTAGAGAAAGCCTGCGCGCAGCAACAGAGATCCAGTGCAACCATAAATAAATAAATAAATAAATAAATAAATAAATAAATAAAAGAATGTTGGCCTTCAGGTCTCATCACAGTGGACAGAAATCACTAACCCCTCAATAGTACCAGAGTGAAATGCCAGCTGAAACACCACTCAGGCCATGTCTTAGGATCAAGAACCTCACCTGAAGTAAGACCTATTCTGGACCCACCTCATAAATGTAAAGATCTAGAGGGAAGAGAGAAGTAGGGGGTGAAATCTTCCCACACTAAATGGGTTAGCAGTACTCTGGGTCTTCCATGGACGCTCCCTCACAAGGTATAAAAGGAATCCCACACAAGTTCAAGGAGAGCAGTTAGTAACTGAACTACCCACTAAGGCAGAAAAGCAGCGCTCTTCAGAGGAAGATAACAAACTCCAGGGTCTTTAAAATATCATCCACAATGTCTGACAAACAACAAGATACTACTAGATATCATATATGTGTGTTTGTTTATAATACAGATATATTTCAAGTGAAGAATGAAAGCAGAGGACAGAATCAAAAGCAACCATGAGACGAGTTAGGCAAAGATTATAAAGCAACTACTATAAATATACTCAGAGAATTAAAGAAAGATATAGTCTTAAGGAGGACATGAGAAATGTCATCAGATCCATGAAAAATTTTCAAAGAATCAAATGCCAAATTTAAAAATTAAGAGGTCAATAAGTATAGTGAAAAATCACTGAATGGGCTTAATACTAGACTGGAGATGGCTGAAGAATTAGTCATGTACTTTGAAGACTGACCTATAGACATTTTTTCAGCTAAAGAAATGAGAGAAAAAGGATCAAGAAAAAATGAAGAGAGCCTCAGAGGCTTGTGGGGCAATCTCAAACATTCTAGTGTACATGCCATTCAAGGTCCAGAAGAAGATGGTGAGAGTGGAGCAGAAAAAGTATTTAAATGTATAAAGGATGAACATTTCCAAAAACTGATAAAAAAAAAAAATTCTCCTAGAGTTCCAAAACTTCAGAACCCCAAGCAGGGAGAGAAAGAGAAAACCACCTGGGTCCTTCCTACTCCAACTGCTGAAAAAAAAAACAAAGTGGAAATTTGAAACTAGCAAGAGAGAAAAGACGCCCTGCATCTAGAAAAGCAGTGATATCATTTTAAAGTGCTAGAAACAACGACAAAAACTACCTTCCCAGAATTCTATGTCCAAATATACCCTTCAAAATGAGGGTGAGAAGACGGTTTCAGATAAGTGAAAGCTGAATGGTTTCTTTGCTAGCAGATATGCACACAAACAAATGATGGGGCCTGCCCTTCTGCTGAAGGGACAGGATACCACGTGGAAACGTGGACCCATGGGAAGAACAAAGAGCAAGATCTAGAATTGCTGGACAGCATGCCCTAGGGACCAGTCACGGGTGAAAGGGATGGAAGCAGAGGCGGAAAGGAAGCCCAGGGCTCCCAATCCCTGGCCATGTTCATGCCATACAGAGCCTCCTGAGGAGGAAACCTACTGAACTGTCTGCATGCCCTAAATTACTGGGCCCAGAGAATTCCTGCTCTTTACAAATAGACCCAGAATTACACACAGGAGGAAATGTCTCCACTGGCTATGAGCTCTGGGAATACTGGTCCCAAATCTGGTCCTTTGGTTCAGACATTTAAACCACCATCTATTCTTTAAAAATAAGAGCAAACAAGCTTGTAGTGAGAGCCCTGACAATTGGCTTGTCTTTCTGTAATGCAAGTGCCTGACTTAAGCTTTGATTGATGAGGGATCCACTTCAAAGAGGCATTCTCTTCGAAGAAAACAATCTCAAATAAATACCTTACCAGCCACACCACCATACTACTGAGAATTCTTTGTTTTAGAGATCTAGGTTGATTTTGATAACTGACTATTTGGGCCACTTGTTTTTTCTGTCTTGGGCTTCAAAGTCTCACTTTTTTGTTTTAAAGTCACCAATAAAGAGTGAGCCCATGAAACCCTAGACCCTCACCCTTGACCCCAATGAAAGTAGAACCCCAGGTCTGTGTTTCCTCTCTCTCTCTCTCTCTCTCTCTCTCTCTCTCCAACCTCTTTGTGTGGCCCCTGGTGTGCTGTGTAATTTCCAGGTCCTATAAGTAATAAAACTACTTTTTCAAAGTGTTCTGATGGTGATTGCTGAAAGACGGCTTGCAGTCATAAGAACCACGAGGGTTGCCCCGTGGTAACACTAGTTTGGAGACGTCTGTGCAAATCTCAGGGGGCCCGGGTGAGTGCCCACAGGCATTTCTAGCCATGGAATTAATTACCCTTGATAGCCTGAGAACAGCACAATCTACAGCTCCTCTCTCCTGACCCCACAAACTTTTACTGTAACTACTTAAATTTATAATTCCTCCAAAAGCTACAAAAAGTACCTAAACTAGGAGTTTGGCAAATTGCAGAACAAATAGTAGAGCACCTAGCAACCCGGAATCTCTGTCCTTCAAGTTTGGGGATTTCTTTAAAACACACTAAGTCAACTATAATTACCTTTGAAGAGTTAAAGAAATGCAGCAAAACCAATAATAGTAGTGAGTAGGCACATTTATCTTTTTTTTTTTTTGGCTGCGCTGTATGAATTGGGGGGTCTTAGCTTCCCAATCAGGGACTGAACCCAGGCCCTTGGCAGTGAGAGAGTGGAGTCCTAACCACTGGACCACCAGGGAATTCCCTATCTTGTTTTTTACTTTAATGGTAAAGTTACTATTATAAATAATGAGGGCAGTTGATTTCAGAAGAATATTCATCAAATTTTGAAAATGCGCTTCTCTCTCCAGGTTATTAGGTACTTTATTGAGAGTTTCAGAAACATGTTCAATTTAAGCTAATGTTAACTAATGTCTCACCTCCAACCTCTGCCAGCACAAACATAAAAATGCAGAAGATACTGTACAAATGTTACATATGTGTAAAATATCATATAGGATAGCATATCTCTGTTTGCATATATACATATCTGATCTTTGACAAAGATCACATTTACACATCAGGTGTCAGTGAAGAAAGGAGAAACTATTTAATAAGAGGTGCTTGAATCATTGGTTATCTGTATTGGGAGAAAAGTTAAATTAGATCCTTACTATATCAGGCACAAATATTTCTAGGTAAATTAAAATTTAAATATAGAAAGTAAACAGTCCTGTTAAAAATAATAATGAATATCTCTTTTACTTATGGGTGAGGGGAAATTTGCTGAATAATACAGAACAAGCAGAAACCAAAACAGAGAAGATTAATAACTTGATTGCCTTGAAATTTAGAACTTTTCTTTATTAAAAGAGAACTTTAAAAAGTGAAGAAACGTTCAAAAACAGGGAGAATGTATTTGCCACAGATAAAATTAATAACGATTGATTTGTATCCAGAATACATAAAGACATATTATTAATTTAATAAACAGATAATAACAAAGTAACCATAGAAAACTGGGCCAAAAAAGTGAAGAAGCATGTCACAAAGAAATATATAACATTGGCAAATATACATGTGAAAACAAGGCCAACTTCATTGGTTAAAAAAAAAATTCAATTTCAGTATGGAGACATAATATTTTCTATCTACATAGTAGATAAAAACTTAAAAATTGGAAATCTAAAATGCTGATGAGGTCTCAAACCAAGAGGCACATTTATAAACTGATACTGGGGATAGAATTTGGTATAAACACTTTGGGAAAAAATGGTATTATGTAATAAATTCAAAAACTCAAATACCCTATTATTATATTTTTAGTAAGATATATATTTAAGCATAATTTGGTTATTTTTTTAAAAGACCAAATGATTAAAAAATTTGGAAGTATGTAAATGAAAAAAATCTAGAAAAGTAGTAACCAAAAGAAAGCTAGTGCGGTAGTATTAAAATCCGAATAGTTTTAAGCCAAAAACGATGTTAAGTATAATCATCCCTTAATAAAAGGAGTAATTCATTGGGAAGATATAAAACTTTTACACTTGTTTCAGACTAGCAAAAAAGCCAAAGTAGATATTAAAATTTTAAGTAAAATTGACAAATTTGGATCATAATTAAAGAATATATCATATTAATGTTAAAGTGATCCATCAAGCTGGCAAAAAATAAAAATTTTAGAAGAGTGAAATAAGGTGATAAGCAAGCCTTTTGTAATTGATATTTTCCATCCTTTACCCAATGATTAGAGAGTTTACATTTTTTTTCAAAAATAGATAGGGAATTTGCCAACTGGTAGGCTCAAAGGACTCTACTATGAATATATTAATGACATGCAGAATCCATTCTCTTATCACTAGGTAATTGAGTTAAAATTCAATAATAAAAAGATAGCCCCCAAATCCTAGTATATTTAGGAAATAAGAGTTTTAACAGTATGTCAATTTTTTTTCTAACTTTTGACATCTATCTTTTGACAAACAGTCATTGATTTTTGACTTATGGAAGTAGATTTTCTAGCATTTTAACATTATAGTGTTCATAAGATAAAGCCTGCCTGACCACAGTGGATATTTCTCTTTATAATACAGGATTCAGTTTGCTTCTATCTTAAAGATTTTACTTTTATTATCTCAATATGCTTAGTTTGCAAAAAAAAAAAGTAAACTAACAAATATTTGGTGGCTTTTGCATCAGGTTTAAACTAACATCATACAAGAAATTTAAATTATTTCCCCTTGAAATGTTTATGTAGCATGTGGATTACTTGATTCTTGAATTCCTTGAGAAGCTAACATTTTTAGCTCAGTCAAGTCTACTAATTTTCCAGTCACTCTCCCACTTTTCTAGTTGACTACCTCATGCCTTTCCCTTCTCCTCAGTCCTTCAACACAACCTCATTCTCTTCTCAGTTTGTGACCTTTTCCTTTTTCACTGAGAGATTAGGAGAGAATTTCCATGATCTCATATCACCTTAACTCCAACCAATCAGCTTCCTGCCCATGTCCATGGTTCTGACTCCTGTTACTGGGATGAACTGAAGCCACAGCAAACCTTCCTCCTGTGATTCCTCTGCTTTGTTAGGGAGTCTTCACCATGGTAATCACTGCCTCTCTGTCCTTCACTGTCAATGGTCACTGCTCATCTTATAGAAACAAACAGAAACAATCCCTTGCTTCATCTCAGGTTCTTTCCCACCTACTGCCTCATTTATCTGTTTCCCTTAGAGCAGTACTCCTGCTGTAAGTCACCATTATCTTTTTTGTCATTCTCTCCAATCAGACTTTCTCCCCACTGTTCCACTGAAACAGGTCTTTCTGAGAAGAGCCCTGTCCTCCTTGTGGCCAAAACGTACCAGATCTTGAAGGATGGACCTCTTAATTCATCGCTTTACCCTCAGCTCTTGAGGATCTCATCTTATCCCATGGTTTCAATATTATCTGTAAACTGACAAACCTAAAATTTATACTTTTATTCTCAGTATCTCCCCAGAGCTCCAGGCCTGCATATCCAATTATGAATATTTCATTTCCACTTAGATCTAGAGAAGATGACACTACTTTGCATGTTCAAAATCAAACTCCAGAAGTTCTTCTGCCTTCAAACCTGATCCTCTTAAAATAACTCCCCATATCAGTATATAGAAATTCCTTATTTGAGGCGCCCAGATCCCAAACTCAGAGTCTTCCTTGACTCCTCTCTTGCCTTTCTTGCCTCATATCCCACATCCAACCCATCAGCAAATCTTCTCAGCTTCTTCTTTGAATCATATTACTGTCACCACACTGAGTCAGTCATCTTCCTCCTGAACTCTTACAATAGTTGCCTGTGGAAACTCAGCTTCCTTCACTTTACACATCGTTTATTTTTCACACAGAAAAACCAGAGTGGTCCATAATGCTGTTATCAGTTTGTGTTTATCCTCTGCTCAGAACCCTTCAATGACTTCCTATCTCCCTAGGATTAAAAGTCATGGGACATGCATTATTTGGTCCTGGTATACGTCTGCTTGATATGGACTGAATTGTGCTCCCCCAAAGTTCATCTGTCGAAGCCCTAATACCTCATGTGACCATACTTGGAGATACGGCCTAAAAGAAGGTAATAAATAAGTGAGGTCCCAAGGGTGGGGTCTTAATCCTATATGAGTGTTGTCCTTATAAAAAGAGGAAGATACACCAGGGCTTTCACTTTCTCGCTGCAGAGGAGAGGTCCTATGAGGACACAGAGAAAACATGGCCATCAGTACCAGTAAGAAAGCTCTCCTCAGAAACCAACCCTGAAGGTATCCAGTTGGATTTCTAGTCTCCAGGACTGGGAGAAAATGAATTTCTGTTGTTTAAGTCCCCTAGTTTAATATTGTCACGAAAGTCCAAGATGATTAGTATTCTGACTTAATTCTAATTTTGTTCTCCTGCCCTCATGCAGCTCCATCCACACGTCTATGGGCCTCAGCTTACCAGGGACACTCCTGTCTCTTGACTTCTATTTGCCGTCCTCCCTTTCTGAAAACTTTCCCTCCAGATACGTACCTGTCCTGGAAGAGTGCCTGACCAATCACCTGTGATCCATCGATATCTTTTAAGGGAAAGATCTTTTCACATCCTTTTTTAAAAAAGTCTGTCACAGCAAGTGAGGTCTTCATTCCACAATTATCCCACCAGCTTTGTGGTAGTCACAATGCCTGCCACCATGTTCACACCCCCTGCCCACTAGGGAGACGAGAGAGGCTACTTCATCTTGTAGAAGCTTAATCAAGGATTTACAGTTATTTTCCCTTTAGCTCTTGTTTGGGTAGAGGAGGAACCATTGGTTGTTTAGGTATAATTAATGGACTCAATTTTTAGGGAACTCAATTTGCAAGTTTAAGGAGAGGGAAGGTTGAAAATTTAAAAAGGAAATGAAAGTGTTCCACCTTAATAATAAACGAGGACTTGATGGTGGGTCCAGAAAAAGAGGAGAGGGAGAGGCCAAAGGGGAGGAGGTGAGGACTCAAAACCCTTGACAGAGGGCTGCAAAGCGTTAGCACAAAAAAGCAAAAAAAAAAAAAAAAAAACCAAAAACCAAAAAATAAGCTAAAACCAAAAATGTTATATGCGATATTAAGTTGTTGACCAGATATTTCTCCAGCAAAGATGGGTTTATTTGGGACCAGCAGAGAACTGATGTTCAGGGTCTGCAACCATGGTGTGAGCCACATGCAAGCCCCAGCACAGCAGAGGAAGGAGAACACTTTTACAGAGGGAAAAGGAAGTGGGAGTGGGGAGCTACAGTAAACAAAGTGTCCATGGCTTTTCAGTGGCTGAGTCCTTGTGGGAAGAAGATGCCTCTTTCTCTTCCTGTTGGGCTCTGCCATCAACCATCACAGGGAGTGAGAGTTCCTCCTTCTGGTCTCCCAACCCTAGTTAATTGAAGTTTTTATTTATTCATTTGTTTGTAGACTGTGGTATAAGATCTCTGATCCCTCTCCCCCCAAAAAATTTTTAGATAAATCTGCTCTCTTCACATACACAGGAAAGTTTTGTTTGTTTATTTGTGTTTATTTATATGGGAATGAAGGAAAGTGATGAATTCTATCTGTTTTAACATAAGAGCAGGGCCAATGCCCAAAGCACTTGAGGAAATCCACAAACTGCACTCTGGAAACTAGAGCCAAGAGCCAGAGGTGACCAGGAGAGGTCAAGCACCTGGAAATGTAAACAGTTATAGGAATACCATTGGTTTGCTCCCAGGTGTAGAGTATGGGCATATATGATTTTCATCTTTACCTCTAGGGGCAGAGTTGACATTCAGATTACAGAGTAAATAGGCAACAGAGACAAACTTTAATTAAATAAAGAGTGAAAAGGGAGATACAGATCCATTCTTTTCCTTTGACTGGATGAAAATACAAAATTCATTATATATTACTTATACAGTGCAGGGAATGTCCACATATGTTTTCTCAAAAGGAGTACTGTGCATATGTAATACACAGCTATTAACTCCAAAAAGCAGCCATGCCCTGAATAGAGGCAGTTCACAATACAAAAGCAATCAAATTTGGAAATGTTGAGTAATTCCTGACAGTACTTTTTTTCCTAAACAGTGAAGATAGAAAGTTATTTGAATTGTAAATGAAATCCAAAGGCACCTTTTTATAATCGTTTGAATGTTAATGGTGATAATGGCATTACTATTTTAGAGAACAGAACATTCAAATTTCTGAAAGTCAAGAAGGAAAAGCACATTTTAATTATTCATAAGCTGCGTGTATTTATATTGTTAGGCTGCACATATTTTCTTCCACAAATCTGTTATTTTAAATGGTTTTTTGTTATATCAATATTTTCAGTTAAAAATTAAGAAACATTTTTTCAAAAAATGTGAGACTATCTTATCCAAAAATATTACGCACATCTGCCTTTCTAAATGACTTCATGTATTTTAATCTCTTATATGGCATAAGGAAGAAAGACATACTAACAGAGGATGCATTTTGACTGTTGTAGGTTTATAGTTTCATGTTAAGCAGTTAAGCACCTTTTTCACCTGGACAGTGGTCAAGTGGAAAGGATGCTGGCTGAGGATCTTTGCTGCTCTCACTGACCTAGATTTGTTATGGGGTAGAGACTGCTAGTTGTCCATAAAATCCATGTTTTTCTCTTTTTTATAGTAACGCATGCTGATAAGAATGAATGTTTGGAGCTCCATGAAATGAGCCTTTAGGAGTATGAAACCGTAATGGTTTCTATTAAGACTGCCGTGAATTTTGTTTTGCTTTTTGTTTGTTCATTAGATTTGTTTTTTAGATTCCATATGTAAGTGAATTCATACACTATTTTTCTTTGTCTGGATTATTTCACTTAGCATAAAGGAAGGGGAACTAGGAGCTGGGCAAAATGGGTGAAGGGGATCAAAAGTACAAACTTCTAGTTATTAAATGAATGTCGTGGGGATGTAATGTACAGTGTGATGACTACAGTCAAAAATATTGTACTGCATGCTTGAAAGTTGCTAAAAGAGCAGATTTTTAAGGCTCTCATCATAGGCAAAAATAAAAGCTTTGTACTTTGTAGTGTGATGAATAGTAATGACTTACTGTGGTGACCATTTTGCAAAACATGCAAGAATCATCATTATGTGTACACCTGAAGCTAATATGCCAATTATGCGTCAATTAAAAAAAAAAGGACTGCAGTGGCCTGGATAAACAGAGGTATTTATAACACTTAGTTATAGTAATAATAATTGTGGTAATCTCTATTATCTAAGAATACACCAGGCAAATTTAAATGATTTATCTCCTCTTAGTTTCTAAACAGCTTGGTAAGATGTACATAACTGTTTTTATTATCCCCATTTTAAGATAAATGATTAGTTGAAGCAAATTTATGATTAAAGTAAGGAGACAAAGAACATTTTAGACCATAATATTTGAAAGATTAGAATTACAAATGTAAATTGACCAGGGAGGAAAACGATGATAGTGTTGATGATAACGGAAAAATAATAATAGTAATAGTCATGATGATAGTAATGATATTCATTATGTCATAGTCGTATTGGAAAGTAAGAAGCATGATACTCATTTCCCATTTTAAGGATGAGCAAAGTGAGCCTCCAGCACTTAAGTAGCTTGTCAAGCACCTGCAGTTATACGTGAGTGTTGAGGCTTTCAATAGCATCAAATACGAGAGAGGGCATAGAGTGGATGGAGAGATAAGGTATGGATGAAGGTGAATGAGAGCTCTGGTCGAAATTTGGTGATTGAAGCAAGAAAGAATTTCACAAGCATAGAGTTTGTTGAATGATGTTTATAAATTAAATCCCAGAGTGACAGTGGGTGGGATAAAGCATGCCTGTCCATTCCTGCCCAGGGAAGTCAAGGGGAGTCAGGTAAGTAGAAAGCAGCAGAGGAAGCAGCAGAGATTAGTGAAGTTTAAGCAGGGTAAGTCATCAGTAGATTTTATTTTCATTTATTTGCATAATGTTATATTAAAAATCTTTAATAAGATTTTAATGAATGTTTACCATTCTTCTGATGCCCTCTTCTAACCTGTCTCATGCAAAGGAAGGCAAAATGAACTAGTCAAATCAAGTCCACAGTACTAGTGAGATAATAAAGCAATATGATAAAAATGAGTAATTAGGAAGTATTTTCCTCAATTTTTTTTTCTTTTTTCTATGCTAAGGTAAGAAAGAAGGCTAAGAGCATACCAGAGGAGGCTGAGTTCCTTCCAAACCAATCTGGAAAACGCAAATGTTTTAGAGAATACGTGTATTCTAATTCCAATGCCTCAGGGCATATTGCAAATAGAAGTCGATTCTCTATCATTAAGGGTCTAATTAATTTTCTACTCTTTACACCATTAGGTCCCTTCATTTTCTTCTGGGAGCCTGGATCTTGACATCACTCTGATAGCACCTTCCATAGTGGGAGAGAGATGATAACTGGTATATTTTGCACTTTGTGAAAACTTCCTGTAAGTAGCCTGGTGGATGTTTGGGGTTGGAAAGCACCTAGGGTTCCACTGCCCGTGGTAGCCCTGCGTCCGTCCTCACAGTCTTGCACTGTGGATGCTGGATCGCCCACCACATGAGCTCAGGAGGCAAGGCCCTCCCCTCGCAGCCTGCGTGCAGCTCCAGGCCCCCAGGTCTGAGGCCCTTTAGCCCTTCTAGTCACACCAGGAAGGCACTTGTGACAAAAGAGCACAGAAATAGACACAAAGCGTCAGAGCCCTATCACACAAAGTGTCAGAGATAGAAGAGACCACTGGACACTAAGGGCCCTTTCAAACATCTCTTCCTCCAGAACGGTGATGAAAATTGCCATTTCATTTGTGCTTCTGCTCACACGGTGATGGCAGAAGGGGCTTTCTGGGAGTGAGTATAGCAGCTGCTGCTCCTTGTGGGGAGGGCTGAGGACTCAGCACTCAGTAGAAGCAGCCTGCCTCTCCGGGCACCCAGGGTCAGGTTACTGCCGTCTCTCTCTGCCAAGGAGCATCTCCCTCCCACCTCCTGCAGACCTGATCTTTAGAGCAGGGGGAGCATAGAGGTTCCTTCCGCGTGGCCAGGCTCCTCTGTGCAGATCCCTGCTCTGCTCCCCGCCGTGGTTACCACCCTCATGTATTTGCTATTGGTTCCACCAGCTCTGTTCTGAGTTCTTTACTTCAACTCTGCACAGTTAAGTGTCAGATGCAGCTTGTTCATCCTCAAAGCTCCTGACATTGTCAGGTCATGAAGCCTGAGATTTCCTTTCTATTTGGGGCCCCCGGCACAGAATTAATCATATTTGTCATATTTATCTTACAACTATTATAAGAGGTGCACAACATCATGAAACCATCGCTCCCTTTAGGATTTCCATGCCTTTTAAAATAATAAGGATCCTGCTTTAATATTTTAATATTTGAAATTTTAACAGTGTTTGTATAATTCTTTACGAAAAGAAGTTTCTTAGGTAATCCCATTTAGCTATCAAAACAACTCTTTGGCATAAGGAGGCAATGTATTATCATTTCCGTTTTACTCATAATCAATCAGTTAATCAATATCAGCAACAAGCTGCAATTTACTAAGTCCATAAATTAGAACATATGCTTTTACATCACCCTAGCCTACTCCTCATGTGACTGACTTCTTTATAGGCTGTCATTCTCATTCCAATCCCTGTAAACCAGTCTTGATAACTCAGCACTCCATTTCCTTTACAGTCAACATTGAGGTGTCAAGCCAAGCAACACTACCTGAACCATAGCCTCCCTTTCATCCCCACTCATTCTCTGTCATTTCTCACTTACACTATCAAACTGGTTTCCCAGGTGCAAGACTTTTTATAATATAACTCCTAGATATTACTAATTTTTCTGAAGTACAATTCTGATTACATCATTTTCCTGGCTCATGGGTCTTCAATGATTCTGTATTTACCCCTAAATATAATATAAATTCAAAGGTGATATTCAAGGTCTTCGATAACCTGATCAAGCCTATATTCCTAAACTTCGGTATCAATAGCTAACCCAATAATACTGATCCTACTAATACTGGGTAATAAATTATAGCACTTACTGGGTTTCAGGCCTTACAGATAGAACCAGAATACTCAGAATACCATTGCAAAGATAACGTATTAGTCTGCTAGGGTTACCATGATAAAATACCCACAGAATGGATGGCTGAATCAACAGAAATTTATTGATCACAGTTCTGGAGGCTGGGGGTCCAAGATCAAGGTGTTGGCAGAGTTGCTTTCTCCTGAGGCCTCTGTCTCTGACCTGTAGATAACTCCCTTCTCAATGCGTTGTCACCTTTTTTTTTCTTTTTCTGTGCGCATGCATTGCTTGGGTTCTTCCTTTTCTAAGAATATCAATCCTGTCAAATTAGAGCCTACCCGTGTGACTTCATTTAACTTTAGTTACTGCTTTACACGCCCTGTCTCTAAATACAGTCCCAGTGGAGGTCAAGGCTTCAACCTATGGGTTTTAGAGGGAGATAATTCAGTTCATAACAGATACTGTTATTGTGGCCATTTTATATGAGAAAATTAGAGTTTCTGAAGACTATATAACGAGTTCCATGGAGAACCAGGATTTTAACATAGATCTTCCTATCTCACTTCATGTACCGTTAATTTCAAATAGTAATTATTCTGTGAGCATAGCTGCAATTTTTTGAGGAGGTTCCTTTGATTACGCTGATGCCCTGGCCCCTAGTTTTCCAACCCTCCTCTTACAATGACAACTGTCCAAATCTCACATTCCCTTCAAGGGCCATGGCAAAGGCCACAGGAGAGCTTGCTTGTACCCCTTAGGCCAGAAATGCTATGTCTACTCCCTGAACTCTGGGCTTGTCTTTTATTTTCTCTAAGAAAACACAGGAGACTTACTCCTTTTTAAAGTCAGGTTTATTGAGGCAAATTTTGCAAACAGTAACATTTTATCTTTTTCAGTATATAGTTCTTTTTTTAATATGAATTTATTTAGTTTTGGCTGTGTTGGGTCTTCATCGTTGGGTCTTTTTTGTTGCACGTGGACTTTCTCCAGTTGCAGCGAGCGAGGGCCACTCTTTGTTGAGGTGCACGGGCTCCTCATTGCAGTGGCTTCTCTTGTTGCAGAGCTCGGGCTCTAGGTGTGTCGGCTTCAGTAGTTGTGGCACGTGGGCTCAATAGTTGTGGCGCACAGGCTTAGTTGCTCCACGGCATGTGGAATCTTCTCGGACCAGGGCTCAAACCCATGTCCCCTGCATTGGCAGGTGGATTTTCAACTGCTGCGCCACCACGAAGTCCCTCAGTGTATAGTTCTATGAACTTTGGAAAACATACATAACCATGTAACCACCACCACCATCAAGATACATTCATTGTCATCATCTGTGGATGATTGGTTCCAGGACTCTCCTCGGGTACCAAAATCTGTGGATGCTCAAGTCTCATAATATGCCCTCTTTTATCCATGGATTTAACCAATATAGTACATGATCTGTGGATGGTTGAATTCCTGGTTACAGAACCTGAGAACATGAAGGGCCAGCTGTATAGAGCTTTCCATCACCTAAAATGCTCCATTGTGCTCCTTTGGAGTCAATACCTCCTCCACCCCAAGTCCCAAACAACCACTACTCTGTTGTCTGACACATCTTTCTCTATAGTTTTGCCTCTTTCAGATATGTCATATACATAGATTCGTACAGTATAAAATGTTTTGAGTCTGACTGTGCATAACATAATATATTTGATATCCAGCTGTGTTGCGTGTATCAATAGTTTGCTCCTTTTTATTTTTGAGTAATGTTTCTCTGCCTGGGTGATTATCCTTTCATCAGTAAAGGGACATTTGTGTTGTTTCCAATTTTTGGTAAATGAATAAAGCCACTATAAAACATTTGTGTATGAATATATATTCTTATGTCTCTTGTGTAAGTATCTAGAAGTGGGGAATTGCTGGTGGTGTGGAAAGACTACATCTATCTTTATAAGAAACTACCAAACTCTTTTCCAAACTCTAATATTTTGCATTCCCACCAGCAATGTACGTGAATTGTTCCACATTATTATTGCCAACACTCAGTTTTACCATTCTTTGTGATCTGAATTCTAAAGGCGTGTGGTATAGTGGTATTTCATTAATGTTCAAAAAACAAAATTCAGTTAGGTAAATCTGAAGACATTATTGGCTTTATTCAATGATTCATGAATTGAGCAGCATCCCATGAACTAGAAGCATACTTCAAGGAGCTGTACGGAATGGAAGTTTTTATAGGAAGGACGGTGAGGCGGAGGGGACATTAGTAAAAGATGAGACATGGTTATTTGGGGCCAAGGCCTCTTCTTTGTGGAGAAATGGAAAATGGCAGGAATGGAAAATCAGGGGTCTTTATCATGAAGATGACCTCATCAGTGTTGACCAGAAAATACCAAACTGGTTGATTAAGGTGATATCCCGGGGTAAGGTCGAAACCACAATTAGGTTCGGTATTAAATCTAGATCTGGTAGCATGGTCTTCGGCACAGGTGACATCATTTTAGGCCTGCGGTTTTTCTCTTTAACAATCCCCCCTATTGATCAGACTCTCACCCTAACTTAGAGATGTGATCAAATTTAAGGCATTAGCACCACTCTCAGCTGTCGCCCTTCAGCTTTGTTGGTCTTTGGTGTGATATCCATAGGTCATGATGTTTTTGCTTAATCCCTGTGACAGTCTCAGTTCCAGCTTCATCATCCTTAACTTGGGTAATTTCTTTTCTGAAGTTCCAGTCTTAGAAAGATAATTTCCCTGCTGGTCAGCATTTGTGAATGTGCATTTAAAGCTTCTGAGAGGATGCTATGTCAGGGAGATTATTATCACAATTATTGCAGGATAATTCCCAATGTTTAGAGTACACTTTGCAACCATAATCCTCAAGACCCAAATCAGTCAAAGAAAAATGCTGTTGGAGTCACCTTTTTAAGTCAAGTGTTTTCTCAGTGATCTTATGTAACTGAGTTTCAACTTCCCCAGAAGTGTCAATCCAGGTACGTGAGGTGGTGTTGGCCACTGCACAGATACCTCCTTGCTCAGCAGAAAGATAATCAAGGGCTATGTCATTTTCAAGAAGAATCTTGGCCAGAGAGTTTAAATATTTTTGCTGGGCAAAACATTGTTGTGCAAGATACTGTTGCTAATGTCTTAGCAACAAAAACTGCAATATCTTCATGAGTTGTGGAGAGGTTTCTGATCATAGCCTCAGTTACATTTACTCCTAACCAGGGAAGAAGGGCCCTGCCAAAAGAATCACACCTGAATCATAAAAGGAGACCTTTCTAGAAGAGTTAAGGGCAGAGTTAGTTAACTTAAGAGGCGTGTGTCAGCCGTCTTGGCATTCATAGGCCCAAGGAGAATGACAAGCGCTACAAAGACAAGACCTGTCAGGGTACCATTCATTCCTGTTAAGGAGGTTCTGTGAGTGGATTCATTAGTTCAAGCCAGGGGCCAGGCAGGGTTTTAACACATGTGGGAAGAGAATCCCCTAGCCTGAAATAAAGTGACTCCAAATTCCAAAGACTATTCCCCTTTGCAATGGCCTGGGAGATACAGACAAATGTGTTATCTCTCCAGGCTAAGGCCAGAATAAAGAAAGAAGAAAAAGAAGAAAGGGTTTTATGTTTAGTTGAAGTTGGAAGTCTCAATCTAGTGTCTGGGGTGGAAGCAGTCTACACCCATGTTCGATACTCTCTCCCTCATCAGTTTGATTTGGAGGACTCCAGCATTTGTACAGGACCAGGTTCAGGCGTGACCTTTCCTTACTGTGAGAAGTGCATCCAAGGTTTAAGTCCCTGAAGTGTGGCTGCCATCTGGATAGTCAGGAGGACCTGATACAGTCTCTTCTAAGGAGATTTAAGGGCAGTCTTTGTCCTCAGTGATTCCAAATCAGAAGCGTGGGAGAAAACTGGAAATGTTTGATTGCATAGTCATAGACAGATATTTGAGGAAGCTAGAAGAATTCAGGATCCAGTCCAGAGTACAGGTAAATAACAAAACCTCAAAGACAAGTAAAAGGACTAGAATCTTAATATATATACATATGCAAACATAATATTTCTCTCTACTCTTACCCCCAATTTTTAACAAAGATAATCACAGTAAAACTAATTTGTTTGTGTTAAACTTGGCCTAATTATTTATATAAATGTGGCAAGAATAGTAAATGACCATATAAGTTCTTTTTAAGGTGGCTTTGTTGAAGCTTTTCATAAGTACTCTCAGACCTTATCCTCAATACCATTTCAATCAAAGCCTTGATACTATAGCCACTGTTTCCAATTGTGCTTTGTTACAAAGAACATGAAAATAATACTCACTGAGAATATTTGAATTCTGGAAGAACCAGGTAGGGAGACAAAGTAAACGTTTCATATTTGTTCACAAGATTATAGCTTACCAAATTGTTGATAGCCTAAGAGAAAAGATGTCTTTAAATTTGGAAAAAACATTAAAGAACCAGAAATATTTTAAACACAAAGTCGTAACAATTATAATCATCCTCATCAGTTTATTCAGTCCCATGTTATTAATTCTTGTTCTCCTTGAATCCAGTTTATCCATTAGTTCTCTCAACTTTGCCTGATGATTGAGGGTGATAGGAGCAGTGGTAATTCCAAGAAATTTGCAAGGTTTTTGTTAAGGCTCGTATGATTTTCCCAGTGAAGTGCGTGCCTTGTTCACTGGAGATTTGGGGAAGTATGCCCCAAATGGGAAGCATATTTTCTAAGTTTTTTTTCCACTGCGAGGATGCTGGCTTTGAAGCAGGGGAAGTCTTCAACCTGTCTGGAAAACATACATACAATCACAAGAATATATTGGTAATTTATACCAAGTAGCAGTTGAATGAAGTCCAGCTGCAGGTGTTCGAAGGGTCCAGAGGAAGGAGGTCTGAGGCATCTGGGAAGAAAAATAGTTTATTAGTAAAATGCACTATGGTGGGTAAAGGAATGTAAGATCTGATAAAGGGGATTTGACGGGGAGTGGGGAAGAACCAGAGGCCATCTTGGATTTTCCATACATTCCCTGACTATTTGGTTCATGTACAGCCATTGCTTACCCATCTTAATTTCTCTGATTCAGGAACAGAGTGTTGCCATGTTACAAGGACATCAGAATGGCAAAAAATTGGCAATGAAGGGTAATTATTTTTTCAGAAGCAGAATAGACTTCACCCACATGTACCAACCAGCCTTATACACTCTGTTGCTGCTGCCCTTGCATGAGGGTCAACTAAGGCAGTTCCCTGATACTCAAGTTCATTCCTTTTAGTGTAAGCCTCAGTTTTGATAACGGCAGTTTCAAAAGGTAAGAGTAGAACAATAAGAAGATCATTTTCTTTTTTTCCATCTTTTGACTGGTGTGGTAGAAGACATCACCCAACATTTTAAGATAGTAACTAAAATTACAAGTGAGAACATTGTACCAGGGCATATTAGATTTCTAGAAATTTTGCACAATTTCTAGAATATCTGTATTAGTAACACATATCTGCACAAATATAATCAAATAAGATTTGGCATCACTTATTTGACAATGCTTCCCATGTAATTCAACACACCAAATAAGCCTAATTAGTTTAATAGTTTTCTTTTTATAAGTACAGAGAACAAATCTTTTGAAATATTTTAAGGACCTCTGAAAAATGTCAACATTAGCTGGTCAAAAAGACTTCATTTAGAATTTTGGGAAGTTTGTCAAAAATGTTTTTTTTTTTTAAATTTTAAAACACTTGCCTAAATAAGATCACAGATCATTATAAAACTTAATACTTAACTACCTATTAACAAAACTTAACTCTTTTAACATTAAAAGGACTCAGTTTTCCTAAGTAATCAAAGACCTGATGAAGACAGCAAACACAGAAAATTATTTTCATAAAACATAGAACCTTTGTTTTCTAGGCAAACCACTGAAAGGGTAAAGAAAAACTTTGTTTACAATTTCTTACTAAGAGCAGACCAACAATCCAAGAAAACCGTCCATTTAGCAGAAAAAAGAAAATCAAGTTTTAGTTTTACATAAGTACATTCTGGATATTAAAGGTTATTTTTAACATTCCTATAATATATATTCACTTTTAGCCGTCCTGATTACACAAGATAAAATTCTCTCTTTTCCTCTCTCTCTTTCTTTTTATATACATTTAGTTTGTCCTTAATTTTCTTCCTTCTCATTCTGAAATAACCAGAAATTCTAGTTTAGACAAAATGACTCTCATTTTCCTTAACAAAAATGCATCTTTATTGCTCATATCTTTTCATAAGCAAGAACACATCCTACCTTTCCTGCATGCAGAGTTGTTTGTCTTATTATTCTAGTAGCTTTAAGTACTTATATTAGAATTTTTAACCTAAAATCCTTAATTTCCAGTCAAAAATAAAGAAGTAAACAGTTATAAACTATCTTTTCTGCTAGCATTCTGAAGTTTGCCAAGTTTATAAATACGTGTTATAATTTTTAGAAATATGTGCTCTTTCATAGAAAATTTCTCAGCATGGCGCCAAATATGTATACTCATAGGCCCAAATACCCAGTTCCTCTCTAATAAGAAGTCAAAAGTAGAGAACTTCTATGTTCAGTAGTTAATGCTTCAGTATTTTATCTTTATTTGGAAATGATCTAGATATTTAACAAATTTCTATCATTTAATTTAGCTTAGCAAAACTCTGACATTTCCAGTTACCAAAAAGGTTTTGGAGGCTATCTTTAAGTCTACGTAACATAGAATATAGTTAGCTAAAACGTTCACCTAAAAATGCTTATTCTCTTTACGTCTATCACTTGCTTGTAACAATTATGTTTAAATTGCCCCTCCCCTAAACTTCACGAGACATTTGATAAAATCAACTGTCATTCTGAGTTATTTTTGCTGACAAATTTCATGACAGAGATAGCATAAACTTATTTGACTAATAAACTCAGAATAAAATTCCTTTAACTGCCTCACATTCAACGTTGATAACTATAAGACATATCTGTTTTAGTTAAACCAATCAACTTATACTGGCTTTTATTTACCAAAGATTACCCCAGATCTCAGGAACTTGAGAAGCATTTGGGTTAGTTTCTGTTAACACCCATTCCTTACAAAGCTCTTGCCTTCAAATCAACTACATAGAGCTCTTTTATAAATTAATTTTAGCAATCCTATCCAGAAGTATTTAGAAAAACATCATGGATCTACAACATACATGTATAGACACACACACACATACATATAGACAGACACAAACAGAGACTTTATAGGTATTAATATTTGTGGATAAGATATGCAATATGTACCATTAGTCCAAATTTTTTAAAAACCTCCTCTCTTTTTTTCTCTTCTGATGAGAAACTTCTTCTAATTAAAAATAGGTATTCCATTCCGCTTGACTTGGCAGTCCATGCTTTTAAGCACACTTTTTAAATGAGCTTAAATATTTGGAATGTTCCTCATAATGGCTATTATAATTCTAAGTTATTTTTAGTAAAATCTTGCCATCTTCTTAGATATGCACAATTTCTGGGACGATAGTTGTTAAATATAAAATAAACAGGTGTGCTGGAAGGTGGTTCACACAACTCTGTGGATGTAAAGAATCCTGTTTCTTTTAGCTAGGCTTTCAGTTGTCTCAGAGCCAAACTAATACCTAAATGGGGTGTGCCTTGGGGTTGGAATATAGCAAAATCACTCTAATAGCCTTTAAATGCTTGACTCCTGTCCACCAATGTTTGCCACCTATTTTTCTTCAGAGATTCCCAATAGCAACTGCCCTTAATTTAGTATCTACCTGAGGCCTCCCAGGAGACTCAATCTGGCTCAAATTGGACCCATTCTGATCTGATCCTAAACTCATCTCAGATTTCAAATTGGACCCAATCTGATCCTGGACCCACTCCAGTTCTTAGGTTGGACCCAGTCCAATGCTGGTCCATAACCACCACCAATTCCCATGAAACTTTGGACTGGGGAAAAGGATTGAACCAGCAACCCTCAAAGAATGGGGACTGCAGACTGATTCCAAACAAATGGAGAACTAAAGATGCCACCAACAGATCCCAACATGGAATCTGGGGTAGGATTCCAAAAAATTGGGGAATTACAGCAATGCACAACAGGGAATCTGGGAATCAAGAGCTGGGGTTTTCCATTCAAAAACCTGGGAATTGTGGTATGAAAAGCCAATTACAGCAGGAGCTCGAACACAAAGAGTGAAACTCAACTGAGAGGAACTTAACCAATAGCCCTCGGAAATGTCGAGAAAGACCTTGAACTCAAAATGAAGTTCTCAAGTGCCACACGTGATTCTTCTTGTCCCTGAATTCCAGTGGAGGTTTGCCTAGGATCCCATCACTGCCACCAGCCTTTCTAGTAGAGATCCATGGAGAAGATTCTGAGAGCAGATCCGCTATGTCTGAAGCTCCCAGGGTTTCTACATTCTCACACTAGCCCACCGCAATGACCAATAGACTGAATGTTTGTGTCCCTCAAAATTCATAGGTTGAAATCCTAACCGTTGATGTGATGGGTTTAGGAGGTAGGGCCTTGGGGAGGTAATTAGGTCCTGGGGGTAGAGACCTCATGAATGTGATTAATGTACTTATAAATGAGACGAGAAAAAGCCCCCACTCCCCTTCCTCCATATAAGGATACAATGAAAAGATAGCAGTCTGCAATCCAGCATCCTGCTCTCACCAGAACCCAGCCATGTTGGCACCCTGATCTCAGAATTCCAGCTTCCAGATCTGTGATAAATTGTTATCCTTTGTAAGCCTTTCAGTCTATGGTATTTAGTTATAGCAGCCCAGACTAAGTCACCCAATCTTGGCATTTAGCAACTCTTTAAAAATTTCAGCTGAATTCTTATCACTCACTTACAGGGGATCTGGCATCAATTCCTCTCATGCTGTAGCACAAGTAAGTAAACAATCCCATCCCATCTCCTTGGAGGGGCCTGTCTTTCATTGGATTTCCTTGGAAGCTCTGCTACCACGGGTCTCTTTTGGGTTCAGGAAATGTTATGATTTTGTATTTTTTCTGGATCTTTTTTCCCAGCTAGGTGAACATTCTTTCCAGCCTTACTAATCCTATCCAGAAGCAGAATCCCTTTCTTTAAGAGTATTCAGGACAAATATTGGAGAACAAAAATAGAGATTTATGTTTATTTACATATTAATTGTATTTAAATTAATAAATAGGTGTTTGGATGATCTTTTCACCTTTAATATAATATCAGCATCTGATTATATTTCTTAATACCGGTAAGAAAGCAACGTGCACATAGGAGGTTAGTAAGGGACAAGTTAAAAATGCTAGAAAAAAAATAGTGATGACGATAGAAAGATCCGTATTTTCAAACTCTGGGTCTATTATAAGTTCAATAACACAAAATGCCAACACCTTATTTCCACCCACTTTTCACTATTACAAAAACAAAGCAGCCAATTGTACATGTTTGCATTAAGTAACAACTCTGGAGAATTTCCAGAAAATGATTTATCTGCAAAGAGGTGACAATGGCTCCAATTGTATGATGTCCCTTATTTCTTAATTTTTTAAACATCTTTTAATAGTTCCATTCATTGGGATGCACCTTTTATCTCAATTAAGTTCCTTCCCATGTATGACTCATGTTTGGTAATGTGTGTTTCTTTTTAATAGTGGTTGTGTTATTTAAATAGGCAGGATTGACACAGAAATTCTCCTTTGGTCAGCGTTTTCCCTGCCTTGATTGAGAAGTGAGGGAAGGAAAGGGAGGGCCTGGGGTGGTTATAAAAGGGTATTCAAGCACTCTATTGTTGGAGTCTAAAATTTCGATGCACTGGAAACACCCCATGGATACTCACTCTCTGGAAATAGAGACAGGCAGTGCCCAGGCAACAGAGGGATTCATTGTAATTGCTGACTTCTTTTGAGTGCATTTAACCAAGTAGCGGAAGCACGTTGCCTTCTTCCATGAATCCAGGAGCCTGCTAGCAGGCAGTGTTATATTACTCCTGAGTGGGAGTGAAATCATGTGGGAGCAGCAAGAACAGCTCCTGGAGAAAAATTACCATTTTATATTTATTACTTTGGCTAGTTTAAGTGTCATAGGAATAGACTCTCTAATGCATTAAAGAGCAAGTCCCCAACAATTTGACTCTGTTGCTTTGTAAACTATTTTTAGGGACTGTCTCAGTCGGCTTTTAAAGGCACATGCCATCCCATTGTCAAAGCTTATTTTAATGGTTTGTCAAAATGATATAAGTAACACAACCTCCCTCTTCAGATTAAAGAAATATGGCACATTCTCTGGTGAAATTTGTATTCTTGAAAAAAAAATACCGGGCTTTTCTTACTCGGCATTTTTCACTCCTAAGCGCTGGCACAGTTCTGTTTCATATTTCTGATATGACGCTTATCTTGTAGTTTAGCTTTGCTTAGTTGCATAATCAGATAATAGGATTTTCCTGAAGCCTCAACCTGGGAGATAGCATGTACTTCTCTTTGCAGAGTTCTAGATACTGGGTAATTTTGCTCTGTAGTTGCACTGCCGGGTCAGCTCACTGGAAAGCAGCACAGCTGCCATTAAATATGAAATGCACTCAGCGTTCTTTCATCCTGACATACCTCGAGATTTATTTAATGTGAAATGGGATATAGAATCTACATTTTGATATTTCCTCTGTTCCACCAGACGAAATAGTAAGGTTGAGCCATTTGGGGAAATATTTACTAGAATGACACATTTCTAAGAAGATTAACTAATACCACAAGGCAATTTGAATCTTATATCAACTGAGCGCTTCTGGTTGTTGAGGGGTTTTGTTTACTGATCAGCTGAGGACCTATTCCCCCAAGAAAATTTACCTTTTGCAATTGTTATTTTTATCAATTAAATCCCTTTTCTCCAGTGAGGTAACTGTGTTAAGTACATCATAATGGAGAAATCAAGCAAAGCAGGAGGTTTTCTTGTAATTGTCCTCTAACCCTTGGAAGATGTGTGGCCTTTTAAAAAATATATTCAAATAAATATATTCACTGGAGAACAGAATTAATATGATTCTGGAGAACTGTGTTAGAGAGTAATTCTTATTTCTTCCTTAGAATAAATGGTCTGAATTTTTAATATTGTTCATTACTCTATAACTATTGCATAGTACTACTGTGTTGTATATTATCATATTTTCATTGCTGAGCCTTAAATATGCTAGATAAAGAAAACCAAGTATAAATTCAAGTAATAGGCAAGTAATAGTTGGCATATTGAATTCGCTGGCACGTGGCTCTTTATTTGGATATTGTTATAATGAGCAGAGTTTTTTCTGCCCATTAGGAAATTCAACATGTTTTAAATATCCTGCTGTAAACTTCTTGAAAGTTGGGGCCTTATTTACCGTATTTTAAGTGCTTAACATTATAACTAGCATCTACTTAATGTTCAAGAAATGTTTACTAAATAAATGAATTAATGTATGAACGGCAAATGGTTGAGGCAAAAATCTTTGATTTCTATGAGCGCCCTATGAAGTCTTAAAGTGAAGACATTTTCTTTACTTATTAATATCATTGGGAACATTAATCTGGAAGGTAAGCATACTTGCTAAGGACAGGTTTTATTACCTTCTCTTCCTGAATGGATATTTACTTGATAATGTACTTTATTTTGCAGAAAATGTACATATTAAAATATATGTTATATTAGATAAGATTCTCTTCTCCAAACATCAACTTCTTAAATTTAAAACCAAAGATATTATTACCAGGTGAAATGTCTCAAATGAGGTGCATGGACCTCCCTATCCCTCGTATATGGCGAGATGAAGAGAGTCTTTGAACACAGGGTACCTGCTGTGTATCTTCTTGCATTATCTATTTCCCTGTAAAAGTTGGAAAAATCCACATTATCCTTCACATTAAAGATTAAAACAGCTGTCTAATATAGTAAAATGCACATTCTAAAAGTTGTTTGTTTGAAAGACATGACTTCAAACAAACACAAAAATCAGGGTAGGCCCATTTTGGCCATAAGGCTAAAGGCATCTAGGACGTGCTTGTTCTTTTTCCTTCTAATCAGTTACTTCTCTAGATTTGTGAAAAAACACTGATAGGACACAAAAACTGGGTCTCTGAAGACTTGGATTCAAACGTGAGGTTTTCTTCTTGTCAAGTGTGAATATGAGTGATCATCCTAACCTATCTGAGGTACGATTGACTCACATCTAACACTTGAACAAGAATACCTTATCCACAGTTTTCTTGTAAGTATTAAAATAAACACCTGTGAAATTATTTGCCAGGTGGATGTCACATATTAGGAGTCAAAACAGTTGAACATCCAATTGAATGTCAAGTCAACTTTTAGGTTACTTTCCTCTTAGGGTCCTGCCACTCACATTAGAAAGTAGCATTAATCCTGCACGCTGGTTGACAAGAAAGCAATAATGAAGAGACCCTCTCACTGTGCCTTGTCCATGGTAAACAAAGCAATGCCCCGATGTTTTCCTGAGGCACATTGTTTAAATAAATATACTAATACATTGGTAAATGTAGGCTGTCTCAACAGCACTGTATTGTGGAGTCTCTGAACTGTTGAAGAACTGATGAAGTCTTGGCTAACTGAGGAGAATAGTTGATGGATACCTATGTTGCTTTAGTATTCTGGAATGTTCAAAAACATGTGCAAGTCCACGGTAAATCAGCCATTTCCAATGTATTCGGTGGGTTTTTAGATTTTAGTGGCAGAGTAATAAGAGAAATTTAATTTGAATGTTTTTTGACATTCAATTGGAAATCTAATCAGCCATTCCTATGCTGATAGCAATGTCACTTGTTGGGCAACTTTGACATTCTTCTTGGTTATTTTTAAGCTCTCAATTCTAAATATTACATATTTAGAATTTTACATATTTTAAGCTCTCAATTCTAAATATGTAAAAACCCCTTAGATCACTGGCTTATCACATTCCTTAACCCAATTGCCACTAATTCAGGTATGTTTCCTTCATTATATCTACTTTCTTTACTTTTTGTTCTGGTTTTACTCTTCTACTCCCTTACCTTGTGTACAATGTAGTTTAACAAGTGTGAAGTATCCTGCTTCAGTGAGGTGTAGCCCTGGGAACACTGTCAAGAATAGTTAGGGTGGGTGCAGAGACACCAAGCCTTCTCATATTCCTTTTCCCATCTTTCCTACTTCTAGGAAATTCTCTCCTAAATTTTTAACTACCTCTTACCTAATTCTTCCTAATTTATTTCTCTCTCCCTCTCTTCCCCCCGCCTCATTTCCACTTCTAACTCACTTTCACAGCATATTTTTAATCTTCTTTTACACTGTTTTATTTTTCCCTTACTGATATGCTTTAAATTCATTAACTGGTATGTAATCTGTGTACCCATCTTCTTAAATCACACACACACACACACACACACACACACACACACACACACACACATAACCCTCACAAGTATGACAAGTACAGAGAGTTATGTTTTAAAAGTACACAGAAAGGTTTAAATTCATAAGGAAGCCTTTCTGAAACTTAGTTTTGAAACTTAAATGAAAGTTTTGCTACTACCCACATGAAGAGTGGGCCAAAAAATACTATTTTTTAAGGGGAAATGAATTTGACTTATTGAATGTTTTGGTGCAATCTTCCTGACAGAATTAAATATAGCTTTGCTAGCAGGATCTTCCTTTCATTTTGTGTTACAATGTTAGTATTACATAGGTTAAGTGCTTTAAAAAAGAGAGAGAAATGGACAGAAAATATAAATATTATTTTGTTTAAATATGAGTCTCAGGTATATGAGTGTGGAAATGTTTATGTGTGGGTTTGTGGTCTTTGTAACGGCAGCTGCCTTTTAGCAATTAAGAGTAATATGGCATTCTTAGCCAAGCCCTTATAAATACTTTAGTCATTGAGCCTTCACTCAGGCTGTAAAAAAACCAAGGAGACACAAAGAAAACAGCTTCCCTGGTCCACAGGGATCCCTATTTCATAGGTTGCCATGTTCTCCTCTTTTTTCAACCTCCTGGACAATCTTGTCTCCAACAGCACCCCTTAGGGTTCATTACCCCCTCTCCTGAGCCAGGTGCACAGGCGCCCCTGATGCAATGGCTCTGCTTAGAGTCTACGCAGACGTAACACCCAGTAAGGCTGGACCACGATGTGGAGGTTTCAACCAGTCAGAAGTCTCTCTCTTCTCAGTTTCCATTTCTCCTTTCCTTGCCATCATCTTCCTCCTTTTCTGTTACTCAACCGTACCATTTATGTGGAGTTCACAGTCATGAAAATCATTACATAGACTATGCAGAGAGAGAGAGAACTAGAAAACACATTTAGTTGTAGTCAGGCCACCACCTTACACCATCATGAATCAAGTCCTTCACAAGTCACAACAGTTCTTTTCCTCTTGTTCATAAGAAACTGCCCATTAAAACTTCGATTATGATTTAATGTGAGACGGAGGTAAGAGATGGGGGACAGACAGTTGAAATCTACGTCTTTCTCTAAAGACATGAATTTTCATCTAAGTAAATGAACTCTTTCCTTTCTGAGTGTTCTCAGAGCACTTTTTATCTTGACTAAGATGCCTTGAAGTTCCCCTCAGCTTGACTATAGGCCCCCTTGCCTCCCTTTTCTTCAAGCATTTACTTTAGAAAACTTGCAGTCGTAAGTTACTTCTCTGCCACTTGGAGATGTAAAACTTCTCCGGGCATTCAATCTCCCCTAAGGTCCTCCAGTGTTTAATTTTCCACTAGCTTACCCCAGATTAGGAACCCTCCTGCTTTTTATTTCAGCAGAGCTGAGTTTAATCTCACTCCTTATTGCAGCAGTATTGAATAAGTTCTTCCTTGTGTATGTAAAGATTTTATAAGGCAGTCTTAGTGATGAAGGTAATTGTTGGCCTGTGGGTCTGTCTGCTCAAATACAGTCTAAGCCCTGACGCCTGAGAGTGGTGGGTGGATGGATCTTCTAAAACTAAGTCAAAGAGAAAAATGCAGCAAGCATCTCAAAGAGATAAAAAAAAAATACAAACATGCATGTACTACATTTTAGGCCTGGAATTTCTCCCCTTCTTCTATGTACCAGTAAACTCAGGGCCTTATAGATGTATCTGTTGAAGATCAAGTACAGTGACAGAACCCGAACTTCTGCACCGACCAAACATCAGAAATGAAATACTGAAAAAAGTTTCAAAGTCACAAATGGTCTTTTGCTAAATGGTATCTTTAGTTCCAAACATGACTGAGTCTTTATTATTTCCCAAATGAGAAAATGTTACTTGTCTCCTCTGACTAGTTTTATAACACTAATCTGGAATCAGAGACTACTAGGGTTGAAGGCAGCCTGAAACGTGTGGCTCCAAAGTCCTAGTTTCATGAGGGAGAAACTGGAGCCCTGAGGGTCTGTGTCCTTCCTCAAGGTCACAGACTCAGACCTCATGCCCTTTATTTAGAGCCCTTTCACCAAACTGTACTAATCCATGTGTAGCCCAGGGAAGAGAATCATGGAACTAATTTTAAATATTATTAGTCCTGACAGTATGGTTGAATGTTAGCAAAGTTTTGTTAAGTCATCATTGCCCAGTTCAAGTGCATTAAATTTCTTCAAGTTTATCTGAATTCAAGACAGAGTCAAGAAATACATTTTATTGTATTCAAAAGTTTAGAAAACTTTTTTCCCACTAGGTATATAGCAATTCTGTTTTTAACTTTATGTTGTTTTATAAAGTTTTAAGTATCAAAATAAAATGATAACAAATGGGAAATATAACACCAACACAGCTGATCAAAATCTCTTTAGGCTTGATGCGGACACTATGAAACTTGTGAATTTTGCTCCTGCAAGTGTTTTTGCAAAGAAAGCCAATGACTTCTCATAACCCACCCAGCAATTATCTCTGGTGCCTGAGCCCTTTTGGAAATGCAGTCATCACTGAAGTGCAGAGGCACCAGCACCATAAAGACATTGCCACAATTGTTAATTAACTCCCAGGATCTTTCTTTCAGAGACTGCATTGTTTCAGGAACGGCAGTTACAGGCTATTTTGACTCCTTCATTTGTGGCTGTGTTTCTGTATCTAGTGGATTTAGGAGAGGGAACAATTAAGTTTGGAAAAGGGCAACGATAGGGTTCTTGCTTGACAGTTCTGACCCAGCCCTGGTCTGGGTCACCCTGGTCCTAGATACAAAGGAAAGGGAGTGGGAGAATGATTTCCACGCTGCTCTTTCCATCACAATTCAGGACATTTATCTCTGACCCATGGCTGCTTCTTTCTTAGTTCAAAATACCATCTTAGAGGCACAGCTATGAAAACTTTCTTCTCGATAGCTAAAGAGTTTTGGTGAAAAAAATCTGAAAACTCTTCAGAAAGAGTGACAGCGCAGTGTCCTTTTCCTGTTGAACATTGAGATAAAACCCTGCAGGAGACTTTCAGTCAGACTTTTCTGATGTTTTTCCTAGTTTCCACTGGAATTTTCCTTCCTTCTTTCTTTCTTTCTTTCTTTCTTTCTTTCTTTCTTTCTTTCTTTCTTTCTTTCTTTCTTTCTTCTTTCTTTCTTTCTTCTTTCTTTCTTTCTCTCTGCTTTTTTTTTAAATTGAAGTCTAGTTGATTTACAATCTTGTGTTAATTTCTGCTGTACGGCAACAAAGTGACTCAGTTATACACATATATACATTCTTTTTTTTCTAATCTTTTCCACTATGGTTTATCACAGGGTATTGAATATTGTTCCCTGTGCTGTACATTAGGACCTTGCTGTTTATCCATTCTAAATGTAATAGTTTGCATCTGTCAACCTCAAACTCCCAGTCCATCCCTCCCCACACCCTCCCCCTTACACAAGTCTGTTCTCTATGTCTGTGAGTCTGTTTCTGTTTTGTAGATAGGATCATTTATGCCATATTTTAGATTCCGCATATAAGTGATATCATATGATACTTGTCTTTCTCTTTCTGACTTACTTCACTTAGGATGATAATCTCTAGTCACATTCATCTTGCTGCAGGTGGCATTATTTTGATCATTTTTTATGGCTGAGTAGTATTCCATTGTATATATGCACCACATCTTCTTTATCCATTCCTCTGTCAATGGACATTTAGTTTCTTTCCATGTTTTAGCTATTGTAAACAGTGCTGCTATGAACATAGGGATGCATGTATCTTTTTGAATTATAGTTTTTTCTGGGTATATTCCCAGGAGTGGGATTGCTGGATCATATGGTAATTCTATTTTTAGTTTTCTGAGGAACCTCCATACTGTTTTCCATAGTGGCTGCACCAACTTACATACCCACCAACAGGGCAAAAGTGTTTCCTATTCTCCACACCTTCTCTAGCATTTGTTATTTGTAGACTTTTTAATGATGGCCTTTCTGACCACTGTGAGGTGGTACCTCATTGCAGTTTTGATTTGCATTTCTCTAATAATTAGTGATGTTGAGCATCTTTTCATGTGCCTACTGGCCACCTGTATGTCTTCTTTGGAGAAATGTCTATTAAGGTCTTCTGCCCGATTTTTGATTGGGTTGTTTGGTTTTTTTGTTGTTGAGTTTCCTTCCTTCCTTCCTTCCTTTCTTCCTTCCTTTCTCTCTTTCTCATTCATTTTCTTCTTTTTTACCTAATGCCCTCCATGCAGTACTCAGAGACTTCTGGGACAACATTAAATGCACCAACATTCCAATTATAGGGGTCCCAGAATAAGAAGAGAAAAAAAAGGGTCTGGGAAAATATTGGAAGAAATTATAGTTGAAAACTTCCTTAACATGGGAAAGGAAATAGTCAATCAAGGCCAGGAAATGCAGAGATTCCCATACAGGATAAATCCAAGGAGAAACATACCAAGATACATATTAATCAAACTATCAAAAATTAAATTCAAAGAAAAAATATTAAAAGGAGCAAGGGGAAAGCAACAGATAACATAAGAGGAAAACCCCATAAGGTTAACACCTGACCTTTCAGCAGAAACTCTGTAAGCCAGCAGGGAGTGGCAGGACATATTTAAAGTGATGAAAAGGAAAAAGCTACAACCAACATTACTCTACATAGCAAGGATCTCATTCAGATTCAACAGAGAAATTTAAAACTCTACAGATAGGCAAAAGTTAAGAGAATTCAGCACCACCAAACCAGCTTTACAACAAATGCTAAAGGAACTTCTCTAGGCAGGAGACACAAGAGAAGGAAAAAACCTACAATAACAAACACAAAACAATTAAGAAAATGGTAATAGGAACATACGTATTGATAATTACCTTAAGTGTAAATGGATTAAATGCTCCAACCAAAAGGCACAGACTGGCTGAATGGATACAAAAACAAGATGCAAATACATGCTGTTTACAAGAGACCAACTTCAGACCTAGGGACTCATACAGACTGAAAGTGAGGGGATAGAAAAAGATATTCCATGCAAATGGAAATCAAAAGAAAACTAGAATAGCAATACTCAGGCAAACTAGAATAGCAATACTCAGGCAAAATAGACTTTAAAATAAAGGCTATTATGAGAGACAAAGAGAGACAAGGAAGGACACTACATAATGATCAAGGGATCAATCCAAAAAGAAGATAGAACAATTGTAAATATTTATGCACCCAACATAGGAGCACCTCAGTACATAAGACAAATGCTAACAGCCATAAAATGGGAAAATGACAGTAACACAATCGTAGTAGGGACTTTAACACCCCACTTTCACCAATGGACAGATCATCCAAAATGAAAATAAATAAGGAAACACAAGCTTTAAATGACAGATTAGACCAGATAGACTTAAATGATATTTATAGGACATTACATCCAAAAACAAAAGAATACACTTTCTTCTCTAGTGCTCATGGAATATTCTCCAGGATAGATCATATCTTGGGTCACAAATTAAGCCTTGGTAAATTTAAGAAAATTGAAATCATATCAAGTATCTTTTCTGACCACAATGCTATGAGACTAGATATCAACTACAGGGAAAAAAACTGTAAAAATTACAAACAAACAAACAAACCACCCCCCCACACACACATACAAATTACAAACACATGGTGGCTAAAAAATATGCTACTAAATAACCAGGAGATCACTGAAGAAATCAAAGAGGAAATAAAAACTACCTAAAAACAAATGACAATGAAAACACAATGACCCAAAACCTATGGGTTTCAAAAAGCAGTTCTAAGAGGGGTGTTTATAGCAATACAATCCTACCTCAAGAAACATCTCAAATAAACAACCTAACCTTACTCCTAAAGCAATTAGAGAAAGAACAAAAAACCTCAAAAGTTAGCAGAAGGAAAGAAATCATAAAGATCAGATCAGAAATAAATGAAAAAGAAATGAGGGGAACAATAGCAAAGATCAATATAACTAAAAGCTGGTTTTTTGAGAAGATAAACAAAGTTGATAAACCATTAGCCAGACTCATCAAGAAAAAAAGGGAGAAGATTCAAATCAACAGAATTAGAAAAGAAAAGGAAGTAACAACTGACACTGCAGAAATGAAAAGGCTCATGAGGGACTACTACAAGCAACTATATGCCAATTAATGGACAACCTGGAAGAAGTGGACAAATTCTTAGAAAAATACAACCTTCCAAGATTGAACCAGGAAGAAATAGAAAATATGAACAGACCAATCACAAGCACTAAAATTGAAACTGTGATTAAAAATCTTCCAACAAACAAAAGCCCAGGACCAGATGGCTTCACAGGTGAATCCTATCAAACATTTAGAGAAGAGCTAACACCTATCCTTCTCAAACTCTTCCAAAATATAGCAGAGAGAAGAACACTCCCAAACTCATTTTACGAGGCCACCATCACCCTGATACCAAAACCAGACAAATATGTCACAAAAAAAGAAAATTACAGGTCAATATTACTGATGAACATAGATGCAAAAATCCTCAACAAAATACTAGCAAACAGAATCCAACAGCACATTAAAAGGATCATACTCCATGATCAAGTGGGGTTTATCCCAGGAATGCAAGGATTCTTCAATATATGCAAATCAACCAATGTGATACACCATATTAACAAACTGAAGGACAAAAATCATATGATAATTTCAATAGATGCAGAAAAAGCTCTTGACAAAATTCAACACCCATTTATGATAAAAAAAAAACCCTCTGGAAAGTGGACATAGATGGAACCAATCTCAACATAATAAAGGCTATATATGAAAAACCCACAGCCAAAATCATTCTCAATGGTGAAAAACTGAAACCATTTCCTCTAAGATAAGGAAGAAGACAAGGTTGCCCATTCTCGCTGCTATCATTCAACACAGTTTTGGAAGTTTTAGCCACAGCAGTCAGAGAAGAAATCGAAATAAAAAGACTCCAGATCGTTAAAGAAGAAGTAAAACTGTCACTGTTTGCAGATGACATGATATTATACATAGAGAATCCTAAAGACGCTACCAGAAAACTACTAGAGCTAATCAATGAATTTGGTAAAGTAGCAGGATACAAAATTAATGCACAGAAATCTCTTGCATTCCTATACACTAATGTTGAAAAATCTGAAAGAGAAATTAAGGAAACACTCCCATTTACCATTGCAACAAAAAGAATAAAATACCTTGGAATAAATCTACCTAAGGAGACAAAAGACCTGTATGCAGAAAACTATAAGACACTGATAAAAGACATTAAAGATGATACAAACACATGGAGAAATATACCATGTTGTTGGATTGGAAGGATCAACATTGTAAAAGTGACTATACTACCCAAAGCAATATACAGATTCAGTGCAATCCCTTTCAAGCTCCCAATGACATTTTTCACAGAAGTAGAACAAAAAATTTTACAATTTGTATGGAAACACAACAGACCCCGAACAGCCAAAGCAATCTTGAGAAAGAAAAACAAAGCTGGAGGAATAAGGCTCTTTGACTTCAGACTACACTACAAAGCTACAGTAATCAAGACAGTATGGTACTGGCACAGAAATAGAAATATAGATCAATGGAACAGGGTAGAAATCCCAGAGATAAACTCACACACATGTGGTCACCTTACCTTTGACAAAAGGAGGCAAGAATATACAATGGAGAAAAGACAGCCTCTTCAATAAGTGGTGCTCAGAAAACTGGACAGCTACATGTAAAAGAATGAAATTAGAACACTTCCTAACACCATATACAAAAATAAACTCAAAATGGATTAAAGACCTAAATGTAAGACCAGATAGTATAAAACTCTTAGAGGAAAACATAGTAAGAACACTCTATGACATCATTAGCAGCAGGATCATTTTTGACCTTCCTCCTAGAGAAATGGAAATAAAAACAAACACAGAAAAGGGACCTAATGAAACTTAAAAGCTTTCACACAGCAAAGGAAACTATAAACAAGATGAAAAGACAACCCTCAGAATGGGAGAAAATATTTGCAAACAAAGCAACTGACAAAAGATGAATCTCCAAAATATACTAGCAGCTCAAGCAGCTCAATATCAAAAAAACAAACAACCCAATCCAAAAATGTACTGAAGACCTAAACAGATATTTCTCCAAAGAAGATATACAGATTGCCAACAAAAACATGAAAGGATGCTCAACATCACTAATCATTAGAGAAATGCAAATCAAAACTGCAATGAGGTATCACCTCACACTGGTCAGAATGGCCATCATTAAAAAATCTACAAACAATAAATGCTGGAGAGGGTGTGGAGAAATGGGAACCCTCTTGCACTGTTGGTGGGAATATAAATGGATACAGCGACTATGGAGAACATTTTAGAGGTTCCTTAAGGAACTAAAAATAGAATTACCATATGACCCAGCAATCCCACTACTAGGCATATACCCTGAGAAAACCATAATTCAAAAAGAGTCATGTACCCCAATGTTCATTGCAGCACTATTTACAATAGCCAGGACATGGAAGCAACCTAAGTGTCCATCGACAGATGAATGGATAAAGAAGATGTGGCACATATATACAATGGGATATTACTCAGTCATAAAAAGAAACGAAATTGAGTTATTTGTAATGAGGCAGATGGATCTAGAGTCTGTCATACAGAGTGAAGTAACTCAGAAAGAGAAAAACAAATACTGTATGCTAACACATATATATGGAATCTAAAAATAAAAAAGGTTCTGAAGAACCTAGTGGCCAGACAGGAATAAATATGCAGACGTAGAGAATGGACTTGCAGACACAGGGAGGGGGAAAGGTAAGCTGGGACGAAGTGAAAGAGTAGCATTGACATATATACACTACCAAATGTAAAATAGATAGCTAGTGGGAAGTAGCTGCGTAGCACAGAGAGATCAGTTCGGTGCTTTGTGACCACCTAGAGGGGTGGGATAGGGAGGGTGGGACAGAGATGCAAGAGGGAGGAGATACGGATATATATATATACATATAACTGATTCATTTTGTTATACAGAAGAAACTAACACAACATTGTAAAGCAATTAGACTCTAATAAAGATGTTAAAAGAAAAAAAGAAAGCTCTCACCTCACCATGCTGGCACCCTGATCTTGGTCTTCCAGCCTCCTTAAGTGTGAGAAATAAATTTCTGTTTTTTATAAGCAACCCAGTCCGTAGCATTCTGTTAGAGCAGCCCGAATGGATTAAGACACCTTGTATTTTCCTGGGCAGTGAAAATATTCAGATACCCACAGATCCTTAAGTGGTGCCTTTTGTGATCTTTCTGGATAATGTTCTCCAAGTCATTTATACCTATCTCTGTAATAACACAATTCCAGTGCAATTCCATTTCTCAGACTCTGAATGTTTAAATAATTTGCATGTTAGAAGGAAAAGAGCCCCCTTGGGTAACATAATACTATCCCTTTCCTCTGCTTATTCATATGGCAGATTCCTTTTCTGGGCCCAGATTTATTGAAATATTATTTCACTGCAAATATCTGTACTGGGCTAGTATATTATTATACACTCAACTGTACTCCATCCTTAAAAATTTTAAACAATGTTAAGTGTATTCAGATTATAACAGATTATAAGTTAAGTGTATGACACTGTATAATAACACTGTATAATCTGTTAAGTGTATAACAGATTATAAATAACAAATCCTCTGGAAACTAGTGTTCAGTTATATTTCAGTGACATAGTTCCATGCATTAACAATATTTCTGATTTTAAACAAATATATTTTGACATCTAATTTTTTGAATATTAGATGACTAGGTAGTAAATCTCTGAATATCAATCTTTACTTCCTAAGGAAATTTTAAAAGTTGTAGAACTTTTATTTTAGAACCAAAGTCATCTGATCTTAATTGATAACTGATCTGCAAAAATCTGTCAAGTTCTCAAGTAGCAATGACAAACAAGGTAAGTACAAGTACACACAGTTAGGTAGTGTAGAATTCAGTGCTGTATCTGGACAGGATGCTGGGTTGACTAGGGAAGACGAGGAACAGCCGTTCTTGCCCCCATACACACCTCTCAAAATGAAAACCTCACGAAGCTGCTGTATTTCCCAGACCAGAGCTGACATGACTAATTCAGATCATGGCCGGTTCCTTGAGAAACATTCTCACCCACTGTGGTAGATTCTGTTTCTAAAACAATGTATTACATCTTGGGAAACCCCTATTTTATTGCTTTTGATGCTGTTGAAAGTTTCTCTGATGCTCATCCAAATTTTCTTCTGGAAAATAAGAAATAACCTTCAAGTCCCAATGACTACAGGAGACAGTTAATACTAACATTAAAATTATTTCCACCGAATCTCCACTTGGAAACTAGAAGCTAGGGAATCTTACTGTTCCTCTTCCTCTGTCATCTTGGGGATCAGTTCAAAACAATCCCTTGTCAACTCTCATCTTCCCTGTTCCATTTCTTTCCATTTCTAAATTTCTCTGGGCTTTTCCTTCATGTTTCAATTTCTTACCTCTTACTTCCTCCAGGCCTTTGAACTCTGCCCACTGGACACCATTCTATACTTAAACAAACAAAAGAACACCCAACTTTCTAAACTGTCAAACATCATTCGACTTCAGTCACCTGATGGTGTGACCATATCCTTGACCATCTCTTAACTGAGAATTACTGCTTCCCTGAAGTCTCAAACTGCAGGAGTTAATGTCTCAGGTCAGGTGTGTGCTACCCTCTGCTAACAGTCATCTCGCTCCACTTCTGCTGGGATCTCTATTCTTCTCCATCATGAAGATTCACAACATCTTCCTTTCTCTATTTCAACTCAGTCCCTTAGTTCCATCTGGCTTCACCATGATCCCTAATCAATTAAGACATCAGGGTCAAGCACTTCAACCATATTATCAATATTTTTATTTCTGATATCCTCTTATCATGTGTTACCAATGCCTCTCAACATCCCAGCCCTGAATCTTAAAAAAACAAAAACGAAAACCCATCTTTCCTCTCCTATAACAAGGCTGCTTAACAGTGAAAAATCACAGAATGGAACCATTATGAACTCGTAGCCTTCAGTCTCTGATGATTTCTTAAAACTGAATGGTCTTCTTTCATATGTTCCTGATCGCTTATTTCTCTCTCTCCTAAAGCTGTCAGGAGGGAATGTCTCCTACTGGAAACAGAACAGAGGCCAGAGCTGGAGGAAGTGGGAAAATCGCATTCTATTTTTCTCCCGAATCACTTCAAAAACCAGTCTTTCTCCAGATCCTATAGAGATCGATCTTTATTCTCTTTCTTCTAGTTTCAGTGGAAGATGCAATTTCTTCTATTCATGCCCTGATCTTTCCATGTGTTAAAATAAGCCCCTAATCATTCCTCTGGGGGCTTATTAAAACATTAGATAGTATAATAGTTCCTCCCCAGGACCTAAACTCTACCTCTTTTGGCTCTTACCCCATTCCCCACAGTAATAAACAGTCTTATCTCTCCTGTCATAAAGTAAAAATCTTCCACTGACTCTCCTCCTCTTCCTCTAGTTATTGTCCTTTTAATCTCTCTCCTCAAGCGAAGCTTTGTAAATAAAAGTCAATACTCATTTCTTGCATTTCCCCCTTATCACATTGCAATCTTGTGTCTGGTCTGCCCACTCTATGGCAACTGTTTTTATCCAGATTGTAAATGGTCAGATCACTTAATTCAGTGAACATTTTTTTGGTTCTTATATTACTTATTCTGTTTATAGTTCTTGAAATGAATTGCTTCTTATAATTTTTAAGAATCTCTCTTCTCTCTGTCTTCCTTGGCCTTTCTGGACTTAATCCCTCTTCCTCCATCTCTAAGTTAATTGTTACTCAAGTTCAGGATTCTCTCCTTGGCTATTTTAGTGGGTTTTCACCCCACATTGCCAGGTGAGCATCCGAACCGTTCTCTGAGGTTGCAGGAATTCTTTATTATATGGGTCTTGTTCATAGGCAGAGACTGCCTTTCACTGTAGAACCTAAAACTTTCAGAAACTTGTTTTCTAGCCTTCTTCACAACCAGCATGTGCCCCGCTAGCTTTTTTTTTTTTTTACATCTTTATTGGAGTATAATTGCTTTAGAGCCAGTGACTGAAAGAAGCGGGAGTGGTGAGGACCATTCTGCTGATGCTAATGGGGCCGTAAAAACTTCTGCAGAAAGCAGTGTTCGCAGGGCTGAAAGTAGCAGTTCTAGTGCTAAGAGGATTGTCAAGATAAACCTTAGGGTCCAGTCCTCGGGGCTAGTGGCAGCAGATTCTAAACAGAAGTCAAGAAAACCATGTTCTTTTCCTCATGGAATGGAAACAGTAAAAACTAAACAAATAAATATACAATATAACTTCATGTAGTGAAAAATGCTAAGAAAATATAAAACAGGGCACCGTGAGAGGGAATGGCAAGTGTGGACATGGAAATGTTTTAACTACGTGATCAGAAATCACCAAGCTGGGGTATCACGTTGGAGCAGATTGCTAAAGGAGCAAAGCAGAAGCCATGAAAATATCTTGGACAGGACCTTCCAGGCAGAGGGAAGGGCTGATGCTAAAACCCTAATGCAGGGACAGGCTTGGCAATTTCCAAACAAGGTTGATGCTGCAGGTTGGAGAAACTCACACTGACAAATGTGATGGGAGATGAAATCATAGACAAGGGCCAGGATCAGAAGAGTTTGGATTTAATTTTATGTGTGATAGACGTATTTTGAGTGTTTTCAGCTGTGATGAAACATGGCTTGGTTTAATTTTTGGAAATATGACAGTGTGTCCTGCATGGAGAAGAGATTTTTAGAAAATCAGAACTGGAAGCAAAGAGAGAAATGACCGAGTTGAGAGTCTTGGTGACGTGCAGCAAAGTTACAGTAATGAGGATGACTGGACATGAGCGGATCCAGGAAATATTCTGAAGGAAGAGCTGATAACACTGGATTGATAGCAAATGAGGTATGACTTCTAGGTTTTAGGCCTCAGCAATTAGATAAGATGTTTAAGACATTTCCGAGATGGAGGAAAGGATGGTGCAATGAAGAATTCTTTTGTGGACAGGTTAACTTGGATAGGCCTACAAGACTCAGAGAGGAGAGCCTTGGGTTGAAGAACTTGACATGTAGATTTTGACCTGGAAATGTAAAGTTGACAGTTATCCCAGGTGGTAAATGTGTATGCAGAATAGAGAAATGCCAAGGAACTTAACATTTAGAGGCCAGGAAAAGGATGACCCAGTAAAGAAGATCGAGAATAGAGAAAAGAAAAGAAAAACCATGATTGTGGTGCTCTGTGGAGAACTGTGTCTGTGGATAAAGTGTTTCAAGAAACAGTGAATAATGAAGAAATGGTACACATTGCTGAGTGGATGTGGAAGGATGCAGGGTATTGGTGCCTTTGACATGAGCAGTTTATGGAGTGGGAGAGCTGGAAGCTTGAGAGGTAGGTAAAGAGGGCTGAGGAAGGGGAAGCAGGCATTGAAGGAAGCCCTACTAATGAGTTGTGCTGTGAAGAAGAACAGGTATAGGAGTTAAAGCACATTATGAGACCAAAGAAGGTCTGCATATGATACATTTGTTTTTTTAAGAAGGACATGTTTGTTTGCTAAATGAGATCTAGTAGAGAGGGACAAAATAACGATGCAAAAGGGAGAAGGGAGAATTGCAGGAATACAGGGCGAGGGAAAGCACGAAGGGACGGAATCCAGAGCAAAAATCAGATAGTTTAAAATGCACCTGAGTAGTTCATCCATTTTAACAAGAAGGAAAGCAGATCACGTTGGCACCAAGGTAGACGGACTATTTTCCTGTGGCTCATTATTTCCAAGTAAAATTAGATGAGATGTCATGAGTTAATGGTGAAGTGGAAGCAGGAATGGTGGAATGTTGAGGTGGAAAGAGGAGATGTAAAACAGATGTGTCAGAGAGTAGGAGTGCAATTTATATAAATTTATAGGATTGTCAGGCCATAAGAAGGACCCACTTGGGAATCACGGTGATAAGTGTAAAGGGGAACTAGGTAACATGCTGTGAGTCGTCACCCCCTTCCAGAGTAGGGACTGTGTTTTATTTTCTCTTTCTCTCCTGAGCCTACCATAGTAAGTACAAAATGAACAATGGCAAATAAATGAGTTCACTGGACAATACTCCAGATTAGAAAATGCTTCCTTCTATGTAAGTGTATCTCAGACTGTACAATAAATATGAGGGCTTAATCCATCAAAAAGCCTCTGTCACAAGTCGTCCTTATCCTTGAGAGCATTACCATTCTTTATATTTCCATAATACTCTTCAGTGTGCAGAGTTTTCATGGTGAAATTGTATTTTTCTGAACTTGGCCTTTTAAGCCATTTGCATAAGTCACTACTCCATTTTAGGTTATAATATCACAGACCTTAAGAGCAAGCTTATTTTGGAGTTAGACTCTCACACATTTGAATCCTGGATCAAAGGCTCTTTAGCTGTATGACCTGAGACATATTATCCAAACTATTTTTGCCTCCGTTCTTAATCAATAAAATAAAACTACGCATACCTATTTTCTATGCAAAGTGCATCAAGTAAGGAGTAAATGCTCAGTAAATGTTAACTATAATTGCAAAGCCCACAGGAAAGGAAAAGAATCATTGTAGGTATCTCAAATTTGGATATGCTGTGACAGGATCACCAGTGCCTGAATTGTCATCAACAACTAGAAAACTGGACAAACTATAGGAAACAACTCTTTCAGATATTGGACCACAGATGGGAAAGGATTCAACCCTGAGAAAAGGGAAACAAGTGAGGTGTGCCTTACCATCACCCCAGTTTTCTGCTAGACATGCTTTAAGACAGAGCTTCAGGGAGCGGTTGCCAAAGCACAGACTGGAGCTTTCGCTGACTTGAGGAGACAGAGAATGGTGTTCAGGGAAGTTTCCATGGCTGGAATTTGTGGGGCAGAGATCTAGAGAGGAGGATGCCGTGCGAAGGAAGAACCTGGAGAGCTGCACAGTGGCGCTGTGAATCCTGGCTGAGTACTAAGGTGTGCACTTGTGGAGTGGAACTCATGAGAACAGCAAGGAACAGCTACCATGAGCATAGGCTGAAACAGATCAGGCAATCACATGGGGATCCGAGACGTCTGAGTTCCCCCTCAACCAGGGTGGGAGACCTCCTGGACTACCTCAACATTCTGTGGAGACCCCAGGAGGGTCACGCCTTAGCATCAGACTCAACCAGCTCTAACATAACGGCCAGTCCAGAACTGCCTTATCAGAACATGAAAAGAAGCTTGAAAACTTTTAACTTTCAACTTCTGCTACCTACAATAAAGAGTATCTGGTCCCGGGGCTCCCCTGGTGGCGCAGTGGTTAAGAATCCACCTGCCAATGCAGGGGACACGGGTTCGAGCCCTGGTCCGGGAAGATCCCACGTGCTGTGGAGCAGCTAAGTCCAAGCGCCACAACTACTGAGTCTGCACTCTAGAGCCCGCGAGCTACAACTACTGAGCCCACGCGCCTAGAGCCCGTGCTCTGCGAGAAGAGAAGCCACCACGATGAGAAGCCCGTGCACCGCAATGAAGAGTAGCCCCTGCTCGCCACAACTAGAGAAGGCCTGCGTGCAGCAACGAAGACCAGACTCAGCCAAAAGTAAATAAAATAAAATAAATACATTTATTTGAAAAAAAAAAGAGTATCTGGTCCTGGGCTTGTCTCTCCCATTACTGTAGCTTCACACGGGATGAAAACCTGAAATGAGCAGATCCTCTGAACCGACTGTGGACAGCAGGCAGCACCGGACTCAGTCATGAGACAGAGGAGAGAACCGAGGTGGATTCCCACTTGCAGGGAGACAGGAGCTGGGGGACCAAAGCAGCTGGAAGGCACGGTCTGACCCGATGAAAGGAGGATGTTGCACTGAGAAAGGGCTCCAGGAGTCTGCAACAAGCATCTCTGCAGATCCAAGACAGATTATTACATTGAGCACGTCTAGGGCAAAACTCTAAAACACTGCAGGCCAAGAATGACTGTCAGGAATTTATAAGCTGTGTAAGTCCTAGAACTCACCTAGAGATGTTTGAGGTCCTACCAACCAGAGCAGAGGGTCTTGCTCACTAGACAGAGCATTCAGCAGACCCCCCAAAGTTCAGGATTCAGTCGCAGAGCTAAACATCCCTAGAAGAAAACCTACACAAGACTCAGTCTAACAAACTTTAAAAACAAGCCTTCAATAAATGGATCAAGCTAACCTACAAGCAGCTCAATTGCTTGCCAACTCAAACTGCAGTGCAATTTGAAGAAAGACAACAAAAATGCAAACGTTCATAATATGTTTAACATTCATAATATGAATTGTAACATTCATAATATCCAGAATCTATAAAAATCCAGAATCTATAAAAATGTGACCCATAAACAGAAAATATCAGGTAATAAGAGACCCAGAAATTTCAGAGATAATATAGTGAGAGACAAGTACTTTAAAAGAGCAATTATAGCTATATTCAAGTATTTAAAGGAGAGATATAAATGATATAAAAAGAAACAAGTGGAACTCTTAGGGAGGAAAAATATAATAGCTGAAATGAAAATGTCAGTGAATTGACTTCATAGAACATTAGAATCTGCAGAGGAAACAAAAATAGTAGATTTGAAAACACAGCAATCAAAGTTATCCAAAGTAAAGGACACTGGGGAAAGAGACTGAAATAAGCAGGTCCTTAGAGACGAGCAGCACAGTATCAAAAGGACCATAATGTGTTCTTTGGAGGAGAAGAGGCAGGAAGGAGCAGGAAAAGTATTTGAAGGAATAGTGACTGAAATATTTCCAATTTGATGAAAACCATAGATACAAAAAGGCTGACAAATCCAAGCAAGATAAACAAAAATAACACAAGTCACTTCATAGTCAAATTGCTCCAAAGGGGCTGAGATTTTCATCTGGGTTTTTTTCTAGAAGTTGTATAACTTTAGCTATTTTTTTTTTTAGGTCTGTGATCCATTTCAAGGCAAACATATGGCATGAGGTAAGGGTTAGAGTCCATTTCTTTTCTCCTCATATGAATATCTAATTGCTCCAGCAGCATCTGTTTAAAAACAAATAAACAAAACCTTAAAAACCCACTATCTTTCCTTATTGAATTGGCTTAATACATTTTGGCAAAAATTTATTAACCAGAACATGTGTGGGACTATTTCTGTAGGTAACAAGCGATTCTGTGAATCGGTATGTGTGTCTTTATACAAAGACCACACTGTCTTAATGATTATGGCCTTATATTATGTCTTGAAACAAAGTAGTGTAAGCCTAACTAATTTGTTTAGCTAAAAATAATTTTGCATGTGACACAGTCAGCCCCCAGGTGGACATCTTTGTGCAACAGAGCAAGCTGCTTATGAGAGGTTTCCATGGACTAAAGGAGGATGAGAAGGTGGGTTTGACTTTTATAAAGTCTCCCAGGGCAGGAAAGTCTAATAGGGTGTTTGGTACAGTTTGGTGTTTGGTGAGAGGTACCAAAAGGAACATGCAGATCCACACATCAAAAAGCAGACAGGGGCTTCCCTGGTGGCGCAGTGGTTGAGAGTCCGCCTGCCGATGCAGGGGACACGGGTTCGTGCCCCGGTCCAGGAAGATCCCACATGCCGCGGAGCGGCTGGGCCCGTGAGCCATGGCCGCTGAGCCTGCGCGTCCGGAGCCTGTGCTCTGCGATGGGAGAGGCCACAACAGTGAGAGGCCCGCGTACCGCAAAAAAAAAAAAAAAAAAAAAAATGCAGACAGGAGCCATGGCTGTGGTGCTCTAGTTCATCATGCAGGGGAACGCAAGCTCCATCCCAGCCCGAGAAGTGTCCCTTCTGCCCGGGCATCTTCCTACAGTGGCCCCATGTCCCCTGAAGGTCCAGAAGGGCCCTGGCTATTGGGAGGGTCAGAATACTTCAGGGTTGAAGAAGAGGTCCACAGTCACACCGTGATCCCAGAGGCCGAGAATTAGGCCAGCATAGGTGGGGTTATTTTTGTGGTCAGAGAGTTTTAAGACTCAGGCATCATCTATCATCAAAGAATGAAGAAAGCGGGATAGGTCCGGTCAGGGAAGTGGGCACAGCAGACGCCTCAAGCAGAGGTTTCCACAGCATCACCCCCTCTTCTCTCTCAATGGAGAAGCATGAGCAAAGATGATCGACTACACCTTGTCCAAACCACACGAGCACTTCCACAGAGAATCCCCCCAGAGCTGCACCTGCTCTGAGTGCACAGCCACTGAATCACCAGTGTTTTGGCTTTCAGGATGTGAAAGTGACCTGAATAGGAACACTGCTTTCATTTTCAAGAGGGTTATATAATATTTCTTGATGGAAGAAATTTTCACATATTGACATATGGGGAAGTCATCTTGGCTTCTACCTGACTTGGCTTGAACTTTATACTAACTAGAACAGCCTATAATGGCCTGTCAAACATGCATTGTACATCTACTTTAACCATTAAAGAAACGAATGCATTCAAGAATCAAAATGTGGTTTGACTGTGGTTCAGACAATCAAAATGGAGCTGGGTGGCCTTTGTGGATGTGGTTTCAGACATGTTCCTGCATCACTGAGGACCTGAATTTTTTGAACTCAGATTCCAGGACGCCACCAGCCATTTTCAAAATAATATCTACTAACAGCTGCGAGCTGCAACCTTAAGGTCTCAAAATCTCTCCTTGTAACTATGCAACCATTCAGACCCCAACCAATACTTTCTTAAAGAGCACACTTACTTCTTGCCACCTCCAATCCTAATTCTTGAGAAACACTTTTGTAGCTTTATGGTCTTTGCCCATATAAGCCTCCCCCATTTTGTAGTCCAGTGAAACACAATTCAGATGCTTCTCGAATCTGTGCCGCTGGGCTGTAGTCCTCAGCTGGCTTGAAGAAAACTCTTTTCTATTCCTATTATAGATTGTTTATTATTTGTGTCACTATTCTCATGCAAGAGTGAAAAAATAAAGCTTGATACAAGACTGATGGACTCACACCACACCAACTGTGGACAGCAGGCAGCACCGGACTCAGTCATGAGACTTAACTCAGTCATACAGCTTAACCAGTATGTGCTGCAAATCTGCCCTCCCCCACCCCTATTCTTTAATGGATAGTTGGCTAAGAGGAACACAGCACATGTTAAGAGGTGAGCCATACTTTGAAAATAACCCTTGAATGATAATGTAAACAACCAAAATCAAGCAGCAGAAATGAGGAAAAATAGTTGGGTGATTTTCTTCATTTTTCAAAGTAGGAAATTAATGCATATTTTTGAAGAAATATAAGTAAAATGATATATAACATATAAAGGTTAACATAAAACAAAAATTCAGCTGTGATATTCTAATATTTCATGGGAGTGACACAACACAAAAAGTATAGACCATATTAAAAAGATGAAAGTACAAAAACCTACAGGAAAATAATCAATAAATTCCAAAAAAGAAATATAGATATATTTATTTCTGTAAAAAGAAATAAAAAACAAAAATAATAAACAGTGTAAAAATGTCTTTTAAAAGGAAAATTGAGCATGCTGGAAAGAATTTTTATTCAAAACCCATGTTCCAAAATACTTTTTAAAATCAGTGCTGTAAAACTAATAGAGAGTGTCATAACCATAAATATTTAAATACTTAAAATATTACAGATACTTCAAAAGGAATTAGACATTCAATTTAGAAAGTTGGAGGAACTTTAAGAAATAAATGAAATGATAAAGAATAATGATAAGAGCAGAGCAGAGGCAAATTAATTAGAAATTGGATGTAATAACTGAAAAGAAATAAATGCAATTTCTGCTTTTCTGTGGAAAAATAATACTGAGATAGAGCAGGCACCAGCTATCTTAATCAAAAATAATTTCATAAATTTGTAACTGAGAATGGATTAATAATCACAGAATTAGAGGAGATTCAAATATAGATATTAAGTAGTTTCATCAGTTTTCTCCAAATGTATTTAAAAAGCTGGGTGAAATAGACAATTTTCTAGAGATACACAGCCTAACAAATGTGACTGCTTAAAGTAGTCTAAAGTAACAGCTACCGTTTAAGACATTTACAAGGTGTCAAACAACAACCAGGTACATTCAGTTTCTCAAGTGGATGCTATCAAAACTTCAAGGTACACTTAAATATTCATCTAATTGGAATAACAGAAAGCTTGGAGATAGAAAATGAGTCAAGGAAGAGTTTGAAATGATAATAGCTCAGAATATTCCAGAACTGATGAAATACTCCAGTTCAGACTTAAAATGCCAAAATAATTCCAATTAGGATGTATACAATGCAACACATAACAAAATATATTACATTGAAAATACAGGACAGGTAACAAACTTTAGAGTAGCTGGAGGACAAAGACAAATCACAGATCAAATGTGAAGAAAATTTATAATATATCCTAAGTAAATACAAAAAGCTTCGGTAAGAAAATATTTCATGATGCTAAAAATTAAATAATGTTTTAAAATACATGAAAACATAGCACATGATCCTGGAGGGCATGCCTGGGACAATACGTGCCAATTTGGTACTTGGTGGAAAGGATGATGACACTGCCTAGTATTAGACCTTGTAGAGTGACCAGCACAGGAATAGAAATGAAAAGTGTAGTTTGAAAATTAATAGATTAAAAAAATGGCAGTAACTAAAATTCTAAATTCAAAAGGAAGAAAGATGGTTAAAAAAATTAGACAATAGGGCTTCCCTGGTGGCGCAGTGGTTGGGAGTCCGCCTGCCGATGCAGGGGACACGGGTTCGTGCCCCGGTCCGGGGAGATCCCACATGCCGCGGAGTGGCTGGGCCCGTGAGCCATGGCCGCTGAGCCTGCGCGTCCGGAACCTGTGCTCAGCAACGGGAAAGGCAGCAACAGTGAGAGGCCCGCGTACCGCAAAAAAAAAAAAAAAAAATTAGACAATAGAAATATTTATAGGAAAAATAGCACAAAGAAGATGGTAGTTATGACATATGTAAATGGACTTAATAATGCAGTTAAAAGGCACAATTTGATATAAAGAACTGAAAAAAATCATCTATGTTGTTTACAAAACACATCTAAAGTATAATGGTACCAAAATGTTGGAAGAAAATGGCTAGGAAAAAATTTACCAAGAAAATAACAAGCAAAAGAAAGCCAGGATCACTCTTTATTACTGGACAAAAATAGAGTTTAAGGGTAAAAATTGCTACATATTTCATCATGACAAATTTTAATATAGCTGGAAGATGTCATTGTAATTAAGAATTATAATATATGAATACAATTAATGCACAATTATAGTTGTATTGTGCATTTAATAACACAGCCTAGAGATATAGAAGACAAAATCTGACAGATTGAGACCTCTTTCAGTAACTAATAGATCAAGAAAACAAAAATCAGTAATGGTATAAAATGTTTAAATATTGTAGGAAATAATCATATGTACATATATAACTGAACCTTAAAACTATATTATGAACATTTTTATCAACCATAAATGGTGCATTATATACAATTTGCTGCATTTTGGACTATTTAGTAAATGTAGTAAATCGCAACTAATTTCATAGGATAAGTTTCATGTAGATTTGATCTTTTATCTCAATTTCCATATCCAAAATTCATATATGTTGTAAAACTAAGGAAAATGCTTCTAAATAACTCACAAATTAAAGGAGAAATAATAACGAAAATCAGAAATATCAAAAACATGACATTAGCAAAAACACTACACAGAAAAACTTCCAGCAAGTACTTATAGTGTTATCTACTGGCAAAATTACACTCTTAAGCCTTCAAAGAGAAAATGGTAAAATGTAATAAGCTAAGCATCAGACATCGGGAGATAGTTATAAAAAGGCAAACTAAATCCAAAGAAGGAAGGAAGGAGGCAATATGGCACCTTTATAGAAACATTTGGAATGATATCCATTAAAAACTTAAAAAATAACATTTTCTTTAAGTCTGTGACAACACTAAGTGCCCGTACCACCACTTCTGTTTTTATTAACCTGTATGTTCTAGTTAGTACAGTAAGTCAAGGGGAAGGAAAACTGTAAGAATAGAAAGGAAACATCAGTACTGATACAACCCTTTCCTTTTAAAGACAATATGCTTGTCTGTACAAAACATCCTGAAGAATCTGCAAATAAGTTAATAGAATTAATATGGAAAATTAACACCATTTCTGGATGTAAGACCAAGATTCAAAAGAATATTTCTAAGTATCAATAAACAAGAAAATATTTAAGTAAACTCTTTTAGTAGCCACTTTATTAATTACCTGAAATAGATCTTCAACAGAAGAGGAAACGCAATGGTTAATCAACGTTGGAAAATATGTTCAAATTCATTAATACTCAGAAGAGTGCAAATCTACAACATAATGGATTTCCATTCCACATCCTCCAGATTGGAAAAACGTTTAAGCTGTATTAAACATATCGAATGTTAGTGAGACTTGTGGAACACTAAGAACCCACAGACATTGCTAATTGGAGGGTCAATGGTACAAGACAAGTGGAAACTATTTGGCATTAACATGTAAATATGAACTTGTGTTTATGCTACAACTCAGCAGTAAACTAGAAAGAGATGATCTCACATATGTACCAACAAGGCATGTAGTAATGTTCATTGCTGCATTATCTATAAGAACAAAACCTGGGGCATCCTACATTGTCTATCAAATGAAAAAATGATTGCAAAGTATCCATTCAGTAGAATTCTCTCATCAGTGAAAATAAAATTAGATTGAGTACCTAAAACATGTACTAATCTCAAACATGCAGTGCTGAGTGAAAAGTCAGAAAAATACATATAGTGCAGTTCCATTTATATGTAGTTCAAAATCAAAACTAAACAACATGTCTTTTAATCACACACACGCACACACACACACACTCAGCTATTAAAGCTGTAGAGAACGGTAAGGGAATAATTAACACAAGAATCAGAATAACACTTACTTCTGGGGAGAACTTTATTAGTTGGGATTTGCAAGTGGCAAGCAGGAGCTAGTAAGTTACTGATAATATTCTAATTTTATTATTTCATTACTTTTCTACTATTTAAACCATTCTTAAACATTTTTACCCTGTTCTATTTCAATCATATGTTTCATAATAAAAAATGGAAAGAAAATTCAGGAAGAATGAGATTTATTACAAAATAATTTATGTAAAAATAAAATAATGTGATCATTTAAATGAATAAGTGTGCAATTTTGTGAACTACATTTGAGTGACATAAAAAATCTAGTTTTGATCTAAGAGAAAGAATTCAATTAAATGGAATATATTTAAATATGTAAAATGGATATAAACATGCTTGTACGTATATGCATATCAAATGATTATTAACATAGCTTTAAAATAATAACTAGTTACAAGCCAACGTTTATTAAATACCTTCCATATAACATGCAATGGTGCTGTGCAGTTTACATGAATCCTCTTAGTTAATGTAAAATCTCCGTAAAGTCAGTAGTATTTTGTTGTTATTGTTATAGGTTATACCATGTATATATTCCTATTTTTAGGAACTTGAATAGACATTTAAGAGTAAGTAATGCTTTTTTAAGTATTGTTTACTTTATTTTCTTTCATGTATATTTTAGAGCTTTATTGAGGGATAAATTACGTAGTATAAAATTCACCCATTTTACATGTAGAATTAAATGATTTTAGTAAAACTATAAAGGGTGCAAACATTACCACAAGAGTTTTAGAACATCTCAAAAGCTCCCTTGAATCTGTTTTCAGTTATCTGCTATCAATCTAAGCCCAAGGAAACCATTCGTCAGCTTTCTGTCTCTATAAGTTTATATTTTCCATATACTTCATCTAAGCCATTCCCATATATATGCTTCACTTCTGGTTTCTATCACTTTCATTTATAATATTTTTGAGGTTGATCCATGCTGTAGCATTTATTGATAGCTCTTTCCTTTCTGAGGCTGAATAACATGCTAATTTATGAACTTACTGTATTCTGTCTGTCTATTCACTAGTTGATGGACACTTAGATTATTCCAGTGTCGGGTTATTATGAATAATGCTGCTACATTTCTGTGTGTAGACATATATTTTCATTTCTCTTGGGTAGATTCCTAGGAATGGAATGGCTTGGTCTCTGGGTGATTTATATTTAACTTTTTAAGAAACCGCCACACCGTTTCCAAAGCTGCTGTAACATTTTATATTTCTACCTGAAATATATAAGGGTTTCCACTTTTCATCCTCAGCAGCAGTAGGCATTTTCTGTCTTTTTGATTATGGTCCTTCTAGTGGACAGACATGAAGTGGTATTTTGTTTGATTTGCATTTCCCTGGAAACACATTTGAACCCATTCTCATGCATTATTAGCCGACACTATATCTTCTCTAGTGAAATATCCATTCAAATTTGTTTCCCATTTTAATTGAATTATTTGTCTTGTTTTATTGTTGACTTGTCTAAGTACATTATATAGTGTGGATACCAGTTATTTATCAGAGAAATGTCTTGTAAATGTTTTCTTCCTGTATGTGACTTGTCTTCATTTTCTCAATAATGTCTTTTGAAGTGCTACAGTTTTAACTATTCATGAAATCCAGTTTGCCTCTGTTTTTCTTTTATGGATCATGCTTTTGGTGTTATATCTAATTCTTGACCAATGCACAATCTTGAAATTTTTCTCATAGAAATTTTTGCTCTAAGGTATAATGTGACAGCCCCAAATCACACAGTGAGTCATTGGAGCCAGGATTTGAAACTCGCCTGCTGGCACGAGCTTCTACACTGTTAAACACTGCACAGTGCTGCTTAATGCTTATTATAGATCTGCTCTATGCATGCTTATGACATCTTTGAGACTCAAAAGTGACAGTAATCATGAAGATGTGCAGTTTAGGGATCGGCAGAATGAACAACCATGCTTTTCATGAATTTGGAAATAAAGCTAATTTAAAATTTTGTAATTAAATAATCCTGAGCCTGTGTTGAAGATTTACAGCTGCTTTTATGCGAAATGAACACTCCTTCTCTGATTGCCAGTTCTCTCATTTCTATGCTGCCTCACCTGTGTGTCCATAGACTCTTTCCTCCTGCTTCAATAGCCTCTTTACCCATTTCAGAGCCTGAAATGTTGCCCACAATTGTACACTTCTCCGTTCTTTCCCTGATCTGCTTTTCTCACCTGGACCATCTTATTCACTAATATTCTGTGATGTGAAGCTCAGGTTACAGACATAGTTGGGAGGACAAGGTTTAATGTCCAGTAGCTATATTCTACTGGGGGAGACAGATGTTCTAAAAAACGTCCCTGTCCCTCTAATGAGCTTTGTGTCATTAGCCATCACTTAATTCTAAGTGCCTTCACAGGGCTAATATTCTCTGATTATAATCTATGACCTATAATAGAGGCATAGTATGTAGGAAGGAGAATTCGATTATAAGTGGGAAGATCCCAGAAAACTTTACAGTGGTGATATTTGAGCTGTGACAGATACTTGCAGCTCCTTTATTGCTTTTAAGGTCCATTTTCTTATAAAGACCTTGAAAAATGTTTATAATTTATGGCTGAGAAGATCCTCTGAAGCTTCATCACGATCTGTTCTCCGGATTTACAGTCTCTAATGAGATTAATGGCTTGACGGATCACTGTGCTTTAATGATAAATAATAATAAAGTCCAGGGATGTGACAAGCCCTATGTTATACTTCACTCATGGAGACACCTTTATCTTATTCTTCCTTTTCCTCCCACTCAAGGTAAAGGTCAAATCAGTAAAAGGTCAAGCTGATTGGTATGGATTATTATAATATTGTTCTCAACCTATCCAGAGATCAATAGTGAATGTCATCATCTATTTCCCACAAACAGACACTAACCTCATTATCCTAATACATTAAAGAAAGCAGAGACTGAAGCTATATCAAATGCATGCTTCTATTTTCACAACTAACATTAAAAAAAAAATCTGGCTGTTAGATGATTTACAGTAAGTTTTCATTGGAACTGCTTTAGGATAGAATCTGAATCAAGTCCCCCAATTTACTTTGATGGCTATGTGAATTTCACATTTATGTCTTTAAAAAAATGGCCTAATTTGGATGATGCCCTCAACAGAAACACCAGAGAAGGAGGAATGTCCATTCCTTGTGCCTTCTCTAAGCTTCTTATAATTACAGATGCGGGTCTTCATAATCACTGTGATCGAGAAGCACCTGTAAATGGTCCCTTCTCTGATCACATATCCTACAATTCCCTAGTAATTTTGGCAAAATGAGCAATTTTGGTAAGCATGACAATGAAAATACTGTCTGAAAATGTAAAACTTTTTTTTTTTTTTTTTTTTTTTTTTTTTTGCCGTATGCGGGCCTCTCACTGTTGTGGTCTCTCCCGTTGCGGAGCACAGGCTCCGGACGCGCAGGCTCAGTAGCCATGGCTCACGACCCAGTCGCACCGCGGCATGTGGGATCTTCGCGGACCGGGGCACAAATCCGTGTCCCCTGCATCGGCAGGCGGACTCTCAACCACTGCGCCACCAGGGAAGGCCTGAAAAATGTAAAACATTTAACCCATGTCCTTATGGAGTAACATCAGAAAAGGACCTGAAATTTACTAGCTGTATGTCAATGTCAATGATTCAACACATCTAAAATTTGACTACTTTTTCTGGAATATTGGAACTAATAACATCACTTTGAAAGCTTTTTGAGAAGAATAAATGTGAATCTACCTATCTTGATGCCTGGACACAGATAACTCCTCAATACAATTTGGTTTTGTTTGCTTGGATTGTAGAACATAAATTTCAAGGGTTTGTTAGGACCAGTACAAATACCAGCACTGATAACATCTCATTAATGATGAAGTGAAAGTATTATACAAACTATAATTTAACATTTCAGATTTATATATTTATTTATATATAATATATATATTTATATATTTAAAATTTAGATTTATATATATTTAGAGATCATGATTATAAAAATGCCAACACACAGTACACTACAATACACTTTAAAATATGTTTTCCCCTTTACAACAAAATTTCCAGCTTTAATAATTTACTACCAAAGCAAAGACAGCTAAATACTTAAAAAAACATATATATCCACATACATACATATATATAATGGTTCAAATATTAAATTGGATAGCAATCTTAACATAAAATAATAAAATTGACTCCCACCTAAAAATAATCTCCCAATATCTGAATCATCACGACACTCAACCTTAAGGGAATCAGGTTACACAAATTACATTCTATACCGTATTTCTTATTTCCATAATGCATTTTATGTTTTTTAATGATGTGATCTCTTGGTACCAGGATCAATGACTGCTTCTTTCTTATATATCTTATAAACCTAGCACATAGCCCTGTACATTTATAATGAATGAATATATTGATGAGTAAATAAACTTGTAAAGGAGTGAAGGAGTCACAGGAATGTTACATACACCAAGGGAATGCAATGTCTTATTCTGTAAAATAAAATCTTTATCTCAGTTCTGTTTTTTCTATATAGGAATGCAGCTTAGGAGATGAACCACCAATTATCAGATCATTGAGGAGATTTAAAACAGAACTTGTGAATATTTTCCTAGAAATTCTGGCATCCCCAACGACTGTTGTTACAGACACACTTGAAGATGAAGATAGGAAAATTGGAACATATTTTAAATACCAACACCAGAATGATGAAGCAACACATTCGTCCTACAGGAAGCTGTTGAAATAAGTTTTGTTTGTAAAAAAGATCACTTTGGGGGAATATGAAATATGAAAGACTGTCACATAAAAGGGAATTAGCCTTTTGCATTGTCCTAAGAGGTAGGGTCGTTAACTGCAGGTTAGGATTTACACATAGGAAGATGCACTCTGACTGAATTTCGTGAGAAAATGTGTTGTTTCCAGTACTCCTGGTATTAAATGTAGATGAGACACTCATGGTGGAAGAAATCCAAGCTGAACAAGTGTAGTTTTAGGATTATTTCCAACCTTATAATTCTGTGAATCTATGATTCATAATAGAAAGATTTTTTTTTAATATTCCAGCACTCACTCCATGGAATTATTAATGAATCACATCTATTAAAGAAAAAGTCAGTAAGGAAAAGAGGTGAAAAGACCACTCCCTGCAGCTAAATTCTCAAGGATATGTGCTTCTCTACCAGGCCCTGGTTAGTAGATGCATCTGTGTGTGTGTGTGTGTGTGTTTGATGCTTCTTTTTGTTTTGTTTTTGAAGGGAGGGGTATTACGAGAGAGCTTTCTTGTATTTTTTCCTAAGTGGTGAAAAGAATGCAACTCTGAGACCTTTACTCAATTGGAAAAATCTAATGAAATGAGGCAGCGTTTATTATGCCACCTGGTGGCTTTTATGTTCCATATTCTAGAAGTGGTTACCCACTGTAAATGGTGTTAGTTAAAAAGATCTCAGAGGAAATAGTGCCATCCACCAACAATTGTTCTTCTGATTTTCTTTAGAGACAAACACCCTGTGTCAGAGATGAGACTGACAGCAGTTAGGCTCAGTGCTGTGGCTTCCTGCTGAGCAGCCTGGCCTCTGGTCTAAGTATCTCTACTGGCTAGCCAGGCCGTAGGTATCTATTATAAAACTCTATTTCAGTCGTGCATCTTGCAGAGATATCAGATCAGCCTTGTCTAGGCATTTGTAGTAACCAGCTAAAATGCTGAGGGCCAAAGACCATTTAAGATGGATTTTTAAATTTTTGTGGGATTGTCAGTGACTCACGTAAATAAAACAAATAAAAACACAAACTCAATAAAGATTCAGTTAACAATTATACCGTAGACAGAAAGCAAAGTCAACATACAGTACTTCTTCTCCTACAATATGTAATATAGTTGCTCATTTACTGTTGAACAAAAATTAAGTGCCAATCTAATTTTCTCCAATGAGATATTCTATAAAATATCCATTAGAGCATTTCAATATTTTACTCAATTGAGCACAGAACAAAGACACTATTTGAGAAGGATAATATTTTTTTTCCATTTAACGATATAAAGCATTGATTGGTTTTAATATATTTTTGTGTTTAAAAAATTTACTAAAAATGGTCTGGCCTGAATGGCAAAGTCTGACAACATCCCTCCAGCTGGTCAAGGTCATGTGTGGACACTCACCTCCTCCACATATGGCTTTGGATTTTAAAACCTAGGTTTATATATTATATTGTGGGAAGATGATCTGAGAAAAAAAATGGATACTGGGAAAAAATAAATTCTGAGATAAGATTAAAGAATAAACAGAAATGATTAAGGCAACTTTTAGTGTGTGTTAAGTGTAAATGCCATCAAGATATTAGGAAACTATTTTGGTGGCTTTTTTGTTTATATGGATTCCTCACTTCCATCTTTACCATTGATAAAAGGACAAAATAAGGAGTATTAAAAAATATCTCTTGGTACTTCCCTGGTGGCACAGTGGTTAAGAATCCACCTGCCAGTGCAGGGGACACCGGTTCAATCCCTGGTCCAGGAAGGTCCCGCATGCCGTGGAGCATGTGTGTTTTAGTTTTAGTTTCAAAAATAAAACATTTGTGTTTTAGTCATGAAAGTTCTTTATACCTAATTGTTTCATAGGTATGCTCTTACTCACAGGTGTTTACGTAAAGATTGTAAAATCTGTTTCCTGAGGTTCCAAGTTTAGAATACAAAGCACCTCCTGCCTCATTGTTGCTGTAACCTGATCTCGGTGAATATCCCCTCTGAGTGTAGACCTGTGCACTTTCCAAAACCTACCCAGGGTATTCATCTTTCTTCCTGACTGACTTGTGTTTGAAACGCAATCAATGGATGGAAGCAAACATGCGTAGATACCACAGAATGTATTTTGTCCGTTCGAATTCACTTTGTGTTAACTCGGTGAGATATGCTGACTTGGTGGAACCATGGCAGCAATTTGTAAATGATGCATGAGAATGAAATGAAAGATCCCAGCTCAGTGTGCAAGGCAATCAAAGCTGTGTGTGTGTGTGTGTGTGTGCACCAAACTGAGCACAAACATGGCCTCCCAATGTTTCCCCTTTCGTTAAGAAAATCCCCAGCTATAAATTAAAAAGAAGTCCCCCAGATTTTCACTTCCTCCTCAGCAGTACATTAGAAGCCAATGAAATTCTAGAACATCGACAGTAACCGTGCAGCTGAAATGAGTCATCCAGTACATTAAGTGTATTTCCACATTTTAAATGACATTTACTAATCTGGAAGGAAGGATTAGTAAAAGTAGTTCAATTTTCTGATCATCTGGCACCTAAAAATGTCCCTACAAACAAGTCCTAATATAGTTCATGATTAAGGTGGTCCTGTGTAACCTTCTTCCTCAGATATATAGGCTAATGTCCCTGTTTATAATAAAAGACTCACAGACCAGTTCAGGTAAGGAGAGACGTTCTCATGTTTCTTGAAAATATGGAAATTAAAAGAGTACACCTCATATAGTAATGTTACAGGAAAAGTTTCTCAAAATGACTGTTTGCCTCTACATTGTAAAAAGGAATCCATTACTTTTCTTCATATGATAGAGCATAGAATTTAGAACTAGAAACTTAAATTAACAAAATTATTGAACAAATGTAAACCTTTAAATATATACTATGCGTGCATTTTCTCATGGTCTATAATAAAAATAAAAAGCAGTCTTTTATAAATGGAAGTACTTCAACTTTTCCAAACTGGTCAATCTCGGTCTCTTAAAGAATAAATGGTTATGATTTGCTCTCTATTGAAAAATTGAACACGTTTCCCTCTGGACAGAGATGGACTGTCCCTCTGGACTCTGCTTTTGTTCCTGGATTATAGGTATTTTCAGATTAAACACATCTTGCATCTTCACTAGGCTGTCCAGAGGTTTAATTGAATAACAGACTGTGTCATGCAGGCCACTTCACACACCACACACAACATGCATTTTGCCTTATTTTCAGTCTATTAGTTCTCTATCTACATAATCAGTCGTAAAATCAGGAAACATTTTTGCGATTTTTATACCTGTGATATTGAGGAAAATCACTGAGCAGATGACTTAACCAAGACAAAGCTAGAAAAAAGCGGTTTTGTGGTTCATATTTAAATATATTGGTGAAATGAGAAAAAATAATTGTGATATTTTTACCATAGTGGAGAAAAGAAAGGGAGAAACCTCTGTTTTCATTAAGTCTCTTTCTCAAAAGACTCAGAGCATGAGAGAGAGTATTTTAATCTATTGAGGTCCTGCTCTGTGTCATTATTGGGTTTTCACAGCCTTTTATCAGCAGAGATTATTATAGTCACTGGAGTCAGAAAATCAGGATGTGAAGGATCAGATGAGGACTGAATTAAATGGAGACCAAAAACTCAACTATACACTACATTTTCCTTCAAAAGTGCTAGAAAAATGTTTTAAATGTTTGTCTATGTATTATTTCTCATTTATCATAAACAATCATTTATCACTTACAAAATCTTAAGAATTTTTTTAAAATCTTTGAATTCTGTATTCTTTTGTGAAATTATTTTGAGAAAAATCTATTTTGTTCTGAAAAGTAGTTTTCCTATTTTCCACCTCATCAAACATCTTGATTACTGATAGGAAGCCCTCATATAAATTTAGTTTTCTTATAAATATACTTTTAACAATCATGTTTAGCTTCTGACAACTTTATTTTTATTACATTATAAGTAATATATTCATGTCTTGAAAATGGTTTGGTTCAGAACTACAGCAGACAGAAATCCAGGTTTCTCCTTGAGTCTCTGTGCCATCCTTATAGATAAAGATACCTCTTGGTAATTTCTATCTGAAAAACTCAACTAAAGAATATCTACTTAAATATATTGCTTATTGTAGTACAGCTTCCTAGCTTGGTAAATAGGTTCTCCTGAGAAACTAGTTCCCTTTTGGTTATAGAATTTTTGATAGAAACTTACTTGCCTGTGTCAGGAACACAGTTTCAGAACTCATGTTACTTCCCTAAGGGATAAATTTTCCACAGAAACATTTTACATAATTAGAAAGCTTCTCTCCAGTGAGGTATTAAGTCTTTCTTGCTCCCATCTCCTCCTCCTGGATTTAATGCCTTCCAGATCAATTCCCATATAGTTCCAATTATTTCTACTCCACTTACTTAGGAAATTTAGCAAACACAACTCTCTCAGCCAACATTCTATTATAGGTCCGTATTTTACCCTCACCTGAAAGGGATATTTCATGGTTAATATATTAGACATGTGCTGATCTGCTAAAAAGACCCTTATCATTCCCTAATGTTATTTTTAAGACATTTCCAGAAAACAAAACTAACATTTAGTCTAAATTTCAGTGTTTTGTGTAGCTTCTCTTTAAAAATATTCCGTTCCTATTTTCCAAATAAAAAAATATTGCTGTCTTTAATAACAAAATGACTTAAAGCAATTTTTATAAATCAAAATAAGAACACAATACAAAATTGAAAGATTAAAAAAATCAGTTTTAGAAAGATCATTTGGTTCTCCTTAGAAATGTGAGCTTACAGTTCTGAGAGGATTTATGACACTGTTTTAAAATTCTTAGTTAACTTACTTGTTTCTTACTCTGTGCTGTGTGTCCCTGCAGTATCTAGTTAATCATAGTATTCCCATATGGCTGCTTAATAGTGGAATGAAAGATGAATGAATAATGTTAAAATGTATCCTATTTTTAGAACATACTTTTATTATAATAGAACATTTGAGGGGAAAAAACAAAGGATGTCCTCAAAGAATGTAAGAAATACTTTTGAAGTTAAATTTTGAACAAACTTCCTCCCTGTCTTCTGTCAAATTTGAACTGTATACTCATCCTGATTCTGAGGAATGTTAGGATCTACAGAACTTGGATAACACCAAAGGCAGACTTGAGATGTGGTGTGCAAAACCAGTGACTCTGGAAAAAACTTGTTTCACAGAAATGTGAAATCCCTGTGCAGAGTCTATATTGGTACCACCTGAATCTGACCAAACATTGCCCTTGGAAAGCCAAGAAGTTCCAATTCATCTGGGCTGGACATTTTAAGACCAAGAGAAGAAAAGAAGAGGGGAATGAGTGAAACTTTCTCCAAATGCCTCGGCAGTGTTTGTCATCCTGCCCGTTCAACCCTTTCAAGCTAAAAGGGTCTTTCTCTTTGTCTTTCACCACTTGTGAGACTTCCACTGTTAAGGTGAGTTGATTAGTCCAGCAAACAGATGTGAGCCCCAGTGAACCATCCAGGAAAAACGACAATACATCCAAGAGGATCCAATAGCAACAAGAGAGAAAAAGATTGGATCAAACACAACAGTCAGCAAAGTATGGCTGTTAGAGGAAAGTGTATATATAAGTTAGGGTTCTCCAGAGAAACAGAACCCATAGCTGGAGACACAGGGGAGAGCTGATATTGTTTTTCTAGTCTGGAGGCCATTAGGCTGGCAGAATTCCCTCTTGCTTGGGGGACATCGGTCTTTTTTTGTAGCCAAGGCTTCAAGTTATTGGATGAGACCACACATGTTATAAAGAACAATCTGCCTTACTAAAAGTTCACCAATTAAAATGTTAATTTCATCCAAAATACCCTCACAGGAATATTCAGGATAATGTTTGACTACATATCTGGACACCATGGTTCAGCCGAGTTGACATATAAAATAAATGAAAACAGAAACAATGCATTCAGCAGGTGAAAAAAGAAAAAAGGAGATTCAGGAGGATCATAATAAAGATATGATGGAGATAAAAACAAACATGACTTATCAGGTAAAATTCAACAGAAGAAATATAGACAGCGATGGTCATTGTTTATACCTGTGTTAGTAGCCTTTAGAATAATCACATGAAATTAATATTTCATTGTACAGAGTGAAAATATAAAGTGATGAAAACTGTAAGATTCTTAGAAGATGTAAAGGTTGTAAGTAGTTGAGGTTCCAGGAAGATAAAAATACATATGTGGAAGATAAACAAGAATTATACAAAGAACAGAGGAAAATGCCCATGAGTTGAGGAAATATCTACATCTGTAAATTTAAAGGACCCACCTAAATCTAAACTGAACTGATAAGAAAAATGCACACTTAGGCTCATCCTGGTTAAAAAATATGCCAGTTTCCCAGATAAATTTCATGTTTCCTGTGAAAGACACAACATCAGACTCTGCATGAGGAATCAGTCTACTGAAGAATGAGCATCAGGAAATTAAAGTGGCTGAAGAGTCACCTACATAAGGACTTGTGGATAGCATTAAATAGAGAATTGCTTATAGAACTAAGATTCAATGGAAGAAAAAGTGGGAGAATATAGTATGTAAAACTCTCTGATCTGAAAGTATAGAGTACAAATATAAAACTGGGGAGAGAATGAAGATAGAGTATAAAAAATAACCTACTTCGGTTATTCGTATTGGTATCATTATTCTGAAACATTTGTATGTGCAATGATGAGATATTCCAGTTCTATCATCTGTGACACTGACAACTAGAAATCTCTGTGTAAATGAAAGGAGACACAGATGTGGAAGGATTAAAATAGAAACTGTGTTGTCCTGGGAATTAGATGTATAAGCATAAACAGACAAGATATGGAATAGGTATTAAGTAAATAAATGTTTGTGTGTATAAATAAATTTAAATATGTGATGATCAGACTCTAGAATACTCCTGATCATCCCCACCTCCTGGAGTTCACATCCTAGTATAATTTCCACTACTTGATTTTGGGTTGAACCTATGTTATGCTCTTGACCATCAGAATATGACAAATAAGATTGGATGTCACATCCAGAATTCAAATTGCACTGTGTAAGACTCCTTCTTGCCAGTAGATTTGCTCTAAGAACTGTCCTTGGTATCTTGAAGTAAGCAACCAAGATAGGGAAGCTCAAGGGCAGGGGACTCTGAGCATATCTTGTACCTGAGGGCAGTCTTCATCCAAGAGCCAGCAAGAGGTCAAGGATCTCAATCCTACAACTCAAGGAACTGAATGGTTCAGTTGACCAAATGGTGCTGACAACCTGATGCTCTTGGAAGCAGAGGCTCTCCCATTTGAGCCTCCAGATGAGAATGCAGCCCAGGTGACCCTCAACTGCATCTTGTAAGACCCTATATAGAAGACCCAGCTAAGCTTTGCCCTGATGCTCAGTCCAAGAGCCTAGAACTAATGAAAGTCCAAAGACACAGGCATATCTCATGCCCAGAGATTTTAGATTTGAGTCTTTAAATACAATTTTCTGTTTAAAGAAACCAGAGCTTCTTGAAGAAACAGATTAACTTAAATCTTGAGAAAGAAATGTGCAAGAACATGAAACAAGGAAATTATCAAAGATTATTGGGTTTATGTCAAAAGGAGAAAGGAGTCAGCTTGAAAAAGCACTTAGTGCCAAAAATATGTAACTATCATAAATGTAATAATGATAATATGTGTAAAGGATTTTATCTCATTAAATATATTTAAATAAATTATATAGTAAAATGAATTCAGTACCTTCTGAAGATGCTAGAGGAACAATGCATTTGCATTAAAATTGGGCATCTATCTTGGCTTTCCTATATGAACTGTACCAATGGGCAACCAAAAAGATGAAGGGAAGAGTCTCATTAGAAAATTACCTAACAAAAAGTATAATAAACTTATAAATAATAACTATTTTGCAATCCCCAATAAATTGAGGATATAGAAATTAGGGAGCAATACTACTAAGATCAAAAAAACATGAAAACCAGACATGCTGCAACTATAAACTGGAAATCATTATAGTATATTTACTTCATAAGGCCATGGTGTGCTTTAGTTAATGCATAGAAGAGTTCCCGGCACAAAGAAATCACTAATGTAAATGTTAACTGTCATTACATAGATAGACTCAGAGAGCACACACATGCAAAGAAATATATTTACCTTTATATAAATATAAAATATATTATTTAAAACACACAAACATACATCCTTAATTTCTCCTCCATTCTCCAAGCAAAGCTTACAACATTATTTAATTTGTGATAGTTGGATGTCTACCAAGGATTTAGTGTGGTATATAAGTCTAAATGTGTGTGTCTATTTGGTGGGGGGTTGTATGTGTTCACGCATGAACTTTTGAAAAAGGAAGATCTTACTTTAACGTTCAGAAATGACTGCTATAATCAAACTTTTACAAACCATATGGAATCCCTCAAAGGACTCTCCTTTAATGTGGCATTGCGGTTTCGACCACAAGGTAATGTTCTGTTTATGTTGACTTGTGCCAGGGAATATTAGAAGCAAGCCTTTACTTTCAGGGACTTTTTCCAACTGTGTCAAAATAGTAATTATAATTTCCAACTCATTTTATGCAAGTTTTTGTTTAAAGTTAAGACAAGGCAAAGAAAAATAATGGATCTCATTGGGACGTGTTTACATGTGCTGTTAAACCTAAAGGTCCTTGCATATCTGGCTCTGCCTGCCCGCCCCGCATCCTCATCCTCCCCTCTTCCCCTTACTCATCATGGCCCACTCACCCCAGTGTTCTCTGATGTTCTGGATATGGCCTTTGCCAGTCCCTTGAGTTTTTTACCTGCTGTTTCTGATAGCTGAAATGCTCAGGCCTCAACATTTTGTTATCACTGTAATGTTAAATTGCAGAAATGGAGAACACATTAGATAAACCAATAGCTACCAGAGATATAAAGACATAAAAATAAATATAAGTAAACAGTAATTCTGGACTTTTTTAATTGAGGGAAAGTTTATAAATAATGCAATGCACACACCTTAAGTGTACAATTTAATTAATTTTGACAAATACACATTAGCATCACCCAGACAAGATAGAGAATATGTCCATCCCCTTAGAAGTTTTCCTTGTGCTCCTGTTCAGTACTTTTCTACTCACTGTTCAGATTTTTATTACTATAAATTAATCTGTTTGTTCTACAACTTTATGTAAATATTTAACTTCTTTATTTAACATTTTTTTAGATTCCTCCATGTTATTGCATATGCCAATAGCTCATTTAAAATAAAATTACCGAGTAGGCATTCCACTGTGTGTTTGACTTTTTAAAAATCATTTTTTTGTTGATAAAAATTTGTTTTTTTTCCCAGTTTGGGGTTGTTAAAATAGCGTTGTTATGAAAAATTTTACATGAGTCTTTATGTAAGCATTTTTCATTTATCTTGGGCAGATAGTACTTAAAATTAAATTGTTGGGTCATAACCTCAGTGTATATTTAGCTTGGTAAGAATTTTGCAGATTGTTGTATCATTTTGCTCTCCCGTCGGTAATGTATGCAGGTTGTAGTTTCTTCACATTCTTGCCAACATTTTGTTTAGTCATTAATTTTAATTTTGACATTCTTTTGGATTGGAAAATGGCATCTCATGATAGCTTTAGTTTCTCTTTCCCAATGACCAGATATTAAGCACCTTTTGATATGCTCACTGATTATTTCTATATCATCTTCGTGAAGTTTCTATTTGTTGCCATTTTTGATTAAATTTTTATTTCTGTTATTGAGCAGTGAGCGTTGTTTATGTGTTCTAAATGTAAGTTCTTTAAAAGATACGTGTATCGTAAACATTTTTTCCCCAATCTCTGCAGCAAGCTTTACTTTTAAAAATTCTCTGATAATCTAAAAATGGAGAATAACCTCTCATTTAATTTAGTAATGACTTCTCATTAAATTCATTGAAATGCATATTTCAATTAATTTAAAACACCATCAAATTAAAATTTATTCTACATTTCAGGGAATGTTTATCTGAAGTTAAATAAAGATTTCCAAAATTTTAGTATGATTGTGTAATCTATGGTTCTTACAGTATTTTGAAACATATCAATTATGTTAGTATAGTTAAAAGAAATGAACTATTACCTAAAGTAGTGGATACTGCTGCTTATTATTATTACATCATCATTCTTATTATGTCTTTAAGTAACTAGAGCAATATTTCTCAATATTGCATGCACGTAAAAATGGGGACAAATTGCCTTGCTAAACTATAACTATTTCTCTAGTTATAGAAATAGTTTATACAACTATTTCTCTAGTTATAGAAATGGGTTCTATAACTATTTCTCTCCATCACATTAGCAGTCAGTATGTTATTAAAAGATTCTTTGCTACTGAATATTTTATAATATTCAGATGAGAGAAAATGTCTCTTAATTCTAACCTAATCCAAAAAAGTTATACAAATTTTAGTCTATTAAGAATCAAATTAGTCATAATTTTAATTTTAGTTATTAATATTATATTAATAACCTATAGGGAAAAACAATATGAAAAAGAATATATATATATAACTGAATTGCCATGCTGTACACCTAAAATAAACATGATATTGTAAATCAATTATACTTCAATAAAAAAATTTTAAATATTATGCTAATATATCAAGTCTATACTAAATTAAATTTGACATTTAATTTCTTAATTTTCAGACCTTTAGCTCTATAACAAATTTCTGAAGGTCTTTGTAAAATCTTATTTTTTGGAGGAAACTTTAGTTGTTCTTGGCATAGCATAATCCATTTCAGCAGATAAAAATAATTGCTGACTAAGCATCAAGATATTGTGTTTTGTTTTTCATGTATGTGTTTTGGTGGTAGATGTTAAGGTTACTCAACAGCATTTCCTGTTCCTCTCCTTTCAAGCACAAGGTTGTGGAAATTCACCACCATTTCAAGATTAGGCGTGGCCAAGTGACTTTACTGGTCAAGGAAAAGTGGGCAGAACTGAAATGTCACTGAACTGCTAGTTCTGGACTCCCTGGCACATTCTTACCTTTGCATGTGGGAACAGGTTTTGGCCCTGAGGTACCATAACATCAAAGCAGTCTGCAAGGCTGAGCTAACAAATACATGGAGAGTAGCCAACTTGCACAGATTGTGGTGATGAGAAGTACATTTTCTCTTAGTTAACTGAGATTATATAGGTGTTGTTACTGTAGCTTAACCTGGCCTATCCTTACAGAGTCTGAAAACACAATTAGGAATCTCATTATTTTTATTTACAATCCATAATGACAAAATAATTACGTGTTTGAAAAGTCATGCTGTAATTACCTGTGACAAAATAACAGGTTTTGAAAAGCATGAGGGTATTACCAGAAGTGTTCTAGTGATAGATCGAGATGTCCACAATGTCCATAAATGCATCTTTTATTTTTTAACTGAAAAAAATTATTTTATGAGTTTTATTTCCTGCCTTCAAATAGAAAATTTGAAAAAAATACACAAATGTAAAAAAAAAGCCATACTAATCCTATTGATGTCTACATATTTTGGTATGTTTTCTTATAGAATTTGCTTTTTATTTTCATTTTTCACATATAAGTTAAAATAGTTATTAAGTACTACATAATGATAACTGACTACTGTGGAAATAGTTACATATTTCTAAAGTGCATTTCATTGTTCCCCGATTTATTAAACAATAACTATTATTTTATCTTGTCATTTGATATTGTAAGGAACATCGTTATGAACAACAGTTATTGTGCTGTGATATTCAGGACCCCAACAGAGTTGGAGGGAGCTATTATGTCACAACAAATGACCTTAAGTCGCTGCTCTATTATTGAAGGTACTTTGCTTTGTGCCCGTGATCACAGTTCCTTCTTTTACTGTCAGGATCATAGAGCTATCATTATGTATCCTTGGGCAAGTTATTTCTCATCTAGGTTTCAGTTTTGCATTTTCAAATATTCCTACTTCATAAACTCCAGGAGAGAATTAGATGATAGTAATACAAGTAGTGAGCTTAGTACACAGGAGGTGCACAATAATTAGTAGTTCTTATTACAATTCTTGCTATGGGCAATTCTTCAGTTGTACTCTGAGCTTTCAAACAGATGTGAAAACTCAGTAGAATTTTGTGAAGAAACCTGAAGAAAAATACAAGCAAATCTTCCAGGGAATGAACAGCTGTGAAATTTATTTTGTGGCTCAGTGGTCATGGTTCTAATGAACGCTGCGTTTTGAATAGGCAAGATTGATGACTGTATTCTTTTAATAAATGTGGGAGCTTTCATGGAATACAAAATTTAGCAAAATTTAGAATCCTGGATAAGTCATCCTTCAAATAATCCATGTCTGAATTCCACTTTTTCTCTTTTCCACTGCATTATGTATTGTTTTATGCCAAAACAATATATGCAATTATTAAAAACAATAATTAAACAAAACAATAGCATTCATATTATATTAACAATAATAGTATTTGATGGCTGGATGAGTGGAATGACAGATTCAAATCTAGAGAATCCCCAAAGCCATCATCATTTATCTCAAAGGAACTTTATCTGAAGGATGGGGCTATAAAGAATCTGTAAACTGGACCAGAAACTCAGACTGAGGAGTCAGAGACAAACTAGAAGACTCCCATATTATAGACAAAAATTCTGCCTTTTAACACAATCCCAAGATTTTGAACTTGTGTGGTGCAGGAAGAAAAAGCAAACTTCAAAAACTCTGAAGGAAAACACTTTCAGGATAGAAAAGACAGAGCCCTGCTAGACTCTTTGCTAAAAACCAGAGCGTCCCATGCCTGTGAATAAGGCAGAGCTGAAAAGCAAGCTACTCTCTCATACACTTTGGGTGCTTAGAAGACAAAAACTCCATCATGTGAAGTGGTTTGCCATAAACATCCTACAGTTCTTTCCTGTAGGACACTTGAAACTAGAGGTAGACCAAGTTTAAGCAAAGCTTCACCCTAATTGCAGACAAGATGTGTTACTAATTGTTCACAGATTCAGCTCCTCATCCTATCAGCCTAACAGAAAAAAAATACACACTATCTGGGGAAGAATAATGACAATGTCAACTACTAGATATTATGAGACAAAGGAAGAACTTTTGAGACAAAGAAAACAGCAAGAAAATAAAACGTATAGTCAAGAGAAAAAGAGTAAAATAGAAGTAGATACACAGACAGTCTAACTGCTGAAATTAATAGATGGTATCTTTACCTCAAATACATATTTTTAATAAGAAGAGGACAAGGAAGTCATGGATCTTAAAAAGTGCAGAATGTTAACAGATAATTGCAATCTCTTAAACACAAAGCAGATATTCTATAATTAATACAATATCAGAAAGTAAGTGATCATGAAATAGATTTCATTAATGCAACAGAAGATAGGATTAGTAAATTTGAAGACAGGTAAATGGAAATTATCAAAATTGAAACCCATAGGTAACATTTAAAAAATGTGATCAGAGTACAGAAGTATATAAAAATGTCAGGTTATTGATCATACATATAATTAAAGGACCAGAAAAAGAGGAGAGAAAAATTGGGATGGAATTATTCTTAGAAGTGTAAAGGGAGGTATATTTCCCACTGCTTATTGTTAGTATACTAAAATACATTGATTTTTATATAATGAACTTGTAATATCTGATTCTGCTAGATACACAGTTTTAGTTCTGATAGCTGTTTTGTGCATTTATTAGGATATTCTACACCAGTAGAATGTACCACCAGTGAATAAAGAAAACTGATTTATTTCTTTGTATTTGGTAAAGTTTGAGGTATTTTTCTTCCCATATTGCACTGAGAACTCAAGTACAATATGAATAGAAATAATGAAGAGAGACTTCATGTCTTGTCTTAATATAGAAGAAAACATTCTTTCACTCATAAGTATAATGTTGTTATAGGATTATGGTAGATAGCTTTTATCAGGTTAAGGGTGTTTCTTTATATTATTACCTTTTTGAGAATTTTTATGATGAATTCATTTAAAATTTTGTCAGATGTGTTTTTTTTTAATCTATTCACTCATTATATTTTTCTCCTTTTTGCTCTTAATTTGGTGAATTGCCTTTATTGAGTTTTTAAAAAATATATTGAACAAACCTTGCATTCCTATGATAAACTTCCTTAATTATAACATATTGTCCATTTCATATATCACCGGTTTTTATTTTCTAACATTTTGTTAAGGAGTTTTACCTTTATATAATTAGTGATGTTGGTTTAAATTTTTTTTTGCAATTCTTTTATCTGGTTTTGGAAGCAAGGTTATACTTGTCTTATAAAATGTGTTGAGAAGTGTCCCTTCTGCTTCCATTTTCTGAAAAAATGATTATATAGACTGACTTTTTTTCTCCCTAAATGTTTGATATAATTCACCAGCACTGACATCTTAGGTTGAAATTTATTTTGTAGGAAAAAAATTACTTATACAATTTTAATAGAAATAGGGCTACATATTAATAGATATCAGACTTTAATAGGCTATTGGATAGCTTATGTTTTTATATCAATAGTGATATAAAAGGGACAGTAGTTGCATGGAGCACAGGAGTAGATGGAGATTAACTGGCAAAATAAACTTTTTAGGAAAATGGAAATGTTTTGTATCTTGATTATGATGGCAGTTACATAGGTACATGTATTTTTCAAACTTCAGTGAACTATACAATCACTATACATATATAGGTTTTATATAAAGCTGATTAAAAATGAAAAATATAATTTAAGTTTGCTCTTGAATAACTATCATTCTGCTTCCTCATCCTAGAAATTAGGATGCTCAGACCTCTCCTTTTATTACAAACTGTTTCTGGTCCTTTTAGTCCAAGCTACTTGTGGAGTTTTCTTTCATACCAGCTTCTTAAATCCTTTCTGGGTTTCCTGTGAATATAATAGGGACTTATACCATGCTCCAAAAGGACCATCCATAAATCTTTCTTTTTTTTTTTTTTTTTTTGCGGTACTCAGGCCTCTCACTGTTGTGGCCTCTCCCATTGCGGAGCACAGGCTCCGGACGCACCGGCTCAGTGGCCATGGCTCACGGGCCCAGCCGCTCCGCGACACGTGGGATCTTCCTGGACCGGGGCACGAACCCGTGTCCCCTGCATTGGCAGGCGGACTCTCAACCACTGCGCCACCAGGGAAGCCCTGAAAGTGGATCTTATAGCCACATCTTGATGTTATCTATCCTCTGATGTCTTTTATTGCTTAAAGACTCTCTTAAGGATGAAACCCCATTAAAAAAAAATAAGTCTTCAACCATATACACCGTCTTTTATATTGCCACTAAATTCTGCTTACAAACTGAACACAAGTGAAGAAAGGAATTTTTGAAACAAACACAGTTAGGAATTTCAAAGAGGTCATGGGAATTGAAGTGTGAATCCCCAAGGAAAAAATAAGCAGAAACTTGTCTGTACATCTGCCCTGCTTTTACCATCCCATCGTTGCCTTCGCTGTAACTCTTTAAACAAGAGGGATAGCTCTTAAACTCTTAAACAAAGGGTACAATTCTTCTCCGTGAAAAATCTGCTTTCATAAAGGAGAATGACTTAGAACACTTCAGATGAAGAAGATTAAGAGAACAAAAACACTTTGAAATAAATACATTCTAGACTGCTTTCTAGAGGTTCCATGAACCTCTTTGGGACATTTTGGTTCTTAATTCTATCTCCTTTTCTGACATTCTCACTCTACATCTCTCCTCTCTCCTGTAACCTCTCATCCACCAAAATGTTTCAATGCAGGAACAGGGATTATTTCACCAAAGCCAGGGAGTCCTGACGAAATGGAAAATAACATAACACTGGAGCTTCTTTGTGAAAGAGTACTAACAATATTTTATATTTTCTGCCTACATGGTTTAGAATTTATATCATACCAGAACAACTCTACATTATCTCTATTCTTCAATTAGTAAATTCTAAAGAATATGACACAAATATCAATTAAGCAATGCTAAACCAAGTCACATAATTAGAATAGAGGAGAAATAAAGACTAGTTATTAATCTGGTTCTGGTATGAGTAAAGTATGTGGTGAAGGGAAATGCTATGATGATGAAAGTAATTAAGAGTAGGAGGGACAAGTAGATAAAGAAACATTTTATTTTTTCTTTGTACCTCTCTTTCTCTCTTCCTTTCCTTCCTTCCAGGGAGAGGTCACAGAGATGAGATGGCTGAGCAGAAATCAATGGCACTGGCTCCTTGGTGGTCTGAGTCAATCCATCAGACAGACTGGTGGCAGTCACTCAGCCTCCACAGTCACCACCGCCCATGCTGGCACTTGTCACATTTGGAATTCATTTGCATAGCTGGGTAGCGCTCCCTGTGGAGTTACATTGAGCGGTTTTGCAGCTGCGACAGCTTGAAATAGAAAAGCTAATGCAACCAACTATTGGCTTCCTCAGTTCCTTCTCTTCCTAAACCTTAACTGGGAATTCTTGACATAGAAAGGGTGAGGATCATTTAAAATAGAAGGAGAAAAAAATGTGTAAATTTCTCAGGTATTTTGTGTAAAATATTATCAGGTATCCTCCATTTCTAATTTATCATTCCTTGACTCTAGTTTCTGCATTCACCTCTGACTATACTTACCTACTCTGCTTTGTTGATTGAAAAGAAGAATAGTACTGTTGGATTCATTAATATGTATCTTCCCTTTGCCTTGTGGAAAAAGAAAGACTTAAGTAACTTTCCTGAAGTTTGAAAATACAGAAAAAACTTTTTTCACTTCTATTTTTATATGTTTCCTTCTATTTGTATCTCTCTCTCTCTCTCTTTCTATCCCTCTCTCTAGCCCTATTTCTCTACATATACACAAACATGTACATACACATGCATACAGCACAATGCATTGTAAAACAGAGGGCTTTGATTGATTTTCCTGAATTAATTGAATTTTATATGAATATTATATGGAGAAAGTAAAATAACTTTTTCACACAGACCTCTGTACATTTGTCTATTAAATTTAACATTACATTACAGTTTAAGCGATTATTCTTTTGAAATATTAAAAAATATTACACAATGAATTATCTCTCAGTGGAATTCCTCTTCACATAGACAAAATAATGGATTACATGTTAAACATATTCCTTTTAAAATAAGTAGGCTATGGCCATATATTCTTACTATTTTAGAATATATTCTCACGATAAAGGAGCTCGGGGGCAGTGGAAAATCAACTTTTCTCATTAAAAAGGAATCAGGAAAAAATTGTTTTGATTGGAGAAAGCTGGGCTGGTGACAGATTAAAAATTTTGTTGAGTTTATTCCCTTCCTGTTTGTATCCAGAAAGATCTTCATTAAAATTTATTGATCCAACTAAATGAGTTTTATATGAGATGCACTGACTTTTCCAAAGTTAATATGATGCCTTAAATTAACAATGCAAAATCCTCTAACTCTATTTTACTTCATGCCAAATATCAGTTAAAACATCAGTATCTGAGAGGCTTCCATGAATCAGAGTTCATTGAACTTTCTAGACTATTCTGGAGGCTACACTGCTTATTGATAAATTTGTACCTTCACTGAGGCTGTCGGGAGTGTGTGGTGAGTACAGCAGCAGAAGTGGTGGTTGAATAAAGCTGCTGTAAGAAAAGAAAAAATCAGAGGGTTTCATAATGTTATACATGCATGTAGATAGAGAACCTGACTGGATAAGAAAGACTATTCAGGACTCACATAAGGAGAATATTTCACTCTGTTGATGATTCCTACTAACTTTCAAAATCCCACCATGACTCCTGTTTTATCAGGATCTAGACAGCTTTCAGATTACATGCACACAGAGTTTCTTCCCCAATTACACCTCCAGGCCAACTTCTCTGAAAGATGCCATCTGCTGATGCTGGTCAAGGGGAAAGCAGAACATCTGAGGACTGGCACCAACAGAAATCTCCGTGACACATATTACCAGAGATTATGTGATAAGTCTTCGGTGTGTTTCCCAAATTGGGTTTGTATATTATCAGGTTTGGCTAAAACTAAAGGAAGAATTAGTTTCTACGTCAACTAATGGAAAAAAATTTGTATGTAAATGTATTAAGATGGTCCTACCAGAAACTCCCACATAGTTATATATTCCACTTATGTTTTCCCAAGTGAGGATTTGCTTTTTCAATTCACTGCCTTATCTATTGACGATCATGTATGCCACTTACTGACCTCTTATTTTTTTCATTGACACATACTATGTGATGTATTCATTATGTCAGTCCTGAGAATTAAGCACTAATATTAGTCTTATTATATAAATGAGTAATCTGGGAGAAATTAAAGCAACAATGAAAGGAGGAAGAGAGAAAGATAACTAACTCATTATTCCATGTATTAGGCAACGCAGAATATTTTTTCTTTAATTTTGATTTTCTTTAACTCTCATAATCCAATGAAGCATTACCTCCATTCTCCACCTGAGGATAACAAGACTTGCCGAATGTTACACAAGTAGTTGGTGGAAACAGTACTGTCCTTGGAGACAAAGAGGAAGCATGCCTCAGAAGGCTCCACTGTGGTCCTTCTCTGACCACATCTCTGTGCACAGGCAGGGAGTCCTGAGCAGCAAAGGGACATGCCCACGAGAGCTATTACACCCCTCTGTAGACCATGCTCAAGGACCCTGGACTCCTGAATCCCTACCCAAATGGCCCCGGCTTACTTCCATCACCAGTATGGATGTTTTCTCCTCCCAAGGTTAAACCATACCACTCAGGATTTTTACCCCAGGTTCAAAAGGACTCAGCTTGGTTGTGCAGGTGGTGTGTCCGTGTCCATGCAGATCAGACTCCTCATGATGCTGCATAGAGTTGGAAGCAAGAAGAGGGAGTGTTAGGTCAGAAACTTGGGGAGAACTCTGAGTCTCAATGTGGTTCTAGCCTTCCAGATTGTTATAAAAATATATTTGTCAAGGTAGGAGGAGAGAAGATATTTTATTTAACATCCTGATAGCTTTATTTGTAACACTTAGGTATATTACACATGGACTTTTGGGGCCTCAGAAATGGTAGGGGTGGGACTTTGTGGAAGAACCAGGCTTCAACCCAAAATCTCTTAAATTCCAAGTTCTAAGCCCTTCACCAGTAAACCAGATCTTCTCTCTCTTTTCCCTTTGTGGGAGAAGTAATGTAAAATCCTTATAGATTCAATCAACATTTTTCTTATTTTTATTTTTTACCTACTTTAAAGACAGGAATTCTTTTGAACTTGCTATAGACTGAATATCTGTGTCCCTTCAATACTCATATTTTGAAATTCTAACCCCCAATGTGGTGGGTTTTGGAGGTGTGGTCTTTGAGAGGCGTTTAAGTCATGCTGGCAGAGCCCTCATGAGTGGCATTAGCACCCTTTTAAAAGAGACCCCAGGGAGATTCCTCACCCTTCTGCTTTGTGAAGACACAGCAAGAAGACAGCTGTCTCAACCAGGAAGCCGGTTCTCACCAGACACTGAATCTGCCAGCATATTCATCTCAGACTTCCTCTGACTCTAGAACTGTGAGAAACAAATTTCTATTGTTTATAAGCCACTCAGTCTATGGTAGTTTATTATAATGTTCTGGATGGACCAAGATAGCATCGTTCTCTGATTTCTGGTCATAGAAGAAAAGCTTTCAGAGTTTCATTATTAAGTATAATGTTAATTAATTTTTGTTTTGCTTTGTTTTGTTTTGTTTGGGTAGATCCTTTCATTGAGTTGAGGAAGTTTGCTTCTACTCCTAGCTTTTTCAGCATTTTTTTCATAAAAGTGTTGGATTTTGTCAAATGATTTTTCTGTGTCTGTTATGATTGTGTGTTTATGTTTCTTTTTTTATTAATATGTTATATCATATTGATTAAGTTTTGGATATTAAGCCATCCTTAGAATCCTGTGGTGAATTCCATTTGGTCATGATGTATAATCCTTTTCATATGCTAGATTCACTTCTCTAGAAATTTGTTGAGGTATTTTGCATCAATATTCTTGTAATATTTTGCTGTCAGATAAAACTGGTCTCATAAAATGAGTTAGAAAGTATTTTTTTCCTCTTGGATTAGTGTTAATTCTTTAAATAATCATTATACTTCACCAGCAAACTCATGTGGATTTGGATTTTTCTTCGTGGGAAAATTGTTTTGAATACTCAATCTGTATACTTGCTATGGATCTATTCAGTTTTTCTATGTCTTCTGAGTCAGTTTTGGTATCTTTTTAGGAATTTACCCACTTCATCTGTGTTATATAATTTGTTGATATACACTTGTTCAGAGTAGCTCCTTATGATCTTTATATCTGTAAAGCCAGTTGTAATTTTCCCTTTTTCATTCCTGATTTTAATAATTTGAATCTTCCGTCTTTTTCTCTTGGTCACTCTTGTTAAAGACATCAATTTTTTTGGTATTTTAAAATTATAGTTTTCTTAATTTTCTCTATTGTTTTCACTCTTTTGTAGATATGGTTTATATCTACAATGAGTTGGCCTTAAGTAAAGGAGATTATCCTCAATAAGGTAGGTAGGCTTCATCCAATCAATTGGAGGCCCTGAGAGCAGCAGCTGAGGTTTCCCTGAGAAGAAATTCTGCCTCAAGACTGAAGCACCAACTTCTGCCTAAATTTCCAGCCCGTGGGCTGCCCTGCCTGCAAGTTACAGACTTGTCAGCCCTCATAATCACGTGAGCCAAGTTTGTTTTTTAATTATGTATAGATAGATAAAATGTGTAGTGTATAATACATATGTATGTATATATACAATGCATAATGTGTGTGTGTGTGTGTGTGTGTGTGTGTGTGTGTGTGTGTGTATACAGTTATTCTGGCTGGGTCTCACTGAATTTCCTAAATATGTAAATTGGTATAGTTAAACAAATCTGGAAAGGTGGGAATCACAACTTCCTAATTGTCCTCCTCCCTTCTTCTCTCTATTATTCTAACTGGAGTTCTGACACGGTACTAGTAGGTCTCACACTATCCTATGTATCTTTTTAACTCTTTAAAAGGTAAGGAATTCCCTGGATGTCCAGTGGTTAGGGCTCAGAGCTTTCATTGCCGTGGGTCCGGGTTTGATCCCTGGTGGGGGAACTAAGATCTTGCAAGCCTCGTGGCATGGCCAAAAGAAAAAAAATGTAGCCCCTCTCTTCTACAGAGCAATTCCTGTATAATTTCTTCAAACTATCTATATAATTTTTTCAGATTTATCTCTAATTCTGTCTTAAGTTATGTTTATTTTGGTGCATAGCCACTTAATTTCTATTATAATTTCCATTCTAGAGTTTGTTTATTTCATATTTAAATTTATTGTTGTGTATTATAGTCTCTTTTCCTTCACTATATTTTTAGTCAATTTTGTTTCTTTAAGTACATCAAATAGGCTTATTTTATATATTAAATATGATAGTTCTAATATTGATAGTCATTGTATGTCTATATCTGTGATTTTTCCTGATAAATCAAAATAATTGTGGCTTCTTTCATTTTGTATTTAAAAGATTTGGTTTGAGAGCATTTTATTTTTATTCAGTAAGAAACTTTGAGCCCTGGATGTAAAATGTGTTTCTTCTGAATGCGTGTGTGTTTCTCTCTCCTTGTACTGTATGTGCACAGAATCTCTTTCACCTTTTTTTTTCTTCTTCAGGGGGCTAGGAGGCACTACTACACCCAAAATTGACATAAGCTAAATGTCTAGTTCTCATGTGAATTCTAGATTTTTCCTGTTTTTATCTTCTGAATGAGCTACCTATCAGAGGCCCTTATGTAGACAAGGTTTCCTTCAATGCAGCTTCTCTCCCTACTCAGGGACTTGGATCTGCCTCCTGCAATGGCTCCTTAAATTTGTGTTTTAAGCCAACAGAGATTGCCATATACTCTTGGAGAAATGTTGACTCCAGGGATTTTTGCTCTGTAGATTCATGACATTTTTTATTTTTCTGACCAGAATATTATACGCAAGAATCTTTAAATCTTTGCTTCAAATTTTAACTCACTAGAAATGAACTTAATCTACTATTCATTGACAGCTAATATGTTCTTGATATTTATGGAATAGAATGCAGTTTTATCTCATATAAGAATATATTTATGTAACAAGATATTTTTTATATTTTATATATATATATATATGTACCCACACACGACTATTGCAAGAGAAAGTTATATTAACATTACTAGTTAACATATATTTCATAATGACTTAGAATGTTTTAAACATTGAAATGTGTATTTTAAATTATGTTACTCTCCCCCTGGGCTCAGTGACATAGGGTGTAACTAATAATCTGTATAATATGAATATTTATATACACACATAATCATACATATTTAAATGTGGTGCTTCCTCTGATTATTCTAACACTGAGTGAATTAGAATACCTTACCATAATAAGGAAGTTGACTCTTTATGGAGACTATGGTGAGAATTCATTATATTACTTGCGAAACACTCATGAGAAAATCTTTTTGTCAAGAATTTCACATCCATTCTAGTTACACATTCACCATGTTCAACCCAGAAACATCATTTCTTTGGAACAACATTCGAGAAGATGCCCCTGGGAAATACAAAAAAGCAAGTGATAAATTTTAAAGAATTGCTTTAAAGTGTTGTACAAATGAGGGCTTTGTTTGATTGCTGAGAGTTTCTGGAGGCTCCATGCATTTTCTGTAGGAGGCCCAGGTAGGATTTGGTTCTGTTCTGAGTGAAATCCGCAGATAATTTGAGTATAGAACAAAGGAGAGAATACAATAACCACAATCCAAATGCAGAATTGGTTTTAAGATTTCCTCCTGGGATTTTAGCAACTGTCTCAGTTGAAGTGCATGTCTAAGCCACTCACCCGTCACAGCAGCGTGGCAGTCACCAAACACTTGTCTCAGCCATCACTCACGATGCCATGTCACACATCCATCCCACGAGCAGCAGAAAAACAGGACTCCAAACATTTGGAACATGGAGAAAGCGGGGGAAAACCACTTTGGTTTTTCAGGAAGGTGAGGGTTAGTCTACTGATGAAAAGATCTTGAAAGGTGTTATATCTGATATATGACTAAACTCACGATAGTATATTTTTAAATGTAACTGTCCTTCTTTGAAATACCATATTTCATGTTATTAAGAACACATACAAAAGAGTGAAAACTAATGCAAATACAAATCAATAGAAACATATTTAGCAAATATAGAAAAAAGCCATTTAAAACACTTTATATACTTTAGCATGTATTTTTTATAACATTCTGTAAATGACAAAATCATAATGATGGAGAAAATTCCATAGTTGCCAGGGTATAGGATTGGGAGCAGAGACAAATAAAAAGGAAAATATGTAACTCCTACACTTAACCCCATAAAAAAAGGAGAGATTAAGTGGCCTGAGCAACAGGGTTTTAGCAATAGAGCATTTCTTGTGTACTGTCCCCCCAGGATATTTTTTAAAACAAAGAAACTGGTCAGCTCACACATGTATTTTCCTCATTAGAACTTTATGCTGATTTATTGATTAATCCTTCACTGCATCTGTGTGATCGTGTGAATTTGAAGGAAATAAAAAAAGGAAAGAGACTCAAAAGAGATACCTGCTGAGCCTGCCAATACAAAAACATCTTTGACAGCTACAAGACAAAACAGCCCCTCTGTCAGAAAGACTTTGACGGAATTAAGTGAACCACATTGACAGGATATCATGGAAGCATCTGGTGGGTTGTTTCAGATGAGTGCTCTCATTTCCTTGTCAATGTTCCTATGTGTGATGCATTTCATGGACTATCTTGGTTTCTCACAGCTCCTGTGAGAAACAGGGGAAGCAGGGGATGGTACCTTTAGCAAAACCACTGCTCTGGTTTATATCAGTTGCCGTCCATAGGAAATGTGATCATCAGAGATGTGACAATGGAAAATTCTGAGTGTTAGCCTAAATTGATGGTCAAAAGAAATTTCCATTGCTCCTATGTCAGTTCAGCAAAACAGGGAGAAGGACTTTTTCCCTACACACATACTTCTTGGAATATTGTCTCTTTTTTTTACAGGGGCATTATTACAGAAAATGTCTTGTGTCTGCTCCAAAAAAAGGAGAACATAAGTAAAAACTGACTACTTTCCAAGTGTGATTTTGTGAATACTTACCTCACTCCCTGTTTTGACTGACTTTCTGGTCCTTCAATACAGAGAGAAGTAATATTTACTGAACTACTAGACTCTGCTTCGTGGTATCACAGGATCCGAATGATATTTAATATTAAAATTTTTGGAATAAATTAAATATTCTATGACATTTTCACTGATCAGTTATTTATTACAGCATATTACATAGTTATCAAAATGCTTTTTATAATAGAAAAAATTAAAAAATTGGAACTACTCAATAGGAGACTCGTTATACTAATTATATTGTATCCATAATATTGCATCGCCCTAAAAATGAGGTAAATATCCATGTGATAATATGGAAAGTTTCCACGCCATGATTTCAGAAAAAGCAGAGATAAATAACTATCATCCCTTTTCCCTAAGTAAGCAAGAAAATATAAGGGCTTCTTCCTTTTTCATTTTTTTCAGGGAAAAGTCATAAGAAAATGAAAACAGTGATCATCTTTAGGGAAATAAACTGGGAGTTGGGGTAAGGTTATTTCTTTCACATTGAATTTCATTCCTTTGTAAGTGGTTTAAATATTTTAACTGTATATGAGTAGTACTCTTTTATGTTAACTAGTGTTATCTATGGACTTCTATTCATTCATTGTATTCTCTTTCTTAAAACAAATAAACAATAATAAGACCAACAAGCCTGTTTGCTTCATAGATTTGGAAGGTTCTGTCTGTCTTATTCACTGTTCCTTGTGCCTGGTATATATTAGGAACTCAATAAATGTCCACTTCATAAATAGACAACAAAAATGAATAAGTATATTTAATATGACATTGAAGTTAAAATAACAGGTCTAACAGATTAAATTATACTTACTTTTAGCATGTATTTTCTTCCAAATGTTTACTCTGCCTGATAAGAAGTGACAATATACCCATTAATGAGATATTTTAATGCTGAAATCATTATGAAGTTGAGTCTTTCACTCAGTCAATAAATATTTACTAACACCTAGCATGAGTTAGAGGAACTAAATAAAGTGGTAGGCATACACAAGTGTGTATATCAACTTTAATTATCATATGAATACAATCCTAAATGTAATTCGGGATAAAAATTTGTAACAGAGTGAGAATTCATTTAAATTGGCCTTTCCAGGAAAGTCTTCCTGATTAAGCTATACGCAGACTTAAATCTAGATTCTATCTTTACACATAGAGAAGACCTTTCAAAGCCAAGACAATTTTGGTTGAGAACAAAGAGCTAAGCATATTGCATGCACCTGAGATGGTGCGCAGGGCTGGTAAGGAGAGCTGGGGAGGGTAGCACCAGAGAGGTCACACAGGCCAATTCAGACACAGAGTTGCAGGACACTTGGGAGAATTCAGTCTTTAGTCTAAGAGCAATCAGAAGCCATGGAAAAGTTTTAAGAATGGGCATAATTTGTCAAATGTTTTCTCTATATTTATTGATACAATCATGTGGGTTTTTATTCCTTAGATTGGTAATATAATGGGTTATATAATTGATTTTTGAATGTTGAAAAGTTTAGCATTTTGGAAAGAAACCTGACTTTTTAATGGCCTATTATTCTTTAGGTATCTATCTATCTACCCATCTATCTATCTAAATTTATACCAATATAAATCTATACCAGTCTATCTATACATATATAACTGGATTTGATTTGCTAATGTTTTGGGGGTTTTGTTTTGTTATTTATTTATTTTATTTATTTATTTATTTATTTTTGTGGTACGTGGGCCTCTCATTTTTGTGGTCTCTCCCTTTGCGGAGCACAGGCTTCGGACGCGCAGGCTCAGCGGCCATGGCTCACGGGCCCAGCCGCTCTGCAACATGTGGGATCTTCCCTGACCAGGGCACGAACCCGTGTCCCCTGCATCGGCAGGCGGACTCTCAACCACTGCGCCACCAGGGAAGCCCTGATTTGCTAATGTTTTGCTGAGGATTTTTATGTCTAAGCTCTTGCAGGATAATATTCTGTAGTTTTCTTTTTTGTACTTTCTTTGTCTGTTTTTAAGATCAGGGTAAAGCCAGTGTCATAAAATTAGTTGAGAAATGTTCATTCCTATTCTATCTCTGGTACAGATTGTGTAAAAGAATTGTTATTTCTTCTTTTATGTTTGGTAAGATTAAACCTTCTTGAGGGAGTTTGGTGATGTGTAGTTGTCAAGGAATTGATCCATTTTATCCAAGTTGTCAAATTCATGTGCTGATGGGTATTTGCAGTATTCCTCTGTGATTCTTCTAAAGTCTCTGGGGTCTCTTGTAATAACCCTTCTACATGCCTCCTGATATTAGCCATTTGTGTCTCCTCTTTTTTTCTTGTCAGTTTTGATACAAGTTTACCATTTTATTGATATTTTAAAAAATGCAGCTTTTGTTATGATTGATTTTTCTATTATTTTTGTTTTTAAGTTCATTGATTTCTGCTCTATCTTAATTATTTCCTTTCTTCTATTTGTTTTAGGTTTATTTTGTTATCCACTTTCTGGTTTCTTGAAGTGAAAGCTGAGATTATTAATTTGAAGCATTTCCATTGTCTTTTAAATGAATTTGAAAATAAGAAGATATGCCTTTCTTATTGCCCACACTTTCCAGTTCTAGTGCTTTTAAATCCTTTGTATAGATCCGCATTTTTATCTGGTGTTCTTTCTTTTTACTGAATGACTTCCTTTAATATTTCTTTGATTGCTGGTGATGAATTTGTTCATCTTTTGTATATCAAAAAAATAATTTCACCTTGATTAAAAAAATTAACTGGGTATAGAATTCTATTTTTCTTCTTATTTTACTATGAACGTGCTCATCCACAGTTTTCTAACTAAGATTGTTTTTGATGAGAAGTCTCCTGTAGTACTTTCCTTTTTCTTCTGTACGTAGGTCTTTTTGGATGATTTTTTAAAAATAATTTTTCCCAGGCTTTAAACAATTTTATTATGATCAGCCTTGTATTTTTCTTCATATTTCAGCTGCTTATGGTTCATTGAACTTTTTGGATCTGTGTATTCATAGGTTTTATTAAATTTGGGAAAAAATTGGCTTTATTTCTCCATGTATTTTTCTGCATCACCCTCTACTAAGATTCCAATTATACATGTATTTGGCCTCTTGATGCCTCATATCTTACTGATTCTCTACACATTTTTTTCTCACTGTATTTTTTTTTTTGGATTTTTTTTTCTGCTACATCTAAGTTCATTTGTCTTTTTGTCTTCAATGTTTAATATGCTGTTAATCCCACTCAATATATATTTTATATGATACATTATGTATTTAATCTCCAGAATTTTGATTTGAGTATTTTTGGCAGGCATATCTATCTTCACCATGCTCATAATTTCCTCTACTTTCTTCAATATGTAGAATATATTCAAAATAACTTCTTCAATGTCTTTGCCTACTAATTGCATTTTCTGTGCCATTTCACAGTCTACTTCTATTGATTGATTATTCTCCTCATTATGGCTCATTTTTCTTGCTTCATTGCATGTCTGATTTTTTATTAGATGCCCAACGTACATTGTGAATTTTACTTTGTTAGGTAGTACATTCCCCCAAAATATCTTTTGCTATATTTGAGCTGTGTTCTAGGATTCAGTTAAGTTTCTTGAAATAGGCTGATCCTTTCTAGGCTTGCTTTTAAACATTCTTAGCTGGGAGCAAAGTAGTGTCTAATCTAGAGCTAATTTGGCCAGAGTACTAAAGCAATACCCTCTGAGCACTCTATTCAATGTACCATGCATTAGCATACATCTTCTTACTCTGGCTGATGAGAACACACACTATTCTTACCCCAGTGTGAGATCTGGGGATAGTTCTTCATGCTCATTTCTAGTTGTCTTTTCCCAACCTTGAGTACTGTTCAGTACCTAGGTAGTCTCAAGAAAACACGTCCTCAAATCTCCAGATCTCTATGGCTACCCCTTCTGTAGTACTTTGCTTCATGATTTGTAACTGCCTGGCGTCTCTGAATTATAAATTCTGGTTCATCAACTCACAGAGACAACTAGGTCATGCATGTATTACATCCTGGAAGTTCTCTGCAGAGAGTGAGCTGAATCAACTCTAGGGCTCACCTCATTCACTTCCCTTCATTTAGCAATCACTGTCTTATGAGGTCTGTTTCCAATATCTGAAAACAATTTTAATATATATATATTTTTATATCTTACTTGTTTAAGACAGGAGTCTAAATCCAATCCCTGATACTCTGTCATGACCTGAAGCAAAATTTATGGCATTCTTCTCTTAATCGTTTTAACTTGGTCATATTTTCTCTATCTGGTAGAATCAGGGCATTATTTTCCATTAATCTTTATTTTTTAAAAAAATCCTCTATTGCCTACACATCTTTCTTGAGGATTCAGAATCATCCAGTCAATAATTCATTTCTGACCTCATACCCTTTATAACCCAACAAAAATACACAGTCTCCATAGGATGCTAATCGACAGTAGTGAAGTTGGAAATTTATTTGGATTTACAGTGCTTTCAGGTATGTCTTAATCATCATAAAAAGACCATTATTCAGGCAATCCTTGTCACCTTAAAGGTTCCTACTTCTCTCCCATATTTCCCATCATATTATGCAAGCTCTTACCATAGGAAACAACCTCAAAGTATTGGGCTTCCAAATTAATTATATACTCTTTATCACATATCAAGAGAAGGCATATGTATTCTAATATTCACCAACTTTAAAAAGGGAGGAATAAAGAGGAAATCCAAAACAAACTGGAGTTAACAATTGTCATAAATAAAAATTGAGATGGGGTGGAATAGCTTTCACAGCTATTTGATAGCTGGCTCATAACTGCGACACAGATGAGTAATGTGATTATTCCCAACTCCAGGCAATAAAAACTATATTACACCGCACAGGATCACAGATAGTTTTATTTTCTTTCTCTCAGTGAATTAATATATACTCCTTTTTCATAGAAAAATGTCCAAAGCTGTGCCCTTAACAGTTACACAACCAGGTATAGTGACTGTGACAGAGAGTAACCATGCAGGTGGGTCTCAGCATGAATCAAAATGACATAGAAGAGGAAGAGAAAAGTGAACAAAATGGATGGATTTTTCCCTCTTAAAGGGACCAAATAGTCCTGAGTGGTATTCAGAAAAGCACACAGGGATGGAGAGGCACAGCTCCCATTGAGTGTGATGAGATCCCTCTTCCTCAATCTCTCCACATCGTGCAGTAATCTGATGCTCTTTTATGCACGTTAAAGTGTTGGATAAATAAGGTTGAAACACTGCATCTGCCACATTATTGTCTTCTTAAAATGGCATTTTAAGTTATCTTTATGACCCAAATTTAACTGTTCAAAATGTCTTGAGGAAAACTGTCAAAACAAACGGCTATTCTTTAAAACTTTTAACTGCTTACACCACAGATGTACTTGGAAATACGTATTTTTAAAATAAATTGAAATATATTGTTGTAGCAGGAAAGTAAGATTAATGGAAAACAGATTCCATCTTATTATTTTTAACAAAGAGAAAGAAAAAATGGATTTTTTATGCATGGGGAAAAATACCAGAGGACTTCAGCAAATGATAAAAACAAATTATGGGGCCTGATGCCATCAAGATAATGACAGAGGTCATTCCTAACTTCAGTCCTCTCAACGTAATAAAGGCCAAATATTACAAGCCCACAGCTGACATCATACTTAATGATAAAAGTCTGAAAACCTTTCCTCATATCAGGAACAAGACAGAGATGCTTACTGTCATTCCTATTCCGCATTGCACTGTAGGTTCTAGCCAGAAAAAGCAGACAAGAAAAAGAAATAAAAGGCATCCAGAAGAAAGCAGATGGTCAGCAAATATTTTTGACTGAAAGGATGGAGAAAGATGTTGGTAAGAGCTTAATCAGTCAAAAGGTAGTGCTGGCAAAGGCAGTGTTCTAAAAGCATGGATCATTATAGCAAAGGTGCAATTACTAGAAAGGTGGAAGGTTAACATTAGGATACACCAGGTCTCAGTCACCTAGGCAGATAAAAAAATAGATAATAAATGCACCTAGGTGAAAAAGGCCAAATATAATTGTAGAAGACTGGAAAAATAATAGTTTCAAATTAGTCTAAAGGAATTTCTGAGCCTCTGGGCTCATGCATTTATTGGTGCTTTGCACATGGCATATGGTGAGCTTTAAAAAGATTCCAAAGTTCGAGCATTAATCTGCTTTATCCTTCAATATTCCAAATTTTTAAAAAAAGTTATTGACTTTATATTTAGTTTCACACAAGAAAATTTACTTAAATGCAAGTATATATAGCTTCAATTCAATGTATGTGCTTCTCTGTTTAAGAATGAAATAAAATTCTAGTCAAGGGAATATTTACCTTGAATTTTCTTCCTAATAGTAATGATGAATTGCACTGTGTCTTCTACATTCCTGTGATATATCACTTTTATAACCCTTAATGTGCAACTACAAGCCAGCAAGGTGAGAAGTGCAGGTGGTAGCTGTGTACAGAGGTTTTATTTTTAACTGAGAACCTAACAGGGATTAAAAACACAACCCTGGTCTCATAATCACCACTCTAATCTCCAGAGCTAACTGACCCAGACAATAAAGTCTACAGAAGATACTTGCTGAGCTATTAGGTTGATGAATGAGAAGTATTTCAGAATATGGCATCTTGTGAAAAATAATACAATAACAGAAGTAGTTGTCCATCCCAGTGGTACCAATTTATAGCCAAAGCTAACTCAATAATCTCTTTTTACCTAGAGGCCAAGCACTGCTGAGCTACTTCATTGCCAAAGAGACATAAAACAAACACACCTAATATATAGCAATGTTGTAATAAGGCTAAAACAAAAGCAGATTTCAGGCAGAATTTCAAAGCTATCCTTTTACCTCCAGCATCAAAAGTAAAAGAGAAAGAAATAAGTGCATTAGAATGATCTCCTAAATTATCATTTTTATAAATTATTTATTTAACCGATATAAATAAATATCTGAAAGGAGATGACGTGTCATGTTATGTTGTCATAAGAACATTAAATTTATTTTCTCGCATGTGTTAATAATAAAATATAACATTTTAAACTGCATAGCAACTATCAGCTCACATAAAGTATATCCAGAGTGTTTTGACTTGAGTTGTTAAAACCAATTTTTAAAAGTTCCTGAGTAATACACATATTGACAATTACATTTGAGCCACAGTGAAGACCATCAGTATGGAATAGTTGTTTGTTAAAAAGCATGTAAACTTATCTATTTGAGAGAAAATTTAATAAAGAATATCTTTTGTTAGCATTGCTTGGATTTGGTTTTGCTCTGCTGATCTTATATAAGTTGATCAATTCTTAGTAGAGAGAGGCTGGAATTTAGGAGATTACCACCTAGTTAGCTGGGATCCCTGGTCGCATGACTAACCAGCTATATTTTCCAGAAGAAGAATATGTAACTGAGAAAGAAAAAAATAAGCACAAGTATTTTTAATAATTCTGTAATTAACATTACCTAAATTACATATACTAAATAAATATATAAAATGTGTGTTATACATATTGTTTTATATATTTTATATATATATAGTCTCTTAAATATATACATATGTGTATATATGTATATTTAGAGAGAGAGATAAAATATGTAATAAGATGTAAGTATAGTTACATAGTCACAGATTGCAGATGTTCTTCAGTGAAAAGTTAATATTTTCCCTGTCTCAGATATTAATAGAAAACTAGACAAAATAAAAAGAAAGACATATATTATTGTAACAATACTGTCAAACATGTGACCTAATTGTTAGAACTCCAATACCCAACACCTACAGAACACATATTATTTTCAAATGCATGTGGTATTTTCACCAAGACAGATCATATCCCTGGCCATAAAGTATGTCTCAATAAATTTTATAGATTTCTGTCATACACAGTATGTTCTCCCACTACAATGTAATTAATATATATATATATAATTTTACATAAAAATTCCTGAGGAATCAATAAAATAGTAGCAAAAATCAGTAACCAAATTTAATTGCATTACAAAGCATAAGATTAAAACTCAGAAATCAATTGCACTCTATATACTAATAGCACACAACTAAAAATGATATTTTCAAAATATTTTATTACAATAGTATCAAAAATATTCAATACTGGGCTAAGACCCAATGCAGCCAAAAATAAATAAATAAAATAAATTTATGAAAAGGGCTTCCCTGGTGGCGCAGTGGTTGAGAGTCCGCCTGCCAATGCAGGGGACATGGGTTCATGCCCCGGTTCCTGGAAGATCCCACATGCCGCGGAGCGGCTAGGCCCATGAGCCATGGCTGCTGAGCCTGCGTGACCAGAGCCTGTGCTCCGCAATGGGAGAGGCCACAACAGTGAGAGGCCCATGTACGGCAAAAAAAAAAAAAAAATTCAATACTTATGAATAAAATTTTTAAAGATATTCAAGTCTTGAAAATTATAAAATATAAACTAAGAAAAATTAATGACCAGAAGAACCATGTTCATGGATTGGAAAACTCAATATTTTTAAGATACCGTTTTACTTCAGATTGACCTATAGATTCAACATAAACCCAAAAATAATCCCACCAGGATTTTTCTTTAAATATACAGGCTGATTCTAAAATTTCTATTGAAATTCCAAAGACTTAGAACATCCAAAACAATCTTAGAAAAGAATAAACTCAGAAGAATTGCATACCTGTCCTTAAGACTTCCTCTAAAACTAAATTAATCAAGACAATCTGGTTCCGGTCAATGGAATAGGATAGTGAGTCCAAAAATAGACCACATTTATACAGTCCTTTGATATTGAGAAGGCATCAAATCGATAATATTCCTGCAGGCAATTAGCTCACTGGGGAGGTGTTTGGTTTTTGTTCTAGTGGAAAAGGAAAGGAATAAGGCAACCCTGTCTCTTGAGAGTGCCCTTTCAGCCACTGTATGTCTGGTCTACCTTTGCTTGACTACCTTACTATATTAGTGGTCCTCAGTGTAGGGGAGGTGGAAAGAGGAGTGAGAGTGTCTGTAGGAATAACCTCTGGAGCTTTTTTCAAATGTGCAAGTTTACCTTGGCCTTGATTCCCTGACGAATAGGTGTGGAGGGCTCATCTTGAAAATATCCTGCAGGTAATTTTGATCCCACTGTCCTCAGACCTTCATGAACAGCCATGTGGACCTACTTTTTTTTTTTTTTTTCAAATGACCTCTCTCCCTCATTTCTCTTTCCTTTATTTACTGCTCCCTTCCTTCCATGTTTTCAACAAGAATGGTCTACTCTGTACTTCCTGGGTGCTACAACTTTAAAAATAGTCCTGAGAAGAGTACCCGCCCTCCATGTGAAGAGAGTACACGTACACGCGCGCGCACACACACACACACACACACACACACACTCCGCATACACAAAACTTAACAAGGGGAATGGAATTAAATGACAAGTTAATTGGTACATGAATTAATTACTGACAAGTCATATATTTGTATTACATACAAATCCATATATTATAGGTTGGTTTGCAAGAAAGACTGTGGATTAAGTTTTAAATGTAAAATTTTAATAGGTAAAATTTAGAATTAGGCATAAATTTTAGGAAATTTCATGCCAAACAGAAAGTTTTGAGTAAATAACAGGTGCAAAAAATAGTAATGAGCATGGTAGTTGAGGAAATTGGAAAAAAAGAATGAAGAAAAAACAACCCTCTGCTTTATATCAAACCAAATAATGTAAAATCTGCAAATAATTAAAGATTCATACCAAAATATTTATGGTATCCTTTTCCAGCAGTAGAGATATTTAGAAGCTCATTTTCTTTTTTCTATATTTGCTAAATATGTTTCTATTGATTTGTATTTGCATTAGTTTTCACTCTTTTATATGTGTTCTTAATAACATGAAATATATACAAGGACAATCTCATTGTTAACAAGTCATAAGATATAGATAGAGTGAAATTATTACCTGAATCTAGACTTCTCAAGTCTGTGTCCACTCGTTCACAGAATGTTTTCTTCCAGACATTTTCTCTGTGTATCTATCTTCACTTTTATATTCAAATGAAAGTGTTTAATCCCATGTTAAATAAATAAATAAAGGCGTTCCTACTACATTTATGGTTCTAAAATTTGAGTTTCATGTCTCCACGTAATTTCTTAGACACGTTCATCTGAGTGTATATGTAAAATTATGAAACCAAAAATCACATATATCATTAATGTGTTTATTAGCTATTGTTTTATGCATGCACATCTTTACTTTCATTTGGTCCATTACCTGGTTCCCACCCAGGGGAGCAGTGCTGTTTCCTGCAGCTCCACCTAGCAGCCTCACAGATCATGGATGTCCCTACTCTGCGCCAGCTTTCCCCTCCAACCCTCTTTACCTCCCTCTTATCTCTCACAAATTGCTTATAATTTGGGGCCTACTAACGTCAGTTTATTTTCCCTGTTATTTCTTTCTAAAAATGCCCCTCCACCCCCACTAGAAATTATATCTGGGAGAGACTTGTAGATTCAGGGGCTCAGTCATCCATCTGATCAATCCATATATTACTTCTTACGGAAGAAATTAACTACTTTCCACAATTTAAAAATGTTACAAGCTAGACGTTTCTTTTATAATCTATTCTTCCTCAGGCAGTAAATCCAATCAAATACTGAACACACAAGGAACAAATTTCAGTCTAAGAAATAAACTAAAGGCACTTTAAAAAAATAAATCAAATTACACTCCAGAGGAGAACAAGATAGGCATACCTGAGTTTTACATAAGAGGTGTTTTTACTGCTATGTCATTATGTTTCCCTATTGTCAACTAAGCTAATCTAGTCAAAAGACAAGTTAAACCAAAGGAAAAACAGATTAACCACTCTCTCTTGTTTACTTATTTTTGAAGAACATTATCCTTGTCCTAATTCTCTACCCAACTATTGTTCTTATTTCATCTATCATTTATCTTGAATTCATCGTCTCTCCTTTAAATCAATATCCATCATAAGGAAACCTTATGTTATTCCTTTTCTCTCTGTATTTAAGTGTAAGATCTCCTTCCCTTTGGTCCCCCTTAAATAAATTGTTTGTATCTGATAAGAAAAGTTAGATCTTAGAAGTATATTGAAAAGAGAGGGGGCTTCAGAATTTATGTAATAATTTGGATTATGGCTCAGCAGATGGTCACTCCCTTCTCCCCCACCTATCATGCTTCTTAATCATGTGACATGGTCCTTGGCCATGTCACTTGCTTTGGTCATTGAAATGTTAGTGGATGTGAGGTGAGCAGAGGCCTTAAGATGCTGTGCGGTGTGGCTTTGCTCTTGTACTACCGCGATTTAAGATGAGAAAATATATCCCAGGGAGCTGATGCATTTTTAACGTAGGCCCAGTAACAAACACCTGGAGAGCATACCTGAGCTAGTTAATGCTGGAACCAAATGTAGGAAACCAATAACCTGAGGTAGGGCGTAGTTGGGCGAGCACTTCCTAGATCAGCCAAACGACCTGCATATTCATGACCATGAGAATTAGTGATTAATTTATACGTCATTGAGTGTGGAGACGCTTTGTTATGAGGTACTTCTGTGGCAATTGCTGGCGTTTACATTGTGAAACGCATCAAATGCATTCAAAATGTCAAAAGATTTACACAGTACAGGTCTATGGAGGGCAGCAGCCACTCTCACAGTCCTAGATGAGAGACCTCAGTGATGTTATTCTAATGTCCCATTTCTCACACCTGAAGCAAAAAAGAAAAGAAAGGAAAAAGAACTTATATTCTGTTTGGCTCTTGACCTATGGCAATTGACAAAGGAAGGAAAGCCCTCTGGATGCAAAGACAGGAGAAGGTCATCTGGAGGTTATAGGCTGATAAGAGCAAGACATATTCCAGAGACCCTGGATGGCACCATGGCTCCTAGAGGTGTCCCGACATGAGGCGGCATCCACACAAGTTTACTGCAGCAGCTTTTCTTACCAAGAAGCAGTACTGGGGCTTCCCTGGTGGCGCAGTGGTTGAGAGTCCGCCTGCCAATGCAGGGGACGCAGGTTCGTGCCCCGGGCCGGGAGGATCCCACATGCCGCGGAGCGGCTGGGCCAGTGAGCCATGGCCAATGAGCCTGCGCGTCCGGAGCCTGTGCTCCGCAACGAGAGAGGCCACAACAGTGAGAGGCCCGCATACCGCAAAAAAAAAAAAAAAAAAAAAAAAAAAGAAGCAGTACCAGGCATAAGTTGACTGCATCCTTCACCTGGCATGGACACACCATCGTCTGTTTGCTCTTCCAGATCTCTCCCCATCTCCCTCCATAAAAAACAAGAAGCCTGACCATTAATGCCATTTCTAGGTACCTATTAGACCGGACATAGGGAATATCCTTTCCAAACTGAGATCTAGGTTACTGACCCTACAGTGACCACCACAAAAGGAGACACACAGCCTTGGTGGACCTCTTCATATTAATGTTAATATTAGCGTGTTAATGGGTTGGAAAAGTTAGAAAGAAATGTGTTAGCATCTCCTAATACTACATTTATTTTTCCATTTTATAATGGAATCCTTTGTTCACAGCAATGGAATCATTTAAGCAACTATTAAAACCCTTTGAAAAAACTGGAGGGAGACCTGTGTGAGAATCTACACTGTAATTAAGACTATATTAAACTTACATACAGAATGCAATGTATCCTGCCTTTTTAAAGGAAAGTTAAATAATGTGTATTTAAAATATCTGCCTAAGATATAAAGCATAACAAAAGGTCTAAAGAGGACATTTTCAATAGTCTATGAATGGCCAGCAATCAATAGGTTCTAATTGACCTTTCTAACATACTGCACCCAACAACAGCAGAAAACACATTCTTTTCAAACACCCCTGAAACATTCACCAAGATAGGTCATATTCTGGTTTATAAAACAAACATCAATACATTTCAAAGCAATTAAGACACATAGAGTATGCTCTCCTACCACAATGGACTCAAACTAGAAATCAATAATAAAAAGACAACATGAAAATGTCCAGACACTTGGAAATTAAACACACACTTCTAAATAAGTCATTGGATCAAAGGGAAAGCCTCAGGGAAAAAAATAAAACAGGATGCACAACTGAATAGAAATGAAAATACAACAGTATATGAATTGGAATTTTCCCTTTTTCTTTACATTAGGAAGTTTGAGATTGTCTACTTGGGAGGTCATAGTCAAATTAATGTAAAATAATAATGAGATATTAGTCATTGCACCAGGATTTCATGTACCTCTCTCATTTAATTGCTCAGTTATTTTGTATGCCTATTTTGATCCTGTCTTGATTTTAGGCCCCCTTTCCCCTATTTTTACCAGCATACCAGAATATACTCACTATAGCTATTACAAACATGCTAATATTATCTACTCAAGTTTGGAAATTAAATGTTGACAAAGTTGTCATATCTGCATTTTCAATACTTATGGATCTAAATGCAAGTTTCAGAAGAGGTTCCTTTACTTTTTTATTGAGTCAGACGAACATCACCAAATCTGTCATGTTCCAAGCTACAAAGAGCTTCACTGAAGTGAAATCAGGTACCATTCTTTCATGTTTCTTATAAAACTTGCAAAGATAGTATCTGTTTACCTTAACAGCTAAAAAGTAAACAAAATAGAAAAAAGCTTAGAACCATTGATGAATTATTAAAATAGAACTGTTAGGTAATTTGGTGTAATCACATAGCTAATGCCTGAGTCTGTTCTGAAATGAAACCAGCAAATAATGATAAATGTATTTGAACATCTCAATTCATGAAAAGTGTGTAATTGCTGGGGCAGAATATTACAGTTTTAGAACAGTTTTGATTGTTTTGAAGTTTTTCTTTTAATTAACCTGAAATTTATTTCAATTTCCTTTTTACTACTTGGTGCTTCCTGAGTTTGACTTCTCAGATTTGGGGGAAATCCCAGTAAATCTACATATATATTTTTTTAAAGGATTAAATGAGACCATGCTTGTAAAGTACTTAGCACAAAGCCTTCTACATAGTAAGTACTACATAGTAATAGATGTAAACCATTATTATTATTTTTTTAATATTTATTTATTTATTTTTAGCTGTGTCGGGACTTCGTTGCTGGACGCGGGCTTCCTCTAGTTGCGGTGAGCGGTCGCTACTCTTCGTTACGGTATGCGGGCTTCTCATTCTGGTGGCTTCTCTTGTTGCAGAGCACGGGCTCTAGGTGCTCAGGCTTCAGTAGTTGTGGCTCACGGGCTCTAGAGCACAGGCTCAGTAGTTGTGGTGCAAAGGGTTAATTGCTCTGTGGCTTGTGGGATCATCCGGGACCAGGGATTGAACCCGTGTCCCCTGTGCTGGCAGGTGGATTCTAAACTACTGTGCCAACAGGGAAGTCCAAAATTCACATACATTTTTCCCACTAAATTCTTCAGTAGATTTTATGACTCAATCATAATGTTATCTTAATGCCTGTAGCCTCCATCCTGGGCACAGTTGCTTGGGTCCCGTCTCTCATCACTAAGAAATTGTGTCTATCTGTTGAGACCTTCATCTCATCCAAAGGAAGTATCCACTTGTCTCTTCTTCCATCTTTTTGAATCAGCAGGAGCTTCTCGTTCCTTTGCGTGTATCTGGCAAAATATTTGTAATAGCCATTCCTGCTTAACTTCTCAGCCTCTAAACACACTTAAAAGAGAAGAAAAGAAGACTATGTATAAAATAGGTAACTAATGAGAACATACTGTATAGCACAGGGAACTCTACTTAATGCACTGTGGTGACCTAAATGGGAAGGAAATCCAAAACAGAGGGGATATATATATATATATATATATATGTATAGCTGATTCATTTTGCTGTACAGCAGAAACTAACACATTGTAAAGCAGCTCTACTCCAATAAAAATTAATTTAAAAAAAATAAGAAGAGGAGAGGGAGAAGAGAGAGAATGAGAGAGCACTAGAGAGAGAGAACTGCCATCTATTTTCATTTAAACTTATAGAACTCTTTATCTACTTTTGTCCTTATCACTTCAAGAAAAATGTCAAAAGTGTCCTCTTGTTTTTTTGCAGTCTCTAATCTGCACCAATTTTGTATATCACATATCATGATCCTTTGATCTGTAATATTCTGGACTGGAAGTATCTTCAGAAATGAATTCAAATACAACATCTCTAGGTTAAGAAATCACAATATAACAGAATAAAAAGTGAACTATATTTTAAATTGATTCCTGGAATCAGGAACGACTAAGACCCGCAGCACCCTTGGTGTCCTGGACTATATAGTGGATAAAGGTGTTCAGAGTCAGAACGGCTTTTTGCGAACAGCAAAGAGACAAATTATCCCACTTACTAATTCTGTACACAGAACTTCAGAAAGTCCCTAAAGTAGAGAAAGCAAGTAGCTAGGAGGGAAATACTGAATGTGGAAGAGATGATGAGCTAATTACATGATTATTGAAATATATGAAGCAGCCAGCAAACCTAAAGGGGTTGAACTTTTCATTTGAATGTGACGTCTGGAAGGTTGTTACCAAAACAATGAGAGAGTGCATGCTGCTCTATCAGGAAGCTAAACAGTTCATGCTTCATTGCTAGTCTCGTTTATATACAGTCCTCTAAATAATGTTAAAGCTTTTAGCGTGGAAATATGATATTCCATTGCTATTTGCAAGAATTCTCTTTCTTTATTTCATATAAACACAAGAAGCATATTTCTCTCTGACCCACCATCTTAGATTCAAGAAAAAAGATAAAAAATAGTACACAATCTGGTCGGTATGGGAATGCGGAGCGCTTTTAAAATTAAGTGCATTTAGAATGTTAGACTAACTGCGTTTTCACTAATGTGAAGGATATGATCAGGGTTGTAACTTTTTAGTATGCTGGGCTCGCACATTAAAATCTTACTCACGTTGTGGTCTGGCTTCCTTGTTTTCATTAAATTGCTACCTCTCGGCAGGAACCCAGACAAACAGGGTGCCTGCAACACTCTGTGTGAATTTCTGTAGGAAGCTTCCATAAAAGGTTGCATAACTGTGAATAAGCCTTTTGGAAGAAATGTGAAAGCTTCCATTGTGCTAAAACAAGGAAAGAGGCCAATGTTTGACAGTAGGTTGCTATAGTTTTGCCAAATTAAGGAGGGAAAAATGCCCGGGGCCAATTTTAAAGCCCAGCTGCATCTTTCTAATCTAAATGTATAGAAAAATTGGGGTTCTTTTTTTTTTTTAGATTTGAGTAAAATGACAGCTCTGCTAAGGTGATGGTTAAAAATATTTTCTAAGTTTATAAAAATAATGTATCATGATCTGTGTAAGACACCGTAAAATCAACCACACTTTTGCCAAGGGTTTAAATGAAATGAGGCTTTCAGTGAGTAGAACTAAAACCTTTCTGACAGAGTCAATTCCCTAATTAAACCCAGCAATGACTCTCTTTGTCTGCTTATCTCCATTCACCCCCTATTTTCTTCCCCAATTTTGTATCCACTACACCCCAAACCGAGACCTATGTTCCATGGGATAGACCCCTGGGCTCCATCAAGCTTGTAATATTCTGAATTAGAGTATCCTCTCCAACTTTTCTCTTTCTTCCAAACCCACACCCTCTCCTGAGTTCAGGTCCAAACTAATTTTACAAGATTCTGTTGTTTCTAGTCCCATGACACAGTAGTTCCTCAGCCACACCAAGTTCAGGCCCACAGGTGTGTCTGCATGAGCTGCTTTGGACATGCACTGACAGACCTTCTCTGTCACACAAATCCAGGGGAAGGGTATCATTCACATGGAAATAAGGCCCCCAAATTGCCATTTACCAGATGTATGTGCATCTCTGAAACTCGGTTTCTTAATGCCCTTAAAGCAGAGATCATAGAACTTGCTTTAACTTACCTTACAAAAGCTGCATGAGGCTCCCAAGAGATTGAAGTTCTTTGTAAACTATGAAGTTCTAGGCAATGTGAATTTTTACTATTAAAACTGTTCTATGTGCATATGGTTTGTTTCTTCAGCTAGTTAAAAATTATTGATGGTAAGTAACCATACTTCATACTCCACTGACTTACCGGAAGTATAATAGAAGCACAAAACATTACAGGTTATAGGTGCTCAATAAATACTGTCTAAACACATGCCAGTTCCTACATTAGCAGATGGGTTAAACAGTCATTCAGTCAATCAAATCTTCCCCATCCACGTACACTGTTGAAAGCACTAACAAATCCTATTGCTTGGATAGCTGGGACATAACTGGTAACTTTCAGAAAATCCTGAATCCTTCCAGGACTCCAGCTATAGATCCTGTCCTCAAGACACTACTTGGAGAGAAAGGCCTACTGTGGTTCATAAAGTGGTAGAGTTATGCACAGGGAACTTGACCCAAGGTTGGAATTCAACATCATTGAACTGGTTGTTAACATTTTTGATTATGACACACTGCACTGAGAACACACATACACTGGTGCAGGATCCAAAAGCCTAGTGAGGGTAAAGACCGTATGTCTTTAGCCTTAAAGATGAAAGGGCTACCGAAGTAGAACTGAATGCTTACGGACGCTCTACAGAGGTTGGGTGCAGTATGCAGTCGGAACAGCTTTTAAACTTCTTTTTAAGCAAACAAACCAGCCTCGTGTGTAATACATGACCTCTTGGCTGAATGCCTAGTGATTGCAGAACCCCTTTGGGGACTGTAGTTTGAGAGCTGCATTTATTAAAACATACAATAACAATGAATCTTCACTCTTGTTTTTTCATCTTATCTTTGCTTCAGAGATGCAGAATATTCAGATGCTGTAACTTCAAAAAATAAACTAATAACAGACAATCTCTTAAAATTACACCTATGTGTTTAGGGTTCAAAACTCCTCTCCTGGGGCTTCCCAGGTGGCGCAGTGGTTGAGAGTCCGCCTGCCGATGCAGGAGACGTGGGTTCGTGCACCGGTCCGAGAAGATCCCACATGCCGCGGAGCGGCTGGGCCCGTGAGCCATGGCTGCTGAGCCTGCGCGTCCAGAGCCTGTGCTCCGCAACAGGAGAGGCCACAACAGTGAGAGGCCCGCGTACCACAAAAAAAAAAAAAACAAAGAAAAACAACAAAAAAAACTCCTCTCCTGATACATAGCAGGACTCTCTGACTTGACCCCTGCAGTAAGCACCCTACCTTCCCTTCCTCCTCACTGAAGACAGGAGATTTGTTACCTCCCAAGACACAGATGTTTGATCAGGTCTCCATATATCTCCCAAGACACAGATTGTAAGAATTTAGGTGTTACTCACTATTCTACTTCTCTTGACATTTCCCAAACCTTTTTTTTTCTTTTACTAATCTTGATTTTTTTATTTGCACCTTAATATTTTTATAACACTTTGTAGTTTTTAAAGATATTTTATAGATACTGTTTTTAAGAGTACATCAATCCTGCAAGATGGACGGGGTAAATAAAACAGGTGAGATAAGTGCCTTACAAACAATTATGTAACTTGCCTGGCAATTCACCAGCCTTTTGTATTAAGCGCACTTTCTGACTTTTAAAGATTACTGGTTCTCAACCTTATTCTTTCTGTTCAAACTCTCTTGAACCCTTACTTTATCTGCTACCCACTTTGCCCTTCCACTCTCAGTTGGTGATTTTTCCTTCCTTTACTGAAAATATGATACTCAGTAGAACCATCTAGTTTGTCACCAGTACAGCTACACACCTGCCTGCTTGCAGAGCATCTGCTATTTCTTCCTATTAGAACACTCTCCACCAACACACGCAAAATGTGTATTCTCCAAGGCTTTTGCCCTTGAGGTCATGTCCAAATCCTAAAATGCTCTAGGGTCAGAGGTTGAAAAACTAAGAAGAAAGATGCTGCTAAGAGGTTAGAAACCTAAGCAGAGCTTTTGGCATTCTCATAGCACTAGAGAAACAAAAACAGGTGTTCAGAGCCATTGAAGGAGGAGGGGCCTTGTAAACATCCTAAGTTTTCTGTTGAGACCTCTGAGTGGCTTTTCCCCAAGAGAAAGGGCCAAGTGAAAATAGACCAGCACTCACAAAGTCTGAAACTCCAATTCAAAACATCTTAATTTTTGCTAGCTGAAAGAAAACTAAACCCAATATCTGAGAAAATAACAATAAGGTAAGATACAGAAAGTGAAAAAAGAAAAATGTCATTATTTGCATATGAAATATTTGTGTAGGTAGAAATCAAAAGACTGTAGATAAATGACAATAATTCAAATGTGAATTGAACAATATCACTGGATACAAGTTCAATATAAAAATTAATTATAATTCTATATGGTAGCAATAAGCAAATAAATTTAGGTATAATGAAATACACAAATTTAAATTAACAAATGTGAATAAAATAAATTTTAAAATTTAATCATTACCATCGACAGTATCACAAAAATCTATGTCACAATAAATCTACAAATGATGTAAGTTTTACTCTGAAATGTACAAAACATTACTAAGAATAACCCAAGAAGACTTAAATATGTGAATTGATATATTTTATGCATTGAAGTTTCAACGTTGTAAAAATGTAATTGTTCTCAAAATGATTTATAATTTCAAAGCAATTCAGAACAAAGTTCCAGCAGCATTTTTCAAGAAAAGTGTGGAAATTGACCAGCCAAATCCAACATTTTTATAGAAATGCAGAGGTCCAAGATAAGAAACAGAAACTTAGAGGTCTTACACTACTAGAAATGAAGACTTACACAGCTACAGTCACTAAGAGAGTAACTCATCCTGTGGATAGACAAATAGAACAGAGGAATGGAAGGACGTGCAGACACAGTCATACCCTTAACATGGTCACCGGATTTATAGCAATGGTGGGAAGGTCTGAAAGCAGGTGGAAAAACCAGGCTCTTCAGTAAGATATGAGACAATAGAAGATCTCCAAATGGACAATAAATGCATGATAGAATACTCAACTTCATAATTCATCAGGGAGATACAACTTAAAAGTATAAGAAAAATACTCCTACACGTCTATTAGAATCATTAAAATGAAAAAAGATATGGAGAAGTTTTAGCAAAAATGTGCATCAGTTGAAATCTTCCTACACTTGGTAGGTACAACTATTTTGGAAATAAAGTTTGGCAGTGTCTACTAAAACTGGACATATGCAAACTTTTGACCAGTAATTCTGTACCTTCTTATTTAATCAAGGATAAGATGATTCGGGCCCACAGAGGGCTGCACCACTTCTGGGGACTTCATATCCAAAGCCAGCACACCAAAACCACAGGCTGTCATGGCCACACGGTGGGTGTGTCCAAGAAGAAATAAATGTGGGTGTTGTCTGTTAATAAATAGTCTATAATACAGTTACAAAAAAGAAAAATGAAACCATTTTTCTACAAAAGAAAGATGTTAGAGAATACTAGAGAATCTTATTTATAATTGAACAAAACCAGAAATAACCTAATATCTATCAAAATAGAATGCACCAGTAAAATATGGTATATTGGAAAAAACATATACTGTATAGCAATGAAAGTGAATGAAGTGTTTTATTAAATGACATGAAAAAATTTCACAAACGCAGGAAGGAGTGAAAGAAGCCAGACATAAATAAACACATGCTGTACAATTTCGCTTATATAAGGTTCAATAATATGCCTAAATTATTGGTGGTGATAGAAATGAGGAAAGCTGACTTTTTTGTAAGAGGCAATGACCAGGAAAGAACCTGGAAAGATGCTTCTGGGGTTTTTTTGTTGTGGTATATGTCTTAATAAGGAGTGCTGATTTCACAAGTGCTTTAACTGCTAGAAATTATCTACCTGTACTCTCGTTATTTGTGCTTTTTTCTTCCACCATCTCTCATGCCCTCTTGGTACTGTATCACTTATCTGTATCTCTGCACAGATAACTTCTAAAAAGTGTTATTAGTGCACTTGGTTTTCACATGCTCACCTCTCATTTTTCTCCAATTTCCTCATACATTTTTCTCCCAAAGTCCACAAAGACACAAAGAACAGGCAATTATTTCAAATCCAGTAGTCCCTGTCCTGTGCTTATCTTGTTTGTCTCTCACCAGAATTCAGCACTTCTAGAATCCCTTTCCTTCTTAAACACTCTCCTTTGCTAACCATCATCACACTGCATTTTCTGACTTTTCTTCCCAATCATCCAGAGTCCTCATTCTTATTCTCCTTGGTTGGGATTCCTTGGATGATAACCTCAAAATGTTGGGGTTCATCAAACCTCTGTTTTTAAAGTTTACCACAGTTCTAATTTTAACCAGCAATTTTGCAGCCTCCTAAATAGTTTTATTAGGAGAACAATGCTTAATTTTCTAATGTGAAGTAAGTAGTCTTCAACTGCTTGACCTTCAGCAGTTTGACTATGATGTGTCTAGATATGGTTTTCATTGTATCTATTCTGTGTGTGTTTAACATCGATACATTTGACCATTACTGGAAGCTAATCAACCATTAGGTATTTAGTTTTTGTTTTTGTTTTAGTCTAGTTCTCAGCCTCCAATTGTATGTATGTGAGACCATTTAACCATACCTATCCATTTCTTATACTTTCTTCTATCTTTTATTTTTATTTTATTTCTCCTTTTGGTGCTTTAATTTGTATATTTTCTATTGATCTGTCTTTCATTTTACTAATTTTGTTTAAAGTTGGGTCCAGGATGCTTCTAAAACCACCCAATGAATTCTTAATTTTATATGTTTTATTATTTAGTTCTACAGTGTTCTTTTGGTCCTTTTTTTATAGATTCCAACTCTTCGTTAAACTCCTTATTTTTAACCTATTTTCTACATCTGTCTCCATATTTTAACAAATCTACATTAACTATTTTAAAGTCCTTGCCTGCTAGCGTCTAAGTCAATGGATTGGCTTCTATTACTTTTTTTTTGCTCAGGTGTGTGTTATGTGTTCCTACATCTTTGCATTTCTTGTAATTATTTACAGGGGACCTTAGGTTTCAAACAGACTGTAGAGAAGAAATCAATGTTATTTCTCCACAGGTATGGTTTTTCTTATTTGTTCATTAGACAGATCAGATGAGGGGCTGATTAATTTAATACATTCATGTATTTTGTTGTGCCCAGGTTGGATTTCCATTTTAATTAGTTTCAGCGCACTTCTTGTTTTATATATCTTGAAGTTGAGTCTCCTTATTGAGACTTTGTTTCCTAAGCACTATGAATCCACAGATGATTTTATCTGCATGTGCCATCCATTCTGAAGGCTCCCATTTGTCTCAGCACCCATCGAACCTTCCATGAGGGAAAGCGGGCTTGTGTTTGGAGTTCCTCTAATTTAAATCCATTCTGTCCATCCAGATGGCCTTCAAAGCCTCGCTGGTCTCTTTAGTGATCTTCTGCCCATGGCAAGCCTGATTCTTAGCCTGTTCCTGGTTCAAGAAATTCTCTGCAAGAAAATAAGTTTCCAGTGATTCAGTCTACTGAGAAAGAACGACTTTCTACCTGGAATTGTAGTATTTCTAGTCCTCTCGGTTATTTAGGCCTCACATGTCTTTTACAAATGTCTCCCTTTCTAGCTGTTAACTTCTCTAGTTTTTGTGACAAGTTGCCTCCACCTCCAACAGTCTGTAAGAGCAGGGAGAGCTCTGTCATCAGTTAATTATTTCTATGCTAACATCTCCCCTAAAACTCCATAACTCAGAAACTATCTCTGTTTCTCTTTTTCTCTCTGTCTTCTTGTCTTTGTGTGTGTGTGTGTGTGTGTATTTCAAGGCTTTATAGTAACAATAACATTTTTATGTTAAAGGATAAACAATAATTTCTCTATCAGTACCCAATAGGCAGGATTTTGAAATATAAAAACAAGATTTTAATTCACTTTTAAGTAGTAAATAAAATTAAAAGAATCTAAAGTTTTAGCATTTCAGGTAGGCAATTTTCTGTAAAATGTGAATAGTTTCCAGAAAAATTACTTTCATAATTTTTTCCTCAGAGCAATATAAACCACAAGTTAAAAACATATTTTTTATAAAGAAGTATTTTATATAAATATTGCAAATAAGCAGGTTATACATTTGTAATATTTAATTTAGGTATTTGGTATCAAGTTTAATGTTCAATCATAACAAATAATATGTGTAATAACATAACCCAATTCATCTACTAGGTATATTATTTTTCTTAGCTGTATCTAAATATTAATTTTAAAATGAACTATTTGTGCAACAGATTTTTGTGTGTGATTCATTTTGCCCCACAGTTCGAGTGGGAGAGCAGAAGTTTACAATTGAGTACCACATAAAGAGGACCCACAAAAATAATCCTTTTGAATACAGATTTGCTTCTATACTCCAATTTTATTCTTTAAATGCTTTCCTCTGGTCGCCATTTACTAAGTACAAAAGCTAGTATATGAATTCCACTTATCTGAAAGTACCATTTGAGGAAGAAAACAAAGGAAGACCCTTTATCTCACCCACTGTCAGATCTTTTTTGTTTGTTTGCTTGTTTTTGTTTCTTGCGGTACGCGGGCCCCTCACTGTTGCGGCCTCTCCCGTTGCGGAGCACAGGCTCCGGACGCGCAGGCTCAGCGGCCATGGCTCTCGGGCCCAGCCGCTCCGCGGCATGTGGGATCCTCCTGGACCGGGGCACGAACCCGCGTCCCCTGCATCGGCAGGCGGGCTCCCAACCACTGCACCACCAGGGAAGCCCGCACTGTCAGATCTCGATCTCTCCTTTTCCCTAAGAACATCCAATACGCTGCTGTAGGAACCACTGTTAGCATCCCCCTCTTTGTCACTGTTCTGCCTGGACAGGGGCGTGAATGAGGTCAGACAACCGTTATGGGCACTAGAGGCAACCCGGGGGCAGGTGAGACTGCTGACGGCATGCCCTTGCCCTGCTCTGACTCCCCAGTGAATGACAGTGTGATTCCCAGGGCTGGCCTGGAGCAGCATGCCAGAAGGATGATGACCGTATTGAATCACCGGCAGCACCGGCAGTAGGAGACGTGGTTTCATCACTTCCGGGCCTGTCCTCGGCAACACCACTTGGTTTGTCTTTGGTGGTTTCTCCCTTCTTCTCATTGATCATCCTTACCCACGCCAAATTCCCCCGCCTTTATATTATCTGTAAAGTGACTGTTTATCAAATATCTCATTATAAACACAATGATGTGTGCACTCAAATTGAATCTACTCCAGAGGACCACTGACTGAGACATGGAAATACTCTAATCAGAAACCACCTGCATCAGAATGGGATTTAGTATTTATAGTCCACTGTCAATTTTAAAAAGTAAATTAAAAGGTAATGATACATAATATCTGAGCTAAATTTTATTAGAAAAATTAGAATATTAAAATATAAAGATGGGTAAGAATTTATGAATACTTTGCAGATTATATACACGATTGAGGTTTAAGCATCTATCAAAGCAGCCATCTTCCAATTTTTATCAATTTTGCAATAGAAACACATGCTATTGTGCATATTTTGTTGGAATGTTTTAACTATTTACGTCATTTAACTATGGATTTCAAAGTACATAAGCATTATAAAATTATAAGCACAACAACAGTATGGGCCTCTCCATAAAAATGTTAACTCAACAAATTATACCCCATGTTCTGTTTTTCCTAAAATTATTTGAAGTCTGATTTTACAATGATGATAACATGGAAACAGACTACATGAGTATGCTATAAAAAATTAAGAAAAGCTGATCTGAACACATTGAGAAGTTGAATTATAGTGACAATTATTAAATTATTACGTTTCTCCTCTCTTGAAATAATTGAATGTACATTAAAAGGTAAGGTGTTTTAATCACTACTTAGAAAGTGTGATTTAACTCTAAGATTTTTAGATATGGTTCAAATTTGGGATTTACAAATTATTGATCCTCTTTGCTGGAGAGTACTCAAAAGCCATTTATACCCTGATTCGGTAGGTAAGGATCTTGGCTGTTGTCACTTCCATCCTCACAACATAAAAGCTGAACAAACTGAAAATCAACAACTCTTTTTAGACCTATCAGAGAACTGAGGTCACAGGAAAAACAGCTTCCTGCAAAATGGAGAGACAGACAGACAGACAGACAGAGAATCACAAACCACTGAAGCAGAAGCCAGAAGCAGAAACTGGACAAGAGCTGGTTCCAGGGGGTACAATGGAAAGAACAGCATGTCTCATGTCTTAGTTAAGAAGTCTCTAGGGAAACCCAAAGATGACAGGAGAGACACAAACAAGAAAATTTTAGTATAGCGAACAGTAAGCACAGTTTAAGTAGTAAATAGGTAAACAAAAAAACTCATATTAAAGGTCTAGTTACTTTAGTTCCTTTAGTCCAACCATCATGTTTGGCTTTCAGCAAAAAAATACAAGGCATATTAAAAGACAAACAAACACCACAACTTAAAGAGACACATCAATCCTCACTACCAAACCCAGATAGGGCAGAGATTTTGAAATTGTCAGACCAAGAATTTTGGAAAAATTATGATTAACATGCCAAGGGCTCTAATGGAAAATTGAAAAACACACAAGAAGAGTTGGGAAAAGTAAGCAAAAAGATAGAAACTGGGCTTCCCTGGTGGCGCAGTGGTTGAGAGTCCGCCTGCCGATGCAGGGGACACGGGTTCGTGCCCCGGTCCGGAAAGATCCCACGTGCTGTGGAACGGCTAAGTCCGTGAGCCATGGCCACTGAGCCTGCACGTCCGGAGCCTGTGCTCTGCAATGGGAGAGGCCACAACAATGAGAAGCCCACATACTGCAAAAAAAAAAAAAAAAAAGAAAAAAAATGATAGAAACTGTAAGAAAGAATTAAAAAGAAATTCTAGAAATAAGAAGTACTATAATAGAAAATGAAGAATGCCTTTGATGGACTCAGTAATTGACTGGACACGGCCAAGGAAAGAATCAGTGTGCTTAAAAATATGCAGGTAGAAACTTCCAAAACTGAAATGCAAATAGAAAGTAATTTAAAAGATGGAACAGAATACCCAAGAACTGTGAGATAATTGCAAAAGATACAACATATGCATAATGCAAATAAAATAAGGAGAAGAAAGAAAGAAATGGAAGAAATACTTGAAATAATGATGGAGAATTATCCAAAATTAATGACAGATGCCAAACCACACATCCAGGAAACTCAGAGAACACAAATCAGGATAAATAAATTTAAAAATTTACACCCAGCCATATTGTATATAAACTGCAGAAAACCAAATAAAAAGAGAAAATACTGAAAGAATTCAGAGGAAAAAAATATACCTCATATATAAAAGATCAAATGTAAGAATTAAGTCAGAATTTTCTTTAATATACTTGCAAGCAAGAGTGAAATAAAATATTTAAAATACTGATAAAGTGTTGAAAGATAAAACCACTAATCTAGAATTATGTATCTAGTGAAATTATCCCTCATGAAAAACAAAAATTGAGGGAATTTGTTGTTAATAGACCTGCCTTGTAAGAAATATTAAAAGAGTTCTTCAGGGAGAATGAATACAAAGTAGGTCAGGAAATCAGATCTACCTAAAGGAAGAACATAGGAGAAACTAAATAAAGTCTTTTATTTTTCTTCTTCTTATATCTATCTAACCAAAAACAGTGTGTTTGAAATAATGATGACAATATCTTTATTAAAAAATCACGAATGGGTGTTAGGTTTTGTCTAATTTTTTGCATCTATTAAGATAATCATATAGTTTTTCTCTTTTATGTTATTAATAGGGAAAATTACATTGATTGATTTTCATATGTTCAATCTACTTTGCATTTCTAAGAAAATACCACCTAGTTGTGGTATTTCCATTTTAAATGTTGCTGGATCCAGCAACATTACTGGTGTTATTTTAAAGAATTTTGTGAGTCAGAAGGTATTTCCACCTGTAGTTTCTTTTCTTATGATGTGTTTATTTGGCTTTGATATGAGACTAATTGTGGCCTCATAAATAAGTTGAATTCTTTTACATTTTTGGAAAGTTTTTGAAAGATTAATGTTAGTTCATTTGGCAAAATTCACCAGTGAAGCCAACTGGTGGCTTATAGCATCATCCATATCATCTGATTACCCAGAGATTTCCTTACATGCTGGAAACCAGCTATTGTTGAGGGGTTCTGGGTACCTGCTGGGGTCCACCTTCCATTCTCAGGTATGTAGTTTACACTTCTGCCTTCGCTTTCACTTCCTCCTTGCACAGAGCCTCAAGGGCAGCCAGAAGTAATAGCTTAAGACTTAGGCTTTTACTCAGAATGTGCACAGCCCGTTGAGCGAGCAGGGCCTTCTAGATTCCCAGGAATATCAAAGAGCTTTCCAAAGCTCCCTATAGACATCTCATTCTCCACTGTTTCCTTTTCAGATTTTTTTCCAGCTCATTGTTTTCCCCAGTTGTTATCACCCACACAGGCAGCTGCAATATTAGTTAGTTCCTGCTGATTTTTTCCAACAAACACCCAAGAGGAAAAGCTGTTCCCATAGGCTGAGCTGTAAGTCAGGTCAAATAAAGACAAACTTTGTGTGTGTGATTTCCAGGGGAATAGTAGAGAGGTCTAGTAATGACAGTTATATAAAAATCTGCATTTTCCAGGAGTTCCAGCCACTTTCTGCACCTTCCAGGGGCTGCTAAGCTGCTGGTTTTCACTGTGACAGTGGGAAACAGGTTTTTAAGGGTTTCATTGAGCTTAAGAGAGGGGAGTTCATTTTGCTTGGATTTCTTTAAGCTTCTTGGATGTTTATATTCATATCTTTCATCAAATTTGGGAAATTTTCAGCCATCATTTCTTCTAATAATTCTCTCTGCCCTTTTTCCACTCTCTTTTATTTCTGGGACTCCCACAATGTGTGTGTGGGTCTGTTTGATGCTGTCCCACAGGTTCCTTAGGCACCAGTCACTTTTCTATAATCTTTGTCTCTTTCTGCTCCTCAAACTCAATTTCCACTGTTTAATCTTCAAGTTCACTAATTCTTTCTCATTTCTGCTCAGATCTGCTTTGAATCCCTCTGGGAACTTTTCATTTTTGTTATTGTATTTCTCAGTTCTAGAATTTCTTTTTTAGGTTGTCTGTCTCTTTATTGATATTTCCACTGTATTCATACATTGTTTTCTTGACTTTCTTCATATTTTCTTTAGTTCTTTGAACATTTATGACAGTTATTTTACAGTCTTTGTCTGGTATGTCTGTCATCAGTCATTTTCAGAGGTTATTTTCTGTTGATTCTTTTTGTCTCCTTTGAATGGGCCATACTTTCTTGTTTCTTTGTCTGACTTCTGATTTTTTGTTCAAAACTAGACATTTGAATATAAAAACATGGTAACTGGAAATCAGATTCTCCCTCTTTCCCAGGGATTGCTGTCTTTTTTATTGGTTTTGTTTACTGTTTTTGCTTTTTAAATTTGTTTGGGCTGTCTATATGCCAAGGATCAACCTGAAGTATAAAATTATGGTCTTCTTAGGTTTTTTCTAAGCTTGTGCCTTTCCCTGTTCAGGCATGATTACTTTCTAATTTTCCTCATATATGCAATGGCTTTGGAATGCCCTAGTTTTTAATATCTGGCTCCCAAAAGAGAAAACTGTGGGAGAAAATAAAGGTCACTGGCTCTTTAACTCCCCTGGGAGTCATTTTACACAGAGTGAGAGAGGGTCTCAACAATAGGGGGGAGATGCAACAACAAGGGCTGCCTACCTTTGTCTGCACTTCCTTGAGCAGAGGCAACAATAAATGATCAGAGCACACAGCCATGATATTCAGAGGGCAGGGTCCTATTTGCCCAACCTGGGTGGGGGATGAGAATGAGTAGTGTGGAGGATGAGTAGCTGCTATTGTGCTAAGAGCTAAAATTGACCAAATTAACTACAATTTGATGTTCAAGTCTTCCTCTGGAGTTTGCAAGCCTTCAATAGACTCCAGAGTTTCAAAGTAGATACATCACACAGATTCTGCCAGTGTAATTGCTGTCTAGATGGGGAGGCTGATTCCTACTGCTTCCTACTCTGCCATCATCCCTAAATCCTTTGTGATGGGTGCTCATACTGTTGAAAAGCCAAAAGACAGGGCTAGTTACCTCAAAATAAAAAGAGAGATTTTAGTAAAGATCTCTTCTGTTTCTTATCAATGTTCTTATAGAAGTTTACCTATATGTGCATTAAATAATCATAATTTAGAAAATACTCTGAAGCTGTTTTTAGCCTTTCAAAATGCTTATATCTTTAAAGTATTCTTTCCCACCTTTTTGGCAAATTTTGTGATATAAGTTAGTAATTATTGTTAGAGTTTCAGAATCATTTATTAATAAAATATGGCATTTCCCTGGCAAGAAAAATTCCATTAGTGCTTTGCTATAAAAGCTCCATAAGTGGAGTTCTAAGTACTTTACCAGCTTCCTATCTTTTTTTTTTTTGAATGACAGCTTGAATCATTAAAAACAGTTAGCACTAAAATGATTTACTTTCATCTAAATAGAGATTACTTAATTTAATTAAATATGCTTTATGCTTTGCAATTGCCACAAAGTGGTTCCTGCAAGCTTCTAACTCATTATTTCATGCACCCACAGTGTCAGTGGAATACTAAGAGAGTACAGATTTTAGACCTCTTAGCTCCACTTTGTAAGCATCTTTAAAAATTCAAGACCTCTCCGGAAATTTTGTGTTGGCCTGTGAAACTTACGTAGTTCCTGATCATTTTTTACTAAAGTTACTATAATTTCTTTTGTACTTCTGTAATTCTGATCTGCTTTTTGTGCATGTATTTACACCATGAAGGCTAAGGATTCCTCTCACAAACTTTAAGAATTGCATTTTTAATTTGTCATGGCTGTATTTAACTCATCCTGATTTCTTTTTGTCGCTGTACACCAGAAAATTTTCCTGTTTCAAAGCTTCACTTTCCAAGTTTGAAATTTTAAAATTTATCAGTTTCACAATTTAAAATAAAACTTGCAGTTTTCAAACTATGAGTATACCTCATCTCATTGAATTTCTTATATTACATAAACACATTGGCATTCTTGATTTTTTCCTTGAGGATAAACATAAGTTCATCTCATTATCTTCTTGCTGACTTTTAGATTACTGCAATTTGAAACCAATGCAAGCTTAAGCACAGCTGATAGAAGCCAAAGAGTTGCTAGTACTAGCCAGTATGTGTAGATTTCAAGGACTCTGAGATCACCCGGCCTGAGTTTGAAAACCAGTTTCACTACCTTGGTTGAATAGTTACATGAAGTCACATTTATTCTGAGTCTCAATTTCTTCTTCTGTAAAATGGCAATTACAATGGTACCTGTGTGAGAGGGTTATTGTGAGGAATAAGTGAGTAAATATACGTAAATTATTAAGCACAGAATCTGCCATGTAGTAAGCACTCAATAAATGAGAACTTTTTTCAGCTACATTTTATCTAGCACCACATTTATCCTGGACTTCTATCATTTATGTACATTATATCCTACCTTCAAAATATCTCTGCAGAGTGTTTACTCCATACTCATTTTACACGTGAAGAACCAGGCAGTTAAATGCCTTGCTCAAGGCTATTGAAGAGATGCTTAGTAGAGCCAGACGTCAACACAGGTCTAAGTCAGACAACCTCTCCTCCTTCCCCACTCTGATATCTTCCACCCAGAATAGAGAAATCAGGGAAACAAATCACAACACAAAAGTTAAAATCTTGCTTTGTGCACTCCAAATATGTAGAAAACCTGGAGTGTGACATCTTTTCTAGATGGAAAGGGAAAGCTGATTGAAAACCAAAGTGAAGTAGGAAACATTTCATACTCACCTGAGAGGAGAATTGGGAGAGATTTGCTGACTGCCCTCAGCTCAAGCCCTTCTCTGCTACTTCTTAAATCTACCTGAAGTTCGGATACAGAGCCACCCAGCGAGTCCTAGACTGGATTATACAACGTGCGAGGACAAGATCTAAATAGGCTCAGTGAGAATGCAGCCCTGGAGTCAAGACCTTCGCAATCTGCACAGCTACACACACACGCTGGGGAACTGTCCACCCACTGATAGTCAAGAAACTCAGCCTCTGCCTTCAGTTCATAGCTTAGAAGATGATGCACATTCTGCTTACCTTAGAGACAAGGTCAGATGGCTGATGCTTCCAATTTCTAAAATTCTCAATAGATCACTTAGAGCTATAGCTGCATAGAGAAAATCTACTGGAATTTCATCTTTGTTACCTTTCCCCTCACCCTCACTCTCAGCTGTTACATGAGTTTCTATTTCCCTGGGCAAAGAGGAAGAATCAAAAGAGACTTTCCATAAACTTTATTCACCATATCTACCCACTCATGTGTGTGCTTCCTAGACTGTGTCTGTAAATAAACACTCCATGCTCCTTAATCTAAAGCCAGTCCCTCAAGTTGTACTTAGGTATCACTTGTTCAAACCTTGGCACATGAGGTAAATGAACTGATTTCATCAGATGCTGCTTCCTTAACTGAGAGGAAGATAGATAACCATAGAGAGACAGAGAGACAGAGAGAGACAGAGAGAGAGAACCAGTGAGGAAAGAGATGGCCTGGACTCCTACTAACTCCTCAGTCCTAGTTCCAGGGGATTGTTAAGTGTTACATTAACCTCCTGTGGCAATTGTTCCTTGGTAAAAACAAAAGGCAATGTTACTAGCCTTCAACCTCTCTATTATCAAATCGTGAATTAACTTCATGTTTAATTGCCTCAGAAATATCTCAGTTTTAAGGGGAAAAAAAGCTGGATATGTGTAGCTCTATCATCTTGGGGAGCTCTAAAAAACAACTTTGTTAAAGTTCCTCTTCTGTTTTATAATTCTCTTATTACAAATTTAATTTTCCAAACAACATTTCTCAACACATTTTTCTCTAAGCATATCTTTATTTGTCTATCCATCTTCTCAACTGCTTCATAATACACTTGAGAGCAATGTAGCATGGCATGTGCACTCATAAATGGCTTATAAATGAATAAAACCGATAGATGATAGATAGATAGATAGATAGGACTAGGTATACATATAGATGTAGATATAGTTACATATCTTCTATCTCTGATAGGAATATGATGGCAGTTGACTTCTGAATTTTTCCTTGTCTTTTCTTGGAAACTTTTAGAGAAATAAATTGAGCAACAACGGAAATCTCAAATCTTCAGGAAAATTTTGAGAAAACACACAAGCTCCAAATTTTATTTACGTGTCACCTACATGAGACCAGCAGAAACTGTGGGAGAAATTTTCAGTATATATTGGTGTGGTGGGGAAGTTCAGGGGGACTGTAGCTGTGTCAGATACCAGAAGCCAGGAGTAAATGTTCACCCCTAGGAGGGAACCCCATTTAAACAGGAAGTGGTTTCTGAGCGAAATAGAAAAAGATGCCACAGAAAGTACTCAACAGAAAGCCAAAGGAGGCAGATTTCAGGAAACAACACCTTCTAAGAAGCATTCAAGGACAGAACTCCAGAATTTCTCTCCTTTATATTCTAGACCATCACATCTTCACTGTCTACTGAGCCCAGGGCAACTAAGAAAGACAGAATAAAAATATTCAAAATAACTTCCAGGTAAAACAAGAACAACAATCTAAATTTTTAAACTTCCAGGAAAAAATGAGGGTGATAAAATGGCACCAAAAGAGATGGAGATACAAATAAGAAATTATTTTTTCAAAGAAAAATCCACCCTAAAATTGGTATATCAATATATAAGAAAGAAGGAAAATACAATACTGAAATACCTAACTCAAAACATTAGAAAAATAAAAGTTAAATATAGAAAAAGATGAATAGCACAATAGAAAAACACACAAGGTTTGGGAATGAAAAGTTCATAGGAAAGAAGTTCTTATTATCAATGCCACTCATAATAAGAGATAAGTAAATTTAAAATTACACAGAGATGCCACTTCTCTCTTGTCATATTAGCAAAAATTCCAAAACCTTGACAATATAGTTTTTTTTTAATCAAGTTAAAATATACATTCATACAGTCCTAATGGGATCACTAATTGCTTACCCCTAAGGAGGTCAATTGACAATATATAAGGCAATTAAGGCAAACAAAATTGTATTTTATGCTTTGTTCTAGGAATCCAACATCTTAGAATTTGTCTTACAGATATTAAACACACACACACACACACACACACACACACACACATAAGTTACTGACACCTAAATACATATGTTGTTATTGTAGCATTATTTTTCATAGCAAAAGATTATAAACAAGTTAGTATGATTCGTAAGAGAAAAGTTGTTCAGTTTAAGTGAATTAAAATTTTAAAAATTTGCTCTTCAAAATACATTGTTAAAAGTTTGAAAAAATTGAAAATTGCCGCAGACTAGCAAAAAAGTATTTTAAAAACAAACATCTGAGAAAAGCCTTGTATCTAAAATAAATAAAGAACAATTGGAACAGTTACAACCCAGTTAAAAGTTAGGTAAGAGATATGAGCAGATATTTCACAAAATAAAATGAGCATATTGGAAATATGAAAATAACAAATAACCATTAAATGCAAACCAAAACCACCACTACGGATACTGCTATGGGTATCTAGGTAAAATGGGTAGAATTCAATGGCTAAAATTGAAAAGACAAACAGTACCAAGGGCTGGGGAAGATGGGGAGTAAGTGTTCTCTCACAGGCATGCAAAGTGGTCCAGTCACTTTTTGAAACAGTTAAGAGTGGTCACCAAGATTCCCAGGGAATCACTGATGGATGAAAATATTCTATAGACTGCTTATGTTTTACCATTTTGAAATTTTTTAATGAAGGTATGATTGACAGACAAAAACCTCTACATATTTAACGTATACATCTTGATGAATTTGGAGATGAATATATACCCTTGAAAAAGTCACCATGTAATATGATCTAAACTTGACCATCATCTCTAAGAGTTCCCCTCCTCCTTCTTTTTTTTGATAAGAACATTTAACATCAATATTAAATCACTGTGTTATACACCTGAAGCTAATATATTGGTGTATGCCACTTACACCTCCATTAAAAAGATTTTAAAACACAACAAAAAATAACATAGGAATTTGATTCTATCAAAGTAAAATTATTTTCCTTCAAAACTCTTTAAAAAAAACACATTTAACATAAGATATACCCTCTTACCAAATTTTTAAGTGTACCGTGTTGTCATCTTTGTACACCATGCTATATCGGTCTCTAGAACTTATTCATCTTGCGTCATGAAACTATGCAGCCTTTGACCAACATATCCCTGATATCCACCCCCTGCCATGCCTAGTAACCACCATTCTACATTCTGCTTCTGTGAATTTGATGGTTTCAGATTCCTGATGTAAGTGGGTTCATGTAGTATTTGCTCTTCTGTGGCTCCCTTATCTCACTTAGCATAATGTCTTCCAGGTTTGAACATGTTTGTAGTAAATGGCAGGATTTTATTTTTCAGGCTGAATAATATTCTATTGTGTGTATATACCACATTTTCTTTATCTGTTCATTTGTTGAGGGACATTTATGTTGTTTCCATGCCTTGGCTATTGTAAATAATGCTGCAATGATATATCTTCAAGATCCTGACTTCAATTTGGGTGGGTATGTACCGAGAAGTGATGGATTGCTGGATCACCCGGTAGTTCCATTTTTAATTTTTTGAGAAGTCACTATACTATTCTCCATAATGACTGTGTCAATTTACATTTCCACCAAGAGTGCACAAAGATTCCCTTTTCTCCACATTCTCATCAACACTTGTTATCTTTTGTCTTTTTGATAAAAGCCATTCTAGGTATAGGGTGATATCTCTCTGTGGTTTTGATTTGCATTTCCCTGATGATTAGTGATGTTGAGGATTTTTTCATGTACCTTTAGTCACTTGTATGTCTTTTTAGCAGAAATATCTGTTCAAGTACTTTGTCCATTATTTAATGTGGTTATTTTGGATTTTTGATAGTGAATTATAGGAATTCTGCATATATTTTGGATATTCACACTTTATCAGATATATGATTTGCGAAGATTTTTCTCCATTTCTTAGTCTGCCTTTTCATTTTGTCGATTGTTTCCTTGGCTGTACAGAAGCTTTTTCTTTTGGTGTAATCCCAGTTGTCTGTGTTTGCTTTTGTTGTCCTTGGTTTTGGTACTATATCCAATAAATAATTGACAGGTTGTGGCAGACCTTTGCATCACAACCTTTTCCTCTTCTACCTGGACCTTTTCTGTATTGGAGTATTCCATGCTTTGCTCTTCCTGTAGACAAAGAAGAGAAAAAGACGTTGGCCTTGGAAGCCACATATCAAAGGTGGCAGAGCTTCCCTGTGTTTGAATTTCAAAATGACTGTTTGGAAAAGAGCTTTTCTGCTCTTTTCCTTCCCCCAACCCTGGGCTTGGTACTACTCAACAGCATTATGTGAGCAAAGATAAACTTATGTTCTGCTGAGTTATATATTTGAGGACCAGTTAGTTTTCCGGGTTGGTAACTATCATGAACAGCATATTTTCTATCCATGATGCACTGCGTACATCTAGTCTTTTGATGTTAACTCTCACTTAGTACATCATAATATGCACCCACATTTACATACCCCTCCTCAGTTCAGAAAACCCAGATTGCCTGGTATTCCTCTACATCATAAACAATGCTGCTATACACATTCATGTGCCTATCTCCAAACCTATGAGAACTTCTTTGGAGGGGATAACATACACAAAATTGATTTTTCTGAGCCATATGCCTTTAACTTAACGAAGTACATCCTGTTCTCTACAGTCGCCTTCAGAAGCCAAAATAATATAAATCTCAGCAACAAACTGACAAACTTTTCAAACATAGGATGGATTTATTAATAGATAAACAGCAACTACCTGGTTCTTCTTGGAATAAGGATAGGCATAAATCAGAGTTTTTAAAAATTAGGTAAAGTTAAACAAAACAAAATATTATAGGCAGTGAGGGTGGCTAAAAATGAATTTCTGAAAAAAGTGAAAGGCCATGCTTTTACTGTTTATGTAAACGAGTCATGTCTTCATCTGCTTTTGTAGGCTCTCCTCATTGCTCTATACTTAAACATTGGGTTACCTCAGGACTCTGTCTTCAGGCTTCTTCTCTCTCTGTGCTCACCCCCAAGATGCTACCATTCACTATCATGGTTTTAAATACCATCTGTGTGCTGGAAAACCCAAAGGTACACTCCAGCCCAGAACTCTCCCCTGAATTTCCTATTTCCAGCTCTCTACTCAATATCTCCTCTTGCTTTATAATAGTAATCTCAATATTAATGTATCCAACACTAAACTTTTTGCTTGTTTCAGGCTTGGGTTCATTTCTAAATGAGAGAAAAATCAAAACAACATTGACTAAAACAAAATAAAAGTTCTTCTGCCTCATGAAAACACGAGGAGTCAGGGCTGCATGACTGCTCCCTATTAACTATCCACGTTGCTGCCCTTCAGAGCTCCAGCCTTGTCCAATGTCTCATGGGTCAAAACAGTTTAATCAACCCCAGACATTCAATATCCATTCTAGCCTTTTGAAGAAAGGAGAGATGGAGAAATGTACAAATTCCCCTCCTGGTCTTTAGGGACACATGCCAGAAGTTTCTCGTGCTTTGAAGGTCTCAGAGGAAACCCTAATATATTATTCCCTACTAAGGTTTGGAATAACTTGAGAAAAAAATTAAAGGAGCTACAAAGTGAAACTCAAATATATCTTTGATGGCATGGACAAACCTGGTTGTATGTCTGTTGGTCAGGTGATCATGGAACTTGACCTTGGACCAGAGGCAGAGCCCCACAGAGGAGCGGTGGTCATTATCCCTGTGTGTGAGCAACTTATTCCAAACAGGAAGGATGGTGGGGTTAAGCCAAGCATGTGCAGTTATTCCACCCAAACGTACTGATGGGTTACGCCTCCCCACCTCTCAAGGAGACAGAGAGAAGCCAGGAGAGTGCTCTGGATAAATCTCTTCCTTAAAAACCAGAAGGGTCTAAGCGTTCATCTTTAACACAGGATACTATCCTCATCTTAGGAGCGGGGTCACATTTCACTGCAAGAAATCCTAAGGAATGTGGTATGTTTTCAAGGGGGTCTTGTGTTCAGCTAAAATTTAGAGCTTCTGTTCCCAATGAAGAAGAAACCATAGTTTCTTGTGGCACCAAGTCCATTTCACTGCAACCTGCCTTCCTCTTGGCCACCGGAACATCCCTGTGTATATCTCTTATACACAGTGTCTCCCCAAAAGACAGAAGCCCAAGGTGCCAACCAAATGACTTTGCATATTATTCAAGTTTCAGGATGTCTGAGAGATGCTCAGTCATCTTCATCAGATCTGGGTGTGGATCCCTGTGATACAGTGTCTGTATAATAAAAAGTATGTAAACTGTCATGTATACCAATAGAAAAGGGGAGTAGGAAAAGGTAACCTCAGCAAAATCTGCACTCAGAAGGCAGGCAATGGAACCCTTGTCAGTCCTAGGCTACAGCAGCTTCAGGTCCTGCCGCCCAGGGATTATGCAAACTCTTACCTCACAGTGGATTCAGTTCTTTGAGTCTCAATTTGTCCCTACTCTGCTCTCTCAGAGCAGCAGGCCTTCTTCCTCGTCTTTCTTAGTTCCTGATTACATCCTTTGGAATGTTTTCCCTCATCCATTATTCTCCACGGCCACACCTGAGATGAGCTTTGGGGAGTCCACTCTTTGGGAGATCTGTGCACACTATAGTTTACCTTTAAGGTTGCTTATCTTCTGTGGGAATGGCAGCTCCAGGAAGGCTGACACTGTGTCTTGTTCAGTACTGTAATCCCAGAATGGGGAAGAGTGGTTCCTGCTTGTACCATGTACTCAATGACTATTGGTAGAACAATGCCCGGCCTCGTTGAGTCCTCTATCCATAGAAGGGAGCAAAAGAGACCATTCTCTTTTATCCCCATTGTTCTATTAATTTATGGGTTCGTCATACAACAGCCAACAGGTTCAAGGAATCTCTGTTGTATGCTTCTGAAATTCCAGGGATCCATTTCTTTCACCAGACAATACATGCATTACTGCCAGTTCACCTATACTATCTCTTTGCTGTAAAGGTGTCAGTGTATGAAAAGATATGTGACCATGTTTTTAGTAGCAAACCAGCATATGCTACTTTAAAAACCCTTCCTTCCTTTTTTTGAAAAGCTTCTGCCATGTGTTAATTACTATTAAGGGCACTGAGAATATGAAGACAGAAGAATACACAGTTTTTTTTTTTCTTTAAGAGCAGTAGAATGCAGGAAACCTAGATATGGAAGTAAAAAAAAAAAGAAACTTAGGACAATGTAATATCTTATAATAAAGGGATGTGCTGAGGAGCAAATTGGAGGGAAAGGATAACAAGGGAGGGTGAGGATAGGATCAAATTTCCAAAGGAAAATAATTATAAAGTAGGCCCTGCTATTCTTCAGAAATCATGGTACTCTGACACCAGATCCCCAGTGCTCTTCGGACCCCTAGGCTCTCAGCTGCATGACCAGCCCATTCCGGCTTCCCAGACTGTAAGACACGTGCTCTGTTGCAACGGCTCTGCCCCTATTTCATCTATTCTAACAAAATGCAATGAATTTCCACTCATTTTCCTAAATTCGACTGCACACACATAGAGTTGTCGTTTCTCAAGAAATCTTATAAACTAATTTTATTCAGTATAAATCGTCATCATTAAGTTAGAAGTGACTTTTCCCAAGGGCATTACTATTTAACACATGAGCAAAGGACTGCTGAAGTTGGAAAATAATTTGATGCTGAGAATGAGTTGCTAAAGGGAGCAAGGAGGAATTACTGGGGTCAGAGGGAGTTTCTCGGCACTCGTAAGTTTGTTCCAAGAAGCAGGTTCTTTCTCTGCTGTCGGTGAAGTCTGTTTCCTCTCAGGGTCTAGAACGCCTGAGGGATAGGGAATTCTCGCCTGATGATGCCTAGTGATGGTGTCCACTTCAGAGGAATCTGGTAGAGATCTCTGATGACCCCTTAGCCACCCAGCCCCAATATGTGTGCTTGGTTTATTTTAGGACAGAGGTTTCCATGTGGGGAATGATAATGATCTGAACCAAACCAATTTCTCCCCGCTCTCCAGTTGATAACACATGGCCTCCATTATAAACACTCATAAGCGCCTTTTCTAAATTCACACATATTTCTGTACGAAAACTAATGGTCCATTGAGTCGGGAGTTCTGTATGTGACAGTAGCTGGTGCCAGATGTTCCAGAGGAAAGCTGAAAGCCCCCATGATGGAGCTAACCATCAAAAACTAAAGCACTGGGAGAAGTCTTAGCTGACCCAAGGTGGAAATCAATCACAGGTCTTGAGCTGAAAAGATCATTACTATTGGCAGAATTTCATCTTGGCAAGTGCTGTTGCACCCACCATTTTTCCATACAAATTAAGCTAAATGCATTATGAACAGTTGGTAACTATTAACAGTGACTACACTTTTCGACAGTCTCTAACAATTTTCTTCAACTCTTAACCATGTTAACAGATGTGTTAATTACTGCACTAAACAAGGCATATAATGAGACGAGTTAATGTGCTTCTCTATATGGAGAAAGGGGAACATTGAAAATATAACGACAAAATTACACACTTTTTTTTTTTATAAATTTATTTATTTATTTATGTTGGCTGTGTTGCGTCTTCGTTTCTGCGCGAGGGCCTTCTCTAGTTGTGTCAAGCGGGGGCCACTCTTCATTGCGGTGCGCGGGCCTCTCACTGCTGCAGCCTCTCTTGTTGCGGAGCATGAGTTCCAGACGCGCAGGCTCAGTAGCCGTGGCCCACGGGCCCAGCCGCTCCGCGGCATGTGGGATCCTCCCAGACCAGAGCCCGAACCCGCGTCCCCTGAATTAGCAGGCAGACTCTCAACCACTGCGCCACCAGGGAAGCCCTACACACATTTTAAAAAGATGTTTTCTTAGATATCACAATAATGAGAATTCTAGGAGGTTCAGGGAAAATTTTTAATAATCTATTTAAAATATAAAAGAAATATATTCAGAAATGTATTTATGTTCCTTACAGTGTTACTTTTAAAGTTAGATTGGAAAAGGTGATGAAGCAGGTAAATAAAATAGATTATATCCACAGGATTAACCTCTCTCTGGCTATTGAAATTAATTTTCTGAAATATATTTAGGAAAAAGTGGTCACAAAAATTTGTGCAGTATGATTCAATCTGTTGTCAGGCTACCATTCTATCTACATAAACATGGACACTCAGACTTATATGCATACGATCCTGGAAGAATATATATCACAATATTCACAAAGGCTCTTCAGAAATGGAAGGATTATATATATTACTTTTATCTTATTTTTTTTGCCTGAAAAAACATGTATTAATTACATTTTAGTATGGAAATAGGTGTTATTTTACAAAGCAAACAAACAAACAAGAAAATACCAGTACTACAGTTGTTTTAAAAAAGAAAAACTCCTTCCTAAATATAGCCAGACACCCTCTTAACAGTCCCCTTTAGAATATTTGAGACAGGTAGAATCTTCCAAAAGATTTTTAACTAACTCCGAGAGAGAGAATAAAGGGGAAACAGCAAAGAAAAGACAGGAAATATAAAACCAGTCAAGCTTTCAAAGTACAGGTTTCGTATCCCATAACTACTTTCCAAACTCACAGATCATGTTTCAGTTGTCATCCTATCTCGTTCCAGCCCTAAAATTTTAGAACAACTCTTCGGGCAACATGCTATGATTCCCACACTCTCAGCTCTAGACAAAGATGCCATTTTATTTTCAAATACACACAAAATAAGTGATCTTCAGGTCATCCCAAACTCTCCACCTGCATCTAGTAAAAAAAGATCCATTTCAGGTAACGGACAATTTTTTTCTACTTCCGCTTTTTGCTCTGAGGGATGTCAATTAGCAAAAGCCCATTGAATATCCATTTGTAACTGATAAGTGAAGCTGTCACTCAAATATAAGTGTATTTTCCTATTCTCAGGCTCCCCATTACCTCCAGCACTACAGATTATGGAATGACCTACCCAAGTCCAAAGTATTGCTATATCTCAAAGGGATTCTTTTCAGGATATTTGAGTCTGAGGCCAAATTTTGAATCTCAAGTTTCCCATGTCTTAGCTCTGTGTTTTTTGAGCAAATTGATTAATCTTTCTAATTCATAATTCGTTCTCCAGTCCCACTTTTATGGACATTTGCTAAAGATCAAAGGGGGTAGCAGCTGTCAATTGTTTGTACTGTGTCTGGCACAGAGTAAACACTGAGTGATAGGAATGTCACAAGTCTTACAGCAGTAGTTCACAGGGACTCTGTTCTGAAACTTTTCCAAAGACTTTTAGTTACTTGTACAGTTATTTATTAGCACATTTAGGACTGGAGTTGAGCCATGAAATGTGTCACTAGCTACTCTTGAGCGTGGGGAGTGGAGATGACCATGCCGTTTTTACTTCGAGCAAATAATCTAAGAGGCAGAAATGCATGGCACCTGGGGAGACCCTCCCATCACTCACGTTCACTCCCTGTTAGTGCAGCAAATGAATTAGATCTTTAGCTACACACACAGCCAGTGGTGGGAACACACAGGAAATCAGACGCAAGAAAACGCACAGACTAGAGACCTAATCCTCTATGAGAAACTAGAAAATACTGCTTAGTCTCACCTCACCACAGACACTGTGTGGTTAAGGAGAGGAAAAGCAGTTTGCTTGTTAATGTGGCTAGCCTAATATGGCTTATTATCTTTTCCTTCTTTCTTTTTTTGGAAAGCTTCCCAGATGATGATTTATTTGCCCTTCCAAATAGCACCTCGGAGGCTGAAGAAAGAGGAGGGGTATGAGGGAAAATGAAACTTGTTAACAGGGTGGAATTTTCTCCTTCTCCAAGTTAGTGGATTCCTTGGTGTCTATTCAGAGGGTAAAGAAAAGATCCTGCCTGTTATTCAGCTTCAGCAAACACACAAATCAAACACGTCTCTGTCTGCAGCCTGAGGGGCAGATCTGTGAGTTGGGCTGCGGTGAATTCCCGCCTCCGGGAGCTTCACATCAGCACTTGACTAAGAGGGGGACTCATTACAGGAACAGTGATTCCTTGGCAGAATTAAAGCATCATTTTTTTCTCTTCCCATCACTGTGTTCATTTCAACTCCTCTCCAGAAGTTTTCTCTCTAGCCTGGTGAGGGAAGGTGATGGATTTAGAGGAGCTAGGAGAGGAGAGAAAGAAATGAACCAACTGGTCCAGGAGACATAAGATACAACATGCAGGTCCCTTGTTTGCGTGGTTCTATTTCTAGACCGTGAAGAGGAGGAGGTATGAATCGAGAAATGATGCCAAGAGTAGAGATGCAGTGTTTCTTCCTGGTGGTGGAGGGGACAGGGAGACGCAACTAGTTGCAAAAACATCTTTAGCTTTTTCTTGAGTATGAAGAAGAAGGGGTTATTTCAGGTGGGAAAAGTGTTTGAATTCCCAAGTTAAATATGCAGAGTTGGAAGCACACAACTGAAGAAGGTAGGAGAGGGAAGAAATCCCACAACGCTGATTTATTTGTGAGCAGAGGGAAATTAGGAGACAAGAAACATAATTAATATGCACTCAAAACAGTATATGTATCTTCACTGGGTTAGGAACTTTTATAGGTTAAATTGTTTCCCCCAAAAGATATGCTAAACCCCTAATCCCTAGTACCAGGGAAGGTGACCTTATAGGAAGACAGGGTCTTTGAAGATGTAGCTGAGTTAGGATGAGATCATGCTGGGGGTGAATGGGCCCTGATACAATATGATGGATGGGTGTTCTTACAAGAAGAGAAGAGACACAGAAAGACACACAGGTAGAGAGTCACGTGACCACAGTGGCAGAGATTAGAGCGATACAGCACCAAGCAAACACCAGGGACCATGGCCACCACCAGTGGCTAGAAAGAGGCAACAGAGCATTCCACTCAGAGCCTTAGAGGGAGCCTGGCCCTGCCGGCAACTTGAGCTGGGCCTCCTGGCCTCCAGAACTGTGCTGGAATACATTTCTGTTGTTTTAAACCATCCAGATTGTGGCATGTTGTTTCAGCAGCCCTTGGAAACTAATATACACCCTGAAGGAACTATGACCAAAATAGGATACCATTTTTACTATTAAAGGATCTACAACATAACTAAGAAGGTTACCTTGTGAGGGTTGAAAACAACCTGTTACCACTGCTGAGAGAAGAAAGAGATCAATGTTACCATACTGAGGCTGTCGGTGAAGTGTTTGTGCTAAAATTTCTGACTGAGGCCTCATGTTATACTTATATAATTATAATTTTAGAACCCTATTATTTTGAAGTTGAAATGGACTAAAGAGAATATGCAAGCTCTTGCAAAATGTGCTCGAATTAGAGTTAAGGTCCCCAAGAGTCACTTCCTCACTGCCCCGGCCCTGCTATTTCTGCCTCTTTAATGGGGCAGGTTCACTGTGATCTGTCCCAGAAACATGACATCAGGTCATTATAATGCTGTCATTTAGCATAAACGTTTAAGAGTTGACTGGCTTACAGAATACTAAGACTTAAGACCTGGATTGTGTAATAAGCAGGACCATGAGCCATCGGAGGAGAACATTGGCCACACCCTGCCGACTCCTGAACGGCCTGGGCATCTCTCTCGCCCACTGCTCTCCTGCCACTGCTGTCCTCGTCCTGAGACCGTGGTTGCCGCCCTCCCTCCTGGTTCTTAGTCTGTGACAAGTCATCTGGGTGTCTGAGCCTGGCCTCATCTTAATCTCATGTAATTAGTTGTACAAGCAGTATGTAAATGTGTAATTAAATGTCAACTTCTTAATCTCAAAATATTTATATTAGCAACTTCATAAGAGTAAGAAATCTGTCATGAAATAAGAAAACGACTAATAGTTACTCCTTTCCAGGAGCAACAGTAAATAATCCAGCATCACACAATGTCCTGCTTTGTAAGAGCAAGTTGGAAATGAAAATAAAGTAAAAGTTACAAAATCTTTTTAATTTTGAGGTTCTTCCAATAAGATAATAAACTCCCAAAGGCAGAGAATATATTCCAATGTTTCTTTATCTCTCCGTGGACAGCTGAGCCTGTGCATTTGTGCCGTCGGTGCTGGTTGAGTGTCACTCCCCAGACCCCGACCAGGAACATCCTAAAACACACAAAGAGATTGACAGGACACCACGGGAGCCGGCTGTCACAGGGGTAGGTCAGCCACCAATGGCCCGGCAGCCTGACCATCTCTTGTGGAAACTCCATCCCAGTGTGTCAGTTTGTCTCCTTTCTATTGTCAGGATATGGTTACATAGCCAGGAGAAAGGAGCTTTAAATTGAGGTGTACTTCTGACTTGTCTATCTTCCTAGAATTCGAACTTCTTCAAGCATCCAACCGTATTTTCTACTGCTGAAAGTTCCAAGTGCCTTTGCCCACTGCCACTCACTAAAGGGGTGGACATTTTATATTTAATGCAAAGAACAAAATTCTATTATAAATAGCTCACAACAGGATTTATGGATACCTTTTTAAACAATACTCTCTGTCCCTAAGCAATATATGCCAGGAACCAATTAAATGCAATGTGCAGCCCTTCTTGGGCGACTGGAACTTATTCAGAAAAATCATCACTGCTTTTGTTATTATTCAAACCTTCCGAGTGCAGATCAATTCCAGAGTGAATTCAGTGAAGTGCACTGCAGACAAGGCCCCCTCTGATCCTGATGTGTCATCTCACAGGGAACGTGTGACAGACAGCGGCAAAGAATATTGAGAGTGGCTTACAAGCTGAAAAAATATTGGTGTACTACAGGTATGTTGGTGAGTTGTATCTGAGTGCAAAATGTCATAAAAAAAGCATGACATTTAAGGAAGAGCTGAGACCAGTCATACCCAGTACCATTTGCAAAGAGCCTTTCCCTAGTTTCTTTTGTCTTATCAAGTGATCATACAAGGCTCTAGGCTCAGACTCCTGGACCTGATTGCTAGAGATGTGCCTGCCCAGTTGTCAGAGGGCATCACATAAGCATATATAAAATAGGAAATTAAAGGAAATATAGGAAAACAGTGTCTTTATAAAGCAACTTGTTTTTCTTTAAATTTACACCTTTTTCTTTAATTTTTTACACAAAACTATTATGTAATTGTAGAACAACTGAAGATAGATAAGCAAATAAGATGGAAAAGTATTATCAAATTTATTAATCACAGTTAACATTTAGCTCATTTCCTTCCATTATATATTATTTATATATATATAAAATAATTTATTAATATATATTATATATAATTATGCTGACATTATATATATTTACATTGTTATATAATATAAATACTATTTTATTATTTATATGTATACATAATTTAGTTTTATACAGTTTTTACACATTTGTATGTGGATATGATTATCATGTTCTTTTTCATGTATCAATCAGTTTCATATGGGTCTAAATTATCTTTGAAAATATGAGTTAGGATATTAATAATATTTCATAATTTGATCATTTTGCTGTGAAGTGAACATTTGATAATTTGACAGTTTGACTGTCCATGGGTATTCTATTTTGTTTCTCAACTTTTAGTATTATATATAATTTTGGATGAACATCCTTAATCAAAATCTTTGCCTACATCAAGTTTTACTTAGATTTCTTCCTAAGAGGTAATAAACATTTTAAGAAAGAAAAAGAGAGAACATCCCCCAAATGTCTGATTTTTCAAAAAGTATATGAGAGGGCTCATTTTATTCCAACCTTTCTGAAATTGGGTATTACCATTAAAAAATTTTACTGCTCTCTCAAGCAAGAAAGTGATATTTTTGTTTTAATTTTACTTTAATTATTAAGCTAAACAATGTAAATCACTTTATTCATCATCTGTAATTCCTCTTCTCTAATAGTCCTGTTGTAATCATCTTTCTACTAAAGTTTAGTATTTTTCTTATCACTTATATGGACTCTTTCTACAATACTTTATTATTGTAAATATTTAGTACTGTAAATGTAACCCTCCTCGTTTATATTTGCTGTAATTATTTTTCTTAGTTGCACTTTTAAAATTACGTCTGTGATTATTTTAACATCTTCAAATTCAAATTCACATTTACTGTTTATTTCTTCTCTTGTATTTCCTGTTGATTCAGGTTTGGAAAGTGACTTTGATTTCAAGATCAGATATATGATCTCCTATAGTTTTATATTTATCTCTGGTTTTCATTTTTTAATATAAATATTTAATGTATTAGAATTTCAGCATTTCTTCTGAGGTGAAGCCCTAAAGGTCATGTTTTCATTTTTATAATATCAAAATTAACAAAGAAAGTGAATCCACATTCTCATATCTGTGTAATTGTACTCAAAATTTCTATGTAATGGTACTTAAAATCCTTAAGTGACTTCCCTTAAACACAACTCTACTCTTACTATTTTTTAAGTGGGATGATATTTTAAATAATGGCATCATTTTGAAATGTAAGAAAAATAGATGAAAAATTTTTGAGTAACAAAATTAAAGGTAAAGCGAGATTTAATACAGCTGGTAACCATCCCCTATCTGTATTGGCTGAGTGATGGGATCAGAGAGTAAATCTGGTTAAATTGATATGAAAATATTACCCTATCTGTTGAGGATGTGATTTTTTTTAAAACCTACAAGATTAGAATAGTAAACTAGCATGAGTAATGCACAGCTGCAAAGATTAATGCTACTGCTGTCTCTTCAGCTAGGCTGTCTCAACTACTGATGGCATTTATGTAGGACTGGCCTGCTTTGATGAATTGTTTGCAGTAATGACAGATGGACCAAGTTAATCAAAATGGCCACATTTATGATAGAAATAATCCCCAAGGGCTGTTTAATTGTTTGCATTTCTGAATTTTCTGATATTGACTGTTTTTTCTCTTGCCACCTTAGACAATAAAACTCAATGTGAGGAAACTAGACACATATGCAGAAAACAGGCTAAGAACCACACGGGTCTCTGAAACCAGAACAAATGTCTCCATCGACAATGCCTGTAACAGAACCTGAAGGTAAATCACAAGACAATGAAAGCTTATTGTCTCTTATGTGGTGTCCCATGGCTGAAATGTGCAGTGTTTCTGATGGATTTATTCGTGGGGCTTTTGGGGATAAAGAGAATCATGTAAGTTAGGACTTTGCTGACATGAATGTGATCTGGCACCGACACACTGGGATCTTTTTGTGTCTACGCGTAACTCATTCCCAGGACCCTGGAGGGCATCTACGCTGTGGACTTTTCTGCTGGGCCCTCAGTGCTCTTGAGGATTTACATTAGTGAGACAAATGGCTAATTCACTACAGCCAAATGTTGCACATTTCCTGATTAAAGACAAGCCTCCCAGGACTGGGCTTCATTTATTTCTCCCGTAGTGAAATATGTGTGGATTTATATATTTTCATTACTACATAAATACGAGCAGTTTATAAAATGCTGGAGGAATTATCAAAGTTAAATCTCCCATTCCAAGACTATGAAAGGAATTTTCCTGTTGTTCCTCTCCTCATAAAAGCATGAGCCGCCATGTAATGATTTAATGAAAAAAATGTATTTAATTTCATTACTTAAAAAGTGAAATGAACAGAATTCAGCACATCCACTAATGAATTCAGCTGGAGTGAAACCCTTGGTTTCTGAAAAGTAAAGTCTGCTGAAGAAACTTGTACCACTAATTGCCCCAAGTTACTGATTATTCATAGAGATGGCATTGTATCATAATGTCAAGGTCGTTGGTTTAGTACACATAATTATACTGTAAATTTTCCAGGTTATCAAACTATTCATTTGCCTGTTCACCCATCCCAGGAATACTTCAGTGGCTCCCTTGTGCTTGCCTCCATTTAGGGACGGGGAACTCAGTAACACACAAGACGAAGTATTAGTCCCCTGGAGCTGACTGTGAAAGGCAGCCACTAAAAATAGCTCCAGATGATACCTGCCTACTGGCACTCATGCTCTTATGTAATTTCCTCCTTCTTTAGTGTAGAATGGACCTCATGACTCTTTTCTAACAAATAGAAATTAGTGAAAGTGATGGGAGTCCCTTCAAGATTAGATTCCAAGGAGACTGTGGCTTCCATCTCTGGTAAACTTTATCACTCTTTCTCTCACTTGCTCTAGGAGGAAACACCTACTTTGTGGGCTGCCAGAGAAGAGTCCACATGGGAAGAAACTGAGGTTTCCAGCAAAGGGTAATTAAGGACAAGAGCCAGTGAGTGGACATGGCGGCAGGACTCCCTCCTGTTGAGCATGAGGTGGCTGGTCAATATCACAACCAGAAAACTGACACTGTTAAAGTCAAGACACAGAACATTTCCATCACCTCAGGGAGGCTTCATGTTGCCCTTTTGTTAGCTACGTCCACCGTTTTCCCACCCTTCCGTCTCCTCTTTTACCCTTGGCAGCCACAAATATTCTTTGTATAATTCTGTCATTTAAGGAATGTTATATAAACAGAATCAATGTATACTGACTTGGGGATTTGCTTTTTCACTCAGCAAGGAGATTCACCCATGTTGTTGTGTATATCAATAGTCTTATTTTTTTCTTTTTATTGCTGAGTAGTATTCCATGATATGGCTGTATCATAGTTCATTTAACGGTTCACCTATTGGAGGACATCTCAGTTGTTTCCAGTTTGGGGCTACTATGAATAAAGTTGCTATATCATTCATGTACAGGCTTTGTGTGAATGTGTTTTTAGGGTTAATGCCCAGAAGTGTTATTGTGAGGCAGTATTATAAACAGATGTTCACACAGTGACTGTATCGTTTACATTCCCACCACCAATATCTGAGTAATCCACTTCCTCACACCCATGCCAATATTTGGTGTTGTCATTATTTTTTATTGTAGTCATTCTTATAGGTGTGGAGCAACATCTAATTATGGTTTCAATTTGCACTCCATTAATGGCTAATGACATTGAACAATTTTTATGTGCTTATTTGCCTTCTGTATATCCTCCTGGGTAAAATGTCTGGTTGTGTCTTTTGTCTAATTTCTAATTATATTGTTACACTGAAGCTCAAAATCTATTTTTGAACTAATATTTTATATGAGGTGTGAGATTTTGGTTGAGGTTCTGTTTTATTTATTTTTGTTTGTTTGTTGTTTTACCCATAGATATCCAACATAATTTATTGGAAGTCTATATTTCATCCATTGAAATATGTTTGTACCTTTATAAAAAGTCAGCAGGGCATATTTATGTGACTCTGTTTCCAAACTCTTTATTCTGTTCCATTGGTCTATGTATCTATTCCTTCATCAACACCACACAGCTTGACTATAGAGGCTCTATAATAAGTCTTGAAATTAGGTAGAGTAATTCCTCCTCTTTATTCTTCTTTTTAATAGTTTTAGTTTAGATTATTAAGACTTTTCTTCTTTCCTAATATATGCATTTAATATCATAAATTTCCCTCTCAGCATTGTTTTAACATTGTCCCACAGATATTCTAGTTTTTTCAACTTTCTATATAAATTTTAGAATAATCTTGTCTATAACTACACAATATTTTGCTAGTATTTTGAAAGAAATGTGTTAAACTTATATTTCAATTTCAGGAAAATTGTTACCTTCATTATGTGAGTTTTCCAACCAATGAGCACAATGTGTCCCTCCAGTTATTTAGATATTTGATTTATTTAATTAGTGTTGTATAGTATTTAGCCTACAAGTCCTATACATTCATTAGATTTACACTTAATTATTTCATTTTATAAATGATCATCAATGGTATTATATTTTAAATTTAAGTCTACATGCTCATTGCTAGTATATAAAAATACAACTGAATTTTGAATGCTTATATTGTATCCCACAACCGTGCTAAAGTCTGTTTTAGTTCTAGCAATATTTTTGTAGACTTATTGGGTTTATTCAACAAAGATAATCATGAAAACTGAAAATAGGAAGTTTTATTTCCTCCTTTAAGATCTGCTATGCCTTTTACTTATTTTTCTTACTGTTTTGCACTGGCTAGAACTTCTGGCTAAAATGGTAGTATTTTGAATGATAGTAGTACTAGCAGGCATCTGTGTCTTCTTCCAGATCTTAAGAGAAAAGAATTCAAGGTTTTATAATTAAGTATAATATCAACTATATCGGTTTTGCAAATATCTTTATTAAGTTGAAGAATTTTCCTCTTTTCTTATTTTTCTAAGGACTTTTATCATGAGCGGGTATTTGTGGATTTATCTTCTTTTTTTTTTGCAGTACAATCAGTTTTTGCTTTACATATTTTGCAGCTCTGTTGTCTGGTGCATACATGTTCAGGATTACTATATATTCTTGGTTGATTGACTCTTTCATCATTAGATAACATATATCCCCATATTTTGGGTTTAATGTGTTCTTTTTCCTTCCTGATGTTCTAAGTATTTTTAAAATCTTTTACTTATATTTAGGAATTTCTTTTAGCTCTCCTTTTACGTCAGCTCTTCTGACAAAAAAAAAAAAGTTCTCTTTATGTTCTTTCATCTGACAATGTCTTCATTTCCCCTTCATTCCTTAAGGACATTTCTACTAAGTGTAGAGCTCTGGATTAATAGTTCTTTTCTCTCAGCATTTGAAAACTATTATGCTGCTTTCTTTTGGTCTTTATTGTTTTTGGTGAGAAGTCCACTGTCATTTGATTTGTTTCCCCTATAGATAAAGTGCTGTTTCTCACTCACTGATTTCAAGATGTTTGTCTTTAGTTTCAGATATTTGACTATAATAAACATCAGTGTGGATTTCTTTGGGCTTGTCCTGTTTGGGTTTCACTTAGCTTCTTGAATCTGAATATGAATCTGAAGTTTTATGTTTTTCACTATATTTGAGAAGTTTTCTGCCATTATTTTTAAAGTATTTTTCAGCCCCTCCCACTTTCTCTTCTATTTCTGTAATTTTGATGACATGTATGTATGTTTTGTTATAGTCCTATGGGTCGTCGATGTGGTGTTCCTTTTTTAGCTATTTTCTCTCAGTTGCTCAGACTGGATAATTCCTAATGTTCTATCTTCAGGCTCATCAGTTCTTTCCTCTCTACCCCGGTTACAGGTTGTATGCTCCTGTGTGCCCCTTCAAAATTCTCATGTTAAAACCTTAAGCTCCATGTGTTGTATTTGGAGATGGGGTCTTTAAGGAAGTAATTAAAGTTTCACGAGGTCGTAAGGATGGGGTCCTGATCCAAAGGGATTGGGGTCCTTATAAGCAGTGACACCAAAGAGCACTCTTTCCCCCCTCTTCTCTCACCCTCTCTCTTCTCCCTATCCTTGTGCTTATGCACAGAGGACAGGCCATGTGAGAACTTGGTGAGAAGACAGCTTTCTGCAAGCTGAGGAGAAAGGCCTTACCAGATAGGAACTCAACCGAAATCTTGATCTTGGGCTTCTGACCTCCAGAACTGTGAGAAGTAAATTTCTGTTGTCTAAACCACCCAGTATATAGTATTTTGTGTTAACAGCCTGAGCAGACTAAGATACCCCTTTATTCTGCTGTTGAAACTACTGTTGAGTGTTTTATTTCAATTGGTGGCACTGGACATGGTTACTGATGAAGAACAAGCACTCACTGAAGTAGTGAGGAAAACAATTCACAAGCAATGCAGACTCATCATGTAAATATCAGCTATTATGCAGCAGGCTTTATCTAAGAAAAAAAAAAAATCCTGGGGCCTAAGTCTTGAGTTTGAGATCTTTGGAAATTATCTAAAATTTTTCAGTTAAAGGATTAACACAAATATGATTGATTAGCCAATTATTTGAGGGGCTATCATTGTTTTTCAGTATTGTCTTTTAAATACCTATTATTTTAATAAGTTTCTGAACTGTCTGTATGTATTCAATAAATAAGTATATATCGAGGTCACCTTATTTCCCTGAAACCAAGGTGAGTATGGAAATTAGAGGAAAAAACACTAACATAGTTAATAGGCTTTTGGACTGTGTTACCTTCGTAATCTTATAATAATGATTTCTGAATTATGCCCAGAAACAGAAAGTCTTTTGTATTTAGCATGGCTACTGGCCCTGTGCCTAATTTTGTTTAATATCTGTCTTCTCTACCTTTAGTAGGACCTGTTTCTTGCTCTTGTTTATGACTGTGAAGGAGATAAAGAGCATTGAATGCATGCAGTGTAAGTCTTCTCTTTGTCTCTATCTTTGTATAGAATTTATCCTGAAAAATAACAGAGTCTCAGAGGGCTTCCTGATCCCCATGGGTGGTCCGAGGCTTCATTGTGGCAGCTGGTAAGCCCAGCCCACTGCTGTGGAGCAGCAGGGGAACCACTAGAAAGAGCCAGTTACAAGGATTTATTTTCTGTTTATTTTTTACCCTAAATCAACTGAAAAAAAACAACTGTATAATATTTAGTCTGATAAGTAGAAAAAGGAAAATGCAAGATTTAAATTATTGATTCATAAAATAAGGCAACAGACAATTCAGTTCATTATTGAGCATGGATTTGTCATAGTCAACTAGCAGGCAGAAGTGCTATGCATACAGATACTAAAATAACAGGAAAGAACAGCTGACTGGGAAACCAGTTCCCCTGCCCCAATTATTTTCATAATAGTCTCTATCTACTACCTTCATAGATAATCCATAAACAGAGTGCACCACCAACTCCAGATTTTCATCGCATTTGTTTTTATTTTTGTGGTAGATAAAGTTTTCAACCATGTTGAGATGAAAGTTTAAAGTATTATATTGTCTCTGCATTTATAGGTTTGTCACAGTATTGGGTAATTAGGCATGTTGGCAGTCTAATATCCAAGTTAGATGCATTATGCTTTTGTAAAGAACTGAACCAAAGAGTGGTAAAGATACAGTGAAATTCCTGACTCTCAAAAGCTTTTAAATATTTGAATATATATATATGCATATGTATGTGCAGTATAATATAAATATAGGAAAAGTAGCCAAAAGGAGCCAGTTCTCAAAATCCAGAGTCTTCGTGAGACACAAAATCAGACTTCAGATTTTGAGGGCCTCACCCATCCAAAGATTTAGCTAGTACTGTGGGGTCATTTACTGATTCATGTAACAAATATCTATTTACAGCTTACAGCAAGCCAGGGCCTGTTTTGGTGTTAAGGGTCAATGAATTTTAGGGCTAAATCTGCAGGAATAACTTGTCCCTAAGGAGCAACTACAATATGAGAAACCAGCGATCCTCTCGGCCCTGCTGACACACTGCCTTCCCTCTTCTAGACTTTCAAATCTTATTAAAGATAGGATTGCTTTTCCCTAGAGTTTTTGTCACAGAAGCCATCTAAGACACACTTTCTTCCTTAGAGAGGTCAGGAAGAGGGCTTGAAAACGGCCATCAGTGGTTGTGTTTCAGGGAGAGAGAAATGTAAAGTGTCCAAGAAAAGCATGAATAGGGAGAAGACTAGCTGAGGAATCAACATATACATGTGAAAGCAGACAGCCATGGTGTACTGTGACCTCCTGCTACATGAGAAACCAGCCTGAAACCTATTGGCTCAAACAAGAATGAGCTTTCTGCTGGCCTTGCTGGGCTCACTGACAGGGCTGTGTCAGCTGGTAGCTCAGCTGTGATTGCGGTTCTATGACAGCCTCACAGGCCTGCTGTTGGAGCTGGCTGTTGCCTGGACCTCTCTTTCTTTCTCTCTCTTGCTATTATTCAGCAGTGAAGCCTGGGCTTCTCCACGTGGCAGCAGGAGCATTCTAAGAGATTGAAGACAGAAGCTGCGAGGGCTCTTGAGTCCTAGGCTCTGAAACTTCCAAAACTTAACTTCTGCCACATTCTGTTCATCAGAGTAAATCACAAGGCCCGGCCAGATCTAATGGACAGTGACGGACCCTACTTCTTAAAGGGAGTGGTGCAAAACATTGTGGCCTTATTTGATCTACAATATCAATTAAGGACTTCATGTCCTATTATATCATAATATATTTTATATGTATATATATATATATAAAACTTTCAAAATAATCCCCATTGCATAAGAGGTCCCTGGAAATGCATCATTTTTAAACAGATAAAGGAAGAAAAGAAAAGAAGGAGGGTGAAGAAAAGGCTTTTCGTTGTATTGAAATAATTTAAAACTTATAGAAAATTTGCAAGAATGGTTTAAAGAGCTTCCATATGCCGTTTATTTAAATTCTCCAATTGCAAATTTTTTCTATATTTGCTTCCTCACTGGGATAGCAGAAAACTGATTAGTTGTTGCCTAGCCTGTCGGGGGAGAAAAGGGAATGGGAAGTGACTGCTAATGAGTAAGGGTTTACTCGTGGGGGGGACAAAAATGTACTAGAACTAACATAGTGTCATGGTTGCACAACTCTGCTAATACACAAAAAAACAAAAAAAAACCACTGAATTCTACACTCAGTGAGTGAATTTTATGATATGTGAATTATGCCTCAATAAAATTGTTAAATACGGTCTAAAAGCATTAAAAGAATGGATTTCATTTTTAATGGTATTGAATCAAAGGTTGTGGGCCTTTATTTGTGCTAGGACATTACCGAAAACTTCTCTAAAAATGAATAATCAGAGAATCTAAACAGTCGAAATAAATGGGGAATATCTGTGAATCCTATGATGTGATTTGGGAATTGACAGCGTGGTAGAGTCACGTATTCCACAGACCCAGAGTATTATTCAGGACTCAGTGGACTTAGAGAAATCAAATGACCCGCCAGTGTCCACTGGCAGTGCTGGGTAGGAGGGTACATGGGCCTGACCCCAGCCTACCTCACTCAGAGTTAATTTAAGTGACCAGAGATCTGATAAGACAGCTTTGATTTGATGGCTCACACAATACAAATATGGCATAATTGCAGATTTATAAATATATATAAAAAACAGAAATACTGAATATTGTTCAAAGAAGAAGAAAACTGAAACTATTTCATTTCATGTAAGCAATTGTTCCAAATTTGGTTCATCAGAGCACTCTTTGTACCAGTAACTTTCAGAAGTATCTGGTTTTCCTTCATTTAAAATTTGCTCTTATTTTTTTGGTGTGTGTAGTTGGTATTAAATTTTACATTTTAACTCATGTTCATGTGTCATCATATCCAGAAAATTATTAGTAAGAAATTACCTTAACAATTAAATAATAACCGATGCCTTTTGGAAAGATTTAAATTATTTTTGGATAACTTCTCGATTGCCACTATAGCCAAAATTGTGTTTTGTGAAAAATACACATGATATTACTGTCAAGGTAAGACGCTGAGATAAGTTAATTTCCATTTTTTACTACCATTTCTATGGTTATATAAACAACATATATTACTTCAGAACATGTTACCATGGTTATTTCAGGTAATTCCAGGTTATTAATGCTTTTAAAATGAAAATAAATTTTTTGTCAGTGGTTGAATACAATTGTTCAAGTTGAATAGAAAGAAATACCCTTTCTTGTTAACATAGGGTATTTCACTTAGTGCGCCTGATGGGAGGTGGGAGGGAGTCACGGCGGGGATGCCATTCTGTCCTCACTCCTCTCCCATCTTTACTAATATCAGAACTGGGTAGAATCTCACGCATCTACTGATAAGCTGTTGTACATGAGACAGAAGCAGCAGCAGATGGAAAATAAGCTCTAAAACTTAGCAGTCCCTCGGCTTCTGGATATAAAAAGAGTGACAGAAAAATGAATGACTGCAAAGCTCCGAAACAGGAAACGCTGACCAGATGCTTGTTCGTTCCATGTTGCTGCCTTTATTACTGTTTATTTGTTTATTTTTCTCACTTTCTCCACTGATGGACGCGCAGGCTGACATAAACTTGAAGAGCAGATGAGTGTTTGGGAATAGACAACTGAAATAATATTTTAAGTGTTGATTCTGGGCCGGGACAATGTCTTTAGTGCACGCTCCATGTCCAAAGCCTGCCAGGGATAGGAGGAGGTGTGGACACCCAAAGTGCTGGCTGAACTCTGATCCCTTCGAAACAGGATGGGCTTTCTCCTGTCCACACGTGAGCATTTAGCCAATGAGCCCAATTTACCAGGCGTCTGATCTTCGTATTACTTGGTGGTAGTCCTTAAATATCTGAAACCAAATTTCTGCCCCACTCCCCCGAAAGCCTGGAGCAGAGAATGCAGTTGCAGGAGCAGGGCAGACAAAGGTCATGAACAGCTTAAATTTTCTCTGACTTTTTCTTCCCTTTTTTTTTTTTAAATTTTATTTTACATTGGACTACAGTTGATTTACAATGTTGTGTTAGTTTCTGGTGTACAGTGAAGTGATTCAGTTACACATATACATATATCTATTGTTTTTCAAACTCTTTTCCTGTTCAGGTTATTACAGAGTACTGAGCAGAGTTCCCTGTGCTATGCGGTAGGTCCTTGTTGATTATCTATTAATCTTCCTTCCACGGTTCCTTAGTCCTGCTTTCTTGCTCTCTCCATCCACGAGATTTAAATTTTATAACATTGTCCTGTGTCATATGTATTTACATAAGCAGAAGTGAACACCTTATGAAGCAGGTTGTGGTAGGGATTCATAAAAATAATAGAAATCAGGAAATATTATTGCAATGACAGAACAAAAGTGAAATAAATACCACATGTACCACTCAAATACACAAATGTACACCACTGCACAACACTACCTTAGTTATCTATCTGCATCTGTAAGTATTTACTATAGAGCAGGTGCATGTCATTTGAGGATTTGTAAATTAATGAAAAGAATATATATATATATATGTATAACTGAATCACTTTTCTGTACAGCAGAAATTAACACATTGTAAATCAACTATACAATAAAATAATTTTTTTAAAAAAAGGAGAAAAAATAATTATTGCTTAAAATTATCATATCCACAAATATTTACATACATAAATTTTACTCAATTTATATAAGTACCAGGGTTTTCCAGGAAAACTTCACAATCTAACACAATATCTTGTTGAAGGACCCTAAAACTACTTCTACCTTTGTTGTAATGCTGACATTGTTGGAGTGTATAATTGAGCAGATATAAATAATGTGGTCGCTACCCTGTAACAAGTGTATCTTACTGCATGTCCAGGCAAGCTTATGGGTGGATAGTGCCTTGTTTCCTTTATTTTTTTCTCCCTATGGAGACAGAGAGGAATCCTAATGAGAAAGAAAGAAACAATACTCAGAGAAAAAAGACCTGGTTCAATTCAACATGTGGACGAATTAGGGCAATTTAACAGAATTTTCTGCCTGTTTCCTCAAGTGCAAATAGTTCCTGTCCAAAGACCCTCCCAGGGTTGCTGTGAAGTTCAAAGCAAGAAAGTAGCTTGTCATAACCTGTAAGTGCTCTACTAACATAAACCGCCAAATTAATAATGAAAAAGGCAATTCAAAGTTCATCATTTTCCTTACCAAATAAACTTAAAACACTCACACAAAACCAATTTCCATTTCACAAAAGTATTTGGACAGAATACGTTTGAATTATTTATCAGGAAACCCTCTTCACAACTCTCTCTCTCTCCTTCTCTATCTCCCTCTTCTTTTTTTTATTTTTCGTCTTCTTTTTTTTTGGTTTACCTTGAATACTTTTATGTTTTAGACCTGTCATTTTTACAGGATGCTTACTGGACAAACTCTGTCTTTGAACATGCTATTGAGTCAGCCTGTTTCAAAGACTGTTGCACAGAGTATATCAAGGGAAACACAATTCCAGCTCAATTTTAATAACGTTGTGTTTTATTTTAATTATAACATACATTCAATGGCAGTTTCAAAATTAAATGAAAAATTGAACAAGACATTTTAGCAGCCATTGGATAATTGAAAAGGAATATTGGCTGAGTGGATTCGTTTATGAAAGCTAAGATGTCAAAAGAGTTTTGGTAAAAAAAAATCTATATTTATTTCTGGAAACAAAGGGCAGAAGAATCGTAGATCTGGAAAACTAGGAATATTAAAGAATTACCTAGCACAGCCTTCCAGTATAGAAGAATTTTTTTAAAAGAGGAGCCTTTTAAAAAGACTTCAGATTTTTAGAGACCATCACCAAGTAAAATGAACATTAGATGCCTGATTAATTTCCTACTTGAACCTGAAAAGGATATTCTTGCATTTAGTCAGAATATTGAGTAAAGCTCTCTTCAAATCAAGGTAAAAACATGATACTCAGTTACATATTTATTGCTTTATTGCTCAAGGCATTTAAGTTTATCTGTTATATGGCATTTTATATGAGAATCCTTTTGTCCTACATAATATCTGCAGCATTTTGACTATGATATTTATATTAGTAACATGATATTAGACGTTTAATGTAGTCACTTGACCAGGAGCTTTGGTTAAAGAAAAAATACGTTGGGGCTTCCCTGGTGGCGCAGTGGTTGAGAGTCCGCCTGCCGAGGCAGGGGACACGGGTTCGTGCCCCGGTCCGGGAAGATCCCCCATGCCACGGAGCAGCTGGGCCCGTGAGCCATGGCCGCTGAGCCTGCGTGTCCGTAATCTGTGCTCCGCAACGGGAGAGGTCACAACAGTGAGAGGCCCACATACCGCAAAAAAAGAAAAAAAAGAAGAAAAACTACGTTGGATTTGCATATTACCAATAGAGTAAACCTACTGAGACTTCCTTCTACGGATACCAAAATGTTTTGATTAAGGCAATCAATTCAAATTGAAATAAAATAGCATATTCTTAGTGATCATTTTAAGATTAGAAATCAAGAGTTTAACCTTTTCCTCTTTTTATCTTTCTTTCCCTCTCTTTCTCTCTCTCTCTGTATTTTCATGATTCTTATTTTAACAAATATTATTTCATACATATAAAGTAAAATGAATTTTAAATATTTTCTAATCTTAAAACAATTAATTATTATTAAAGACACAAAATGAGGGCTTTTGATATGCCAAGGTCAAATATGTTTCTTCATCTCATCATAACGACAAACTAACAAAATAGATATGATTACTTTCCACACATAAAAGGTAAGAAAACATTCACAGAGAAGTTAACTTTTCCTGCTCACAACTATGGAAGTTGCAAAGCCCGGGCAGTTTACAGTTTGTTTGTGTTTTTACTAAATATCTTATGCTGTTACGACCTGTGTCATTAGTTCTCAGTAATTCTGATCTCTGGAACAGTGTTATTAAAATGTATTGAGTCCACTAAGAACTTCCATTTATGTAAGAAATATCAATTGACTTTATCATTTCAAAATTTAAAACTGAAAAACTTAAATATGTATTTAGTCTTTTAAAAATAACAATAGATCCATTGTATGTTAACAAAAATAATGTTTTCTGACACCTAATTTTTTCCCGAAACAAAATATTACTGAGAAGGGGGCATTGTTTTACATTTTTGAAAATGTCTTTAATTTCTCTCTTGAAAGAAGACAGCTGGGTTCTCATAGCTGCTTCTGCATTCAGTATATTGTAATATACTGCTTGAGTTAACAAACATATTAAATAAAATCTTGCCTCACACAGATATGTTTTGGGAAAAGGGAGGAATATTTTAGTTTCCTCCCCAAATAACTGTGATATGGATATATAACCTAAAGTCAATAGTAGTTTCAATAAACTTTGTACACTGCACAGTAACAAGAAAATGAGAGAGAAAAGAAAAATATGTTAATATTATTATGAAAATAATTTGCCTGTCTTTCTATTGGACTGTTCATCTTATCCTTACTTATTTGTAACAATTCTTTATGTATGCTAGTAATGAGTCCCTTGTTGCTTGTACATATTGAAAATGTTTTCTCCCCTGTAATGGATGCCTTTTCAATATCTTAATTTCTTTTGATAATTTTTCAGTATATCTCAGTTTATTTTTTCCCTTTTATGGTAAGTGCTTTTCATATTCCTTTAAGAAATCTGCCCCGGTTCCAAGGTCATGATGATGTTCTCTTATGTTTTCTGCTAAAATATTTTTTTATTTTAAATTTGAATTAAATAGTGTATTGTTTGAGATAAGATTCCAAATACTTTTTTTTTCATAAAAGAGTACAGTTAAAAAGCAACACCCATTACCCACTGTACACTATTAATCACATAGCTTTATGATAGGTCTTGATTTTTGGAGTGTTATATTTTCCAGATTTATTCTTCAAGACCATCCTTGCTAATATATTGCTTTTCCATCTTTGTAACAATTTTAGTATCATCATGTCAATTTCTTTAAAAAATTTTGCTTCAATTTTGGTTGAGACTAAAGGAACTTATAGATCAATTATGGTGATATATACCACTCCTGGTATCCAAAAAAAGCAAAAAACACTAATTCAAAAAGATACATGTACCCCAATATCTTTGGGGTATTCCAAAAGTGGAATATCTTTCTCCACTCTTTTATTCTGAATCTATAATTAAATGGATATTTATTTACTTATTCATTTAAGGCAGATTTCTTATAAAAAACATACAGTTGTGTCTTACTTTATAGAAAATCTGATTTCTTTCTTTTTATTTAGTGTGTTTAGATAATTTATATTTAATGTGAGTATTGGCATGCTTGGATTAAAATCTATCATGTTGCTAGGTAATATTTTCTACTGGTTCTTTTCTTCTTTCATACTTCCTTTTGGATTATATAATTTTTAAAAATGATTCCATTTTGTCATCACTGTGGCTTATTTCTTACACTGCTCTTAAAAAATTTTAGTGATTATATTAGGGTTTATAATACAGATCTGTAAGTAATCACAATCTGACTTCAAGTAACACTATACTGCTTCCTAGTGTATGAAAATAAGAATGTAATTCCAACTTCTCAAGCATTGTGCTATTGTGTCCATACATTTTATTTTGTATAAAACCAACAATATGTTAATACTATTTTTGTTCTATAGTCATTTATTATTTAGATTGATTAATAACAATAGAAAGCGAGTTTCATAATTACATTGACCCTTGAACATGAGGGTTAGGGGCTCCAACCCTTCACAGAGTCAAAAGTCCATGTACAACTTTACAGTTGGCCTTCCATCTTCAAGGTCTCACATTCACAGATTCAACCAATGACAGATTGTATAGTGCTGTAGTGCATATTTATTGAAGGCAATTCCACCTACGAGTGAACCCATGCAGTTCAAATCTGTGTTGTTCAAGGGTCAACTGCACTTGTATTTTTCAGCTCATTCTTATTGTAATTCATGTGTTTGTCTGATACAGCCCTTTGACCTGAAGAACTTCCTTTAACAATTCTTCTAGTAAAAGTTCACTAGTATTAATTATCTCTGATTTTGATTTTTTGAATTTTTAATTCTCCCTTCATTTCTAAAACATGTTTTTCCTGGATATAGAATTCTGGATTGAAAGTTTTTTCTTTTAGCATTTAAAAAACGATACTCCATGTTCCCTGGCTTATATAGTTTCTAATTAGAAGTCTGCTGTAATTCCCATCTTTTAACTCTATATATAATGTGTCTTTTCACTGGCTGCCTTTAAGATTTTACACATGTGAATATTTTATTTTATTTTCCTGCTTGTGTTATGTGAGATTCTTGGGTGTGTGGTTTGATATCTTTCATTTTGATAAAAATTCTCAGCAATTATTTCTTCACATATTTCTTCTGCTTCATTCTCTCTGGGATTTATCCTTCTAGGATTTCTCCTTCTAGGATTTCTCTTCTGCATCATTCCACACATCTTCTATACTCTTCTCTACTTTTAATTTTTAGTTTATTTTTTCTTTGTCTTTTAAATTATGTAATTTCTATCACCTTATCTTCTAATTACTAATTATTTGCTACATTTATCAACTTTAATACTAAGCAAAGCAATGCATTTTTTAATGTACGTTACTGTGTTCTATCAGGTTATTTATTATAGTTTGCATCTCTGTTTTTGTTGCATATTAGCACCTGTTCATGTTTTCCTTCTTTTCCACTTGAGTAGGGGCTGGCAAACCACAGCCACTTTTCATAGATAAAGTTTTATCAGAACACAGCCATGTTCATTTACTTACATACTATTTCTGGCTGCTTTTGAGCTACAATGACAGAGTTGAATAATTTCCATAGATTGTATGGTCCTCAAAACATAAAATATTTACTGCCCCTTGGAGATAAATGTTGCCAATGCTTGCATTAGATAAAATTGCCATACATGTGAGTAAGACCACTTTGAACCAATTAGTCCCTAGCTGAGCCGCCTACTGAACTTCTGGCCTATACTTGTCATGCAGTATTATTACTTAAATAAATATTATATTGATTTTGTTATGTAGCAAAATCTGACTGATATATCTGTGAGTAATTTAAGATCATCAAAAGCAGGAAAGTCAAACATTTGTAGTGCAATATTAAGTAAAAAACACCAATCTTTTGTGTTTTGTGTGCAACATTAAGAGAACTATTATCCAAACTCAGTGAGTAAAATTACTTGTATCCTGATCAAATGAAACAACTATAAAATTATATTTTGAGACAATTGGATAGTTTTACATGGTAGATTCTGATAAAAGAGAATTTAAATTTGTTAGATATGATAATAATTTTGAGTTTTTAAAAAATCTTAGCTATTAAATCTTGCCTATTAAAAAGCTTACCAGGGCTCCCCTGGTGGCGCAGTGGTTGAGAGTCCGCCTGCCGATGCAGGGGACACAGGTTCATGCCCTGGTCCGGGAAGATCCCACATGCCGCGGAGCGGCTGGGCCCATGAGCCATGGCCGCTGAGCCTGCGTGTCCAGAGCCTGCGCTCCACAACGGGAGAGGCCACAACAGTGAGAGGCCCGTGTACCGCAAAAAAAAAAAAAAAAAAATCTTACCTATTAGAGATGTATGCTATGGTACTCAAAAATGCAATTACATAGCTTTTAAATTTCTTTAAAATATTCTAGCAAAAAGAAATTTAGAGGGTAGTTTAAAAAACAGAAGAGCAAAGTGTTGATAATTGTTGAATTTAAGTATTGGATACATATAAATTAATTACTTATCCTCTTTATTTTTATATATGGTTAACAATTTCCAAAATTAAAAAAAATACATACATACACACACATGTATAATTCTTACATATACATACACATGAAACAATAGGAAAAAATGAAAAAAATATATGGAAGAAAACTTGTACATCATAACATTTTAATTTAGGATCCATCTACATAATACTACATACTGCATAAGAGAAATCTAATAAATGAGTAAGTGCTTACTGAGGGAATGGTAAAAGCACATCTTTTTAGAAAATTATCTAAATACATAATTAGATTATCAATGAAGACTTAAATTATAAAGGTCTCAAAAATGATCATGCTCAAGAAAAACAAATGTTAGTGTTCTGCTCATGTGTGATTAAAAGGACATTGCTATATTGAATGACCAGTAAATAGGACAACCTGTAATGAGGGCACATAAAATTAATCTTTTAAGCCTGTAATACATTTGGCAAATGTAGATGATTTATTATGATATGAGTAGTATCTTGTAAGACATGCTTCATTATTTCCCATGAATAAATTCTAAAAGGAGTAAAAAGTTTCAGTGGTTTACTTTCTAAATCATGCAATATTTTGTTCACCTATATTTTCTTCTTGAAGTTGAGTGTGGTTTATCTGTTCCATAAGGTTACGCATGGGTAAGTCACTGAAATTTTTCAACCCAGTAATGTCCAATGGAATTGTATAAGGATAGAAATATCTCTCTGCCTGCTTTCTTAGAAACTATGATTATGTTTATTTGTTTAATCCATAATCCTTGTTTGAACGTGGGTTATAGGGTAAGGAACAAACTTTAAATAACCAAGAAAGGCTAGATTGGTTTACATCTTAAAGGCCCCGAATCAGCCTTCAATCTAATGGCAGTCACAGAGACCATGTCTGAAAGGCAAAAATGAGAGTATGGGTTTGCCTGGGCTGAGTGGACTGCAGGTTTTTCTGAGGATGAAAGTCTTGAGCAGCTTTTGTCGGGATTCAGAGAGATTCAGTTGAAGAAAGATGATTTTTAGGTCATTTTGTTGTAAGTCATGAATTACGATTTTGTTTTGTCCCTTCTTTGTAGAGCAGCAATAAACGGTTAAGTTGCTGTTTAATTCTTTTATTGTGTATGCAACTATTGTGTGTATACTGATTTTCTTTTGAATATGCTGCTGTTTTGAGGCAGGTTACAAGACAGCCTAGCTTTATTCAGGTTACAGGAAGTTCCTCCTAGATTCTGGTTACATGTTATGGTTGGTCTATGTTTGCAGTGTTCTGAGTTCCCATTTGGTTTTGTATCTTCATCCACATTTTAATGAGAACTGAGGAGAGGCTATTTTAGGGACTGACGCTTTCCAAACACAATTTTAAAATATATTAACTTGTTCTTCTCTCACCTAACTTTTTCTTACTATTTAAACCATAATCACAAAAATCACAGCTCAAAGTCCTTTAGCAAACATTGTTTATTAATTTTCTAGTTACAGAACCAAAATATTAAAGCTATATTAAACAGAGATTTTGATCCCTGTTTTCTCAAAGCAACTAAAATAAATCTCACTGAGATCTGACTGATTGTATTTTGGGGATATCCCCTTTACAAATCACTGAGATTTGTAATACTTACTGAAATCCAACATATGACCTTTCCGCTATATATAACATGACAACAAAAGGATTCTCCAAAGAGAAGAATATTCTCATTAAATGCTGTTTCCTATTACAGTATTTGATTTTTCAGATCGGTGACTCTCACTACAACAAGTGGTTAATGCTTGAAAATAGTAAAAATGACCTTTTCGGGCCTCCATTAATCTCCATGCAAAGGACAAACAAGTGTTTTATCATAAACCAATCCCAGAATATAACCATTATTTTAAAAATACTAACAATTAGGCAATAATTTAGAGGTTTTGATTTTAACTACCCTGTGTGGAACAGATTAAGAGAATATTGCCTATGTATTCCAGGAGAAAACCAATTAAGCCAACCTTATAAAGAGCAATGATGTTCTCTGACATCTGCCAGCAAAACCAATCAGCTTAAACTATTGTAGACTGGTATCTTTCTATCCACTATTCTATATGGATACCTGAAAACAACAAATCATGTGTGCATTGCATACTCTTGGTGATATATTTGTGAAGTGACAGCTCTCAGAACCAGAGTTATTTCTAAATCACAATGTCAATTGCCAACACTAGATCTTGGGTCAAGCAAGAAAAAGAACATTTTTAATATTCTGCATGCTATACTTTCTGGATATCTATCCTCATTTTACATTCCCCAAATTATCTTTCACTCAATCTGAGCAAATGTTATAACTTTAGAAGATCTAAATTGAGCCTTGTTGATATTCCTTGGGTTCTTTATTTTTCAAACGTTAAGATATTTTTTTCTCAAAATTAAGAATGAAAGCATCAATGGTTTGTCAAATGCTTTTCATGTAATTCAACTACTGATAATATTTATACAATCTTGGGCTTATTTTTGCTTAAATATTCAAAATTATTTATGGAAGAAATTGCCATCTCTGAGTGATTTTTTTTGGTAAATTTGGAGGGAGGTATGAGAACTGTATTTATAACCCAAATCATGATTCACAAGGAAGAGTCATTATTCTATCTTTGGGAACCAAAAGTACATAAATCAGGGATATTTATAATTAATGTTTTAGTTCCCCAGGGCCAGATGGGAAAATGAGAAATGAAGTATAGAGCATTCAGCCTTAAAGAGTTTTATTCACTAGTACTTAAGGCTCCTAGTATCTTAAGCAAACGCATAGCTTTCCAACAACCCCAATAAGCCAAATAAGGGCAAATTAAAATTAGCAATCTTGTTTTTATACTTTCAACAAATATTTCTTGAGTGCCTTCTGTATTCTCAGCACAATTCCAAAATAACAGATAAATGTGTTATGTAATTAATAGGTTTATGTAGCAACTCTTTCACTTGCTGTATGATTTTGGTTCAGTCACTTAATCTAAGCCTCAGTTTACTGGACAAACAATAGAGTTTTCACAAGAAGCGTGCTTGTGTGTGTGTGTGTGTGTGTGTGTGTGTGTGTGTGTGTGTGTGTGTGAAAAGAGAGCCTGAAGCATAACAGGTGTATAAATCTATAGTCAATCATGGTAAAGATACATGTGCATCTTGGTCCTGATCCTATTATAAACTTTAATTTATATTAGCACTTTCTAATCACTTGATGTGTTATATCAAATTAGATTTAACAGAATTGTTCTTATATTTACCTATTTCACATTTTGACATGATGGAACTATTACTTTTAAAGATATTACTATTAATTCATTATTTATTATTATATTCATATTTAAATATATTTATGTCTATTAATCTTTTTATACATTCCATCTCTTACATATGTATCACATGTCTAATTTCACCCATCCAAACTTTAATTAACATTTTATTTACTAAAAAGTTATTAGTATTTATATTTCAGACTTGTTAATTATGTCTGCCCATTCCATTAATATTCAAATATATAAAACATAACACACATGCTTCATTAGGACAATGCTTCTTCCTGTCACAGTAATTCTATGCAACCTAAAGAAAGCATCAAGTAAGTTCAAATGAATTAAATGATCATTGTTGTGGGATTTTTTTCAGTGAATTGCAGAGTATCCCAATAATTGCCAATCAAATAAAAGCTGAGAGCATTAAAAGTAGGTAAAATTTCAAATAGCTACTTGGATTAAGAAAACTTTGTAACTGACTGAGAAAAATAGCCAACATTAAATAGTGTTTAATAGTATCCAAGACTCCTCTGTGAAGATAATCTCATTCTTTTTCCAAACATTTGCACAAAATAAACTAAATTTATAAGAAAAAAAAGTTGATCAAACCATTATTTTGAATATTATTATTATTACTATTCATATGAGCTACAATTCATTGCCTAAATTCTTATAGGAAGGCACTTTGTATGCGATACCTAGTTCATTAGTGAAAACGGTATGTTGAGGACATGCTAGATTTTGATAGAGTTCTAAAATCGATGGAATATTAAATAACTTTCTAATTTTATAAATAATAAAAGCCCATTGCAGAGAGCTTGGAAACATTTTTTTCGCATAGGTGTTCATTATTAACATGTTTCCGTACCATATTCTCCTACAACACTTTCAGTGGCTGCCTAATGTTTCAAAAACTATCATGATTGAATGCCAACTTTGTTTTCATTTCAAATAATGCTGCGGTAAGCATCCTTAGTATAGGCATCTTTGCACACATTTATATTGTCCTGAGGAAATATATTTAAAAGAATAATTGCAGGGCCAGATTTCTCTGGTGCATCACCACACTGTATATGCTGCTTTTCACGTCACTGTTTTCAAGCATCTTTCCATGCTCACATACTAATAATCTCATTGTTTTTAGACGACATCTCCTCAATTACCCCTGTGATGGAGATTCTTTCTACATTCACTGACTATGTTTCTTTTTCTAGGAACTACCTATGCAAGTTTTCTTATGGTTTTATTTATTAATTAACTTGCAAGCAACCTTTATAAATGAATACTACCAATACTTTATCATATATATTGTACATATATTCTCCAATAAATAATATTGTGTGACCACTTGTTACATTTTCAAAATAAAAAGTGAGCAGAATTTGAAGTTATGTTGCCTATATTTAGATGTTATTTAACTACAATCTTCCTAAAACATCATCTAAATTTTGAGAATTAAGAACAATTCTGTGTTACGTATTCTGGTTAATATTTATTATAGCTGTTATTGCCTGACTTACAACATTTTAACATGCCGTGTATATATATTTTCAACACTGAAACCTGTTATAATGTTGACATAACTCATACTTGTATAACATAACTTAGAGGTAGTATTTTAAGCTGTAAACCATCTTTGTATATGACAATTGTATCAGTCCTGTTGCATGTTTCATTGTCACCATGTCCTTAGCAATATAACTAATGAACAAAGTTCTATTACATAATTCTCATGGGCAGGAAAATTGGGTCACAACAGTCTAATTATGATCACTTTTGGTCTCACCCTTCATAGCTTGAAGACTGTCTATAATGTTATGCTTTGTAGATACAGGTGCAGCAGCATCGGTAGTGAATAGAATGAAAAGAAAAGGACTGCAGACAACATTTCTTCATGAGGATGAAGGAAGTAAAGGAAAAAGACAAGGAGGAAAAGAGACAGATGGAGGGAAACTGGCCAGAGTAGAAGAAAATCTAAGGGACACAGGGGGCAAGATGGCTGTAAAGGGGATTGGTCAGCTGTGGCATATGCAAAAGACAGAGCAGATGAAGTGCAGACTAAAGAGAATGCTTGGAATTGGTAATAAAGAAGTTCTTAAGCCACATGGGATGGTTCAGTGATGGGAAGAAGCTAAAGACATGTCATGAGAGGTCGTGCTTCTTGGAGCAGCATCCCAAAGAAGAGTAGGTGATATAGGACCAGGGAGACATCGGGAGAGGATAGGCGATTCTAGACCACAGGCATAGAAAAAGGGTAGCCGTGGGTGGATGTGGCTTAAGTTATGTTTCTCGGGCCCTGAGAAGTTGAAGGTGTTCACATGGAGTGGCCCTGACTTTCTCAGTGAGTTAGTTTAGTGGTACCTAGCAGGTGTCTCCAGTCTGTCAGTCACTGGCTGGCATTATCTCACATGTCCTCAGTGTTTTGCTCAGGGTCTTTGTGTTTTTTCCATGTTCTTAAATGTCTATTTTCCTAAAACATTCAAGAACTTTAACATAAGGATAGCAACAGAGAAGTTCAAAAATATTCAATCAATGTCTTAGTCCATTTGGGCTGCTCTAACAAAACACCATAGACTGAGTAGCTTATAAGCCACAGAAACTTATTTTTCAAAGTTCTGGGGGCTGGAAGTCTAAGGCCAGGGTACCTGCAGATCTGTTGTCTGGTGAGGGCCTGCTTTCTGGTTCATAGGTGGCAGTTTTCTCTCCATGGCTTCACAAGGCCGAAGTGGTGAGGAAGCTGTGCAGGGTCTCTTTTATAAGGACACTAATCCCATTCATGAGGGCTCCACCCTCATGACCTAAGCACCTCCTACAGGCCCCACCTCCAAGTATCATCACATTGGGGGTTATATTTTAACATACGAATTTGGGGGAACACAAACATTCCGTCCGTAACAGTCAAGGACATTGAAAGAGAAACAACTTAAATGAAGTTATAAATTGCACAGGTAAATAGTGGATGATACATGAAATCTTAACCAACTTCAATCTAAACCTATAAATGTGTTTTCTGTGCAGTGGTCAGTCTTCTTAGCCAATCTTGGTCAAATTATCAAAATATTGGCTATATTGAGTCTGGATGCAGAAACCAGGACCTGGGTCCTAAGAATCTCACCATAGAACATGCATGAGACACATCCAGTACCACCAGGACCGTTTTGGCACACCTGTATCCTTGTGACTGGCCATCAAATGGAAGTTAATGTTTCAGTACAGTTATCAGTATTCAAAGGAAACACGGAGAAATTTCAAACTGCTACTTTCTTAAGCCATTAGCCCATCTTTTAAGAGTACATAAGGCCACTTTTCTTTCCAGTTCTTCAGTCACTGCTTTGACAGAAACGCGGTGTCATTTTCCTTTAATGTGAAGGCTGCATGAAAGCTGAAAATGAACTAGAGCCTGGACATGTGATTTTGTTAAGATCCATACACCAGAGAGCACTCAAGCCGTGTCTGATTGAACTGGTAACGCACCCTCTCGCTGCGGGAAGCAACAGCGTCTGCAGCAGCCTATGGCCCCGCATCACTATTCCACGTCCAATCACCTCTGAGGCTGATCCCATTTGATGGAGACAGCCCTATGCTTCTTAGAGCTAAAAAACTAAACTTTCCTTGTACAACATCCTCTCTTACTTAGACACTGAATTTAAACTGTCAGTGCTAGGAAATGTGGTAACAGAAAACCCAAGAACCTCACACCAGATGCCTCTGGACTTCTCTGAATGTTCTTGTCTTGTTTTTTTTCTCTCTCCCGTTCCTTGTTTATAACTGGAATTCTTCTTCTAAACTATTTTCTGTCAGACCTACTTAACTTTCACTTTGTTTTACTGAAATGTGGACTGGTGAATAGGGTCTTTTCAATCTGTTCTATGTGCCTATTCCTCTTTGCCAACATTAGAATTTGACAGAAATTTGGGAGCTGGCTTGACGCTGGCAGGACAGAGCAAGGCACCATATTTCTTTGTTATTTGTGCTTAATATATTGTTGGCAGCCTCGTCTGTTTTAGCTTCTTGGCAGTATTTGGTCTCTCTTCCCTTTGGCACTATTCCCTCATTTTTGAGCCCTCAGGGAAATTTATGTAGAGAGCTTTTAAATAGTCCATGTTTAGACCAACGGGTATAAAAATCACCAGCTGACCCTGTCCTGTCAAGCAGCCAGGAATTCAGTCTTTACTGTAATCAACAGGCACTGAAGTGACTGTGCAAATAGATGATGAATCTGAGAAACCCAGTATATATTAGCAATTTTCGTAACATATTAGTAAAATCCTTCAGAAGGCACTTCTGTGAGTGTGCAGAATCTCACCGTGAAAGAGTTGGCTCTGATGAAGCAAAATGCATTTAACAAAATGCAAAATGCATTGAAACGAAGATCTTAGCAACAGGTAACCATGACAGTGAACTCTATTGTTTGTTTAATTCAGTTTTAACTCACGAAAAAGAAACTAGACAAGGCTTCTCCCTTACAATCTAAGCATGATCGTAACTGGGTGACCAGCTGCTTTGCTGGGAATTCTTCCTGTTGAGAGCATATTTCAGTTCACACAGAGCACAAGCTATGACATCTTGCACTGGGAGTATTTAATTTAACCGATACTGTTATGCTTCATCAAAAGAGATTTCACCCTGAACACTGGTGTATGCTCATTAGTTTGTCTGGCCCACATCTTATTTGATGAACAGAAATTTAGAGAAAAAAAATAAAAACTTGTGAAACAATCAATTAAATTGAGAAGAAAATCACTGGTACATTACAGGGCAAGCCCACCTTACTGGATCTAAATTGCAGTACCTTCTAAGCTGTACTTAGACCATTCTCCCAGTTATTACAAACATCGAAACCCTCAGGTACCCTCACTGTCAAAAGAATCTATATTAGCATTTAAGATATGAACTAGAAAGCTTCAAAAGAAATATAACACATTGTTAAGGATATTTATCTCTGAGTTGTGAATTTGTTTCCTTTTTTATTATTTTGTTTGTAATCCTTTTATAATTTGAAAAACAGTAGGTAATTTTAAGAAAGTAGAGAAATGTTCATGTCATTTTTTCTGAGTATAGGTGGAATGAACAATCATAAAAATTAGAATCAATTACATGTGTAAGCACTTTCCTAACACTTGAGCAATATTTGAACTAAATCCTAAAGTTTCATGACTGAAGGTACACTTTGCAAGTCTCTTGGTGCGCATGTCCCAAAACTGCTACACTGTATCAGCACACAGTCTCCACATTAGAGGCTGGAGAACTATGGCCTGTGTGCCCAGTTTAGCTGGCCACCTCTTTTTTTAGGACTCAAGAGTGAAACATGCCTTTTACATTTTCAAATGGTTATATTTTAAATGTTAAATAAGCACCTACACCATAGTCTCATTTTTTTTCCCCCAGAAAAACCTAAAACATTTATTTTCTGGTCCTTTAAGGAAAGCATTCACTGGTTCCTGATTAAGAAAAAAAAAAGTGGTCAAGATTCAAATATGTAGAACAATGTAGGTTAAAACTGAAAAGGTGTGTTTCATGCAACCTCAACGCTTTAATGCCCTGTTAGTATTACAACTATAATGAAACTGTAACTTTATAAATATTTAGCCTCTCCAAACTATTTGACCATGGAAAACTTACTTTCCGGCATAACTTTCGATACCTTCCAGGTCTTGGCTGCACAGAAAACTATTCGCTGTAAAGTGTGATGCATATGTTATTCAACTAGAAGTTTTCTCTGTACCTAGTGGGACGCCATGGAGATTATTTCCTATGTTCAAGGCCTGCATACAGCTATTGGTAGAAAATTAGGTCGTGCAAAATGTTGTTTCTGCCAGCTAGTTGTTTAAAATCATTTCGAAAAATGTGGTATTGTTGTTTGGGTAAATGAAGAATGGCAACCTCTCAAAGAGCTACCTAATGGTGAGAGAGGTTGAGAACTAAATGCTGATTTATTACTTTTTGCTAGCACACAGTCTGTGGGATGGGGGAGAAGGCGGAGGAGAAGCTGTGCCCTTCCTTACAGGACGAGGAAACAGGCATCTTGTTTTTAAGAATTAAGAATGGCTTGTCTTCATCCACAGAATGAGTAAATGGACTTTTTTTTTTAAGATTTTTTTTGATGTGGACCATTTTATTTTTTAAAGTCTTTATTGAATTTGTTACAATATCGCTCCTGTTTTCTGTTTCAGTTATTTTTGGCCACGAGGCATGTGGGATCTTAGCTCCCTGACTAGGGATTGAACCGGCATCCCTTGCATTGGGAGGCGAGGTCATAAGCACTGGACCTCCAGGGAAGTCCCTAAAGGAACATTTTGATGTGTTGAACATATTGCTAACAATTGTAATACTCTCCTTGTATCTTTTACATGTCAGGGCTTTACCAGGGACGGAGAATGCAGAAAAATTGAAGAGGAAGAGACGGGGGAGAGAGAGTGCTGCGAGCTGGTGATGAGCCCAGCGCGCCACCCAGCATGCTCTGGGGCTGTGAATGGCCAGGTGGGTGGGCCTGAGGCCACAGGTGGGCTCAGCCAATGAGGAGCGTGTGGGAGTCGGGGGGGAGGGGGCTGGCCACCCCACACCCACATCACGGCTGAGGAACAAGGCTCTCCGGCAATGGGTGCGGGAATAGTGCTTGGCCTGTTTTTTGGAACTCCTTTTATCAACTATGTCCATCGCACGAATGGAATCAATATCCTGCACATGCCTGAGAACAGAAGGGAACCCGAAGACAGCCCAAGCCCAGGACCATTTAGAGGTTTCAAAGATCTGAACGCTGTGAGGCAGGTATTATTATTCCCACTTACCAGAAATAAAAGTGATATTTTTTTAATGTATTGCCTTGACCTAGAACATAAGCAAATCTTCTGACTCCAGATATTCAATGTTTAGCTTTCCTTAAGCTTTATGTCCCTCATAGGGCAGCTGAGTCCTGGCTGGTGCCATCCCGCAGATTCCTGCGCTGCCCTGTTCAGTAATCCAAAAAGGCTTGGTTTTCACCTTTAGGTAGTTCCCAAGCAGGGAAATAACTCCCATTTCCTAAGCATTAATAATATATATCAGGTTATAAAATTGGTTAGACATTCGGATAACGGAACATGTCATATGGCCAAATGAGATACACAAGAACTGGAACTCTTAAGTGGTGCGGACGTCCCTATAAATCAAAGGATGGAAACAGCCTTGAGATACCCTGAAGCACAGTCTCTCAGCAGCTCCCAGGTCAGGCCTTGCTGCATCAGGATGTTCCTGACCAAGACTGAAGACATGAGATCTCTAAATGATGTTAGATGAGATGTCACCTACACAAAGGTGCTCTTTGGGCATAAAATGTCTCCATTTTCTGCCCTCATAAATACATACTGTCATTGATATTTTAGGTGGGCCATGCCTCATAAATTCCATCCATAATCCATAAAATTGGTTTACTATAGGAAACCAATATAGGTAGACTTGATATAACCTGCTAAAAGCATTCTATAGATGAGGACTCTTCCTTTTCTGTCACTAGTAAGTACTAACAGGAATTCAGATTAGCATGTTTAAAAAGAGATCTCCTAGTCACTTTCTTTTGCCCTGTCACCCTGTTTGTTCCCTGATAGAAAGGATGGGTTTCAGACCAGCTTCTAACCCTTCCTTCCCCACTCTTTATTTTAAAATATCATTTCATAAGCACTTTATTATGGAAGCTTTTGAAATTAAAAAAAAAAAACAGGGACAGGAATTGGCAAATGCAAGCAAGTCCCAATGTGAGACAGTAGCATGGAAATAAGCTTCAGGATCAGAAAAAGAAGTGGGTTTGACTCCTGACTGCCTGCATTCTGTGATCTGAAAGCTTCTCTCTGTATAATGGGGATTGTCTCAGGGCAGTACACTGGCTCTTAGATTTATTAAGGGCTAAGGAAGATGATGTACCCAGAGTGGTGAGCACAGTGCCAAGTTCTTGGCAAAACCAGAATAAAAGCTAACATTATTTGTTATGGTGTTGAAGGCCATGGGGCATGGCTGTTGGTGAACTTGAGAGATGGAACAACTCAGATGAGACGCAAAGAAAGTAGGCAGCTACTGATGACCTATATCGAGTAGCCTCATCACCTGACCTGTCCTGGCAGATGAGAAGTGTCCTGCGTCCCTCCCAGCTGCATATTCCTACTAACCGCTGTGCCCTCTCCAGGTGGGTCTTCCCATGGGGCAGTGATCGTAGAAGCGCTTACTGCCGTGGGGGAGCCTATCAGTAAGTCCTAATTGTAGTGGCCTCGAATATCAAGCAAACACATGGTGTCAACTGCCTTGGAGATTTACACAGACCTAGAGCAAACTATCTCTGGGAGAGAAACCCTTCTTTCTGTGGTTAATTCACTGAGATTGTTTATTTCAGAATAACATAGACTATATGGACTCATCGAACTTGTATCTAGATAAAATTCAGCAACTCGTTATAATTAAGGTAAAATTGTTTGAATTAATGTGCCTGCATTCTACTGCCATTTATATTTCATGTTTCCTAAAGTACAACACAGCATTTAATGTATTGAAGAACATGGAGGTACATGCATTCAGGAAAAAGCACAGCTTCTTCTTGCATTTTGCGTTTTCTATACAAAGGTATAAATGCTGCAGTGTACGTGGTGCATCAAGTAGTTGCTTTTGCAGGCTATTCCTCAGCCACAGTATGCCACCTGTATTGAACACACTGCTCAGAATGCATATTGACAAATGCCTGATTCTTTCCAGTCCTGATGAATAGAGCAGGTTGTCACAACAAATTGCTATCTTCTAGAACAGATTTTGAGAGAAAAAAAGCCAATAGCCAGAATGTCAATGACTCTTGGGCTTTTCAGCTTACGATAAGTGGAGATCAATACCATTTATTTAAATGGCCTTGTATTACACCTGCTATAATTCTTTCTACACTCATGTCAGCTTGGCACTTCCCTAGAAATTTTTCTACAGGAAGAGCAGCAACAATGTAGGCTTTGTGTGTGTGTGTGTGTGTGCGTGTGCCCTATGAATCTTTAGGCAAGGTGTTTCTATAGAAAGACTTCAATAGTCAGTGATACAAATAAAAATTTGAATAAAGAGAAAGTAATTTCTTGTTAATGAATTACATTCTGTTATATTCCAGGTGAGGAACCTGATTAGAATAGTTATTACAATAGGTAACTTGTCTGAGGTCATTTTAATATCTTACATGGAAGATACATATTTTTCTTTAGTTCAATAGAATTGTATAATTAACTGGCAAAGCTTGTAGAAAATGCTAGCTGATTTTATTTATTATTTAAATATATTCCATCATTTCTAAAACCAAAAATATATACTAATTTTTCTTTCAATACCTTTTTTATTTATGGTTCTTATTAAACTCACAATTTAATGGCTGTGGCTCTGTAACCGGTACATTTCAAAGTTGTCCTGGCACTTTTTCTTAAAAAAACTGCAACTACATTTCTGAATGCAGTTACCTGCCCAGCTCATGTAATGAGTGCTGCAATTTCCCCATGTTCCATGGTTTTGCCATAATGTGAAGTTGTGTTTTGTTGACTCTAAAAAGCTCTTCCATTTCTCTCTCATTATCTTCCCACTTCTGATCAAGAAAAACAAAAGGTTTATCTTTTTCATGTGTACTTTGAAGAGTCACAAGATTCTAAAGGATTACCTATAGGCTTTGTGCTGGGGGGGTCACCTCTCATGGTTCTGAATTTTTCATAAATCTATTGTAACCTCAATTTCAAGATGACATAGTGTCCAAAAGGGCTGGGTGGAAAGACATGTGAATCACATGACTGTGGAGCATGTCACTTAGAGGAATGGCTCTGTGGGAACATGGGTCTGGAGAAGGTCCTTCCTGAACAGGGAGCGGCCTTGCAACTGGATGGAAGTGAGCAGGGGTTAATTCAGGGGGTCTTTGCGGAGAGAACAAGTATGTGCTCCAGGCTTTCATCCCCTTGGATAAACCAGAGGAAAAACACCCCAAAACATTGGCCAAGAAAGGGCTCAGAAACAGCCTAAAGATATGGTCAAAGTCACCCTTCCATCATGTACTGATTAATGTTACATTGACTCCCCAAAAGCCAAGAGAGAGCTCACAAAGGGGTTGAGTCTTCTATTCCCTAGAGACTGGGGCCAGAGAACAAACAAAACAGCTTCTCTGAATCCTCAGCATTCAACTGGCCTTCTCTCAGCTCTGTGCCATAGTTACAAAGAGGATGGGAGAGGCAATGTAACCTTCCAGCTCCCTGCAAAACAAATAACCCACATAACCATCTAGGGTAGGCTGAGTGGCCAAATATCTAGAGAGAGGGAGACCTGGCAGAAAACAGGATACTGGCCTGGCAGAGGACACAGATGAGACTCACAAAATTGAGAGAGAGAGAGAATGTTAGGGGTTTGAAATGTACCACTCACAAACACGCAAGTCTTTCTGCAGTAATATAGAAGGCACAAGCTTTTCTACTATAAAATGCATTAGCTGCTCTGAAGAAAAACATAGTCACTATTGAGATCATGGTCCACAAAAGCAAGTACAGGAACTTTCAAAACATAGTGCAAAAATGGAAGAGAATGGACATCCTGAAGGAAATATAAGAACAGTGGAAGGTAGATTAGGATGAATAAAACGTTCATAATAGGAACTTTAGAGGGAGACTATAGACTAAGTAATCTCAGTAATAATTAATTGATTCTCGATAATAGTTAATTAGACAAATGATGATGAGAAGGGAAGGTGTTATAGAAAAGATGAGCTGAGCCTGCAGGTTGGAACGGAGCACCAAACTCCAGAGAAGATTGAAAAAGGGAGCTGCAGACCAAACCAAGGAGGGGTAAAAATCTTTCATTTTGAGGATACAGGGAAAATGTTGAAAGTTTTTAACTGAAAGTCTAGTTTCCTACGGGATTAAAAAAAAAATCAAACTTTTCCTTTGCAACACTGGAAGCAAAGAGAAAAAAACATATGCCCAAATGATCACATGTGAAATTGTCAGAATAGAAAGACAAAAGTTAACTTAAGGGTATGCAAATTTAGAGTATATTGCTCACAGAAAACTGCTTGAAAGAAGATGCTAGCCAAGGAAAGCAAAAATGAAAACAAACAATGGAGCAAAAATAACAATGGTTTGTGAACGCAGAAGAGGAAACGTCAAGAGGAATGGCAGTGACATTTTCATACACTGATGAGGTTTCACTGTGACACACAGAATAATGCGTTTTGCTGTTGTTGACTGAGCAGTTACAGAAATGTCAGTTCGGTTAAGGTGCCCCTTCAGAACTACTATATTCCGAATTATTTCTCTTTCTTTTTTTTTTTAAAGATTTTTTGGATGTGGACCATTTTTAAAGTCTTTATTGAATCTATTACAATATTGCTTCCTTTTTTTTTCTTTTTTTTTTTATGTTTTGGTTTTTTGGCCATGAGGCATGTGGGATCTTAGCTCCCCAACCAGGGATTGAACCCGTGCCCCCTGATTTGGAAGCCGAAGTGTTAACCACTGGACAACCAAGGAAGTCCCTATTTCTCTTTAATTATCCAATAAGTTACAGACAAAGGTGCATTAATATCACCAACTATATTTGTTAATATTTCCAAATATGCCTGTGGATTTGTCTATATCTCCCTTAAATTCTGTCAGTTTTTGCTATAATAATTATACTTATGCCTATTGATCATTATTTATCATTTTGAGCTCTCTTTTTCTCCTCTTTTTTCTTCTAGTAATACTCCTGTCTCGAAGTTTATTTTGTCTTTTATTATTATAGTCTCTCCTCCTTTCTCACATTGTTTGTTTCCTGGGTATATTTTTCTAACATTATATTTTAAAACTATTTATGTTTGTGTGTTTTAAGTGTTTCCTCGTGGAATAGAATTCGTTTTTTTTTTTCAAACAGCCTGATAATCTCTGTCCTGACTGGATTATTCAGTCTATTTAACACTGTTATTAATATGGTTGTATTTAAGTATGCCATTTTACTAACTGTTGACTATTTTCCTCTTCTGTTTCATTATTTCCCTCCTTTCCTTCATTCTTTTTTGTCAAGTAAATGTTTTTATGATTCAGTTTTACTCCCTCTACTGACTTTTTAGCTATATTTCTTGAATTATTTTTGAATTATTTTTAGTAGTTTCTCTAGGGATTACAATATACATCTTTAATTTATCACAGTAGACTTAGAATTATTGTTTAATTATTTAAGGAAACTTCTGTCCAGTGTATTTTTATTTAACACTCCAGCCTTAAGTACTTATTGTCATATTTGCTATACCTATATACATTATAAACTGAACAAAAAAGTGTTACCATTTTTGCTTTATATATCTTTTAATGAGATAGATAAAACACTAATGGCTTCAGTTGGATAGTGTTTGATTTTGTTTGCTGAAGAAGACTCAGGGGACCCCAGATGACAAAGTCAAGGAATCAAGTTTACTTCAGGAAAAGGATACAATATAGCAATTGCACTAAAGTAAGGATATTTATAGGTTGCCTCACTGCCTACAGAGACCAGTGTGAGCCCCAGTAGTCCTCTTTCTTCAGGGCCTCACAAAGAGATGTGGTTTTTTTTCAAATCCAGAATCACTAACAAGTGCATGGAATACCTCAAAACAGATCTACAGCCTGGGCATCTGATACCCTGCTCATCACATGGACATAGTTTTACTCTATAACCAGACCCCACAGCAGAGCTCTCTGGGCATCTGACCTGAACCAGTGTAAATCATGAATTCCACTTCACAAACTATCCCAAAGAACTCCCTGTACCCACAAAGCAACACTCAATCAGTACATTGAATGCTTCACTAGAGGTCAGTGCTATGCAGATAATCACTTATTTCAATAAATCAGGTCAGGCCAAATGCAGAGCCACTGCTGTGATTAACACTCACTGTGTGTAGATGTGCCTGAGTGTGTGTACGTGAGTTTGTGTATGTGCACGTGTGCATGGTACCCTGTGCATGTGTGTGAATGTGATATTCTTGCATGTTTGCTCATGTATTCACCATTCCCATTACTTTTCAGCCTTCTTGTAGATCAGATTTGGCATCTTGGGTCATTTCCCTTCAAGTCTGAAGGACATTTTTAGCATTTCTTATAATGCAAGTCTACTGATGACAAATACTCTACATTTTTGTTTATCTGATACCAGAAATATATTTTCCCCCTCATTTTTTTTTCATGATGCTTAAGTTGCAGGTAGAATTCTTAGTTGAGACTTTTGTTCTTGTTTTCTTCTTATGCTTTTCTCTTCTTCTCTGGTTTTCACAGTTTCTCTTGATTTTTAACTTGCAATATTTCAGTTATGATGTGTCCAGGTGAAGTTTTCTTTTTACTTATTCTGCTTGGAGCTTTTTTGAGTTTCACACGTCTGTGTGTTAATGATTTCAGTAAATGTGGGAAATTTTTAACCATTGTTTCTTCAAATACATCTTCTTCCCCTGTCTCTCTTTCTGAAACTAGAATTACAGACTGAAACATTGACATGGTGCCACAAGTCTCTGAGACTCTGTTCATTTCTCTTTTGTTTTTGCTTTACTCTTCAGACAGGGTAGTGTCTACCTACCTGTCTTCAAGTTCACTGAGTATTTCTTCTGTTGTCTCCAATCTGCCATTGTGTCCATCTAGTGCGTTTTGAATTTCAATCATCATACTTTACTCTGTGGAATTTTCATTTTCCATACTTTCTACTTCTGTAATGAAATTATCTCTTCCCTCATTGAAACCATGTTCTTTCTTTGAACATATTTATAATAGCTACTTTGGTGTACCTTTCTGCTAAATCAATATCTGAATCCTCTCAAAGTCAGTGTTTATTAACTGCTTTCTTTTCTTCTTCTTTCCTGAGAAGGGGGTCACAGTATCCTGCTTCTTTGAATATATAATAATCTTCATTTGAAAAGTGAACGTTTAAACACTATATTGGAGGATTTCTGAATTTTGTTGTGCTCTTCTGAGAATTTTTTTTTTCTCTCATTGTTGTTGTCATTCTACCATGCAGTTACCTTGCCTGATGAAAACTGAAGACTATGCTGTTATCCACAGGATATTCCTGCTCCTCTTCTTGGTTTTCACAGCTTCCAGAGGCTGCATGTTTTATCTTTTTTTTTTTTTTTTGCAGTACGCGGGCCTTTCACTGCTGTGGCCTCTCCCATTGCAGAGCACAGGCTCAGTGGCCATGGCTTATGGGCCCAGCCACTCTGTGGCATGTGGGATCTTCCCAGACCGGGGCACAAACCCACATCCCCTGCATTGGCAGGCGGTCTCTCAACTGCTGTGCCACCAGGGAAGCCCTGCCTGTTTTATCTTAAACTTATATAGCTATGTCATCTGACAAGTATATGGGAAGAGTTTTTACTCAGATAAGTCTGCTGTTTTTCTGCTTCCAAGATTTGCTCCTTAAATTTATAGCCAGCTTCAAACTCTATCTTCTGTCATTTCAAATTGGTAAGAATGGAAATTTTTACCTCATGACAGTTTGAGAGTGCCCTCGGACAAGAAAGATTAAAAATTTGTAATTCTTACTCATTGCAGTTGCAATTTTCAAAAGTAAACTCTTCTCTAGCTTCTTAAAGCTTCTTGGTACATTCAAACTGTGTGTGTGTGTGTGTGTGTGTGTGTGTGTGTGTGTGTGTGTGTACATGTGCATATATAGTTTTCTGATTGTTACCGGTGGGATGATTTGCCCAATTCCTTCACTTACCATTATTAGAAGGCCTCAACCTTCAGGTTTTTTAATTTTATTGAAGTATAGTTGCTGTACAATATTATATAAGTTACAGGTGTACAATATAGTGATTCACAATTTTTAAAGGTTATCTTCCATTTATAGTTATTATAAAATACTGGCTATAGTCCCCATGCTGTACAATACATCCTTGTAGCTTATTTTATACCTAATAATTTGTACCTCTTACTCCCCTCCCCCTATATTGCCCCTTCCTCCTTCCCTCTCCCCACTGGTAACCACTAATTTGTTCTCTATATCTGTGAGTCCACTTCTTTTTTGTTATATTCTCTAATTTGTTGTATTTTTCAGATCCTGCATATAAGTGATATCATACAGTATTTGTCTTTCTCTGTCTGACTTATTTCACTTAGCATAATGCCCTCTAAGTGCATGCATGTTGCTGCAAATTCCATTCTTTTTTATGGCTGAGTAGTATTCCATTGTATGTATGTATGTATGTGTATATATATATATATATATATATATATATATATATATATATATATATATATATATATATACCACATCTTCTTTATCCATTCATCTGTTGATGGCCACTTAGGTTGCTTCCATATTTTGCAACTGTAAAGAGTACTGCTATGAGCATTGAATGCAACCTTCAGTTTTGATTGGTCTTGCTAGGTCTGGCAGCCAGAAGAGAAAGACAAGAGCCCACCAAAAAGGGGATACCAATAGGAAATGCCTTAGTAAATATGGAGACTTAAATAGGTAGGTCCCCCTAACAAAGGTAAGTCCTACTTTATCCTTGCTCCTCCACTCTACTTCCTCTCCCAGATGACTACTAGGAAAGTAGTCTTATGCAGGGCAGAGAAAGAATTTTCAACCAAAATCCTGCCCTTGTACATCTTGTACACCTATATACATAGCATGGCTGGTCCAAAACAGCTGTAGCCATAAATTTAATTTAAAGTGGTCCCAATTTGAAATGTTCATAGGCACCAAGGAGAGATAAATTCAAATGTTTTCAAATAATGACACCTTATCTTATGCCTTATATAGTCCCCACAAATAATTATTTAAGGAAAATTAGCAGCTAACAATCAAAAGTATCTAACCACACAGGAATCAAGACATTATGATTAAGAATAAGAAAGAAAATAACTTGAAAAAATAGACTTAAATCCCTTTACATATGGGGATTATTTGACATATGATATAGCAATGTTTTTACTCTGGTTAAAGAAATATAGATTAAATACTTTATATTAACAAATAAAATAAAAATTAAAGTAAAATTAGTAAATAAAGTAAAAATCTGGGACTTACTAAAAATGACTTAGTAGACTTGCAAAAGAACCAAATAGAACTCCTACAAATGAAAAATGCTAAAAAATGAAATTAAAACACAAGGAATATGCTTCAAAAATAGACATAGCAGAAGAAGAAATTAGTAGATAATATATCAAAATAAGTTATACATAATGCAGCATAAAAGACAAAATGGTAGAAATGTGAAATAATAAATAAAATACATGGACGATAATATGGTAAGATCAAATATAGTATATTTTACTTTCTAAAAGGAGAGTTAAGGTAGATAAAGTGGTGTGTTCAACAGGAGAGATAAGAACTGAGGATTTTTTTAACTGAGGAAAGACAGTAATCCACGGTATCACAGATACCAATGAAATCTTGTGTTTTTACATGTCAAACATCATAGTTATTCACAATTACTCCACTAATCCTCTTCTCTTTTCTCTTCTCTTCTTTTTTGCCAGCAGTCTTGAAGAAACTTGGCCATGTGACTTGCTTTGGATAATGGATATGAGCATATTATTAGGTTCAAATTAGTGTCATTTCTAGGCAGAAACACATGTGAATGCTTGGTCGTATCTCCCTTGTCTTTGCTGTGAAATAGTGGAAGTGTGTGTGAGTGACGGCTGCTTTATCACGGATCTTGGAATAACTGCACTGGACATGCAGAATGAACAAGAGATAAATGTTTTTTGGTTTAAAACATTGACATTTGGGGGATGTTTGTAGCTCACCATAAGCTAACTGATCATCACTGAAATATGAAATTAGAAAAATAAATCACTGAAATAAAAGTAGGTATCAGAACATAGAAATAGGTGTTAGCACAATCCAATAAAAAATCAATGGGTCCTTTAATAAACGGTATTGCCACAGTTGACTGTCTATCTAGAAGACAAAAATAAGGGACTCTACACTCACACATATCTTGGACGACGAATGAAAATAAACTTTAGATGGCCAAGTGCTAATGCCAACAGAAAACCTAGCAGACTACAGATAAAATCCAGATATTTTTAAATAAAAAATAGCATATTGGATTATAGAAAAGTTCAAAACTTTGTGTAGCAAAAGTTACCATGAAAAATGCCAGTAGACAAACATGTGAGTGGAAAAATGTTATTATGCAAATGGTCATGCATAACTGATTATAATATAAAATGAGATACTAAGTATTTGCAGGAGGGAACAAATAATGTAAAGAAAATTAAATATAATAATTAACAGAGGTGCAACTTTAAAGGCTATGAAACATATGAAGTGATCAAATTCACTAGTAGACAAATGTAAATAAAAGTAACAATAATGTCACTTTATAGTACACTAACATCATGTAAGATATGAAGCCTGTTTCCAGAAGGTATGTGTGGTAAAGGATACTTTATAGCATTTCTAATGAAAATGGAAACTGACACTACCTATTTTTTAAGAAAATATGGCAACACCTATTAAAATCTTAAAGAAGAATATTTACATATCTTTGGACAAAGAAATTTCACTCTTCAGTTTAACCCCTAGAAATCAAGCACTAGAAATACAGAGATTCCTTCCAGCTTTATTGGAAATGGGAAAAGGATAAGCAAACAAACAAAATTATACACACACACACACACACATGTATCCTGTAATGTGTACACACATCCTGAAGCAGGGAGGCAAGGAGGGAAGGAAAGGGTAAACATGAGAGAGATACATGCATATGCAATAACATTTTAGGAGGAATTTTCATAAAAATAATAAATGAGAGAATCATGCTGCCAACATTTTCTATACCATAGCTCAGTTTTATAAAACAAACAACAAAACCCACAACCTCATGTATATACATCAGGCGGCTTACTTTAATCCGAGCCTGGGACAAGGACTTGGATGAATTTAGTTTTGTGGGAGTTGGTGCCCAAGTAGGAGTGAGAAAAGAGAGTATGAGGAACACCTGTGCAGGGCTGTAATATCAAGAAGCCATAACTGCTGTAGGTAACAGCATATTTCTGCTGGGAACACTGAAAATCATAGAGCAGGTCTCTCAGAATTGCCAATCTGAAGAACGGGAAGCTCAAGAATTCCTCTAGAATCTCCAGTCCCAGGTGTTTAAGGGTCACCCTACACTTCCACATGGTGCTTGCTCATCTTTACAGTGTTATATGATCCTGGTGTTGAGAGAAAGGAAAAGATAGACTGATGCATTCTGGTTGTTAATATATGGTCACCATATGCTAGTAAAGAGGAAGATAGAAGATGCCTGCATAATAAACAGAAAACAACAATAAGAAGGAAAATAGACTTTATTAAGAAAGGAACACACATACATGCTTGCAATCACATTTATGTATTGCTGCAAAATTATTTTTGTGAGTGGGTATGAAAATGTGCGTAGCGTCCTAATAAATATTTCCTAAATTGGATAAAAGAGAACAGAGACACAGCTTATCCAAACATGATTGAGATCACTTTTTATTATAAAACCTGAGTTTTAATTTATAATAATTAATAGATATATGAAATTATAATAGTTATAGAACATTAAAATGATATAAATAAGGAATAGATGAAAATGATTTAAAATATTTCTACTGCTCAGATTAAATTTTAATTAAGAAACTTGCCTTATAAAGAAAAGGATATATATTTATTTTTAAATTATAGGAAACAAAAAATAAAAGTAAAGAATCTATTATATGTGCGTAAAGTTTTTATGTGTGTATAATTATCCCTTAAAATCTGACCTTGCTGTGTATACTGCTTCCTAATCTGTTTGCTCTGTTGCATTAACCTGCTTTACTTTAATCAAAGCATTTATTACCTGAAATTATCTTGACCTCACTAGAAGATAAATTCTGTGAGATTAAGGACTTTACCTGTCTAGTCATTGCTTTGCCATGGGTACCTAGGAAAGACCCTGACACAAAGCAGATGTTGAATGAATATAAATTATGAAAGAATTCTATTTTTTTGTTCAATTTGATACGTGTGGTTTAGTGGATAAAAGGATACACCATTATAAGGAAGCTTGAAGTTATTCAACTTCTGAGCTGGTGTTTTACATTTAATTTTGTTTTCAAAGTTGTCACTATTAGAAGCAACGCTGTTCATTCTTGTAGCTAATCTTGGCACACAGCTTTTGTTTGCCTTGATTTAAATTTCCGTCTAGAGATTGATGGATGAAAGGGTATGCATAAATTAAGCGTTTTCATATACTTTGCCAAATTCAGATGTATGACCTTTTATCCTTTCTATCAGCTTTGCCTGAGATTATCTTGAACCTTTGCCAACACTATGCATTACCATTTACCACTGCCAGTTTGAAAGATAGAAAATGACTGCCCATTTTTTTTATATTTGCACTTCTTAGATAATTAACAAGTTTGGGCTTCATCATAGTAATGTATGTGTTACTTGTCCATATCTTTTGCCAGTTTTAATGGAGCCACTGTCTTTTTCTTACTGATTTCTTGGGGGTTTTCAAATAATAAAAATATTAATCTTTTCCCTGTCATGTTATAAATATTTTTCCCAGTTTGTAATCTGCCTTTTATTCAAGCTGATAATTTTCTAATGATATTCAAGCTTAGTTTTTTCAATTTCTGGCACCTCAGTTTATGCCAAGAAATCTCAAATAATACTTTTGTAAAGTCTTCCTTTTATTACCTAAATTTTTGTTGTTTCTTGTATATTCTTTTGAATTGGCTTTCTTTTGAAAATGCACTTAGTATCTGTGGATTTATACACAGCATTTGAAAAACAAACCACTCACGGTACATAATTGTGAACTAAGAGACATTGATTGAATAATGTAGTTAGTTGGCACTGGGGAGGACACCTGAAAAACTCACTAATACGTTACAAGAATTTGAGTAGTTGATCATATGTCAAATGTAGACAGAGACACCTTTGAGTAATAACGAAGTCCCTGGAGTTCTCAGGACGGTCCCAGCAAAAATAAAATATCCCCTGCCTGTATACTGAGAAGAATCAGAAAACAGTCATAAATTGGGTGGGAAGGCAGGCCATGTCACCCCTTCCTTAACAGCAAGATTCCTACCTTCAAGCAAGCCCAAGCCAATAGATTTAACTTCCAAATAATTTGGAATGTTTCCTTTTTCCTCCTAAAATTAGATATTTTAAATATGGAAAATTATGGAACTGAGACCATTTGTGGAAGAATGAAAATGATTGGAAAATTTTCATCACTAAAAAAGTTAATTGGGGACTTCCCTGGTGGCACAGTGGTTGAGAGTCTGCCTGCCGATGCAGGGGACACGGGTTCATGCCCTGGTCCGGGAAGATCCCACATGCCGCGGAGCGGCTGGGCCCGTGAGCCATGGCCGCTGAGCCTGCGCGTCCGGAGCCTGTGCTCGGCAATGGGAGAGGCCACAGCAGTGAGAGGCCCGTGTACCGCAGTAAAAAAAAAAAAGTTAATTGAAAGTTTTTTTTTTACCTAGCCTAAGTTTCATTTATGTGTAGGAGAAAAACTTTTCCCGCAGAGTGGTTTGAATGCTCAATGGGGAGAAAAAAACAATTGTTTTCTGATCCACTGGAAATCCTGTTTCTGCAACATGAGGAATAGAATTATAACCATGGACTCAAATCAAAAGAATACATTTCAGAAAGAAATATCTTCAAGCTGGTCAAAATTACAAGGAAGTGGATCATGGCTCATGGGTGTATCCATTTATGGATAATTATTGAACTGTATAATTACGATTTGTGTACCTTTCTGTTTACCTGATATAATTTATTAAAACACACAATTTTTTTAAAAAAAGGTCTGGTTTGACAAGTTTATCTGAAAATTATTTTATGAATTTTCCCTTGGAAAGAGCAGCTGGATCTTGACTGACCGCAAGGATATGTTGCTGGTAAAAGCTGACAGCTCTAGGCCCCCTGTAAACAAGATGGTCACCGAGATCAAGGGACAGCTAAGAGCCCCGCTCTCGCACGGTCATTCCTAATGCCTGGAAATGTCCACAAGTCTCCCAATAGTTTTATATACTGAAAATGGCTTTCTGTTCCAAAAAGAGTAAAATATCAATATATTACAAAGTCTGTAATTGTGAATCTTATAGGCATCCTTTCCCAAATCATACCTGCTTCATCAGCATTAAAATGCCAGGAGAATCTGCAGCAGAGTTAAGATAACCTTCTCTCTCATCTGGGATGCTTCTCTTGCTTTTTCTCCTTCCCTCTCTGGGAAAATCAGCCCTCATTAAGTGAAGCAGCTGTCCAGCCTGCTGGAGCATGGTCTAAGGCCAACAAACAATGCCCCAGGGAGATAGAAGGAAAAAAGAAAAGGGGGAGAGAAGCCTGAAAGAAAATCTGCTGGAACTCGGCTCAGTCTGTGTCCCACTACTTACGCTGAGCTGCTGGCTTCAGGCACCAGGAAGGTGACTTTGATGAGGGAATTGAGAACACCCAATTAAATGGTGGGGCCTGGGATTAGTTGAAAAGAACATTCCCGAACTAAAGGGACAACTTCAAACGAACTTCAGCTGGATGCCGCCTTGAAGTAATGAGGGCTTACCTTACCACGCCTTGTGAATTTGCAAAGAGGCCGGAAGTCTGGATTTTTATATTCATTGATGTTTAAATACTGACACCTAATTTAAAGGACTGTGTGGTCTAACGCATGTGGGTCAAACGAAACATGTCTGTGGGCTTAATTTGACTATGGGTGACAGGTTTGTGATCTCAAAATGCCAAGACTTCATTCAGTGGATCCAGGAAAACCTGAATTCAGCTTGTGAAAGATGTTTGTGGTGTCAAAAGATAATGTATGAATATATAAGATGTATCAACAGCATAGGTTTCGACTGAAGTGTACCAAACTATTTCTTAAACCAGTAATTCTCAAAATATAGTCTATGGTCCCCTGAGAGTCCCTGAGGATTTTCATGGTGTATTAATTTCTGTTTCTGAATTTTATATTCATGTGGAACAAATACCACAACATTACAGGCTTAAAACAGTGCAGTTTTATTGTCTCACAATTTCCCTGGGTCATGAGTCCAGACATGTGACTGGATTCTCTTCAGGTCTCACAAGGCCACCAGCAAGGTGTCAGCAGGGTGATGTTCCTTCCTGGAGGTTCCAGGGGAAAGCCACTTTCGGCCTGTTTAGGTGGTTGTCAGAATTGAGTTTCACACAGTTTTAGGACTGAAGTCTCATTTCCTTGCAGGCATTGTTCTCAGTTTCTAATTAGTTCTAGCAGCTTCGAGTTGCGGCCTGTATTCTGTGGCACATGGTCACCTCTTTCTTCCAAGCTGGCAGCAGTGCGTCACATCTTTCTTGTATAATACGTCTAAGCTCTTTAACTTCCAGTAGCCTCTTCTGCCAGAGAAAATTCTATGCTTTTAAGGACCCCCGTGATCAGACAAGCCACACCCAGATAATCTACCTTTTTTAAGGTCAACACAAAACAGTCTGGGGAGTGAGAGCTCATCACCTTCCTTCACAGATCCTGTGGAATTTTGGGAACCATGCTCAGGGGCCCATGAGTTAAATCTACTTTTATAATAATACTAACATGTTGCAGAAGCAATTGTATGTAAATCTGCTGGCTCCTTTGTATCAAGACAGTGGCCCCAAACTGGACTGAACAAGTCAGTAGATTCTCCATGGCCAAACACCCACAGTGAGAGGGAGAAAAAATAATCTAAATAATATTCTTGATGAAAAGGTAAAAATGTATGAATTTAAAAAATCACAACCCTTGAGTTCACATCTTTTTAACATAGTTTAATGAAATGGGAAGTATTGATATGTATAAATGATTTCTGATGGCTATCTCTAGGAAAAACATGGAATAGTTTGAGCTGCAAGCTGAACCAGCTGCTTTTTCATGAAATACCATTTCACTTTTCTTTTTTTTAACATCACTTTAAAAAAATTTATATTTTATAATGAAGTATAGTTGATTAACAATGACTTGTTAGTTACAGGTGTAAAGAAAAGTTATACCCATACAAGTATCCATTCTTTTTCAAGTTCTTTTCCCATTGAGGTTATTATAGAATACTGAGCCAAGTTCTTTGTTCTATACAGTAGGTCCTTGTTGGTTATCCGTTTTAAATATAGCAGTGTGTACATGTCAACCCCAAACTCCCAATCTATCCCTCCCCGTTCCCCGCCCTTTCCCCCTGGTAATGACAAGTTCGTTCTCTAAGTCTGTGAGTCTGTTTCTGTTTTGTAAATAAGATCATTTGTATCATTTTTTTTTTAGATTCCGCATATAAGCAATATCATATGATATTTGATTGACAATTTCTTGAAATTAGCATCAAAGCCATTGCTTAAAGGAAAAATAACTGACAGTAGTTATTGCTGACAATAAAATTTGAGAATGACGTTAGCAAGATGGCAAGATAAGAGATTCTACTGCTTTTCCCCTTACCAACACATCAGTTTGAACATCTACACAGGAAAATACCTTCACAAGAGCTAAGGATTCCAGGTGAGAGACTGCAGCACCTGGGTGGGGCACAGAAATAAGAAAAGACACAATGAAGAGGGTAGGCAGTTCAGTTTCACATTACCGCTGCCACCCGTCCACCATGCATGGAAGGAGATACTCTCCCTGTCGGGAAAGAAGAATGAAGTGAGCACCCAACTTCACTGCTGCTCATGCACAAGATCATGATGGCTAAAAATACCATATTGACTATTGGAAATATGCTAAGACAGAAACGTTTGGATGTGTTCATCAAAAAAAAAAGAGAAAAATTTAAAATATAAAATATTTTATACATTATATATTTTAAAACATAAAATAATCTTAGAGCTTTCAAGTGAAATTTAGATTTGTGGAAAACAAGTATCCAGCAACATGAACTTAAAAACTTCCAAGTATCTGTAGAGTTTTCTGATAAGATTTGTGGTGATATTAACAAATGTGATTTTTAAAAAAATATTGTACACTAAAATGAGCCAATATTTGAAAGATATGCATAACTCAATAAAACAGTATTTTCTAGATGACCAAAATCACATTTGGTAAAAGATCCATTGAAAGTGCAATACAGACCAGTATAACATAGAATAATAAACCAAAAGGTTATGGTTTGAGAGTCTACACTGCAACTAAATTTTGAGAAACTATCATTTGTTGAATTTGGGTATAATATCAAAGAGGAATGTTCACTATTATCCAGAAACGCTACTAAAATACCCCTACCTTTTTGAGTGACATATCTGTGCAAGACGAAATTTTACTTATAAACTTCAACTAAAACTACATATTGCAATGGATTGAGTACAGAAGCAGATATAAAGCCATCTGTCTTCTATTATGCCAGATATTAATAGATATCAACAGTAAATTAATGCCACTCCTTAACTGCATGTTTTTGTTTTGAAAAATGTAGTAATTTGTATAAAATATGTTGTTTATGTTCTAAGACAATGAGTAAATTATGCTTAAATTGATTAATAAATATATTTTAAATTTTCTGTTTTAATTTCTAATTCAGTAAATATTGACAAATTTAACCCACATAAACAGAAACTTCTTAATGTGCTCAATAAGTTTTAAGAGTGTAAAGGAGTACTAAGACTAAAATATTTGAAAAGAATAATAATAACATCATATTTCTCAAGCCAACTGAAAATTAATAAGTTAGTATCTCTTCCAGGACTTTTTCTTAATCAATTCTTCTCAATTTTTTTCCAAATGGCCAACTGTTTTCTGTTAGTCAAGACTCAGCTTTTACATCTTCTCTTGTAGAAAGTTCCCTAAGGGCTTCCCTGGTGGTGCAGTGGTTGAGAGTCCGCCTGCCGATGCAGGGGACACGGGTTCGTGCCCAGGTCTAGGAAGATCCCACATGCCGTGGAGCGGCTGGGCCCGCGAGCCATGGCCGCTGAGCCTGCGCGTCCGGAGCCTGTGCTCCGCAACGGGAGAGGCCACAACAGTGAGAGGCCTGCGTACCGCAAAAAAAAAAAAAAAGAAAGTTCCCTAAGACTTATCTTCTCCCAAACAGTAAAAGGCATTTCTCTTATCTGGTTCTATATATCATTATTAATACATTAAATAATAGTATTTATAATGTATTTTCATTATTGCTGTTTTTGACCATCTGCTCCATAGGATGGAAAGATGCCACTGCCTCATTTTCCTTAGGGACAGGATTTTAGACATTTTCTATCATTACTTCAACAATACTTAGCTCAGTCCTTGCATATGACCTGTGTTTAAAAATATTTCATTAAAAGATGAATCTGATTTTGGTTGAATTTTCCAATAGTTTGAAAATGTTGATGGATATGTTATACTCAAAATGTTTTTCTCCCATCGAAGTCTTTTTCCCAGGGGACTTTTTTTGTGTCATGATATATGTCCAATGTTATATATGGTAGTGAAGATGTGTCAAAGAGGCCTTGAATTTGAAACCTTGTATCCACTGAAATGTTAACTATTTTCTATTATATTGTATAATAAGCAACATTTTATTTTGTCACATCTCCATGGTACTACTGGTCAACCTTATATCTTAAGGCCTATTCTGATGGTGAAGTGCATAGACCTTTGTCTTTTGGCCTTGCTTATACTCATCTACAATTTCATTTTCCTTTTCTTAATTTTTTACCCTACCACAGAGCAACAGGAGCTAAGATACTGGAAGGGAGATTTAAATTCCTTAATAAACAAATTATTCTTATCAAAATTGTTGCAGTGACATTGTGTCCATTGTATTGACAACTACCCAGAAGCTACCATCTCAAAGATTAGTCCTTCACTGAGTGCTTTAAAAAATGTCACTACTGAGAGCATGCACAGCAGCTGTTTAATAGAGCAGACATATATTCTTTGGAGCACAGTGGTAGCCTCAGCTGTGAGACCTGTCATTTTTTTAGGATTCTGCTTCTTAGATGACCACCTTTCTTGCCCAAAACGAATTATTCCATCTCATATTGCTGCCTGGCACACTGATTCACGCCTGCTGCTACAACTCTGTCTGAAAACTTGATTCCATATGTCACTGTGCTTGCTTTCAACTCATGCTTCCTGAGGTGACCCTCCTTCATCTGAGATGCTCAGGAGCTGCTCAAATGTCATGCTGTCATGTCATTCATCCTGAAGACAAGCCTGTATCAGGATGCTTGGCTTCATTGCTTCAGGACCTCCTCATTATTGATCTCCTGGTGCCATTTGCTATTAAGCTTCATGTGTGACTCTGATAGAACTTCTCAAGAAACTTAAGGTCACATCCAGACATATTCAAGTCCTGTAGTAAAAAAAAGAAAGATTAAAATGGACACTTACCTTTAGAAACTTGAGCTTGATGGGACCTTGAAGCCTGGTTTCTCAAGAATGTTAGTTGTTGGAGCTTCCTTGAAATATGTTTTAAATTTCTTAGGTCATTTGTTAAACGTCTGAAAGAAAAAAAAATAGAAGCATAACTTTGTAGCTGCTTTAAAACCGTAGTATCAAAAAACTTTATTACTGGGAGAATTATGTCATTGACTCCAATCTCCCATTCATACTGAGAGAGAGAGAGGAAGTATAGCATGGAAAATATGAACATAATAGCATCAAGATTTTCCATGAGATAATTTGATTTCTGATTTGCAATCTCAGAGAAAAATTTACAATTTTTACATTGCTTAAAAATATAATTCTGGTATATTTCAAAATTTGCATGGTAAATTTCATGAGTTTTATGGGGATATTTATAGGGTTTCTTCCTCTGACACTTTCGTATTTCTTCTTGGATATTGGGACACTGTATTAAGATATTCTGAGTAACTTTCCCTTGTTTAATTCAGTCTGTACTGGACATGCATATATCATAAACAGCATAGCTGAAAATCTGAAGCTTGATTCCATTCTGTTCTATTTACCAGGGAGCTTATTTGCTTAACCAGTCTCAGTGTTTTCATATGTAAAGCTAAGCCACTAATACCATAACCCCTCTCTCCTGAAACTTTGGCCTTGTCTTTTAAAAAATATTAACCTATTAAAATATATACATTACTTTATATATTTCTATAAAATCATCCATAATAATGGATATGACACATTTAAGAAATTAATACCAGCTCCAAATTTATGTCACAACATTTACCACTTGGCTGAAAAACACTCATACAATATGGTGTAAATACTGAGATCTTATATATTTCAATGTTGTTTCTAGCAAATTCTATTGTGTTATCAATAGAGAGACTCCGATGTAAGACCTAAATGTACTCAAGTATTTATATGAAAATAACTAGCAGGACATAAAATTGCATTTTTATAACTCTGGGACTGACGATTCTGCCAATTTGTAAATCAGTGACTAATATTATACATAAGGAAGTCCAGGAGATAAGTGAAGTATGTTGTTTGGCTATATGCAAATCTAACAAGTGTCAATTTCAGGTTCCTAATAAAATTCATAAACTGCAGAAATGTTCTCCAATAAAATATATGCAAAACTCATATTTAAGAGCCATATATATATGCTAGTTATTAATTAAAATTTCAAAATTTACTTTGTTAAACCATCTGAAACACTTCTTATATTTAGCGATCATCATAAAATCTCATTTAGTGTCCACAGTATGTTACTACCAAAAATGCAATCTAAATAACTTCGTTCTATAAATATTTTAACAAAATTTCGTTCAACTTCCAGTTATTAGTGGGAAAACTGTTCATATGTTTGGTCATGACTTTTTCTGCAAGAACCAACTGGCTCCAAACTTTTCTTCTCTGATGAGACCTGGGTAATAAACACCTCACCTCTATGCCCGCTCCAACCTTTGATCCTTTTAGCCTTTCTTGTACCTTGAAAAGATTGGAAAACAAACAAATGAATAAAACAAACTAAACAAACATGCAACACACTACGGATGTGAATTCTGGAAGTAATCAGAATAATTTGTGGTCAGCCTGGTTCTAATTATTTTAGAGACTCTTGGCTCTTTAGAAACAGGCAAATACGTAAATTTAGCTCTTTCGTTCTGGACCTTGGAGGGATTTGAGTTTTAGCCAGAGTTAATGCAAGCAAAGGGAAAAATCCAGGAAATGTAGAACAGGGAGTGGCTGAAGGGAGACAGCAGGATGATGAAGGTAACAGGGCTTTTCTGAGTCCAGAGACAAAGGAATACTTTTCCATATTCCATTTCCTGAAGGCTTGATATCAAAGTTCACTTTCTAAGTCATTTGAACGAGCTACTGTGACTATCTATTGGGAGAAAACAGTCACCTCCTTGGACACCAGGGCTGGTCTATTATTCCCAGGTTTGACAGCACCTAGATTTAGGTGGCATTTATATGTAAGAATAATGCAGTGTTGAGGTATGTCTTTGGAATCTGAATCCAAACAATACAATACTGTTTGTTTTACCTAGAAGATATGTTGCCCCAGCCCAACAATCGTTCACTTGTAGTTCAAGGTCCATCAGGTCAAATGTCACCTGATTCGCTCCTTCACCGTCTCATTCACTCAGTCATTCATTCACTCACCCAGCAAGTGAGTGACTTAATTCAGCATTGTCGGAATGGACACAGCCTGAAGTAGTTGCTAGGAATTCAAACAAGAAAGAAAGACAGCCTTTTTCCTCAAGGACTAGCAAATAATTAAAGCAGAGTAATATGCCACTGTTTGCAAGAATCGGGTATTCATGGACACCAGGAGGGCACACAGGCAAGAAGACCATATTGTGAAGTGTTGCTGCTTATCCCCTCCCAGCTACACTCCAATTCCAGCTCCTCGTTCCCCTGCATCCTATTCATGCCTCGGGGAGGCATTTGCCAGGCTGTGTTTTAATCGTCCATAAAATCGCCTCCTTCACTAGACAATTAACTTCTGGAGAACACAAGCTAAGTTTGGTCATCTTTTTATCATCTCCACACTCAGCACAGCTCCTAAAATGTTTGCTAAATATATGAAGAAAACAAAGGTCATTAGCTGGCCTTGGCTGTCTTTGGTTCGCTTATATGTCTCTTTAAAGCATAATTCTTCTGATCTTCTCTTCTCAAAATGACTATACCTTTGACAAATGAGTAGCACAATGTGTGATGCAAAACCCTTCTTCCTGTAGCCAAAGTTAATTTGCCTGGACATCATCTGTAATTTCCTCTCACCAGAGCACTGGAACTATTCCCAAGGAGGAACTTGTTTGATTATACTCCCTATTGCCTCTAAATTGGGAGCGCTCAAATTATGATAGAATTCAACATATGAGGCAAACACATGCAGCCATGAAATATCTTTCTCTCTCACCACTAAGTCACTGCTGCTAAATTTATCAACCTGCAGCTCTGAGTCTGCCATCATGCAAAAAAGTAAAAGGCAACAGCAGCTATGTGACCCTATATGAGTTTCCTGTTGCTGCTGTAATAAATTATTCTTAGTGACTGGTAAAAAAAAACACAACACAATATTATTATCATACTGTTCTAGGGATCAGAAGACTGAAATGGCTCTCACTGGGCTAAAACCAAGGTCTCAGCAGGGCTCTATGTCTTTCTGGATGCTCTAGGACTGAATCTATTTTCTAGCTTTTTCCAGCTTCTAGAGGCTGTCAGCATCCCGTGTGGGCCCCTTCCAACTTCCAAGCCTCCAGGGGCTGGTTGAGTCTCCCAATGCATCATCCTGACACACCTCCGCCTCCTTCTTTCACTTATAAGGACCTATGAGATTACATCGGGTCTACCCAGATAATCCAGGATAATCTCCCCATTTCAAAGTTAAGTTACTAGCAAATTAAATTTCATCTGCAATCTTAACTCATTTTACCATAGAACATAGCAAATTCACAGGTTCCAGGGACTCAGATGGGGACATTTTTAAGGGGGCCATTATTCTGCCTACCACACCCCCTTAACGTGCCTGCCTTAGAGCTCCCGCCTATGAAAGCCTGTCAGGGTATCCCTAATGTGTAAATTCTCACCTGCTGCACCGTCATGCTGTCAAGAAGCAGAGAACAAGTTAGTTCTTATCTTATGCCTAAAAGAAAGTGGGTCTCTAATCAAAGAATTTGATACACATAGTCTTTTTACATCAGAGTTGTTTATTCCAAAAGGGACAGATGAGTTTGCAAGTGCTTGCATCGCATTCCCTACACTCTCCTTAGGAGAGAGACGGAGAAAGTTGTTTACACTTTGTGCTTTGGCTGGTATCTCAGGTGTCACAACTGGATTGCTGGCATGAGAGCTTTTTGGTCTTTCTCAGTCTCCATAGAGACATCCATCCTGTCCTTCTGGGACTCGGGGCCGTCAGCTGCCTTCTGTCCTCACCACCCCACTGCTGCTCTGTTAGATTTCCTCCCAGTGCTGCTATCAGAACAAATGTGTCAGCACTTTGTAACAGATGGCTGCCTTCAACAGTGAACACAGTCTCTTAATATACCACACAGGCTTCAAGAAATGCTGGGTGCACATCTCAGAGACAGGCTGGCTGCACGGTGAAGCACAGCCTGGGGAGAACAATTGCTGCCCTGGGAAACATGGGGCAGCATCCATGGAAGGTGGCAGCGAAGACCCAGAGCAAACTGCTGTGCTTTCCCTTGCTGCCTTCAGCCAAGAACACGGCATATGTCCTAATGTGGTAAAGATCCACTCCACGTCAAGGGCTTAGAGGGTTGAACTTGCAGCTGAATACTCATACTTCTACCCACTGGCTGTTTGACTTGGAACAAATCACTAAACCCTTTTAAGTTAAATGTATCTGAAAAGTAGAGATGGCTACCTTTTACAGTTTTTGAGAAGAAGAGTTAGAAAGTCCTTTGAAAGTGGAAGAGCAAACAAACATAAGGAACTATTATTTGACTGTTTCTATTAAATATAATATTGCCAGACTTAATTAAAATAACCTGAAGTTTGGTGTAAGTTAGACATCAGCTCTCAACAGGGTCCTCAAAATTATTTGGAAATATGTGAGTTGTTTCGTGTTGCCAAAAAGTGTAGCAATGTACTGAGTTTTAGTGGGTTGGACCCATATGGGTTAGATATACTAAAATTCATAGGACAGTCCTGGACACTAAAAAGTCGTTCAAAGTCCTTCCTACTTGACAATCAAGTACCCCACTAAGACCCCTTTAGGACGATGAATGTCTGAGCCTAAAGCTACTACTCTTTTGAAACATAAAGTATTTCTGAGCTTTAATATCCATGGAGTTATCCAGAAACAATTATTATGTAAGATGAGGAAATTTGTACTCTTTTGTTCAGACATTTTCCAAAAAGTTGTTTCCAACTCTAGAAAATCAACATACCAACAGCCACACCTCTTGTGGTATATGTCATCCATCCAACACATGTATCAATCTGTATTTGTAACTGTAATATGCACAATGAATTTATTATATGAGTCTTATTTTTGCCTTATTTCAAAATGTCAAAAATAAAGAGAAAGGGTAACACTAATTAATTTTTTGTGCTCTCTTGAATATAAATTTAAGTGGATGCAAGCATCCAACTATGTCATGATCTATTGTATTTGTCCTCTAATCATTTACATAATAAAATACATATTTTATTATAAATTACATTCTTTTCATTTTTCACTGATTTTAAAGATGGAATATTTGGTTTCTGTTTACTCATGTGTGAATGTACATTATATTATCCATGTATTTTTTAAGATGGCAGGCTGATTATATTATTGCTTAACATAATCATTTTAGGGAAAGAACAGATTATAACACTGATTATTATAGCAAGAAATTTGGAATTAGGCAGACCTAAGATTAAATCTGATTTCCAAATCTTAGTAACAATCTGATATCAACAGGTATTGACCTACTGATTTTCTTTGCCTTAAAATTATTGTGGCAATGAGGAAAAAAATTGCAATGTGTAGAAATTCTTGTTTTAATGTAGTTGGAATTATCAATATATTTATTTATGGTTTGCATTCATTAAGTCTTATTTAAGAAAGTCCATCCTGGAACTTCCCTGGTGGCGCAGTGGTTAAGAGTCCACCTGCCAATGCAGGGGACACAGATTCGATCCCTGGTGCGGGAAGATCCCACATGCTGTGGAGCAACTAAGCCCATGCGCCACAACTACTGAGCCCACGTGCCACAACTACTGAAGCCTGCACACCTAGAGCCCATGCTCTGCAACAAGAGAAGCCACCGCAATGAGAAGCCTGACCACCGCAATAAAGAGTAGCCCCTGCTCGCCGCAACTAGAGAAAGTCCGCGCACAGCAACAAAGGCCCAACGCAGCCATAAATAAATAAATAGATAGATAGATAGACAGATAGATAAATAAGAAAGTACACCCCACCATAAAGATTTTCTCCTACATTGTTTTAAAAAATATTATGTTCTGTTATTCACATTTAAATTCATGATTCCTATGGAATCCAGTTGTTTATTGACCATATATTATTTGTACTTTTTTTTATTTCTTATTTTGAAAGAATTGTAGGTATATAGAACAGTTACGAAAATAGTACAGAAAACTCACTGCCTTTTTCCAGCTTCTTCTAATGTTACTGTCTTACATATCCATAGTATAATTAGAAACAGCAGGACATTGATGTCAACGCAAGCCTAATAACTAAAGTAAGCATTGTATTCAAATTTCACTAGTCACATGGAATAAAGTGTTGTTTATCAATTAAAATAGAGATCTGTTTCTTGTTTCTCACGTGGATAACTGACTGCTTTCCCTGGACTATGTATTGATGATTTTCCCCATGGATAGGAAATGACAGCTCTGCTTTATTTCGGGTTTTCATACACATATGGATCTGTTTCTGGACTTCTTTTTTCTTTTCTGTGGATCTGCTTATCAATCCCTAAATCGGTACCATCCAAAAAATGTAATACAGCTTTACAACCAGTATATATAGTACACTTAATATATATAATATACTTAACATATAAGATAAATCCTGTCTTGTTCTTCTTCAGGGGTGTCTTGGTTATTGTTGCCCTTGATCCTTCTATATAATTTTGGAATGTGAGGTGGTGTATATAGAATGTAAAGAACATAGTAAGTACTCAATAATGTTCTAAATGAGATGTTGTAAATGAACTAAGTACAAGAATATCTTCAATATTTATTTTCCCCAGCAACTACTATCATTACAAAATTGATAGTAGATTTATGTTAAAGTATTTCTTAAAATGTATTCTATCCTCCAGTGTGTATATTACATTTAATTTGCCTCCAAGCTGTCCAGTTATCTAGTCTTATTACATCCTTCTGGAGTTTTTCAGAATCTCTTAAATTCTTCACTAACAAAATATTATGTACCCATTTAACACATTATTTGACTAATTTTTAGGGGTCCTTTGTATATTTTGGACACAAGTCCTTTGTTTCAAGAATACCTATTCAGATCCTTTCTGTATATCACCACTTTCAGAGTTACCACCTTGTTTTGAAACATCATCATTTCTGACCTGGACTAATAAAATAATATCTTAACATCTTAACTGGTCTTACATCTACTATAGTCATGTTTGTTTTAAATGAACCTCTTGATTGAAGTGTAATATACACAGGAAAATTTCCACAAATTACAGACTTACAGATGGAAGTGTATATGTTATATTTGAATATGTCATATTTAATCATCTTACAGTTCAAAATACTTTCTCATTTCCTTTGTCACTTCTTTTTTGACTCATGAGTTATTTAAAAGTACACTAATTAGTTCTTTATGATTTAGAGACTTTCTACTTACCTACTTCTTATTGATTTCTAGATTAACTTCTCCATATCTCATAGCATACTCTGGATGATTTCCACTCTTAGGATGACAGACAGGTTGTATAGTCCAGCAAATAATTACTTCTATGCCAATGTTATCTATATGCCAATTGGGTCAAATGAATTGATCCTGTTTGGATCTTTCACAGCCTTACTGATTATGTTTAATTTCTTTGTTCTATTGGATAACTAAGAAAGGTACATTAGAGGATTCGAATTTGGCTATGTTTTTCTTTTTTTCCCTTTCCTCTCAGTTCTATTAATCATTATATCACATTTTAAAGCTATATTTTTAGGTCCATCCAAATTCATAATTGCTGTATTTTCTCAGTAAGTTGATACATAACATTAGAAAATGTCCTTCTTTATCTTCTACTAATTCTTACGTTAATGTCTACTTTGATATTGTTAAGCTATATCAGATTTCTTTGAGATAATGTTTGATTTGTTTATTTTTTCTTACTGCCAAGTTTTATGTAATATGTATACTTAAGACTATCTCTTGTAAGCAATATTGATTAGGGTATTTTTAATAGAATCTGATAATCTTTGCATTTTAACTTAAGTACTTAATCCATTTGCTTCTAAATTTACATTATTGACACTTCATTTAAATGTGTATCTTCTGTTTTTATATTCATTTTTCTCCTTCTTTGCTTTCTTTTGTATAATAAAATATTTATTTTTTATCATTCATTCTACCCTTTAATTTATTTCATTGGTTACCTTATTAGCATCCATCAGTAACATCTAACATGTATACATTCTTTCAGGGCAGGAACTTTAAAAAATTTTAACTGTTTCCTGTTCTTTTAATTTTGTCTTTAATTCCATATATTTTAAATACAACCTAAAATTATTACTAATGTTTTATATAGCCAATATTCATTTATATTTATTACCGTCAAAACGGCAATTTCCTGGTTCCTTGTCCCCCCGAAAGAATTCAATCAAGAAACATAGTAGCAAGAGTTTTATTAAGCAAAGCGAAAGTACACCCCCCAAGAGAGAGAGAAGGGGAGTGGGCTGTCTGGAAACCAGAAACTGCCCCGCAATGGGGGTAGGGTTGATTTTTCAAGGTGGTAGAAAGTCCCTTCCTGTGTCCTGTGTCATTTGATTGACAAGTTGATTGACAGCTTTAGGTTATATATCTTTTCTCCTAATGTGCAGGCACTTACCCATAAGCACCCAAGGGAAACCCACGGTGGGCGTGGGGGGCGGCAAAAACCGCAATGCTAATTTATTACAAATACGGCATAATGAGCCCCGAGTTACTTTGGGTCACCTTTTAGGTCTTCGTGCGCCTGCGCCAGCCTGTGCCGGCAGATTGTATATTATTTGCTCCTGATAAGGCTGGAAACTTAGCAGTCCTTGATCACAAAAACGGAGGATTTCTGGGCATGTTCTGATCACTAGTGTGTGGGGGGAGCAAGGTAGAGAGAAAGATGATCCCATCCAGGATGGGGCGGGACCTGCTCACGTCTGACTAACTACCTAACAGATTTACCCCACGTATAACCTTTCCTTAGTTACTACTTTCTGCATTTTCATGTTCCATTTCTTCCTGAAGAATTTCTTTTATTATTTCTTCGGCTGCAACGTCTACTAAACAAATTCTCTCGGTTTTCATTTATTTAGAAATTTCTAAATTTTGCCTTTATTTTTTGTTTGTTGTTTTTGGGTGCTTTATTGTTTTGTGTAAGTGCATATGTATGTGATTATAATGGAATGCCCAACAAAAATTTATGGACTTGAGAGCAGGTCTAATGTTTCCCTTTTTAATCTGGAGTTAGGAGAACTGCCAATAGTTTTCCATTTGTAAAGGTTAATAGGTTTATTTATATTAAGGATGACTTTTTATTTTCCTGGAGATATCACTACAATGTTCCTTTTAATATCTAGATATAGAAAAGGTATCTACCTTTTGGTTTTGTAAGATAATACCAAATATATATTTTTCTTGACCAGATGACCAAATTTTAATAAAGGAGGACCAAATAATATGTTTCAGGCTTTGGGGGCCATATAGTGTCTGTCACAATCAACTCTGCGGTTGGACAGTAAAACATCCATAGACAATATTTAAATCAAAGAATGAGGCTGTGTTCCAGTGAAACTTTATTTACAAAACAGGTGGTGGGTGAGCTTTGGCCTGCAGATTTGCTTTGCAACCCTTAGTCTAAGGCTTGGTGTCTAAGAAGAAATCGGTGGGTGAAGACAGATGTGACTTCTAATAATTTGCATCTATTTGCATTTATATGGAAGCCAAAGAACATTTGGGAAGGAGGGAAGTGGGATCTTGACTCCTTATCATGGATATTTGTACACATTTGCTGGACTTGGGTGGGGTGTGAACTAGTGTCTGAGACTAAATCCCAGAGCATAAGGCTGAGAAAGTTGTTTATGGCAGATACTGACACTTCTGAAGATGCAACGACTATGACATGGTGGAAATGCCTTGGGGAAAATGTCCAGTAGTTACGTAGGTTTGCTTGTGAAAAGTGGATGGAATGTCCATGCAGTTATTTTTCTTGTGTGCACGCACGTGTGTGCATGTATGCACGTGTGTGTGCACGGGTGCATGTGAGTGTATTGAGTAGGTCATCTTCATTTCCGATGCACTTTCTTCATTCCTGAATGTTCGTCCAAGTTTCCATCAGTACTAATTCCCCAAAGAACTTCTTTTAGCTTTTCTTGTTAAACAAACTGCTGGTAATACATTCTATTAATTTTCCTTAATCTGAATTTTTCTCTTAATTTCTGCTGGATATGAAATTAGTGGCCTGACAATTCCTATTTTTTCATTTGTTTGTTTGTTTGTTTTGAGGTGCGTTTTTTCCCCACTATCTTCTAGTCTCTGAACTTCCTGTTGAGAAATCTGCAGCCTTCAAATCATTGTCCTTCTGTGTGACATATATCATTTCTCTAACTGCTTTCAAGATAATTTTTCTTTATCTTTGCTTTTCAGCAGTTTGGTTATGATATGCCTAGAGGGGGCTTCTTTGAATTTAACCTGCTCAGGGCTTAGTTACTTAAATTTATGTTTTTAACAAATTTGGTAAATGTTTGGCCGTTGAGAATCTTACTCTTATTTGGTCTGCCCACTATCCCCTCTTTCTGGTACTGCAGATAGACATATCTCAGAACTTTTGATGAATGCCTGGGATTTTGCTCATTTTATTCTTTTTATTCTGTTCATTTTCTGCTCTCGCGAATGAACAATTCCTACTGAAGCACCTTTAGTTCACTGACTCTCTTTTCTCCACCATCTCTATTCTGATATTGGGCTCCTTTCTATTTGACTCATTTTTATAGTTGTCATTTCTCTTCTGGGATTTTCTTTACTTTTATTCATTTCAAGTATGTTTTCTTTTAACTCATGGAGCATAGCTAAGATGCGTACCTGTATTTGTCAGCTCAGGCTGCCATAACAAATTACCATAGACTAGGCGGCTTAAATAACAAGAAATGTATTCCTCACAGTTGTGAAGGCCAGAAGTCCCACATCAGGATTACTCAAGGTTGGTTTCTGGTGAGGAATGTCTTTTTTCCTGGCCTGAATATGGCTGTGATTTCACTGTGTCCTCACATGGCCCTTTCTTGTTGCATGTTCTTAAAGAGAGAAAGAGATTTCTTTTTCTCCCTCTTCTTACAAGGTCACCAATCTTATAAGTTTAAGACCTTTCCCTTATGACCTCATTGAACCTTAATTACACCCTAAAAGCCTCATCTCCAAATAGAGTCATATTGGGGCTCAGGGCTTCAACAAATGAATTTGAAGGGGACACAGTTCAGTCTGTAGTGGAACTTTAACCTCTTGCGTTGCTAATTCCAATATCTTGAGTACTTAAAACTCGGAAAATAGAATCCACAGGTCATTATCTTTGAGCAATTGTTTTTGCTAAATAACACTGAAGTATGACACTGAATTCCAACTCACATTCTTCCTGAAAAAGTAATGCAATGTGGAAAATACATTTTTTAAAAAACTATCATAACAGCATCCTACTAATATCCTTTATCTGGATCAGCCAGAGCTAAAGGGTAGACAAGGCTATGAGGATAGTCATATAAAAAGACTCCATCAGATAAAGAGCTTCATAATCAAATATATCAGGAGGTCTTAGGGCACCATACAGAAATTTTGTGGCAGGACTGTGCCTCATGTGTATCCTTCTTGATGCTGATCTGGAGAAGTTATTTCCTGACATACGGGAAGAGGAGCAGAAGAATGAATCTAATCACATCTTTAATGCAACCAGTGTCCACATTTCTACTGCGTCCAGACTCTACCATGGTGAGAACACCAGACAGAACTGCCTTTGAAGCATTAGAGGCTTGTAAGGGAGGTCGTGGGTACTATTAAAAATACAACACAGAAACCTAATTTGCACTGAGTGTGGGGCTTTGACTAGGGAGCATATCTCTGAAGTGCTGAAACTTAAAGACCGAAAAGATGCAAAAAAGTCATCTAGGGCTTCCCTGGTGGCGCAGCGGTTGAGAGTCTGCCTGCCTAATGCAGGGGACACGGGTTCATGCCCCGGTCTGGGAAGATCCCACATGCCGCGGAGCAGCTGGGCCCGTGAGCCGTGGCCGCTGAGCCTGCGCGTCCGGAGCCTGTGCTCCACAACGGGAGAGGCCGCAACAGTAAGAGGCCCGCGTATCAAAAAAAAAAAAAAAAAAATAGAGGACAAAGTCCCTAACCTCATAGAACTTAAACCTCATAGAACTTAACCTCATAGAACTTCCACCATGTGAGAATGAGAAGTCTGCAACCCAGAAGAGGGTCTTCATCAGAACCTGATCATGCACCACCATCTGGGACGTCCAGCCTCCAGAATTGTGAGAAATAAATTTCTGTTGTTCTTAAGCCACCCAGTCTTGGTTTTCTGTTATAGCAGCCTGAACTAAGACAGGGAGGAAAGGGGTCATAGAGAAAACCCTAAACCAAAGCCTAGCAAACATTGATAGATGTGCTTCAGCAAAAGGAAATAATTCTATATGTACTTAAAAACAAAGTTAAAGGATAAAGGCCTGCAGAAATATTTTCTGTGTATATAACAAAGGAAGAATATGGTAAAAAATAATTAAGAATTAATTTAAAAAATAACAATGCCCCTAAATAAAAAAAGAACTTGGGATTAACATATACACACTACTATATATAAAGTACATAATCAACAAGGACCTACTGTATAGCACAGGGAACTCTATTCAATATTCTGTAATAACCTATATGAGAAAAGGATCTGAAAAAGAATGAACATATGTATATGTATAAATGAACCACTTTTCTGTATACCTGAAACTAACACAACATTGTAAATCAACTATAATATACAATAAAAATTTTAAAAACACATTGTTAAACTTTTCCTTAAAAGAAGGAATATAACAATAATTAAATAAAATACTTGATAATATAGGCATACCTTGTTTTATTGTGCTTTACTTTTTTGTGCTTCATAGATAGTGTGTTTTTTACAAATTAAAGTTTTGTGGCAACCCTGTGTTGTCAGGTGACGGTTAGCATTTTTAGAAATAAAGTATTTTTAATTAAAGTATGAACATTTTTTAAGACACAATGTTATTGCACACTTAATAGAGAACAGTGAAGTGTAAACATAACTTTTATATGCACTGGGAAACCAAAAAAATCGTGTGACTCCCTTTGTTGCGATATTCACTTTATAATTTGGAACTGAACCTACAATATCTCCAAGGTGTGCTGTAATAAAGAAAAGTTATTGAACTTGACTGGTATTGCAGAATATACAAACTAAACCAGAGTTAATATTTCCACTGGCGAGACTGGTAAAATTTATAGTTTTATACCATCGTTGCCAAGTGTGAGGAAATGTATATCCCTGTGCCTTCATGGTTGACTGTCATTTCAGGTAGTCCTTGAAAGGGGGAAAAAAAAAAAGAAAAACCCTGCCAATCTAGAATTCTACACTTTGAACCTTCATTAAGTCAGAGAGGCATACTTAGATGTGTTACAAAAAACAAAGATAAGAACTGAATAATATTAGAGTGTTGGCACAGATTATATTTGTTGCAATTTGTTTGAATTATCTAAACACAAGTTGAAACTATCCAATTTAAGTTGAAGTCAATTCTTTTTGGTCTTAAATGTGATGTGGTTGCCATAGAAACTGTTTTTCTTTTTCCCAAGAAATTCTTTAAAAGAACACCTGTGTCAATAAGCATACATCTGAAATATGTAAACTCTTACAACTCAATGTGCTTTAATTTCTTCTACATTATTTCCTGTATTTCCCCTAAAGAATAAAGATGAATAATGAGTCTCATAACTATCACTGTACGTCAAAATGTCTCCATGTATGCACAGTTACATTTTTTCTGATTTCCTGGGAAAACAAAACAAAAATTCAGCACAAATACTTTTGAAATGATGGCTTTTTTTTTTATCTGAATAGAAGGGAAGGAAAAGGAAAATGACGGTGGATTTTGAGGAAGAAGGGATACTGGAATGCAGCCTTGATAAGTAAGAGTATTTTAAAGAAATTTAAAATCCACCTGGCACTCTGATATAAAAAGCAATGAAGATTGAGCTGCAGAACTGACATTTCTTTCTGGATGCAGAGGACAGAAAGTTGACCAAAGCTATACATACATAGCATGACAAATGGTCACGCTAATGGTCAAGGAATCCCCTTGGGAGGCTCGAAACTTACCAAATGAGATGCTGCTCCAATGAGACATGATTAAAGCACTTTGAATTCTTCATTTTGAACAGCTTTCAAAACCTACAGATTTTGAACATTCTGAAGTCATGATTCCTGATTTCATTTTTATTCCTCAAAAAATGACAAAGGGAGTATACTAAATGGCACACACAATGGGAGCTATATTGATGAGTAATGAACCATCCCAGCCTGCCCTCATGGAGATTATAAATTAGATTCCAAATTGATAAATAAGATGATTAAGTTGCCCCTTTTCTGATAAAACTCAAAACTTGTATTTTATGGCTTACACTACTTAAAAAACATCTTTACCTAAGTCAGTATTGCAAAGATTTGGTAGTATTTTTTTTCTTCTTCTTCTTCTAAAATTCTTATGCTTTAAGTTTTACATTTAGGTCGATAATCTATTTTGAGTTAATTTTTGTAGATGGTGTAAGGTGGTGGTTATTCTTTTGTAAGTTTGCCCAATTGCTTCAGCATTAGTTTTTGTAAAATCTGACTGCTTGCACATAATTATCAATACATCTATATCTACCATCTTATTAGTTATTTCTCCCTGTTCCTTTCTTTTATTTATTTCTCTTTTTCTGATTGCTTTTGGTTCAGTTGAATAGTTTTTATTTCCATTGTATCTTAATAATCTGTTTATAAGTTATGCCTCATTTTCTAATATTATTTGAGTTATCATAAGGTTTTAAAATATATTTTATGTTATCATGGTATATATCCATAAAACATTATCCAATTTATATAGTTTAAGAAACTTAAAGCAGTATACTTATCTTTTCTCATTTATGCTATTTTTGTCATACATTTTACCTTTATAATGCTAGTAACTTCAAAGTTTATTGTTAATATTTTTGCTGTAGACAATCAATTATTTAAGCATTTAAATAAGAAAAAATGTTTATATTTACTTTCATATTTATCATTTCAAGAGATCTTCATTTATTTTTGCATATACCCCCTTCCTGACTGGTATTGTATTTCTTCTGCCACAAGAACTTCCTTTCACAGTTCTTTTAGTAAATGGGGTTCCTAACTTTTCATTTATCTGAAAATGTCTTTCCTTCACATTTATTTTTGAAAAAAGTTTGTTTAGTTTATCTGAATTTTTTTTTTTTTGGCTGCATTGGGTCTTTGTTGCTGCGTGCAGGCTTTCTCTAGTTTCAGCGAGCAGGGGCTACTCTTCATTGCAGTGTGCGGGCTTCTCATTGCAGTGGGTTCTCTTGTTGTGGAGCACGGGCTCTACAGTGCAGGCTCAGTAGTTATGGCGCACGGGCTTAGTTGCTCTGCAGCATGTAGGACCTTCCTGGACCAGGGATCGAACCTGTGTCCCCTGCATTGACAGGCAGATTCTTAACCACTGTGCCACCAGGGAAGTCCCTGAAAATTTTTTATTTCATATTTATTTTTGAAAACAATCGTTCGGTATAGAATTAGGGGCTATGAGGTGTTTTGTTGGTTTTTTGATTTTTCCTTTTACCTCTTTAACAACAATTGTCATATGGTTTGCACAGTTTTTGATGAGACAGGGCAAAGTCTTTACCTTTGCTCTTTTGTGTGCACAATCTCCCCTTGGAATCCACAGGGAATTAGTTCCAGGAACCCCCATGGATACCAAAATCCACACATACTCATGTTCCTTATAGAAAATGGTGCAGTACAGCTGGCCTTCATATCTATGGGTTCTACATTTCAATCCACAGTTGGTTGAATCTATGGCTGTGAAACCCACACAAACAAATGGTTTTCCATAATGTTTTATTCCCCCAACCTGGCTGCATTCAAGATTTTTTTTCTTTTTCATTAGTTTTCTGTGTTTCGAATATGTTTATTTTTATTGGTAGTTATCCTATTTGGATATCAGTGAATTTATTAGATTTCCATTTTTTGTTATCTTTCATTATTTTTCAAAAACTACCACCATTATCTCTTCAAAAATTTCCCTTGTTTCATATACTTTCCCTTCTTTTTCTAGGATTGCAATTACATATATGTTAGACCATTTGATATTGTTCTACAGTCCTTGGATATTCTGCATTGTTTTTTCTTTTTTCGGTACGTGGGCCTCTCACCGCTGTGGCCTCTCCTGTTGCGGAGCACAGGCTCCGGACGCGCAGGCTCAGCGGCCATGGCTCACGGGCCCAGTCGCTCTGCGGCGTGTGGGATCCTCCCGGACCGGAGCACGAACCCGCGTCCCCTGCATCGGCAGGCGGACCCTCAACCACTGCGCCACCAGGGAAGTCCTGCATTGTTTTATTTTCACTTTATTCTTTTATTCATGATGTGTTTCAATTTATGTAATTTCTTTTGATCTTTCTTCACATTCACTGAATTTTTGCTTAGCTGTGTTGTGTCGACTGATGTATCCATCTAAGGCATTCTTCATTTCTCTAACTGTATTGTTTTTAATTTCTGATTTTTTTTACCTCTTTCTTGTAGTTTCTTTCTGTCTGCTTAAATCTCCATCTGTTCTTATAGGCTGGCCACGTTTTATCCTAAACCCATTCACAAATCGATTATAGTTATGATAAAATCCACATTTGGCAGTGGTAGAGGTGGTTGTGTGAAATAATCTACTCTCATGCCTCTCGTCAATAGGTCTTTTGTACCTGGGCTTTGTGGTGTGTCTTTCCCAGCCTTCTTGACCTTTCTCTTCATGTGAGCCAAGCTATACCTTGTATCTGTATGTCTCATATATTCATAAGCTGCCCTTGGTGATGGTGTCATCTCAGCTGGTGAGGTAAGCAATGAAAAAACAAGGATAAACTGACTGGTAAAGCTAATGCAACAAAACACCTATTGGAAATTTATTGTTATTTTAGACAGAAATTGCACAAAACCTGGTGTACTGTTTTTTGTTTGTTTGTTTTTTTGTGGTACTCAGACCTCTCACTGTTGTGGAGCACAGGTTCCGGATGCGGAGGCTCAGTGGCCATGGCTCACTGGCCTAGCTGCTCTGCAGCATGTGTGATCTTCCCGGACCAGGGCACGAACCCATGTCCCCTGCATTGGCAGGTGGACTCTCAACCACTGCACCACCAGGGAAGCCCCTGGTGTACTGTTGATCTCTTTAAGGCAGGATCTTGTCATTTGCCTTTAGAGGTTTCCCAATGCCTTGTTATACGTATTGTGAGGTAGCCAATTAATGTCTGTTGAGCTCTGAGTCCAAAGCCTCTTGCCTCTTTATAAAGCAGGAAGGCAAATGGTTTCTGTGTAGAGGCAAACAGGGCAGATTCAAAAGGGGGTGTTTTTACTACTATATATAAAATAGATAACCAACACAGACCTACCATAGAGCACAGGGAAATCTACTCAATACTCTGTAATGGCCTACATGGGAAAACAATCTAAAAAAGCGTGGACATATGTATACATATAACTGATTCACTTTGCTGTACACCTGAAACTAACATAACATTGTAAATCAATTATACTCCAATAAAGAAAGTAAAATAAAATAAATAAATAAAGAGTGGGTGTTTGCAGACATAGCAGGGCCTAAGATATTTTGTTATCTGATTCCTCATGGGGTCCTTTTAACAACAACACAACTACCACTGCAACAACAATAACAACAACAACAGAACATTTTTTTCCATTAGTTTGAAGGGAGACATCTTCCCCAGATCTTTGTGAGGAATTCAGAAGACAGCGTCCATTATATTGCCCATAACTTCCTATTTTGTACCCTACTAAGTTTCATCTGTAGCATTTCTAGTAATTGTGGGTACTCAGATTGGGCTCATCAAAGCCAAATAATAATAATATGCAATAAGATAGATTCCCCTTCCTAGTAAGTCCTATTTCCCTTGACAGTCATCTAATAACCTATGCCCTCTGTGAAAATACAGGCAAATGATGGAGGGTAATGAAGTCCACAATAACATGATGGCTCACCTGTTATGCTTAATGAGACTTCTGCTCTATTCCTCCAGATTCTGCAGGGTCTCAAGCTAGCTGATTCATTTAATCAAGACCCTGATGCATAACACTGCTATTTTCTCCTGGTAACTGCCAGCCATGGATTTACCTTGATGGACTTCAGTGCCTCTAAACAATGAATAAAAGGAATGAGGAGCCAGTTAAATTGTACCTTGAGTGTTCTTTATGAGTTCGTTCAGTCATCACAAGGGTGCATCCATGATGTATAGTAACCATTTGCGATCCTACAGCACTTTATCTTTCCAGCTGTTCTCTCTCCTATGAGGAGAGTTGTACCAGTTAAGCTTGTTCTTAATTGACTGCTCGAAATCATTTTTATACAATTCATTAAAGTGTATCTCAAAACAAGTAACTTGTTTAGCTAGATTTTTTTTGTTTACTGAGATTCAAACGATCAGAAAAATTCCTTAATTCAAACTTGATGCTTGCAATGTGGTTTGTACAAAAGTTTTACAATTGCATCACCACACAGATAACCACGAATCTGAGAGTGGATGAGTGCTCATTTGTAAACAGCCTGGAATGTCTCTTGTCAATAGGAACTGATTATTTCTGTCCTATACAAATGTGAAGGAGCCTAAAGCGTGTAATTTAGCTCCAAGTTCGTCCCCTCATCCCACCTGTAAGACTGATTCTTTGCACATTATTTGTACTCTTGCACTTTATACACCTTGAATTGAATTAAACTTCACCCTCCATATTCTCATGCCTTCATCCAAACTTATCAAGATCAGTTATACAATAAATAAATACAGTAAAATGAAACCAAAATCACTTCTGCTTTCTCTTCTATCTTTCCGTGCTAACTCTTCCCAACCCACCCACATTGTTTAGGAAAGAACATCTCTTGTAAATAAAACCCATTTGGTGTCTTCTAGTTTAGTATCAATGGAGAGTGATGGCGGGACTGAAGCCAGGATATTAACCAGGATGAAATGCATACTTTTCCGTACACTGTCCCACCAAGGCTTTTGCCGCATTAGGGTCTCAATATAAATTAGACCCTGGAGTTAAACAAGTAAGTGATTTATAAGAACTTGGCATCTTTCCTCAACGTACTTATTCATGACTTCTTATACTGTGCTTTAAAGCTTTTTGCATCAATACAGAGTGTGTAAAAAAAGGTGTGTGTGCCCTTTACTCTTGAACATTTGCCACTAAATTAGCGAACATTAGTTCTACTTCAGTGAATGATTATTTGGAATATCCTTTACTTGTAGCTATAAATTTCGAGTCACCACTTAAGTGGTATAAAAATGAAATGTATTGCCTTTTATGAGTCAAATTACCATATGATATCCAAAAAACTAAGAAAAACATAAATAATACAGTAAGGCTAATACATAAATGCACACATAACAATAATTATCACTTTCACACACAATGTGGCTTATCAAAGTATTTTCACAATTGAATTCAGTTGTCTTGCTAAGAGAAATTCTGGTATCAGTTAAAATAACTTAATTTGCATGCCCTACATGGGTGAAGACATCCTGGCTTAGATGGCAACCTCTTCTGCCATCATATTTGCATTTTACTTCCTCTGTGGCTAAGCCCAGGCTTCATCTTGACCTCTGGTCCCTTATTCTTTCTACCGTCCCCCTGCTTACCGTCCTTCCCTCCCCAGCTGGCTTGGAATCACCAACCATACTTTCACTTCTATCGCCAACTACTTTGTCCCATTATTTTACCATATGATTCACCTGGAAAAATTCATTTGTAGAACAATCATAGGGTGACCAACCATTCTGGTTTCCCTGGAACTAAGAAAGTGCCAGGCAGATCAAGATGGTTAGTCACCGAAAACCAATTGTCCAGCCACCCACTTTCTACTATGTTCTTCGTGCATTTTCCTCTGCTGTTCAACTCATTCCAGGGATTCTATCTTCTCTTCATTCTCCACGGCAAATCTGATGGGCACTTTTGATTATGGCCTTTCTTGGTACTACAAATCCTCCACAGGCCTTATCTTGATGTACTTTGGAGGCCCAAGCATTGCTTTACACTTCTCAACACTATAATTTATTTTAAAATTTAATAGGTTCCTGATTTACTTGCCTCCAGTCAGCTACATGTGCCAGTAATCACAACATTTTTTCCCCAGCTAGACATAACTTTCAAGCCTGACTTTTTTTCCCTTGGTCCCAAGACTTTCTCTCTTAATTTGATATCAATTATCATGAGACTATCTGAAAATTAGGCATAAAACAGGGGAAAACTCTCAGGGATGAATCTCTATGAATAAGTTATAAATCTTAATGAACATTTGTTGTCCCCAAGTTTTTTTCTTTCATTTTTGTCTCTTCTAATAGGGATCAGGAAGCAGCTGAATTTTCAAACCCTTCAACATCTCAATATTTGGGGTTAACTTTATTTTACTTATTCTCTCAAGCAATTTTCGCCTAAGCTCAGCTCTTTCTTTTGATGTCTTGCTAAAAGCAGAAAGTAAAATTAAATTTTACAATATTTTGACTCTTGCCAATCATTCCCCTAGACTACACTACGGTAGGCATGTAGGTTGCTTTTCAAGTTTTCATAGGCAACATCTTACCGTGTTTTGCCACAGTATATAAAAGGTCCCCTCTTTCTAGGCCATATGGGTTTCCTCACGGTCTTCCTTCTGACAACTAAGATCATTTCTATTACGCAGCATTTCACTTCAAAGTACTCATTTTTGCACTCTTTAGTATAATTAGAGAGTTAATTGGGACTTCCCTGGTGGTGCAGTGGTTAAGAATCTGCCTGCCAATGCAGGGGACACAGGTTCAATCAGTGGTCCAGGAAGATCCCACATGCCGCAGAGCCACTAAGCCCATGCGCCACAACTACTGAGCCTGCGCTCTAGAGCCCATGAGCCACAACTATTGAGCCCGTGTATCACAATTCCTGAAGTCTGTGCTCCTAGAGCCCATGCTCCACAGCAAGAGAAGCCACCACAATGAGAAGCCCATGGAAAGCCCGCGTGCAGCAATGAAGACCCAACGCAGCCAAAATTAATAAATTAATTTTTTTAAAAAAGGAGCAATGCTTTGTTACATATATTGAACGAGAAGTATTGTCCCTGCTTTTTTTAAAGACCAAGTCCTCCTAACTTTGATTTGAACCCCATTCACTGTCTCTTTATTCATGAATTTGCATCTAAAGTTATTACTATTCCTTCTTTTATCATCGATTTCACATTCTTTCTCAGATCATGTCCTTTGGCCAAAAAGCATGCTGTAGTATGTTAACATAAGAAATCTGCTCTTATGTTCATTTCTCTCAAAAGAAATCTCCCCACTGCTCTACCCCCTTTATCGAAAAGAGAGATGAAAGGAGCCTGTAGTTGTCTACTTTACACCTTTCATTCACTCTTGTAACACTTGAAACTTCCTCCCATTCCTACCACTCCACTAAAATTGCTCTTTCCAAGGTTAAAAATAACCTCCATGTTGCAAAATTCAGTGCCACTTTTCATCTCACTCAACCTCTTTTAACACATTTCTTTGGGATTCACTAACAACATTTACTTCAGATGCTGCTCCTGCATCCTGCAGATAACTTTGTTGTATCTTCTCCTCCCTGCCTCTCACTCTTGGAGTACCTCTCAGCTCCATCTTAGCCATTTTCCTCTGTTCTTTTATATTAATGATTAAAATTCTCAGCAAACTAGGAATAGGAAGGGAATTTCTCAACCTTATAAGAGTAATCTATAAAAATCCTACAGATACATTATGTGTAATGGTAAAGACTGAATGCTTTACCCCTAAGATGTGAAACAAGCAAGGCTGTCCACTTACAAATCCTATTTAACAAATTATCGGAAGTGCTAGGCAGTGCAATAAGTCAAAAAGAAGAAACAAAAGGCATGCTGATTGGAAAGAAAGAAATAAAAATGTCTTATTTGCAGACAAAATGATTGTTAATATTCACAAAGAATCACAAAGAAACTACTAAAATTAAGAAGTGAGTTTAGGATCACACAGATCATAAGGTAAATTTTCAAAAATCATAGTAGCAACAAGCAATTTCAAATTAAAAATTTTAAATTGTCATTTAAAATAGTCCAAACATCATAAAATCATTTTGTATAAATCTTTCAAAATGTATGAAAAATTTATATACTGAAAACTACAAAACACTGGTGAAATAAATCAAAGAAGATCTAAATAAGTGGAGAGATATATCACAGTAATTGATTAAAAGATTCAGTATTATAACTATCAATTCTTCAAAAACTTATCTACAGATTCAACTCGTTTTGAGACAAATATTAGTAGAAATTTTTATAGAAATTACCAAAAATATTCTAATATTTATACAGAAGTAAAAAGAAACTAGAATAGCCAATTCTGTAAAAGAAGAAGAAAGTTTGATTACTTACACCATCCGATTTAAATATTATAAAGCTAAAATATGTAACACACAGTATATCTGAAGAAAGTATTTACATGTGGGTTCAGTGGGACAGGAGAGAAAGTCCAGAAATAGAACGATGTAGAGTGCCAGTTGATGTTAGACAAAGGTGCTAAGGCAATTCAATGGAAAAAGGATAGTTCCTTTCAAAAATGGTGCTACAGTGATTGGATATCTATAAGGAAAAGAAAAATCCTTGCCCCATATCTTACATTCTACAAAAATTAACTCAAAATGAATCATAAATCTAAATGTCAAACTTTTCTAGAAGAAAGTATAGAAGAAAATCTTTATGACATTTGGTTAAGCAAAGATTTCTTAAGCATGGCACCAAATATATATATATACATACATATATATATATATATATATATATATATCTCAAAACATAATAATGAGCAAACAACTCAATTTAAAAAGTGCCCCAAATATTTGAATAGACACTTCAACAAAGATGACAGATGGATGCATAATAAATACATTAAAAAGTGTCCTACATCTTTAGTTATTATGGAAATGCAAATTAAAACAATAAGAAACCACTAAATATCTAATAGAATGACAAGTAAAAAACTGATTAAACCAAGTACTGATAAAAGCAAATAAAAGTCTAATGCATTGCCAATGGGAATGCAAAATATTATACTTAGTGGGTGGAAAACAAAAAATGTGTAAGGTCAAGAGAGGTGATGTGTTTCAAGAAGAAAGGATGAATCAACCAGTTCAAATGCTGCTGAGAAATCATGTGAGATAGAGAGTGAAGTGAAAATTGGATTTTGCAAAGTGTATGTATTCATCAGATTTCCCCAGAGAAACAGAAACAACAGACTCTTCCTCTCTCTCTCCCTTCTCCCCGTCTCTCTCTCTCTCTTATTCTCACTCTTGCTCTCTTCTCTTTCCCTTTACTATGAGGAATTGGCTCATGGATTATGGAGTCTGAGAAGTGCCATGATCTGCCGTCAACAAGCAGTAAACTCAACAAAGCTGGTGGTGTAATTCCAGTCTGAGTCAAAATGCCTGAGAACCAAGGAGTCAGTGGTGTAAATCCCAGTCCAAGAGCAGAAGACAGATATCCCAGCTCAACAGGCAGGCAGGAAGGTAGGGTGGCAGGAAAGGAAGAATCCTCCCTTCCTCTGCTTTTTGTTCAATTTAGGCTCTCAACAGAGTGGATGGTTACCACCCACACTGAGGAGGGCAATCTAATACTAAATCCACTGATTCAAATGCTAATCTCATCCAGAAACACCCTCACAGGCACATCCAGAAATAATACTTAATCTGGGCACCCCACGACCCAGTCAAGTTGACACATAAACTCACAATAGATGGCATTAAAGGCATTGACAATAACAATTTTCATACTTTAAAAGATACTCAACTATAATGGATTAATGAGAAATGTAATTATGGGAATGATGACAGTGAGCAGAAATAATACACTCACTAAGTTTTATCATCTGGAAGAGAAGGAATAGGACTGTGGCTGGAGGATACATTTTATCAAAAGATTTATTTGAAAGTGGGAGATACTGGGTTATATTTATTTGCATTTTCATTTGATTGATATACTAGAGAGGAATAATTGATGATTATAAGACTGAAGAAATAACTGCAGTAGTAAAACCCTGGAACAACTGACATCATGGAATCATGAAATGGACATTAATAATCTCTCAAAAGATTACTTTTTCCCTGGCCCGTTGTAGAGGAACAATGGGGTTTGCTTGGCATTGGCCTTACTTCCTGATTCAAGATGGAGCTTCATAGTCTAAGCTATGTAGAAGAAGCCCATTGACCAATTTCATGGTGATATTTCAGGAAGCCCAGGCCTAAACTTTGGCATTTTTCTGATAACATTCGTTGATTCAAGAGCTACATAATAATCCCAAAGTTAATCGGTCAGGTTTGAATGATTAATGGGGAAGGCACAAAACTTGAAAGTGAGCAAAGAAGTGGGTATCCCACGTTGCTATAGGCAGCCACTTTGTAGTCATGAAGGAAGCCTTCCTAGGATGAGGCAACCAAAGTCAGAGTTTAAGAGAGGAGCACTGACTCAAGGAACTCACAAAGAAATGGAGCAGAAGCTCAGATCACACCTTTCATGAAATTTGTTCTCACTTGAATTTTGAAGATATGAGTCAATAATAAATTCTCTTTTAGATTTTTTTTTTTTTTGCGGTACGTGGGCCTCTCACTGCTGTGGCCTCTCCCGTTGCGGAGCACAGTCTCCAGACGCGCAGGCTCAGCGGCCACGGTTCACGGGCCCAGCCGCTCCGCGGCACGTGGGATCTTCCCGGACCAGGGCACGAACCTGTGTCCCCTGCATCGGCAGGCAGACTCTCAACCACTGCGCCACCAGGGAAGCCCTCTCTTTTAGATTTGAGATGACTTTATCTGGTTGTTCAATTACTTACCCTTTCCCCTACACACACACACACACACACACACACACACACTCACACACTCACACACACGCTGTGTGCTGTTACAGCACATATAGATGGTTGTGCTTTAGAACATGCATTGTCAATCAATATTATCACCAATAGGCTGAAAAATGCTCCCAAGGGGGCAAAATATCTTATTCTTTTTGCCTAAAGCATAGATACTGTGCAGTTTATAGGCAGATATACAGTGTGTTTGTTGTGTTACAATTAGGAAAACTGGTCTAAAAAGTACTTGAATAAATGAGAAACACTGCTTCACAGAAACATGAAGATGCTCTTTCTTTTGTGACAGGAGTGAAGGCAGAGGATGGAGAGCAGATACACTGAAGCTGGTAGATTTGGGTTAAGGGGAGTTTGGGTGTACTTGTCTCTACTTTCCTTTTGAAGAATGAGGTGTGATCACCTTCCAGGTGGTGGCCTGAAGAAGCTTAGGGTTAAAGTCCTAGGAGGAGAGAGCGTCAGAGTCATCTCATGGACAACTAAGGGACACAGTAACTTGCTGGGCAGTACTGAGGGTGTCAAACTGGGACAAGTTTGTGGCTGTCGAGACTCTGCTCCCACCTGTTGACCAAGATCACTGTTCACACCCACAGGACACAGGCTATTGGCAACATGTATATTTTCCAGAGCTGCCATATCACAAAAAGCTGCCAGTAAACACAAAAGTGTTTACTGAGTTTGGCCCCCTACTAGAAAATTTACTAAAGTCTGTAGTTAACTTCCTTGTTAAATTTAAGTACCTGAATTTTCATTGACAGGCAGTAATGACTATAATTAAAGGCACCACCATTTAGCAACAGATGCCTTAGTTGACAATGGAGCTGTAAACACAAACCCAGGTAATGATTTCATCTTTATGAGCTAGAATATAGAGCTATATTTATGTACGTGTTAATGTGCTGATGCACATGTGAAATGAAATACCAAACGATTTTTACTGCCAAGCATGTACACAACATGCTTAGAAACATGTAGTAAAAAATACCAAACGATTTTTACTGCCAAGCATGTACACAACATGCTTAGAAAAGTGTATTATTTTTTGAAGTCCACTGTCTAGGGGTCTGTACATTGTGGAGAGCAAATACGTCACTGAGAAAAGCCACACATATTTGAAAAGTTATCTCATTTATGGTCTCTGTTTACCATGGACAAATGGGATAAAAATCTAATCTGTGCCTCTGCTGTTCATTTTTATTTTTCCTTCCAGGAGAACAGACAAGGTTTTGAGTCATTTTTTAAAAATTTTTACTCTTATGCAAAAGCAAAAAATAAGCCCCCCAAAGTAAAGTGCTTAAGATAAATTACAAAAGCAAGAGAGATTTTCAAGATTTGTAGTGGACACATTTTTCCTTATTGCAAAGCTAAACTTTAAAGCAAAAAACTTAGTAAAATAAGGTCAATGCAATATGTAAATTTTCCAATATCTAGAAACCCACAAAAATAAGCATATTATCATTTCTTTCCTGCAACTAACTAAAGAAATAACTATGTTTAACCATTCACACAGGGCACTTGCTAACTTTCCTTTCCCAAGGATTCATGTGTCAACAGCTCCGTCTCAGCAAATCTGTCCTTACTCCTGTGCCTGTTCAATATGCTGCACTTGGCACAGAATATTGTCCCCACTTTCATCAGCAAGCAGGTGGCAGGTGTGCAAATAACTTCTCAGGAAGAATATTTTAGAATCGTATGTTCTGTTCCACTTACTTGACTGATACTAGATTATATTAAAAAGCTTAGACTTAGCCTCAGAGTCTTCTACAATGTAGCAACTACTCAATGAATTTTCTTTTGCTGCAGTGTACAGTAGAAAATAAAAGACCAAGTTGATGCATACAGATAGAAATGAATTTTTATCATTAATTCCCTCTCAGGATTTCATTTATTACCTTTTTTGGTTCATCTGGAAGATAGACTAGACTAGAATCTAGAAGCTAAAGACACAATTCTCTGAATCTTTCCCTTAGTGGACTGGGGAGGAAAAAAGAGAAAAGAGAGAGAAAATGGAAATTCAGTATGCATTTACTGTGTACCGTGATCTACTCCATACCAGCTCCTTCCAGATATGCCGTTTCAATGGATACTTGCAACACTGCAGTAGTACTAGCATACTGTTTTCATAGGTAGCAAAAGTGAGTATTATGTAAGTATTATGAAGACCCTTCCTACACCAAAAATGCTTATTTTGTGGTTTCCCTAAAAAGAAATAATTTGAGGATATAACATAGTCAAAATTCTTATTCTGTGATTTCCCTTTAAAAAGCACTTTGAGAATTTATCACATTATCCGCTACAGGTAGACAAATGAACATTTAATATCACCTCAAGATTTTGTATGAAATGCTAAAATCTGCAGGATTCTTCCCCCACCCATTGTCGAAGGCGTGTGTTTTTATACTTGAAAGTAATTGCTTCTCTGTTGATTTCCAGAGTCAGAGCTTCCAAGGGAAAAGAGCTACACACTTATCATTAAACGTTGACTTAGAAAAGATGTATACTGACAAGCTCAGAGTCAGCCCAAAATAATTATTTCACTTGTTCCATTGATTCTATCCTGGTAAATGACAAGAGATTTAAAGTAAGATTTCTATATTACTTCTATGTTTTAATATAATGACATTTATTTCTCATTATTTACAATATTTAAAATCAATAAACTAGATGCCCAATGATAGTAGGTTGAGTAAATATATCATAATACAGTTATACATAGAATATCACACATTGGTTCAAAAATCTTATCTATTTAAAGATTATTAAATTACATGGGAAATTCAAAATATTAACTTATGATCAAAATTTTACATATAGAATGAACACTATTCAAGTGTGCATATGTGAATGTGCATACACACACACACACAATTACATGCATGTATTTAAAGAAATATGGAAGTTAGTTTGTCCATGCTCTGGACAGTGGGAAATCACCTGATGTTTTCATGTAGGAATATTCAAGATCCAATGTATTAGCAAAAAATCTGACATCATGATGAAGCATTTATTAGAGGGAACACAGCTGGAGAAAGGAGAGTAATTAGGACATTACTGAGTAGACCAGCTTTTTTTCTTGTTCTTTTTCTTTGTTTTGAGGGGAAGGGTGTGAACTAAGGCACTAGGGGAATGGAGATGGCAGAAACAGAAAAGGAATCAAATGAGAAAGCAGCGTTGTCTACATCACCACAGATGGACATTGCTGGGTGTCTATATATTTTGTATGCCTGCAAGCATATGTATACCACCTTGAGAGGCACAACTCTTGATGACTGTTCGACACTTTAAAATTTTGCAAAAATAGCTCCCAGACTCCAGTTCATGGAAAGGAAGTGTCTAAGGGCTCCTTGAAGGCAGCATTTTGTTCCTGCAGCTGCTGGTACGGTGCCTGGTCCATGGTAAATAGTAAATAGAGATCAATGAGGTTGATTTATAATCAACTGGGAGAACGCAGGTGAAGTGCTCTGCTCTTGTCCCTGGCAAGCAGGTTTTCTTTGAGTTTTCCCCAAAGTCGACTTCTTCAGGTCTTTTTTATATAGGTTCTTATGTGTGTCATTTCTGTGTTTGGTTAAATAAAGCTCAATATTTACATTGAACCAAACTAAGACAGCTTACAGCACTTAAAATTGGGACAAATATGCTACAGGAGCAAGGGAAGCAAAGGATGTCCCCAAAGAACCTATTAGTTGCCAAGAATCTGATACTGGTCAGGAACCTCAGCTAAATTTTCACTGGTTCCTTCCTGTGTTTGCTTCACAAAGACCAATCTCCCAAGTAAGGAGGATGTAATCAATATCCCTCCCTTTCCCTTACTAGTGTTGGGTCTTTGAAAGTTCACAGTGGTCGAGTCTGACAGAACATTTCACCTTGTCTGACTTAAAAGTTATTGAATTTGATTTGTACCCTGAGACACTCTTACAAAGGCAGTAGTTGCTACGGCACTTGTTAAAAATAAAGAAATCAGACGCCGGAATTAAGAAGTTAGAAGTGCAAGCCCAGACCACGTGAGTTTACTGACCCTTCGTGACAGTCTAGCCCAGAGGTTCAGGAGCACCGAGGGGAAGGCAGAGCCATATTGGGTCAAACTGGACTCGGATGAAACCAGGAAGGAGTTTCAGTTTGATAAAATCCAGGGACCTTGGGGCCCTATTTGAATGAGTGACTATATTTCTGTCCTAAAGGAAAAACTTGTATAATGATTCTTTCGTTAACCTTAAGCAATAGATACAAAAAAAAATCACATCTATTTTTTAGTTTAATGCTGGTCTCCTTTTAAAAGCAATATATAATCATTGTAGAAAATTTGAAACTACAAAAAGTAAAAGGAGACAAGGGAAAAAATGTCATAATGCCCCAATCTAATAACAATCAATGTTTACATTTTATTTGTGTTGAAATAATTTTGTGTGCACATGTATCAAAATTTGTATATGCTTTGTGTAACAGGTAGTAGTTATATTCTTCATGGTTTCACTGGCATTTTATTGAAGTATTTTTGACAAAATTTTAAAAGTTAATTTATATTGGCTCCATAAAATAAAATAATATGGCTCTTTATTATTTATTTAATCAATTATCTTTTTTTATATGCTTGAATGACTTTTAATATTTTGTTATTTTAAAAAGTGAGACCAAACATGCTTAAAGATAATTACTGGAATGCATCTCTAGCTATTTCCATAGTATTAACACCGAGAAGTTAAAATTATGGGATATAAAAAATTTTAAGAATAAATATTTGAGTGGCAATGTAATGCAGAGGGTAGGGTATAGTCCCTGGAGTAGGCAGACATGATTGAAATTCTAGTTATGCTATTTACCTGTTCTGTGAAAGTGGGCAGGTTGCATTTTATTTTTTCTCATATGTGCATTGGACATAAACATAGTTTTGCCTTATAGGATCGTTGGACAAAATAAATAATACAGTACATATTATCATTTGATAAAAAGCCATGCATGGAATAAGCACTCAATAAATATAATTACAGTATTCATTATTAAATAAAATGATGTCCTTTGTGAAATGTGCTGTGATTCCCAAATTTGACCTGGGTTCCCACGTTTTTTATTTAACATGAGATTCTCTTTGAGAGTTTAAAATGCTTCTTATAGAATGCATCTAAGGATAAATTGATTTAGCTGATTTAATTTTCTGTGTGCTCTGTTTTCTAAATTGGCTTAAAGCCTTAGCTTAGTAGCTGAGAAGGTAAATGTGCCGTATTTGCAATAATACAACTGCTTCAAACATACTTGGAATCAAGAAGGAATAGTTGTACTGAATTCTGTAAATACTGAGTTCTTGAGTCCAAACGTTCCAGAAACTAAATAAACTTCTAACATTCACTGTTGCGTTGGGTAGAGAGGAGAGGACATAATCACTGCAGAGCAACCTCAAAGGTGTTTTCAAAGCTTTGACCTGAGAATGTTAACACAAGTAGCACATAGGTCAGTTCTGGTTATTTCCAAATATCACCCAAAACTCCTTGAATCTGTTCTGCGCTACCTCTGTCACTGGTGAGGGGCTTACAGGTGTAGATGCATCTCTGCTAGGATCATGGATCAGCCTTGTTCAATGATATAAGAGAGCAGGCATGGGACAAGTTTATTCTTTCAAATTTTATAAAACTACTCGCACAAGTGGTAAGCAGAAAAAACAAGTTTATCTTCTTTTCTGCATATAATTAAATGAGGGCTTCATTTTTACCTCATTTTCCAGTAGTAATATCACTAAGGGATTCTATTTATTAAGCAACAACCATGTGCCAGGCAATTTAAATGTATTATTTTACTCAATGACTATTGCCAATTAGACAATGATTAACACATTTAGCATTATTAAGCTGTACCTGATAATTTGCATTTGAGGTTGAGATTGAGAGTTAAATGAAGAGAAGAAAGGAATGTCAGTTTAATATCTTGATGTTCTTTGTTAGCAAAAATTATACTGGGCTTCCCAGCTCAAACTAACAGCATGCTCCGTGAGACCCAAGGCTCAGGAGACCAATAGCCACATCCCTGGGAGGTTTCAATGAAGACATTCTGCAAACGCTATCTGTCAGGGGTGCAGCAAACAGACCTCTGCCCCTTTTCTAATGATGTTATTACTGTTAAGAGTTTCACCAGAGGGCTTCCCTGGGTTTTCCTGGTGGCGCGGTGGTTAAGAATCCGCCCACCAATGCAGGGGACACGGGTTCGAGCCCTGGTCGGGAAAGATCCCACATGCTGCAGAGCAACTAGGCCCATACGCCACAACTACTGAGCCTGCGCTCTAGAGCCCACGAGCCACAACTACTGAAGCCCACACGCCTAGAGCCCGTGCTCCACAACAAAAGAAGCCACCACAATGAGAAGCCCGCGCACTGTAACGAAGAGTACCCCTACTCACTGCAACTAGAGAAAGCCCGCGGGCAGCAACGAAGACCCTACGCAGCCAAAAATGAATAAAATAAAATAATAAATTTATATTAAAAAAGAGTTTCACCAGAAATGCTAGGGTTTAAGGAACATCTGCTGAAATTTTCAAATAAGGAACTGGAAATTCCTATGCAAGCCACAACAACTAGAGCCTTGAATAATTGCACCAGTCCAAGTTATTAATATTTAGAAAATAAAAATGCATGTGTGAAATCCTGCCTTTGCTCTTCAAAGTCTGTCCAGTGGCTTTTCCACCCACTTCAGTGGACATGCACCCAACAGAAACTACTCTGGGTAAAGCCTCCAGTGACTTTATGTGGATGAATCCAGTGGACAGTTTTCAGTACTTATCTGACTGCCACTACTTCTTTCTGGAAACACTCTTTTCTCTTGACACTTAGGATGCCACAGAACAGGTGTTCCTTATTCCTCTGCAGCCACTCTTTTTCGGTCTTTAGTGCTAACTCACTTTCGTTCTCTTTTCAACGTCCCTCTTCCTCTGGCTTGTATCTAGATTCTGAAATTTGAGCTCAGTCCTGATACATCACCTTATGTGACATGATATCTTGCACCCTGATTGATCTAAACAGGCACCTCCCCCTCACATCTCCAAATCTACCAACTTGCTTACATGTTTCCAGCGATGTCACAGGTATCATAAAAAGCAACCAAATCCTCACAATTTAACTATCAATTGCTAATCTGCTACTTTAATAGTATTTCCAGCAGAAATCATTACTGGAAACTCTGTCTCCCTCACTCTCCCCCTCAAGGCAAGTCTTTCATGACTACCTTTAAAATGTAACTGGAATCTATCCTCATGGCTTTATAACAGCTAGCAAGACAGAATCAACTCCTTGATGGACTAATGCAATAGTCATTTAACTGGCCCCCTATTCCATCCTTGTTCCTGACTAATCCATTCTCTGTGAAGCAGTCAGAATGATCCCTATAATTGGCAAATCATAATAAGTGTAATATAAAATTTCTTCAGCCTAAAACCACACTTAGGTTACAATCTGAAATCCTACTAACATCTACAAGGCTTTATATAATCTAAGTCCTTACAACCTGGTCAACCTCTTCTGATACTTCTCATATTCTCTCTCTCTCTCTCTCTCTCTCTCTCTCTCTCTCTCTCTCCCTCTCCCAGAACGGTCACCTGTGCTATTTCCTACCTGAAATGCAAAAATGCTATTCCCCATACACTACCATGTGTAAAAGGGATAGCTAGTGGGAACCTGCTGAATAGCACAGGGAGCTCAGCTCAGTGCTCTGTGGTGACCTAGATGGGTGGGATGGGGGATGGAGGAGGTCCAAGAGGGAGGGGATATACGTATACATACAGCTGATTCATTTCATTATACAGCAGAAACTGAACAACATTGTAAAGCAATTATACTCCAATTAAAAAAAAATCCAATCTATGTTCAGATATATATATACACCTGGCTGCAGGCCATAGGTACCCAAGATTAAAAAATGCTACTGTGTAAATCAGTGTTTTTCTTGTCAGCTCTCCATGCCCATGATGAAGCAAGAAACCCAGAACCAGATGTCAGAGCACATGTTCAGACATCTGAGAAAAGCTATCAGTGTACAGTTCTACATGCAGTACCAACAATATGGAAGAGAGTCATCCAGAAATAGCCATGGTTAAATGATCATCGTGTCACAGAACATATGAGAAAATACCCACTAACAACAAGTGGCTTAAGATCATTTGAGAGTTCATGATGATTGTGTGAAAGGGCTTGAGACTCCACTCATGGATTAAATGACACCGCAAGATGTCTTAAACTTCTGTATCTTAGGCAGGTCTTTGCATAAGGCCAAACTCTTCAAAAATAAAAGATAGGAAATTAGATCATCTATCTTTGGGAAGGAGAGAAATCACCAGACCATCCAACTAGACTCCAAACAAAGCAAGTTAAAGATTATCCTATGTGACAGAGTTCTGGACAGACTTGTCAACACACCAGACTTAATATTTTGATGCTTTTTTTGGTAATTGCGTACTATTGCTTAGAGATGATTCCAAGGTAAAGCTGACAAGTGCATTCCCTGGTGGGATCAATGTGATTATACTCTGTTCTATGCACACATGATCCTGAAAATGGAGCATTTAGGAACCTGTGGTTGGGACATTGCAAAACCATTGTTCGAATGAAAATAGTGTGCAGTATTAATAGTGGATGAGTAATTGTCATTCTTGCTTAACAGGGGTATTCTACTCTACTCTAGGAAGGCTTAATATTCCATATGGGTAAGTACTTCATATGGGTAGAACAAGGGGAGGTCAAGGGTACAGTGTTACCCCCTCACCTTCATCCAGATGTTTCCCCAAGAGCCCACTTAATTATAAAGTCACTTTAATGCTCAGCACATTTGTCTGACATTTTTAATAGTGTATATACTAATTTTGAATAAAAGTTTTTTAATGCCCTAATCTGAAGTTTAAAGCAACATCACATTAATTTAAAGCATCAGGACATGGAGATGTCAAAGCAGTAGACTCATGCTCAGGCACACACATCTTAGGTCTCTTTCATCACTGGTAGTTATATGAAGACTTTAGGTGAATAAAGCCTCTTATCTATCATACTGTGTTAGGAACTAGATAAATAGAAAAGCAGTGGCAGTTGATATAAAGTAGCTACAGGACAATATCACCCTTAGCAAAGCTCTGAGACGTGGGAAGTCCTCTGGTGCTGAAGCCATGTTTTCCACAAAGTATTCTTACTGGACCTTTCAGCAGCACAAAGTGGATCCCAATAGCCACCTCGGCAGGGCCCTGTTGAAGCAGCATAGCCGATCCCCAGGAGCAAAACCAAAAGGAGTCACTAAGTCACAATCCCAGAAAATATGACCGAGTTTCAAGTCGTGCTTCTCAATTTAACATGCATAGATACCCCTGCGGATCTTGTAATGCGGATTCCGATGTGGTAGGTCTGGAGTGATCCTGGAGGCCTGGATTTCTGCGTCTCAAACAATCTCCCAGGTGATGCTGATGATGCTACACCATGGACCAGACTCTGAGCGGCAAGGCTGCGGAGGGCTAGGAAGCTGTCCCAGAACTCAAAGCATTCTGGTTAGCAGATTTAACGGGAAAATTGCTCTTTTAAAGAAAAGCCTTCAGATGGATCAATAAATCTAAAGGCTGAGTTGCAAACTGGGATGGTGCTACCCAACAACCTGTTCTATGACAATCCAAGGGCGACACGGAAGCCCCTCCATCAAGTTCCTAAGAATCCTGATCCAGATGACGTCATTGTTAGCGCCTTTGAATACAAAGGCACAGGTATATAAGACATCCCAGGATCGTACTAGCCTGTTTGAATTAATTCAGCTTCAAGCGTAAAGACCATTAGGTGTTAAGAGGGTCATGCATTCAGGAGAAAGTTCTGAGATAATCTTCTAGAAATGCAAGAATATAGTATGTTGGCAAATCGGTTATATACACAGCTACTTAGAGAAGCAACCATCTTGGTGGTGATATTCCAAGGAATAAAAGAGGTATCACCCCAGTCTGAACCTCAAACAAGAAAAGGAATGTATGCGTAATGAGTAACAGTGGTTAAAAAGTCACCCAGAGAAAGGATGGAGAGTCGCGTTTTCTCCATAACAGCGCTACGCTTGATGTGAGGTGAATTAAAGTAACAGAGCCATGCCCTTGAGAAGTTTATAATCTAAGATCAACAAGGGTAGAGCTGCTGCCTTTGCTGTCTAAAAAAATAAAGAGGTTAAATTTTCTGTCACAGTGAACATCTATGAGACAGCTTAGGCGAATTTACAAGAGAGCAAAGCAAGATTGAATTGCTGTATGAAGAGATCAGTAAGCACACTTGTGCTCTTCTCTCCTCTCACTCAAAAATTCATTGCTCCTTTTAATCTTCATCACTGATGCTCACCAGAAAAACTGAAACAGCTTCAAGGCAAACACTTTTTGTCCACTGAGAGAAACCAGTTGTGCTTTTGGAATCTTGGGGGGTCCTATCAGACACATCTGGATCTTACCACATTTGATTGCTTTAAAGATCAACTTGGGTGAAAACCTCAGGCAACCTATACAACTAACCATGATGCAAATGAAAATAAATTCTGTCATGTGCACCTGAAACTCTGCTCCGAACAGCAAAGTGGAGAAGAGATGATAGGAGCCATTGACCCCTTCAGCTACAATACTTGTTGCATTCCTTGGAAACAAAAGCTGCTTAGGAGAGTAAGCTAAGGGTAATAATTTAAACACTGCTATTAGACCATCTTATGGAGGACAAATTTATTTCCAACCTCCAGTCAGTTTAAACAATAGTTAATATGAAACAAGTTTACCATACAAGAGAAAACACATTTTATTTAGCTTAACATGCAGGTTTTACCCATAAATACTTCGAAACAACTTTTACAGAGAGAAACATATGGTGGCCACTTTTCTTTATAAACCAGTATTCGTTCCCCTTGAAACTGGCAGCTATAACAAGTGGGAAAATTATTCATTAGAAAAGAAAAGAAAATGTCTTAAGGAAAATAAATTGAATGGATCTCATCTGTGTAAGAATGTTTCTCTTATCTCGCCATGCCCAGATTGTATAGGCATTATTACCCAATTATGTCTCTTAAATTTCTCCCCCGACTCTCATAAAAGACTCCTTGTTTAAATGCAAACATTTTAATTCGATATGTCTCTATATATTTATTTCATATATTAAAAGGCTTTAGGCTTATAGTACAAATACAATATCTTATACAATATCTTATATCAATGATATAAGATATACAATGCATACAATACAATATCATATACAATATCTTATATCGAAGTGTCTAATACCCTTTCCATGTCAGATGAATATGATATGGGATACCATTAGTGTGAAAAACTGGTCTTCCCTCTCCTTAGGTTCTCCTTAGTGTTCTTAGTGATGATTATCATAATCACTTTACTGAACCCGGGTGGACATAACACTATACTGAATTCCTGATGTAACTGGACATTTTTATCTCTCCTTTAAGAAAATGACATAAGACTAAGATGAGATGGGATACAATTTTGTTCACTAATCTCACAATTCGTCCGATCCCAGGGATGGTAGAATTACTTCCCTGGACATTCAATTCACTGCTTTGTGTTGTCCCAGGTGCTTCCAGACTCTTTGGTCCTTGACTGTCAGTGTAATTCTCAGGTGCTCTTCTTCTCTATCTAAGCTATGGCTCTGAGGACTGTGTGCTTCCGGACTTTGGCTCCACGGCTTGTGCTGTTTAATTGCCTCTTGGTTGCTGGCCTTGCTTTTGACTCATTACTCTGCTTTACTTTGACTTCATCGCTTTCAAAGCTCAAGGACTCCTAATTGTCTACACCCTGATTTGTCTATCAGCTTCTTCCATCTCTGCCCAATCTGTCTCCAACATTGGCCTCATCCCCCTGTCAAGCATCTTGTCCTTGCAACCCACGTTTAGCCATGGTACTGACAAATGGAGAACCTTGAACATATTTCTCAGCAAGGAAGTCACACGACAAAGAGTTTATAACGAGAAGTAACTGAATGGCACGTACAGATTATAGTGGAGGCATGAAGAGTGGAAGCAAGACGTCTACTGTTCATTTCATTTCTAATTAAGAAGCCCAGTATATCTGTTTCTCAAATCTGAACCACCTTTTCAACAAACTCAGAGTGGTCAGTAAAGTTTTCCTTCATACCCAAAAGACGATAATGTTAGAGAGGTTTGTCTCAAACTAGTTCAGAAGTTGTGATCATATGAAGTCGAACAGTGGGTTTCTTAATGTTAAATTAACATCAAGAATTCATTAGCGTATTTGGTGGACTGCATTTAGATAAAGACTAGTAGATCTACAGACTGTCTCCAATGCAGAAGACAGTAGGATTTAATTATTTTCTCTACGAGAATATGTCACTGTCATGTCAAATTACTTCCCTTTTGCAGAGCATGAACTTCTCCAGGAAGCTTGAAAAACACTTCTAGTTCTATTTTGCACTAAATTTTTATCATAAAAAATATAGGGGAAATTTTTTTATCCTCTTTCAGAAAAGTCTATTGCAGTACTCAGTGCTGTGATGAGAGAGACGGTGACTTAAATCTCTTAAATATGAAAAGAGAGGAAGACAGCCTTTGGCCATAATCACGCTTAGCTGCTTTGGTTAAAGAGGAAATTCAGAAATATTCCTCTCATTTTATGTCTTGGCTTCGGAAAGTAAATCTTTGATCTCGTATACTTGCATCAGACTTCTGGGTATATTACAGACATTTTCACGTCACTATGTAAACCAGAGAGGAGGTTTTTGGAGATGCAGAAAGATAACAAGGAGTATAAGAGGAACTTTATATTTCCTACCCAGGAAGGAGTTTGGCTAATAGTGTAATTCCTGTGTTTCCATCAATGTCTCATGTAATTTTTCCCTCCTGCACATTACCCAGGTGATGTATTATATCTCCTGTGATCTGTTTATGAATAATGTGACCCCTTCTGTATAAAAACAATAGCTTCAATTTCATTTCTTCAATATTGATTATTCTTATTCTATAATTTTTGAAAATTTACTCCCAATTATAAACATGGAAAATGTGAAGATCATTCCAAGCAGTATATAAGAGGAAAGAATTAAGGGTAATGCAGGTGTCCTGTAAAGTTTCCTCTGCATTAGGTAGGAAGATCTATAATAGTTTAATTACACGTATCATGGATACCCATTCATCAACAGTCTTTTAGAAGATCTACCTTAAAAAGTTGTTACCAAGGTAAGAAACAGTACATTGAATGCAATAATGCAGCTAATTATTAGGACAATTTTGAGGTTAACTTGCTAAATTAATCACGATTTAAACTATGGTTTTGATGGGTAGTCAAGACACATGAAAATGATTTGTGATGATATACAAATGCCAAGCATTAGGAAGGCAGGCATCCAGTTATATTTATCACAAATGTCCCAGATGCCTAATACAATAGCAGAAACTCAATGATCATTAGTTATATGTTGAATGAATGAGTTAATCGTTTACATTCTGATTGAAATAAGCAAATTATTTAACCCATAACTGGGGAGAAATTCCTTAGTTATCTAACTTAGATAGCAATAAGTTATCAAGTGAAACTGAAGAGAGCTTGAAAAAGATTTAAGTTTTTAGTGCATATGTTTTCAAATTCACAGCTCCAGGTGGCTTTCCTGCTATTTCAGTTGGTAAGACCACTATCAAAGAAGATATTATAGCCTCAAGCTCCATCCTGTTCCAGTCTTTATTTGTTTTTACTTGTGATTGTTTTCCCAATACAAAATTAATTCACTTACACCATAAAAATGAGAACATACAGAAAGACAATAGTAAGAAAATTAAAAACCACCCACAATTCCAACAACAAGACTTTTCCTCTGCAATTTATTATAATATGCCAAGTCCTTTTCCTATTTATTATTTGATTTTTTTTTTAGAAAGAGATCCTACAGTATACAATGTTTTGCAATGTGCCTTTTATCTAGAAAAAGTGCAGGTTATGAAATACTACTCTACAACAGTTTAACCCACCACGTAATTTTCCATGAGTAAGTGTGCTGTTATTTTTTTAAATTCCTCTTAACAGACACTATGGTTATGTCAATATTCTGGTATAATAAATAACATTCAAAATCTAAAAATATATCTAACTATTTCTTCAGGCTGTCATATAGAGTTGCCTGGTAGAAAATGTTAATCAATATTACCAAATTATTATACTCCAGAAAGTTTACATCAATTTGCTCTCTTCCTAGAAATTTGTAACATTGCATTTTTCACTTCACCATCACCAATAATGTGTATTATCATTTTGTTATCATTCTCAATTTGACTTGTCATCTATATGGTAGTGAACATCAACAATGTTTGCATATGCTCAACAGTTTTTCTATTTCTTCTACAGGGAAATGATTATTTATATCCTTAAGCCACTGTTTCTATCAATGTGTATTTAGTTTTCTCATTGATTTATGAGCTGTTTAAAATATTAAAGATATTAATATTTTGCTTGCTGTATATACAGAAATTATTTTTACACTTAAAAAATTTTTTTTTCATTCCCAGTTTATTATGGTAGGTCCAAAGTTTGGTAAAGTTTGTGCCTAACAAACTTTAGGGTGTTGTCTTGGCTATAAGACAGTTTCAGCTTTGCTCCAGTAAAACTCATGCTATTGTTTACAACATGATTTGAGATAACTGAGGGCCCATCACAAAATACAAGGTGGATTCTAGGGGCAATCCAGATAGGTACCTTGGCAGTGAGAATGACCAACAAACTCTTACATACGTGTTTGCTCATTCACTTAACTTAAATGCATTGGACCACTACTCTATGCCAGGGACCACATAAAACAGAGAGGTGTTTGAAGTACTATCCCTGGTCTTCGGGAGCTGACATTCTGCCAGGCAAGTCTTTATAATATACTTCTCAATTGTACAAGTGTCAATAATCAGCAAATAATGTGAGTAAAATTACCAAATGAATAGAATTCCAGTAGTTTTTTCACCACAGATATTACTGGTGAGATATATATATCCGAAATATATGGGAAACAAATGAGGTGAACCCTATAACCACCACAGTTTAATGCCTTAAAGTGTTTGCAGGGCACAACACAGGGAAGGGAACCCAAGCAGAATCCAATGGATTCCACAATGAAGTGACAGAGCAGAAGCTTTGGGAGGCAAGCGCCGGAGTTTAATGGACTAAATATTAGAGACGGGAGACTAAGAGGGACAGAGAGAGTGAGAAAGAGCGAGACAGACAGAGACACAGAGAACAGAGCCATGGAGAGATCAGGGAGAGGGACAAAGAGAGAGAAAGACACCTGGAGATCCCCCGGGGTTCCCCCAAATATTTGACTGAGTGTAATCAGTGCACGTGCATGAAAAACTGTCTCATGGTAAGGAAAGAATCATCCAAAATGATTAAAATGAACAGATAAAATATTAAAGGAGATATTTGTGGAGAGCAACAAAATTAAGGATTACAGGCAATTTCTCACTGGAAACAATGCAAGTGAGAAGAGAATAGGGTGTCACCTCTGCAGTACTGGAAGAGAAATCTGTCACCCCAGAAACCTAGAGAAAACAAAGTGAAAATCAAGATATTTTCAGACATGTTATAAACACTATAGTGATGAGTAAAATAAGAAAACAAAGACTCTTAGCTATTACACCAGCAAAGAGATAAAGCGGAATCATAAAGACGTACTCAAACCAAAAGAAGAGAGAAAGGAAGAAAATGAAAAAAAGATAGGATAAATTAAAAGCAGAAAAATGATAGGATTAACTGTTCCTATATAATAGTCACAAAAAATATAATGGTATAAGTATTCCAATTACGAAGCAGAGAGTATCACATTGGATGAAAAATTAAGACCCAATGACATGTTGCTTACAATAAATGCATTTTAAATATAAATAAAAGCTAGTTAAGAGGAAAGGATGGAAGAAGACATGTCAGGCTGACCCCAGTCAAAAAGAAATCTGACTGGCTATATTAATACCAGACAAGTATTTCAGATTAAAGACTATTACCAGGAAGATGGAAGGTCATTTTATAACAATAAGGGAGTCAATTATGAAAAATGATATGACAGTCCTAAATATTTATGCACCTAATAAGAGAATATATTCCACATGAACTATTCAGGAAAATTAAAGAGGAAGAAATTCTTCCCAAATCCTTGAGGCCAAAAACAGATACCTAACACCAAAACCAGCAAAAGACATCAAGACAAGACAACTGCGGTCAAATATCCCTCAGAACAGAAACAACAATTCTTAACACATCTTTAGTAAATGAACCCAATGGTATGTAAAACGAAAAATACATCTTAACTAAGCAGCGTTCATCACAAGAATGCAGTTGCTTTAATAATCAGAAATCAATTAATATATCAACATATTAAAAAACTAAAAAAGAAAAATCACACAATTCTTCAGTAGGTACAGTAAAGGTATATGATGAAAATACAGCATCCTTTCCTGGTAAGTACTCTCAGCAGAATAGGAAAGAAGGGAACTTCCTCAACCTGATAAAGGAAATCAACAAAAAGCCTGAGCTAATCATACTCAGTGTTGAAAGACCGACAAGGGGGTTTCTCTGGCAACTTCCCTTCCATGTTGTGCTGAGGTTCTGGTCACTGCAATCAGGCAAGAAAAAGAAGTAAAGGGCTTCACAGCAGAAAAGAAGAACAATCTTCATTCATAGATGACAAGACCACCACACAGGCAATCTGATAGAATTTACAAAGAAAGTACTGGATCTAGTAAGTGAGTTTACTAAGTGGCAGAGTACAAAATTCACATAAAAATCAATGTATTTCTATAGACTAGCAATTAGCAAATGGAAATTTAAATAAATAAAATATTGTATGAACATATAAAATAATAAGCAATAATTTTAACTAAAAAAAACATGAAAGGCCTGAACACTGGAAACTATAAAACCTGGCTGAGAGAAATCTCTACAAGACCTAAATAAAATATCCCATGTCTGTGGTCTGGAAGACTCCGTATTGTTAAGATGTCAGTTCTTCCCAAAATGATGAACAGAATCAATGCAAACTCAGTCAGAATCCCATAAGGATTTCTTTTGTCAAAACTGACAAACAAACAAAAGAACTGTAAAAGAATTTAGAATCCAAATGCTGGCGTACCTGCAGTCACAAAGAAGGCAATTTTAGCGCTTGATTTATTTTCTTTGTGGAGTTCAGTTGTAAACTGAAGAGAATATGCACATCTTAGTTACAGAACGTTGAGTGGCATGTAAAGTATAGTAATAAATGAGGCAATCTTAATGAAGAAAAAAATTTCCTAATGTAACGCCAGCATTTGGGGAAAGGTGAGAGAGAGAAAAAATGGTAAGTATTTAGAAAGCCAAAGAGAAGAACAAACACAAAATATCTGTACATGAAAAAGGGAACCCATACGTAAACCCAGTGATTACTCTTCATTTCTGGCTTTGATAGAAAGTCTTTTTTTTTTCCTCTATTCTCTCTGTGATCTTAATAAAGAATCAGATAAACTAAATGCAAGTGTCATGATATCAGCCTCGTGCCAGTCATGTTATAAGTCAAAAGGAGCCTAAAATAAGGAAGATAGGAGTAGTTCAGACAGAATGCAGGGGCAAGAAAGGGTTTTCAAAGGACAGTAGCTACTGTTCTCCTTCACATGACTATCTCCTGGTTTTCCAAACCACTGCTCTTTTTGCCTAACTTTTCAATATCATGATCAAAGATCCCATTCATGCCACTGCGTCTTTTATAGACACTATCCTTATGCCACCTCTTTTATTATTATTTTTACTGTTTATTTTAATCTGCAGTAGCTGAGATAACCTAGGTACTCAATAAATATTTTCAACCATTGGGTTGAGCTCCCCAAATGAGTAACAGGTTTGCCAAGTGATTAGATTATTCAGCTGAAGTTAAATAAGGATATTTTGTGGTGAACTTGAGCAAAATAGTTACATAATTTTTCATCATTCTCAGAATCGTGATTGGGAATGGGGTGTATGTTATGAGAACCTCAGAAAACTGAAGGAGTTTACTGAAGTGAAAGAGGTCAGCAAAAGTGTTTCAAGTAATTCAAGTAGCCCAGACTGTGGTATGACTATCAAGGAAATAAGGCCTCTAGTGATTTAAAGGCAAAAGTGACAAGTGTTAGGGACTATGTTTAGGGATATACTCCTACATCTAGAGTGTATATGGGATATACTTAGGGATATACTCCATAGTGTATGTATATAGTATACACTTCTAGACGTGTTGTGGACCCAGTGTTTCTGTCCTTGTCACAAGCGCCGTGTTCTGCAGCCCTCTACCTGCTCACTGGGGTAGGCAACTGCAAAGTGATTCTGAATCATCTCAGACAGGTAGTAAAATACAAAGTCTAAATATAGATATCAAGTGAGGACCATGGAATGTCTGCAGGGTGAAAACTGTGTCAAATAAGAAGATTCAGGGTAAGGAAATGGCTGTCTTCCTACACGCCTCCCAAAAAAGTGTTTTCTTTTCTTTTCCAGTTTTGATCATTAAGTTAATCTACTGGAAAATTAAGATGTGTTCTATATTTCAAGTATAGAAAAATGACCTTTTTTAGTTGTTCACAGCTGCAACTGTAAGAACAGAAATTAGTATTGCTGCCAAATGTGGCTGTGAGCTGGAAAAATGTCAGTGCTTCCATTCCAGGGTACAAATGCCCTTTCCTGGAGAAGAACATGGCAGCTGCTCAATCCATTTCCCAGAAGGACAAGTGAATTTCATAAATGCCCCCAGAAAATTCGAGCACCTAGAATTTTCCTGTGGATCTCAAGTATTCCCAATATTTGTCTGTGCACCTTGGAGCAGGCAATCCGTCCTGTACCCACTAACCTTCCTGAGAGCTGAATTGCCAGCCAAGACTCTCCCTGACTAGAAGAGACAAACCACAGCCCACCTGGGAACGCAGCCTCTCTACAGGGACCACGATGGCCTAGCCAACCACCGTGACTCAGGGAGACTGAGTTTGCTCACTTCATCAAGGCCAGAACAATGGACAACTGACCAAAGGTTTGCATCCATACCTTTTTCTAGAATTTAAGGTATAGGCCGGGGGTGGAGGAGGTGTCAAATATCTCCTCCATCCCCAGAAAAGAGCCTAGAAGAACCTAAGTTTCACCAAGTCCTTCGTGTCAGGTACGTGGTACACAGTACATAGAAATCCTGATTCCCAAGAGTGGTCTGATTTCATACTAGGACTTGCCTCATTTGTATGAGCATTGACTCATTTGTGTCTCTGCCTAGTGTACCTTTGTATCCTAGCCTTCCTTTCCCTTTTCTGCAAGTTTTCCTTCTCTGGAGACCCCATCAACAGCCCTGCCCTGACTCTATAAACCTGCCATCAGCAACTCTTCTCAAGGCTGCACAAGCAACCACACCCCCAGGACGGAACAGCCGCCTGCACCCAGGCAGTTCTGCTGCTGTGTGGTCCAGATTATTTTTTAAATTATGTACATGTAAGGTTCACATGTAAGTGCAAGGACATACAGGACTGAGAGTCAGCAGGTCTGATTTGGTATGGTTCCAATGATAAATAATTGTTGCCCTGAGCCCTCACCTTTCCTGCCACCCTGGCCTTCCTCTTCCTGAACACAGATTGCTCCACAATCCAGCAATAGGAAAGGAAGCTCTTGGTCCAGTGTCTTTTCTCTAGAATCCTGCTCCAGAGTCACCGCCGGCACCTATTGGGATTTGTCTGAACCTGTGCCCTCCTGGTGTAAAATATTTGCAAGTGCCCACACCCGAGCACTGCCGCCGCAGCTACACCACTGGCTAAATCTTCACTTCTCCCTCCTCACTCCAATAAAGCTGCTGTCAGCATCCTCCCAGGTCTACCTCGGGGCCACAGTCCTTTCCTCCTCATTTTCATTGACTACCAAGGACATTTGGAACATAGTCTCCCCCCTTCCTCTTGCAGTCCCTTTGCATTAGGCTTCTGTGATGTGGTTATGTCCAAGTTACTCAGCCACAGTGGCGTTTCTCCTCTTTCTTGCTGTGGGGAACATTGTTTTTCTCCCTTTAACACCAGTGCCGCTGGTTCTCTTCCATGACCCCGGAAGCCTCTCCTCCATGGCTTCAACTTCATACTAATGGCTCAGAAATATCAACTTTTAGCTCAGAATTCCCTTTAGGCCTTGGTTTTATACAGCTAGCTATGAATGTCAACTGTGGATATCTCCAGGGCTCCTCAGATTCCACAAATCCCAAAATTAAATGGCTAGCTTTCCTTTTCAACCTTGCTGTTCCTCTGATGGGCCATTCTTGATGTCTGGCAATGCCATTTCCCCAGTGACCCAAACCAGAAGCCTAGATTTCATCATAATCCCTCCATTTGACTTTAATCTATGAAGCCAAGTGTCAGCTGTGTCCCCAGGATTCTTTCTCTTTAAAATTTATCTTAGAAGTTCCCTCACTGCCTTCTTTACTGTTATAGATTCAGTTCCCCGAGGGAGACACTAAGAGAATCATTTCAGAGTAGATGCTTTATTTTGGAGATCATCCCAATCAAGCCAGGAGGGGAGAGGAAGAAGGAGGCAGCAAGGAAAGGGAACTGATAAATCATACATTCTCCGGTATATCGCATTGTCAGTAACTGGAGGTTACTCCAAAAAACCCAGAAAAACCAAGGAAGTCAAAAGCCTTTCACTGTGGAATAAAGACCAAATGCCTCACGTGGGTATGTGGAGCGCCTGGATTTACCTGCTGCGCCCCTCTGCTGCTACATCCAGTGCCTTGTGTGAGCTCGGACGTAGTGGATGATTTCCGGTTTCCTCACCTACCCTGGCTGCTTCTCCAAGCCCGTGTGTCTTTTCAGACTATAGCATCTTCTCTGGCAGAATGCAGACAAGGCTCAGCTCAATAGATGCCTTGTTTGTAATACTTTCCTCATCCACAGATCCTAGAGATGTCTACTTGACGAGCTAGGATACTTTTCTATTTGTTTGTCTGTCTCTCCCACTAGGCAGTGATTCTTTCAGTGAAGGGCCAGGGTGGATTCATCTTGATCTACAGCCCGGGCCCTGCCAGTGTCTGCATCACACCTGTGTGTTTGGGAGCATAGGAGTGGGGCATGGTGTGGAGCTCAGGAGTGGAGATGAGCACCGTTTGATTTTATTTCATTTTAAAGCTTCTAGTGAGGTGTGTGTGTATGTGTTTGTGTGTAGATGTACAGAAGGATAATTAAATTTCTGATTCAGTTTAGCACCATTCTTTCCCTTTTATTTTTCCATGTTGCTATCTGAATTGATAGCATGCATTTGGCCTAAACCCTGTGTTAAGCATTTCTGATGGTTTTGGCAAGTTTCCTGATGAAGTACCAGATGTGCAGGTACCAGAACAGGGACTGCCAGTTTATATCCAGGGAGAAATTAGTGAGCTGAAAAAATTCACATCTTTCGAACGACAAAAATTGGTACTTTATTTCTTATCGAGTATTTTCAATGCATGTGTCTATCTACGAAGGGACAGTGAAGAATTGCTTAAAAGTAGGACACGTAACGAATAATTATTATAAACTGAGATATAATGTCTTTGACTTGAAAGTGACTGTCTACAGACTAGATTTCTAACTACATCACCATCACCTATGCCCTTTCTCCCAATTTGCATGTATTTTTTTACATCCCCTTCCTGGCAAACATAGATACCGCTTTCCAAGGAGAAGTCAATATAACGTTTTTGGAAGCACAGACTTTCCGTTGCCAAAAGGCTTGGGCACCGAGAGTGCAAAGCGCCTGTACTCCATCCCCTCTCCCTGCTCCCTCCTCACCAATCCTGGGCCTCCACTCTCCCTGGATGAATCTCCCACGAATTCTGATTATAGGAGAGGGATAACAACAGCAGGAAGGAGATATTTTATTTTTATATCTGCTGACAGTAGATTGTTCCTCACATCGCTGTAGGAAAAAAAATGTGTTTACAAATGTATCATCATACGGCAGATCTTAAATTGCACATCTATTAGCTGTTATTATTGACTATTGTCAGAGCAGTGCTACTGCCTGGAAAAGGTCAGGTCTTTTCATTTGTGTTTTTTCATGTGATGAATAACAAATAATGAAGCACAGAATTTATTGGGCTGTTGAGATTTCTCTCTCATATCTGCAGACTAGTTACCGGTTTTAGACTTTCTTCACTGACATCAGACAAATCAGTCCGTATTTATTTCATTTTTTAATCCCACAAAGGAGATCTGATTGAGGAAATTACTGCTCAGAAGAGCGACTACAAGTGAATTCTATTACTTGTACAAATCTTCACATGCTATTTCATGTCTTTAGCCAAGAGCGGAAAGACATGCTGGCTCTGTTCACAGCACAGGTGATCAGTGCATCCTGGAGGTGTCAAATGATAGCCTCTTTCATTTCCACACACATCAGGGACTCTAGTTGGTCTGAAGTCTGAAAACAGAAATGCTGTACTTTCTCCACTTAGCAGTTCCCTGGCTGAAGAAAGACGTTAACCTAGCCGGGGGAGGAGAAACAGCGGTCCTAATGCACTATGATTGACTCCGCACTTCCCAGGGGAGCATTATGACGCCATGGCAGGTTCAGGGAAAAACATCCTTGGCGGATAATCACCTAATCCCAAGGCAAGTGCATGTGAATTACACCAGCGACTTCCAGCTGCTGCACAAGGACACTGAATCCTGCTCCCCAGCTCACCAATGGGCTGTGACTTTGGATGTGGGTAATCAGATTACATGAAGGTGCTAAATCTTCCTAAGGGCTTGGGCTTCCAGACAAAACCAATCACGTGATTCTAAGGTTTCAGCAGAAGAGATTTTTGAAAAAGAAAATATAGGTGAAAATAAAAAGGTCTTCTTGCAAGAATTAAGTGCACAAGTGTCACATACTAAGTGCTCACTTAACTTCTTCATATTATTATTAGTATTGTTATCATTAGGAAGAGCAGGATCTATGCAGAACAGGATTGTTTGTTCGGCCACAACATAGTTTTATTGTTCGCTCTGCCGACATGCCTTCCAAGTCACCACGGACGGAGTGGAAGAGGTGAATTTCGTCAAAGGACATCTGCTGTCTGACTGGAACTGTATGAGCCAGTTTCCACAATGTATTTTGTTTAGTACTCGTAACCACCCTACGAGATAGTCACACTCACATTTAGCAGATGAAGAAACGTGGCCACAGAGAAGCCACACACATTACTAAAACTCATAGGGCTACCATGCCAGTGACCTGGGTCCCACACCACAGCCAGATGCTAAGCACAACATTGTTGAGCTGCATCTCGCTTCCACAAACTGCCTATGTACGAGGAAAAGTATCACAGGGAAGGTGAAGAGGGTGAATAGAAAACACAAAACAGTAAAGTAAATCCAAATAACTGACTAAACACAACGAAAAAGGGACTGAGTACTCCAGTTAGGAGATAGAAGTTATGTAATCAAATTTTACAGTTCTAAAATTCTATGCTGTTTGTAAGAGACAGATCTAAAACATAAGGAAGTAGACAATATTAAAGTAAAAGTATGAAACAGTATGCATTGGTTAAGAACTTTACCTTGTAAAGTTCTAAAGTTAATAGAAATGTTAAGGAATGACATTCAACTCTACAAGAAAGGATAATTATATAATGATATAAATAGTTAATTCACCAGGAAAAACAAAAATTTCTAAGCATGAATTCACTCCTTAACATAACTCAAAATAAATAATGGAGAAATGAATAGGGCTCCAAGGAGAAATTGGTAAGTCCTCCATAACATGAGATAATTTAGCATCTTATTCTAAAATAGATAAGGGTGAAAAGATAAGATTAAGCAATGAACAAGCTTGAACTAAGAACAGCAAGAACCATATTTTTTAAAAGCCACACTGAGAATTTTAGAAAATTAACCATATAAAAATCTATGAGCCAAGTGACAACTGATTTCAAAGGAATAACATACTAAAAATTCAGTCTTCAACCCGAGTGCAATTAAGGTAGATCAAAATCTAAACATCTAACTAGAGAAAGAAACAAACCTCTGGCAACTGATAAACAATTTGTATAACTCATAGATTAAAGATGTACATTAGGTTAAAATAAATATATACACATACATACTTAAGGCTAGAAATTTACCTCAGATTACTGTTTTAGCTGCAGTCATGACTGAAAATTAATCTGCTTAAGAAGTCAGAATGGGAAGTAACCAATGAAATAAATTTTTAAAAATTAAAGGAAGAAAATAATAAGGATAAGAGGAGATTATTAATAAGAGAAAAATAAGTATTGAGTAGAAATGATCAACAAAGTTATAAAGTGGCATTTGAACCAATATGTCTCTAAGATATGAAGGAGAGAGAGAGAGAGAGAGAAAAAAATAACATTAAGGAATAAAAAGAGGTCAATCCAATAGGTGTTGTAGACATTAAAATGCTAATAAAGCGTATCATTCACAGGTTTATATCAATGAATTTGAAAGCTTAGGCGAAAGGAGCAAATTTCTGTAGTAATACAACTTTCCAAAATTATTCAAGAAGATATAGAAAACCAAATAGTCCTATAACCCTAAGCAATTTCAATTAAATAATTTAAATTCTTCTCACAAATGAAACGCCAAACCCATACTGTTTAACAGAATTTACTAAACATTCAAGACAAAGTTGATTCCGATGTATACAAGCCCTTCTAGGGAAAAAAATGAGAAAATAATTTCCAATTTGTGATGTTAGAAAAACTATAATACTAAATCTAGTATGGAGAGAAAGATGTGGGAAATTAAATCATAACCAGAATCATTATAATAAATGCAAAACTCCTAATATAATGTTATATAATCTAATTTAGGAATATATGAAAAAACGTATTATGCTCAAATTAGAAAATTCAGAAATTCAATGTTTGTTTCTAATTAGAAAGTCAATTAATGTAATTCATAAATGAATAGCATTGGATAAAATTCATCATTCACTCGTAATAATTACCTTAGCAAGCTAGAAGTGAATCCATATCCTTTAACATTAAGAAAACTAACTACAAAAATACAAACAGCCTCCAGCAAAGAAGATGCATGGCCATGAAAAGTCTGAAACAATTCCTCTAAGACCAGGGAGAGGATAATAGTATATGCTAGCACCAATTTTATTCAACATTTTACTGAAGTCCTATTTGGCACACAAAAGCAAGAAAAAGAAACAAGAGTTATAGGGACTGTCACATTCCCTGATTTTATAATTTTTACATAGAAAATGAAAAGTATCTACAAACATATCATGGATCTTATCAAGCAGAGTCTGAAATGTACACAGAACAAAAAATAGTTCAGAATAGTCAAAAATATTCTCAAGAAGAAAAATGTGAGAGATTTTGCCCTACCAGATATCAAGATTCTATAAAGTTATGAACGTGAAAAATTCACACAGAAATAGAATTACAGATCGGTATGCAAATGTGTCGATTACAATGCTAAGATAATTGTCTATTATACAGTGGGAAAGAGTAAAATGGATTTGTATATAACACCCTACACAAAAGATTAAATACTTAAAAAAAAACTTTAAAACATTGGAAGGAACTATAGAAGATGTCTTTATAATTTTGGGAATTATTTGTTAAATGTGACACAACAGAGACTGATAAATTCAGCTTCATGAATACTATAAAGTTTTGTATCAAAATACACCATAAGAAAGTGAAAAGATGGCATTCATTTTTGGAGAAGACATTTACAATGCATATAACTGACAAAACACACTGGATTCTACATTGTAAACAGCAGCATAACAGGCCAATAAGAAAAGATAAACAACACAATAAAAACTGGGTAGAAAAGATAAACAGGCAGACCATAGGAAAGGAAACCAACCCAAATATGAAGTAAACCTACAAAAAAATGTCAATATCAAAAGTATTTTTAAATACAATAATTCATTTCTCACAAATTAAAATGTTAAATGTTATCAAGAATGGAAAGCAACATACAACTTTATACAATTACACTGGAAATTAATTGGCAATATTAAGCTGAAGAAACAAATACCGTATAGCTCAGCAAATCTATTCCTTAATCTTAATACTACAGAGAAATACATATTCACAAATGGGCATACACAATGAATGCTCATTGTCTATATTTTTCCCATGGAAATGACAAAAATATCCACTACCAAAAGAATGAGTACACATTTCATAATATTTTCACAAATGGAATACTACACCACAGTGAAAATATAAGAACAACAGCCTCGTACATCAACGTGGATTTATCTGACCTAATAATATCAATTATGTAATACATAAAATATACGACTATATCTTACACTGTTTAATGATACATGCATTTTTTAAATAAAACTATAAAAGTGTAGGTATGATAAACACCAAATTCAAAGTTATTTTTCTCAGGAACAAGAGATTGGAGAGTATCATTGGAAAGGTATATACTTGGGGAAGGGGATTTTGGTCATACTGATAATATTTAATTTCTGAAGGTAGTATTCTATTATTCTGTGCATTGTTCTGTATATATGTCTTACAATAAAATTTTTAAAATAATGAAAGAAACTTTATCTCAAACCAAACACAGGTCTCTTGACAACTGGTAACATACATGAATGCAAAGCAATCTGTTACAGTAGGCTGCACAGGCTTGGAACATGCATTGCTCCATGCAAGAAAACCAGGTTTCCAGGAGGAAAAAGAAGCATTCGTGGCAAATGGCTTCATTTTCCCTTTTGATGGCGCTCTTACCACATTGTAACTATTGGGTGTTGTTATTTCTAGGAGATCCCACCCATCTTTTCCCAAACGCCTTGTGTTTATGTTAGTGTTCCATTAATGTTCTATTACAGGATGAAAAGAAATACACATTTTTCTTCATTTGGGACAATCTTTTCTATAAGTTCTCTGATACATGGATATATACATAGTCTACATGTACGTTGCAGCCATATAATCTGATAGGTGACATTCCATATACCGAACTCTGTGCTTCCTAACTTTAGAGCCAATGGCAGTGATACATTCACAGAGGTGAAGACTTGGATTTTCAAAGCAGCCACCCTATACCGAACTGCCCATCACATTCTTCTCGATGGACGGAACATGATAGCCTAGCAAAATGTGCTCAAGGCTTCCTAAGTACACAGGGCATCGCAGGCATTGCTTTTCATCTTTGCACCGACTCTCGAAGACAGGCTTTGCTACTTTTTTTTTTACCAGACAAGGAGAGTGAGGTGCATGTATTAAGCAGCGTCCACAAAACACAGGGCTGCTAAGTGGAGAAGCTGAGCTGGATCTTTATGTCATCTCCATGACCATTGGCTTCTCTCATCGTATATTGTCCTTAATTAAATATCGTTCGGGGGGCTTCCCTGGTGGTGCAGTGGTTAAGAATCCGCCTGCCAAAGCAGGGGACATGGGCTCGAGCCCTGGTCCGGGAAGATCCCACGTGCCGCGGAGCAACTAAGCCCGCGAGCCACAACTACTGAGCCCGCGAGCTACAGCTACTGAAGCCCGCGCGCCTAGAGCCCGTGCTCTGCAACAGGAGAAGCCACCGCAATGAGAAGCCTGCTCACCGCAACGAAGAGCAGCCCCCACTCGCCGCAACCAGAGAAAACCCGTGTGTGCAGCAACGAAGACCCAGCGCAGCCAAAAAAAAATAAATTTATTATATATATATCTATATATCTATATATAGATATAGATATATCTCGTTCGGTTCCGTTCAATTCAATAAGCACTTGAACAATGTTTCCTATGAACAGGGCATTGCTCTGTCTGATAAAGTTTCAGAGGCTGGTCTCAGAGGGCGTCCGGCCCAAGCGGGACTCATATGACAGGCAGCGCTGCAGAGCAATCACACGCATGGGGTAGGTTGTCTTATTGTTCTCAATCAAGTCTCCTCGTGTTTCGCCATCACTCGCTATATGCCCTCTTCCTCAGTTCTGGGACTGCGGGACACAGGCTTCGGTCAGCGAATGGGACGTGAGTGGACAGGACATGTGCCACATCTGACAGGAGCTTCACGGGCACCAGCAGCCCCGATGTCCAGACTGGTCCCCAGGATGAGGGACCTGGAGCAGCACCGAGAGGGCGCCTGTGTTTGTAGCTGATCCACAGCTGCCACGTGTACCACGTGAGCAGGAGATAAACGCTTGCTATTGTGAGGAAGTGAGACTTGGAGTCCTTGGCAAGTTGCTTAGCCTTTCAGAAACTCACTATCTTCATTGATAAAGTGGGGATGATACCTCCTGGGGAAGAATGATGTACGGATTAAAGTTAGGTCATGGGATGAAGAGTTTACATGACAGGATCTGGTACACAGTGTACGTTCAGTGACCATTTGTGTTGTGTGTGTGTTTTGAAAAGAAGAGGATTATTCCATGATAGGAAAGTGGGGGACTGAATTTAAAGAAAGTGTTGGAGATAATGAAGGTAAAACTTGCTGTTGGTGGAGGGTGAACGGAAGGGAGGTGGGTTAGAAATAATGAAATCAAGAGCGTGGAAAATGAATTTACACAGTGCATCTCAAAGACCTGCTCAGGATACCCTGAAGAGGTTAATGGCAACAGCTTACCCAACAGCAAACACAGGATTGAAGAAGGAAGACCCTCTCCCAGGGGCCACTGCCACGTAATTTATGGCAAGGAACCGCTTTCTGCCTGAATATCTCTGTAAATAGTCACATGAAATTTTCTGTAAATAGTCATGCCTTACTCTCTTTTTAGTTTTGTCCTGCTTTCTTTTTCCTCGGCTCACCATACCTCAACAGGAAGAAAGATGTTTTTAACTACTTTGTAAAGGTAACAGTAACTACTTTGTTCTCAACAAGGCAAAAGTAACTACTTTGTTCTCTGTAAAGGCAACAGTGTGCTTTCTAAACAGTACATATGGCATTGCTGTTTGAGGAAACCTGGTCCAGGTGTGTGTAGGCTTGTGTGTGCGTGCCTGTGTTTGAACCACAGGCATTGCCCTGTGCAAAGACCTGCTTCTTCACTAAAAGGAAATTACAGCGCACATGCAGATGTATAACTACACGACACCCTCACCCAGAGGGTTAGCTCAGAGCAAAAAGGCACATGGCACCTACATCACCACAAACTCTGCCTCCTTTTACTTGCTGGTAAGTTTCATGAAAAACTCATTTCAATTTAGCATAATTCATTAATGCTGCATCATAATACCAGTAAATACTTCTAAAACGTTTTGACTCAGCTGAAAATTATTCTAACTATGGGGCCTGGAATTAAACACATGTATGCACATCTAGTTCATCACCTCCAATGCTGCAGATTTCTCAGTGATTTATTTTACAACATTGCCTTTTTTTAAAAAAAAATATGTGCTCTTTTCAGTATATTTTCTGACGTAAGTACCCCTGGACGCCCAAAAAAAGTGGATGAAAAGAAGAACTGTAATAAACGGTGTACAGAAGGTACAGGGTGATTCTGCAGCACCATCTAGAGTCTCGGGAGAGCATGACAATCTTCCTAATAATCAAAACATTATTTTATGCTTCCGGAAATTTAGAGAGTTTGAAGAAAGAAATAATAAATCTGTCTTTTTCCCCCCTCCTTCCACTCATCAGTTTAACGCTGATAATTAAACCTATGATATGCCAGTAGCCTTCACTTTGATAACATCTTGTCTCTTCTGAGAAACGTCTCTTCTGTGCAATCATGAGACCACGAAGACTTCACTAAAAGGGACTGGGGTATTTCAGGGCTTATTTTTACCATATGAGACTCAGTCCTAGACACCAATTTCTGATTGTATATCCTGGGGAAAGGCATATTAAAACATTACATCAGATAGGGTTTTATTAAGCGTAGGAAAATATTCAGCTGGACATCTAAGCAAATGCATCTTCAACCGAAAATCTATGTTTTGAATGCCAACTAAAACGCATTAGAGAAAAGCAAAGGAAGGGAAGAAGTACAAAGTGCCTATTATTTTTCCGGCGTGCTTCCCCTTTTCCCTTCCAATCCACTTCTTTATCTCAAGCAAGTTGGCAGTCCCTGCGCTGCGTCTGCCTTTAATGAATATCTCCTTTTTGCAGAGGGCTGCCCAAAGCTATCGGTGGTCCCTGCTTTTTGTGAATTAATGTCATTGATAAGCGGTAAAAGGGAGAAATGTTGTCAATATAAGATTATGGATTAAATGATGCAATTTCAGGGTCGGTCTACAGAAAGCACTTATGAAGAATCTGACAAGTGAAGATGAACGGAAACGGAGGAGGGCGTTTACAGCAGCCAAAGCCCAGGGCCAGGCGGACGCCCAGGCTCTGCTGCCACCTGCTGGCGTCGAGGAGACCCGAGCCCGCGCGTCCGCACAGGATCGTTTGGCCGTTTTCTCATTAAGAGAGCAGCTCTCCTTGCAGGTCACAGCTCACCTTCAGCCTCGCAGACGTGTCAACTAGCCCTCTCTCGGTGTTCTGATTCATTTCCGGAAACAGGCATGCCAAAGACCGGCAGAAACGCTGGGGAAGACATTCTGAACCCAACGGGTGTGTGATGTGTTGAATGTCTCCTGGCGCTTCATTTAATAAATTTAAATAATATACACATGAGAGCAAGGTAGAACTAAAAGAGCGAACTGGAGATAAATTTGATGTAATGACTTAAGTTGTTACTTTATGATATTCTCTGCCCCCATGCAGTCAATCAATGAACACTTTGCATTTTGCCAAAATTTGGTTAAAGTCCAAAAAATACATTCAATAACTCTGTGAGCATGCTCACATACCTTCATCCAGCAGTGAAGCGCTACTTCTCTCTCCCTTTCCAGTCTCAAAGGTGCTGAAAATAAATTCGATGCAGTATTTCTTTTCTTTTTTTTTTTTTTTTTTTCAAACTGACTCGGTATTTGATTTCTCCCTAGAGTCTGGCTGCTACCTCTAGGTCAGGTCGAGATGAGATTTCTGTCATGCATTAAGCTAATTTGGATTGTGACAAAGTACAAGACCAGGAAGTCGATTCCGAGACCACATATCCTGAGAGGGGAGTGCAGGATAAGCAGGGAGAAATTAATTAGCGCTGCCTTGAGCAATTTCACTGCCTTAGGTGGGATCCCTGGTGGAACGCCCAGGATGCTGAGACCAGGAGCTGGGATCACAGCCCTTTGGGGGCGTGTTGCTTGATCTCACTGCGTGAGAAATGGAAACAAGGCATCTGTAAAGAACATGGAAAACCTCGGGAAGGTTGGAGCGCAGTAGACTAATTACAATGGGGGGAAGCTGCAATTCCTACCGTTTCCCGAGCTGCATTCACAGCTGTGGTAGGAGGGGGAAAGGATATATTTGAGGTCTTTCAGTGGAGCACATAGATATTTTAATGTTACCACCCAATGGGGAGAGCTGAGAAAACCAACCCTAAAGGGCTCTGGGATACAACACTGCTTTTCTCTGTGTAAAAGAGAAGCTGGCAGTAAGGGCTCCTCTGGGAAATAATGTTTTAAAAGTTTATAAATACCTGGAGGTACATCTTTCTCCTTTCCAGTTATGCACAACTCCAGTAATATATTTAGCAGGCACACTTCTTTATCCTGTTTCTCTGTCTTAGTGTGTAATTCCCTGGATTACTGGCCAATGAATATTTATATTAGAACAGAATAAATGTATTCTTTCCTGTCATCCTGATAAAATGGATTAAATAAAACATAGAAAAATAATTCATTTCTAAAATAAATGTCATAAAAATGTTACATTGGTGATATGTCTTCTGCATAAGAAAAAGGATAAGACCTGATTATTAAACATCCCATGGGGCTGAGTAACAAGACTCATGGAGACGCCTGGTCATTAGCGAGGATGGGAAAACACGGAGGACATCCAGGTGGCCAGAGCAGCCCACCAAGGCAGTGCTGTGTAGAATGAATTACGGATATGATGGACTCACTGAGCTTCATCCCAGCTGAAGAGTTAAAGAGGAAAATGTGGTTAAAGGGCCAGGACTTAGTCACCATGCTACCCTCTTGTGATAGAACAATGCGGCGACTAACACAGCTGCACATTTGTGGAGTGGACGCTGTGATGAAGGTGGAGGGTCACAGTGCTATGTGGCTTTGATCTGTTTGCAAACAGACGGGGAGAGGCTGGCAATGGCCCTGTTCCCCACCTCTACTCAGATATGGACCATTTTGGCTGCAGAAAAACTCCACCATGCTGTCTCCACATTCTGAAGATAACAGGCTTACTTTTCTTTATGTCCTCAGCGTTGCTGCCTAAAGGGATGAAAGGAATCTCTGGCCCCTCCCTTGTCCTGGGCTACCTGGTTAAAGGTGGCTTGGGGCAGGCAGGGATGCAAGAGGGCCCCATTCGGGCAAGGTTAGAAGTGCAGGTTCCACCACCAACCATGAGGGAATGGGTGCTGCCCTGCCCTCATTGCCACATGAGTGTGGGTGAGTCCTTTAATCTCTCTGTGCCCCAGTTTCATCATCTTGATGACGATACGCCCTCTCATGGGAAAGTTATAAAGATGAGATGATCTAATACACAGAAAGCACTTAATAGTGCAGCTGATCAACATTGTAGCAGTTCCTTAACTTACATTTGGGAGCACCTGCCACGTGGCAGGTACAAGGCTGTATCACTGTGTTCCTAACACCAATCCAGTGATCTCCCCATTTTGCAGATGAGGAATCAGAGGCTGAGGGCAGTTGAAGGGCTCGGCTTAGGTTCATATGGGATGGGTGACAAGGTCGACAAGCAGACAGAAACCACTGTGCTTTGTCAAGCTGTCCCCATCGCACCCCCATAAAGAAAGAGACTAGCGCAGTCAAAAGCATGTAAATTAGATGTTTTGAGAGCATAAGTAACGGAAAAACTATTTCCCAGCTGGGGAGAAACGACACTGCTGCTATTTCCTGAAAGATGTGCCGTGTATGGGTGAGCGTTCCAGGCAGAACCGGAGCAGGGTCCCCGGAGGTAGGGGCACAAGTGATGTCGGGAAGAGGAGGGTGATGCTGGTGTCCCTGGACTGGTCTCGAGGGTGCTCGCGGGAGAACAATGAGAAAGAAAGTCAGAAAGGCTGCCTGAGGACAAACGTGGAGAGATGTGAACGCCAGGCTGGGTTAGATTTCAGACTCTCAGCCACTGGTGTTTTTTTGTGCAAGGTAAAAGCAGGCTCAGGGCTGCTTTCTGGCAACAGTGTAGACACCCCGACTGCAGGGAAAGGAGGGGACCAGCCAGTGGAATATCACAGCTGCAAGAAGCCCATGACTTGTGGTATTGCAGGAAAAGAAGACTGATCCACAGGCCTCCTGAGTTCTCTCCCTCCGAGACCAGCTGACCCCCTGTGAGCTCCCGGCTGCAGCCCACACTCACTCTAATGAGGGTGGGGTGAGTGGAGACAAGATCCCTGTATTATCCCGACAAAGCAGAGCACGCCACCTACTGGTCAGCTTCTCAGAGCCTCCTATCCTCACTGGCAAAAGAAAAACAGCGATGTGTCTAGATCCAGAGAGAGCAATGCAAATAAAATGCCGGTCTGGGTCCCCTCTGCCCTTTCCCTCTCTTCATGGGCTCCTGGCAGCATCGGGCACACCCCCATTCTGCTCAACGCCAGAGCACCCTGCTCTGCTCCTTCTTGCTTTTCTAGGAAAACTCCAGGAACTGCAGAGGCATGGCGGGAGAACGACCATCTCCATGCACATTCCAAGTGCGGTGTAAGAGCCCCAGAGAAGAAGCCTACAAGAAAATTGGGCATAGCCACCCAGGAGCTCAGCCCACACTACCCCCTTTCCCTCTCATTTTTCTCAGACCATTTTTCACTCTTCTCACTAGAAATGAGAGCTATAATTTGTACTATTCTGCCTGAGGTATGGGAGACACTAAATAAGCATTAAAATAATAACCCTAAAAATATACCACAGACAAATCACAAGGTACACTGCTTGAGCCTCCAGCTGTTCACGTCTGAACAAAAGTATCAAGAGAGCAGACAGTCTTTATAAAACAGAGTGGTTCCAAACTATGAGGCTATCCCTTCTTCTATAGTATTCTAAGAATATTTAATTTATCAGAATTATAAAATATGAAATTAGAGAAACCCATAAAGAAGAAAATCACACTTGACAATATCCTCATTTCAAGCTATAACGTAGTTAACAACTTAAGTCTTTACTTCAGGTTTTTCCTCATGAATGCGTTGACTGTGCATACATACATTTATTTTGAAACATTAATATAGATGGATTATGTTGACTACTTTTCATTTACCATTGTCTAACTATTTCCTATACTATGAAAATATATATAACCACTACCCAATAATTGGACCTACAGATTCTTCCCAATTTTTCCATTATAAATAGAGGTAAAATAATTAAAATTTAGAGCAATATTTGTCACATTTTAGAGTATTCTTCTAGGCTAGACTCCCAGCAGTAGAAATACTGACATAAAAGTTAAGAATATCTAAATCATCTTGTTACACACAGCTAAAATGTTCTCACAACGGAATTTCAACTCTCATAGCAATATATAGAAGTACTAACTCATTGTTCTTTATCAACCTTCACTATATTTTAAAACCTTTGCTAATTTAATGTGTCAAGAATGATTTGTAGGGAAAATGAGCTATTGAGTTTGTTTTCTCTAATTTCCTAGATAGAGAAAAACAACAGAAAGTTGGGAATATGGTTCCAGAGCCTGGAAAAAAGTTCTGGGCTGGAGATATTCATCTTAGAGTTTTTGGGAAACAGAAGAATGTTGAAACCAGGAGGTTGTGGGATACACACCTAAGTTATGTGCTCAACTGTGTTTTTTAATTCCTTTAAAGTTGAACAAAAAGTGACAAAACTGTCAAGGAGCAGTAAAAACAATACGCATGGTAATGGCTATAATGCCATTGATGACAAAACATCAATAATAAAAACATGTATTTGCAACATATTAGGCTCCAGGTTACCCGTGTGCACTTATTCACAATAATGCATCATATGTGGTAAATGCTATTAATATTACTATTGAATAAATGAGGAACTGAGGCCCAAAGCTCAGTTCACAGGTGTGGTTGTGAAACTTGTTCCCGGTTTGTCTGAATCCAAAGCATGTGCTCTTATCCATCAAGTTAGGCCACTTCTACAAAATGGTCATTGACTAATAAAGATGTTGGATTGAGGGGCTGAAACAGAGCTTCAGACCTGTCTTGTTCAACCCAGTATATTTAATAAGTTTGTTGACTTATAGCTCCTTTAATTCCTTTTTCTCTTACAGAAGGTGGTAAATAGCGTATACATAAATATATATGAAATTAAATATAAATAAATAAAATACATTAAATATATAAATATTAACATATAGGAATATAGCATATATCTATATTACATATATATAAATACAATCTAATTTCAATTCATGAATTCAGACATGTAACTGAAAATTAAACAGTCATATTTCCAGATCTGTAGTTCATAATTTTCAGCACAAGTTAAACATGTCAAAGGAAAACATGAGATATGGCTTCAATCCACACCTAGATATTACTTCTATACTCACCCTGATTCCTTCCATCCATCTACAATAATAAAATGAAATGACAATTATTCCTGGTACTTAACTAATTCTCATAAAAAATCCTTGCCGAGTGGTTGAGTGGTTTCTGGTCTGACATGTACAGAGCTTGGAAGTCATCATTCCCATCCCCATAACAAGAAAAAAAGCTGAAGAAAATGAAAATTAACAACTTTTTACATATTCATCAGAGAATTGCAGTCATCGCTGCCTTGAAAACTGGAGGGACAGACAGGCAAATACAGAGAATTATGGTTTCCCTGGACAGAAACCCATAGTTGAAGCTGCTTAAACATTTAAAGTAGAAATACTTTAAACTGTAATTGATGAAATGCTGGAGCCTTCGTGTAAAGCAGCCTGACAGTTAAAGACCTCAGACTTGAAGATCCTCACACATTCTTGAGTTTTACCAGGAGCTTCCGATGGTCTCAGAATGAAGATCTGAGGAAAAGTCCCTAGTACTTCCTACAGAGAGTGAGGAAAAGTGACAGCTTTGGAATAAGTTCAGAGCTGTCTGTTTTCCTTCACAAGGTCTGCCCTCAAGGGAGATGATTTTACTAGAACCTAGCTTATTGGGGTTTTTCTGAAAACTATCTGATCTGGGGGAAGGGAAATACCCAACTCAGGCCCACTAAGAGACCGGGACTTAATCTTAGGACCATAGAATTCTTCCTCTGCCAACCTTTTACCTCTGCATCAATAAAGCTTCAACATAGTAACAGGAGATTGCTGCTAAAAGAACTGCAAGCCCCAGATCCTACTTCACAGGTTCTAGGGACACCTAGAGAAAATAGGGGAAACAAAGCAAGGACACTACAGGAAATTTTAACCTCAGAGGGGAACCCACAGCTAATGCAAACATTAAACACAGCCTAACTTCCAACCAGATAAACATAAAACCTCACACCAAAGGACTGTCTTCCTTGGTTCTTTTGCCTAATGTATTTGTCCTCCTTCAACAAAAAAGTCACAAGGCATGCCAAAAAGGAAAAAGCCAAGTATGAAGAGACAAACCAAGAATTAGAACCATACTCAGATATCACAAAGATTTGGGAATGATCAGACATGGAATTCAAAATAACTATGATTAATATGCTAAGGCTTCTAATGGAAAAGTTAACAACATGAAAGAACATATGGGCAATACAAGCAAGGAGATGGAAACTCTAGAGAGAAACAAAAGGGAATGCTAGAAATGAAAAACAATGTAACAGAAAAATTGCCTTTGATGGCCTTATTAATAGACTGGGTGTGGCCAAAGAATCAGTGACCTTGAAGATGTGTCAGTAGAAACCTCCCAACTGAAATGCAAAGGAAAAAAAGAATGAGAAATATGGAACAGAATATCCAAGAAGTGTGAGCCAATTACAAAAGATGTAAGGCACACATAATAAGAATACCAAAAAAGAAAACAAGAAAGGAAAAGAAGAAATATTTGAAGTAATAATGGCTAAGGATTTTGGAAAATTAATGACAGACACCAACCCACAGTTCTAGGAAGCTCATAGAACACCTAGCAAGATGAATACCAAAAACCTACACCTAGACATATATTCCAACTGCCAAAAATTAAGACAAGGAGAAAAATTCTGAAAGAAGGCAGAGGGAAAAAAAAACCTTATCTGTAGAGGAACAAGGATAAGAATTACATTGGAGTCCTCTTCAGAAACCATGCAAGCAAGAAGGGAGTTGAGTGTAATATTTTAAATGTTGAAAGAAAAAAAACAAAATTTCACTGTATCCAGTGAAATTATAATTTAAAAGTGAAGGAGAAATAAAGACTTTCTCAGGAAAACAAAAATTGAGGGAATATACCTCCAGAAGACCTACCTTGTAAGAAAAGTGAAAAGAAGTTTTTTAGAGAAAAAAAAATTACAGGTTCAAAACTCAGATCTACATTTAAAAAGAAAGAGCATTAGATAAGGAATAAATGAAGATAAAATATTTTATTTCTTATTCTTAATTTATTGAACAGAACAGTTTTTCTAATAATAATAGCAACAATGTATTCAGTGACTGTAGCTTCTGGATAAGTGAAATGAAATATAATATGGGGTGGGAGGGAGGAATTAGGAGAGCTCTGTTATAAGGTACTTGCACTAAACATGAAGCAATATAGTGTTATTTGAAAGTGACTTGGATTAGTTGTAACTGTATATTACAAACCCTAAGGTGACCACTAAAAAAGTTAAAAAGGAAGTATAACTGACATGCTAATAGAACAGAGAAAAATAAATCATATAAAATACTCAGTTAAAATCAGAGAAGGCAGAAAAAAAGTGGAAGTCAAAAAAAGAAACAAAGAAATAGTTCCACATAAATATAGTCAACTGCTCTCTGACTAAGGAGCAATAGAAATTCTCTGGAGAAAGGACAGTCTTTCAACAAATAATGTTGAAACAACAGGGCATCCACATGGAAAAAAAAATGAATCTAGACCCTGACTTTACACTTTTCACAAAAATTGACTCAGAAAGGATCATAGACTTAAATGTAAAACATAAAAATATAACACTCCTGGAAAATAACATCGAAAAATATTGATGGCTTTGAGTTTGACAATGAGTTTTTATATACAACACCAAAAGCATGATCTACAAAAGAAATATTGATAAGTTGGACTTCATTAAAATTTAAAACTTCTGTCCTGCAAAATATATTGCTAAGAGAATGAAAAGACAAGCCACAGATTAGGAAACAATATTAGCAAAAAACATAGCTAATAAAGGCTGTATAACTATGATTCCAATTATATGACATTCTGGAAAAGTTAAAGCTATGGAGGCGATAAAAATACCACTGGTTGCCAAAAGTTGAGGGAGGGAAGCGAGGGATGGAGAGATGGAGCACAGACTTTTTAAGGCAGTGAAAGTATTCTGTACGATGCTGTAATGGTGCATACATGGCACTGTGCATTTGGAGAAACCCATAGACCTGCACAACACAAAGAGTCAACCCTAATGCCAACTATGGACTTTAGTTAATAATAATGTATCAGTGTTGGTTCATCAATCATAACAGACGTGCAAGATGTTAATAATAGGAACCTGAGGGCAGGGGGAAAGGGAGTATATGGGAACGCTATTCTTTCTGTCCAATTTTTCTGTAAACCTAAAGCTACTGTAAAAAAATAAATAAATAAATTGTATTATTTTTTTAATCCAGGCACATAAGGTAATAGGAACCCAACCACGCCCATCCATCTATCCATCCTTCTGTCCATATATTTGTGGAATACCATCTATGTGCCTGATCTCATCTAGACCCTGTGCACACCTCAGTGAATAAGGGAGAAGAGAACCCTGTTCTCATGGAGTTTGCATTCAAATGGGGCTATACAGACAATAAACAAGAAAACAAAAATAACATAAATTCAGATAGGATTATACTGTTATGAATAAATGAAAACAAAAAATATGGTGAAAAGTGCCTATATTAGGGAGAGAATGGTATTTTTAGCTAAGACCAGAAGGACAGAAGAGAATCCTGTCAGACAAGAAGGAGGGAGTGTGTTTTAAGAGGAGGAATCACAGATGCAATGGGCCAATTATTGTTTCAAACTAAAAACGACCAAAGAGCTTTTGAAGTCATTTGATGACACAGGGAAACAGGTAAGGTAAAGATATACACCTTTCTCTATGCCTCCAATAATATAATATTTCATATCTATCACATCACAAGGGAACCAAGTTTCCTATTTGGGGGCTGTCTTCCCAATCACATGATTTAAGTCTGAGGCTTGTTAAATGAATACTGGTAGGTTGATGTCAATCATTAAATTAGCAATACGGAAAAACCTAAAACAAGGATACCAAGAACCAAACACTTGTGTTTTGATTTGAGATCATTATTCAATATGATTTTTTGTTACTGACTGAGTGACCAAAATTAATGACCTATACCTGGAACTATCATTCCTATTCATAAGTCAATAGAGAATCATCTGTATTTTCCTAGAGTTAAACCAAGGTTACAGGGAAATAGAAAATCCATCGCAAAAGTCAAAAACATTGGTAAAGTTTATCTTGCATAGACCGATACCAGAATGAGTGTATGTTATTGGGAGTGGCCTTATTTACTAAATTGTGTCCTTGGCAGAACAGGCTTTTCCTAAAGTTCTTCAGGAAATATTTATTTTTAGATTAAAGTTATTTTACCTACCAAAAGGAAAACAGTTTTCGGAAGTGTAATATAATGTTCAGTCATTCGCACCTCTCAATTAATCTACAACTCTTTCTTGAGACAAAGTTTTGATATAGAGTGAAGAAAGGGGGTAATCCATCTCCTCATTTCCTGAAAGGTCACTGGCACTCGGAAGAGACAGAGAGTGGAGAGTTTATAGACTCTTCCCTGTTCAAATGCCCAAGGTCTAGCTTTCCTATGGGAATAAATGAAAGATAAAGTTGTCAAAGTCTGTATCATGCATTCAAGCCCAGTGAAACTGTTTTGTACTGCTGTACTGTCTGCTAAACCTATGATAATCCAACTACAAATTGCCTAGATTATCTGGTACCATCTCTTACTTTGAACATACTCTGCAAGGATATGCAATGATGACAGAGATTATCTCTAAAGGATGAAAACAAGAAAATCATTTGGATCTCAGAGATAATGTTCCATCAGTTTCATTTCCTCGTGGATGAACTGATTTTCAGTTACCGAATTACAACAGACCAGAAGGAGTGAGCGAGGTATTAGCTCCCTGTCCCTGGAGAGTGAGACACAGCAGCAGCTGTTCTCTTAGGAAGTAGCCAGACGCCTGAGCTACATTTAGGCTGGTGTGTGTTCTGGAGAAGTTTTCTTCAACTGTTAAAACTGAGAAGAGAAGCTCTCTTTCTGTCACGTGCTTCAAAGGACTTCTCTGTTACATTCTGATTTTGGGTAGACAAGAACCCATGAATTAACCTCATGGAACAGACACTCAGTTCAAAATTCTGTTTCTGACCGATTTCTTAGTCTTAATTATTAAAAACTACATTTTATTGGTTAACAATAAAATTATCAATGGATGATAAAATCCTCAACCTAACAGTGCTTTACTAATATGAAAAGCAGTCCTGACAAAATCACTGTGGGATGCAAACTACACACATGAACTGATGCCACAAACAATATAAAATTACAGTCTCCTTTGGCATACATAATATGCTTGTCTTCTGACAGTTATCTCAACCACCAGTGTATATCCTCCATTGATAATTTTACTATTATCTGATAGAGCTGCCTCTGGATGGGGGTAACAGCTGGTCCCACAACAAAAATAGAGAGTAATTGTTATTCACTTCCCTATATATCCTCAGTGAAACTCCCGGGGTATAGTCAAAATTCAAAGCCAGATTACGCATGAGAAAATGTTTCCAATGATTCTTTTGCCAAGTAACCCCAGGAGAAACAGCCTTCCCACAGACCAATTGTCCATGTCACATGGGAACATCCTCCTGGACCTTTCTTGGCATTGGTTCTGTGACTTCACTTTTAATGGGATGAGCCTCACAGCCCTTTGTGATGATTATCCTGTAGGCAGGGTAAGTGTAGACTAAGCATTGTACGGGGTATCTCTGTGTCTCTCCTATGTCTTCAGGACTCTGTGTAGATACAGGCAAGCACTGATTCCTTGGGATAGGGTATTGTAAATTTAGTACCATAATTAATACCAATAAAGTAAATTTACCATCATAACTTTAATAGAATTGACTCTTGTGGACACATTGATTTTTACCAATGAGATATACCAGAACACTTTGGAGCAAGTTTCCAGTCCACTTTAAAAGGTTATTACTACAGTGTCTCCCCTTGCAGCCTGAGATTGAAGAGGAAAAAGTGTGTTATAGAAGAAAGGATTTTAGTTCTAGGATCAACCACTTGCCAATTGTGTGCTCTTGAATGAGTCACTTTACTTTTTTTTTTTAAATGTATTTATTTTTATTTATTTTTGGCTGTGTTTTGTTGTTGTTGTTGTCTTTCTGCTCGTGGGCTTTCTCTAGTTGTGGCGAGCGGAGGCTACTCTTCGTTGCGGTGCGTGGGCTTCTCATCGCGGTGGCTTCTCTTGTTGCCAAGCACGGGCTCTAAGCCTGCAGGCTTCAGTAGTTGTGGCTCGCAGGCTCAGTAGTTGTGGCTCACTGGCTCTAGAGCGCAGGCTCAGTAGTTGTGGCGCATGGGCTTAGTTGCTCCACGGCATGTGGGATCTTCCCAGATCAGGGATTGAACCCATGTCCCCCGCATTGGCAGGAGGACTCCTAACCTCTGCACCACCAGGGAAGTCCCACTTTACTTTTTTCAAAGCCTCCGTTTTTTAATTTATAAAATGGAGACTATTACTTCCCTAGGGGCTTCTGGTAAAGATTAGTTGTGATACTTATAGAAAGTACCAAAGGCAGTACCTGACACATGATAGTATTTAATAAATATTGATTTCCCACTTTTTACCTCAACTTACACTCCTGTTTGAAAATTCCTTAGCTGATCAGGTAAATGAAGATTCATTCCCTGAAATACATAACTGGAAAATCATGTGCAGATTAGAATACAGAGATATGACCCATATATAAGAAGAGAAATTTTGTCAAGAATAGATTATGTAAGGGGGGACTCTTCTAATAAAAATAAGTTGTGAAAGAACTTCTTCCATAAAAATTGCTCATCATCTGCAAATATTAACTGTCTCAGGTCCTGGAATTCTTTTAAGAATCTGTCAACACATTCCAGTACCAGATTGTTCTGATGGACGGAAGACCCTGGACTCCCAATTCTACCAAGCAGAGTTAACCAGTTTGTTCTCAAGAGATTTTTTGCATATTCCCCCTTTGTGATGAATGGAAATGGTTTTGTAAAATCAGCAGAAATAGTATCTCCAGCCACCCTCCCCACTTAATTTCTGGTAACCATCTAGTCCCTGATCTGGGTGTTCTAAATTTGTGAAAATTCAGTGAGCTATACACTGAATGATAGATGAATTTTATATTTCCATAAAATAAAATTTTATAAAAGGACCCAGTAGCCAAATTGAAGAGGCTCTTACTGGCCAAAAAAAGGATCAAAATCTGAATATCAATAAGTATAATAAACCACAGTGGATTTAATACAACAATGTTTAAATCTCTTCATTCTTAAAAATACTGAAATAAATGAACAAATAAGCTTTTTGGTTACCTTTTAAGGATGCTAGAGAACATATCCATTATTTTGAAAACTAAATTTTTAAAAAGCTGAAAAAAGTCAAACCCTTAGATAAACAACAAGGTCTTGATGTATAGCACAGAGAACTATACTCAATATCCTGTGATAAACCATAATGGAAAAGAATAAAAAGAGAATATATATATATATATATAACTGAGTAACTCTGCTGTACAGCAGAGATTGACACAGCATTGTAAATCAACTAGACTTCAGTTAAAAAAAAAAAAGTCAAGCCTTTACCTTGTCTTTCTTTTGTGGGCTTTATCTCAGCATAACCAAATATGATGAGAATGTTTTCCTGATAGTGTCCCAGCTAATTAATGAAGAATGAATAAATAAATAATGATTGGATTAACAGAATTTTAAGGTGTACATGTAGATTAAAAGAGGCTTAAGAATCACATCCAGGGCTTCCCTGGTGGCGCAGTGGTTGAGAGTCCGCCTGCCGATGCAGGGGACACGGGTTCGTGCCCCGGTCTGGGAAGATCCCACATGCCGCGGAGCGGCTGGGCCCGTGAGCCACGGCCGCTGAGCCTGTGTGTCCGGAGCCTGTGCTCCGCTATGGGAGAGGCCACAACAGTGAGAGGCCTGCGTACTAAAAAAAAAAGAAAAAAAGCCACAAAGAATCACATCCACTAATGTCAATGTGTGAATGTTATTCTGATGCCAATTCCAAAAATAAATTTTAAAATTATGAGGCAAGTGAACGCAGACTAGATTGTTATTAATATTAAATTTTACTTTCATTGTTTTAGTGAGATAATGGTATTGTTATATTCTTTCAGAATCCTTATTTTTTAGAGGTACACACTGAAATATTTATGGATGAAATAAATTTACATTTTGCCTTTGCCTTAAATAATCTTAGAGATGGAGAAAATGTGTGTGTGTGCTGTTCTGTGTAGATAAAACAAGGTTAATCATGAGTTGATAGGTTTTGAAGCTGTGTGATAAGTATGCAGTAACTTTCTCTCTGCTTTTGTGTGTTTCTAATTTTTTACCATTATAAACACTATAGATGGTTGTTAATTCCTTTGAAAAATAAGTGAAAGAACTCTTCATGTTACATATAATGCCCTTTGTAACTTGACTTTAATTGTCCACTGATTTAGGAAGCATCTTACTTACTCACTGTTTTTCAGGAGGATACGTGGGTGGCTGGAAGCATAGAAAAACAGTGATTCTGGAAATGGCACACTGATAAGAAATTCTGTACACTTTTGAATGGCTACCCTGAGTAGCTGAAATTTGGTATATAAAATCAGTGATACCGAATGCCTGCTGTCATGGAGCTCAGAGTCAAACAGGGCACATGTATGACTATATAAGTCAGATGCAATGAGGCAAATGCTGCAACCAAAGATACCACTAAGAAAATTTAAGGCATAAACAATGAAGACTTGCTAGGTTTGGAGGCAAGACACTGGAAGACCAAGGACTATCGGATATGAGCATTTTCAGGAATTTTTTTAAGTATCTTTGTGAATCCTAAATTAGGCAACAAATGACATGTCTTCAATTCAATTTAAAAATGTATATCCCTTTCTCTATTATTTTTCTTTTCCCTCTAAAACTGACTTTCAATTTGTGTAAGTGTTGTATGTCTAGGTCATATAAAACAGCACCAGTGCTGCAAAACACAAGTACCAATAATGCAAAACTCCATCAATCAGTCCTCCCAAAACTTCGCTGGTAAGCAAGGCCAAGTTTTCCTCTTTTATCCCTACTATTCCATTCTCTCTATCCTCTCAGAGCACCTTCATGAGATAATGGGTTGAATGTAATGACGAAACAGGAAATTAGAAAATAAGTAGTATTATATTACTTTATAATGGAAAGAGAGAAATAGTGAGTAGCTACTATCCCTCAGAAAAGGGATGCTTTGTGAATTAATCTAAATGTACTGTATGGAAAAAGGAAATGGACACTGAATTGTCACTTATATAATAGTGAAAAACTTTCTGAGTATTAACCTATCTTTTATCAGATAAAAGGACAAGAACAAGTTGATTATAAGAGAAAGTCCAAAAGAGTGAAAACTTCAAGATAAATGCATGATAATATATGGATAATCTACAGATTTTAACTAAATTAATGATAATTTAGTGAAATTAGACTAATTAATTTTCAAATCATTCTGGGAAAAATCTCTAAACACTCAGCTGTGCCTAAGTAGGTATGTACAGTTTTCCTGAAAAAAAAATAATAATAATAAGGCCAGCCCCTTACCTGTAGTTTTTTCTGCAGGGTATGATGAATGGAGAGGAAATAATAAAATTTAATATAAGCATGAATTTGAATCCATGTATTTCTTTATTACTTTTAATAAAACTAATTTTAAATCTAACTTTTTCTTACAGATCTTCATATGTAAATTTTTATATTATTAGTTAACTGTACAATACTGGAAAGCCATTCTCTGGCAATAGAAGTCCAAACATTTGGCTTCAGATGCATCACCTTCTGGCTATTCGTTTGTTCCAACCAAGCCAACATCTATTTTCCTTAATTAGGTTAACAGTGATTGTGCTTAGAGGGACCAAGTAAGAGTCCTGTTTGCCTACTGCAGGCACTGGATTAGGGCTCCAACACCAGCCTAGGGATGGAAAATGTAGTCCAGGTCTAGCCAATAACATGTCAAACTCCTCTCGTCCAGTAGATTTAGTGATAGATACATGGACCAGAGAGTATCAAATAGTGCAATTCTACCCCCCATCAATCCAATTTGATCCTCAAAGAGTAAATCTCGGGACTTTTTTTAAAGCAGCCAGGAAGAAGCAAACTCTATTTCGTCCAACTTGAACTTTTGGCTGGGGGGCTTAAACGGAGTCAGAAACCAAAGTCAATATAATTGAGGTAGGCCAGGAGGTAGAAACAAGAGCAGGTAACATTGGAATCTCTGGGTCAAGCCATGCCTGGAGACAGTCCCTTTGGTCATCTAATCTAACGGATTTTGTTTTTATTTAAACCAACCTGAATCGATGTTTTATCATTTACAACTCCATGTAAACCATTCCTTACAAAAGGCTATGCACTTGTTACAATGAAGCTGCTATTGTTCAAAGAGGTCGTATTACATTTCTCAGAGAACTGACTTAAGAAACAGTTTACAAGACACAGATGAAATAAAGTTCATTATTTTATAAGCACGTCTCGTTTCCAATCCCAAATAGCATTTTACAGGTTGAGCACCAAGAACTTTTTTACTCTGGATAACAAGAGTTAACACACACGCACACACACACATACATACACATGCAAGACGAAAGTTTACTACCACTTAAAATATTCAGATGCCTATGGTCCAGTCTCCAAAGAAAATTTTGGAGGTCTTATACACATGGCCTAAACAATGGCAGTAACGTGAGTGGATGCACATAGCATCCTTAAATAACAATATAGCGATTGCATATGTAGAAGGCAACAACTGTTTAACAATTTCTCACGTGTATTTAAAAATCCGTCTTTTTTAATAAGTTGAGGCAACAGGAGATCAGTTCACCTGGGAATTCATTCATTCCTTCTGGATTACAGTTTTGGTATTTTAAAGGAATTTTCAGGTTTTTCTAAATGATTATGAAAAAATGGGTGCCAAAAAACGTCAGAAGTCAGATTTTTACAAGATGAAAATTAGGTAAAAGCCAAAGAAAAATGTTGCTGTAGAATAAATAGTACCATAGCTGGTAAATAAAATTATTCTTTATTGAATATTTATGTAGAATCAGTGGGAAACAAAATAAATAGCGACTCACTGCCCAGATGTTTGAAAATGCATAGCAAAAATATAAACTCAGAAGAGTGCCACTACCATTGTTATAATTCAATAAAAAATTGCCTACAAAATTTTAACAAAGGTATAACGAGAGAGAAACTAAAAATAGTCTCAGGATAGGGCTTCCCTGGTGGCGCAGTGGTTGAGAGTCCGCCTGCCGATGCAGGGGACACAGGTTCGTGCCCCTGTCTGGGAAGATACCACATGCCGCGGAGCGGCTGGGCCCGTGAGCCATGGCCGCTGAGCCTGCGCGTCCGGAGCCTGTGCTCCGCAACAGGAGAGGCCACGGCAGTGAGAGGCTCGCGTACCGCAAAAAAAAAAAAAAAAAAGTCTCAGGATAAACACATATGCAAGGTTTACAGTTATTCACAGGAGTGAGTTTTCCAACTGGCTACGGTTAAAAACAGTGACATTTTTCAAAAATTTCATTCCAAATATAGAACATTTTTTCACTTTAAGTATTCACATACATCAATAAAAATAGAAATGTCTGTATATAAATAGGTCAGTTCTATTAATACACATGTTCAACTTTTCTTTACTGGGAATGATCTCTTATAAGTTGGTCGACCTCAGTTATTGGATTCCTATTGCCTATGGGCCACCTTTATTAGAATTTTGAAAGAAGTTTTAAAATATATTTAATGTCATTGTGGTGTTAACTGTATTTTAGTATTTTATAATTTCATATTTGTTATTAGATGTCTAATGTAAAAAATGAGATGATCTCTATTCACAAAAATGAAGGGTGCAGATAACTAACAATGAAGCTGATAAGACATCTACTCAGAGGCCGTTGTTCTAGGATGAGGAAATAAATCCAGAGAAAGGGAAGAAACCAGCATGACATGGCTCAGTAATGGAAAGGGCAATCCAAGCCCACTGTTTTTCCGCCTTTGTACAGAGCTTTTATCATTTATAAAATATAATATGACATCAATGCTGAATTGTGTAAGAATTTGCAATATATAAATATAAACTATCTGTCCACTTCTGCAAATCTCAGAGGTTAGGTCCATAAAATTGAGATCAAATCCTAATGTTTTAAGAATAAAAGTAAAAACTAGGACTGAACACTGCAGTAAACCAGAAGTCTTCCCTCATGTGCGTACTTAACTATTGATATTTCCAAATGAAAATAGGCATTACCACAACAATAATATAACTGTACTAATTTATCTATAAATATTATGAGCTTCATACATCATAAAAAAAGAAACTTTCAACAGTAATACAGAAGTGATATAACCAGACAGACATTAGGGAAATATACTGCCTTTTCTAGTTTCTACTGTACAGTGCTCTAGAAAATGCTGCCCATGCAATATATCTGAGAACACGAGAGTCCTACATCCAAGCCTTTAATATGATAAAGCAGCCATCTGCAGGTGGCGAGAGACCCCACTGGGGAACCTGCTCCTACCACGTTGCCTATGGTTTCCCATAAAGAAGGCTACAGTTACATCAAAAACTGAAGTCCACAAAGCTTTAAGCACTCTTTCTTGAAACAAAACATTCAACAGAAGATACACGTGAAAATTAACTGTTCAAATACCCTTGCTACATAAAATTCAAGTGCATGCCATTCAATAGAGCTGTTGTATGTGAAAACCAGATGCAGAGTTTTTATTCCGATTGCAAATTTAATGTAACAACAACAACAAAATACCACTCTGGTGATTCAATTACAAATGAACTGACCCTGTGTACCTTTTAAGCTGGAGCTATAGGGAATGATGGTACAGTTATCATAGCACTGTAAATGTTGTAAATTTTCCAAAAGAAAAGAAATATTGAGGGAGAAAATGAAGCCACTCTGAATGGGATGAATAAAAGTAACACATACATATGCACATACACACAAACATGCATACATACATACACACATGCATACATACATACACAACACAAATAAAACTTCAAAATGCTTGTTTTTCCAGTTACAGATACAATAATCTAAAAGAAGGTTTTGCTCTTCACGGTCAAGCCTAGCATTTTTGCCCTGTCTCAAATGTGTCTTTTCAGTAACATGAGGTCTTTTTCCTCCACGTACTCTGTTCCAGTAGTGATATTTATCTGTAGAATCCATTTTAATTCTCTCAAATTCAATTACCAAATTTAAATAAGAGAAGGGAAGATTAATCAAAAGCGAGTACTGAGGGGACTCAGCATGGGGCATGGGGCATGTGCTGATATCTCTACAACGAGGGATGATGAGCTATGTGGCTCCTTGGCAACAGGAGCTCTTCCCAAGGTCTGTTTCCATGCCTGGAACATTGAGAAAGCTTCCTCTGCACACAGTTTCCAGGGTGGTTCCATCAGATCACAGACTCTCATTCCAGCTGCATCCACAGGAGGCCCGACTTCCTGGGGTTTCAAGCTTCACTGGCAGGCACTTGGGATGACAGAGGTACAAGGGGTTTTGGAGACCCATAAGCCATCTCCCAAGTGCAGCCTGGGGTTTTCACAAATGGATTCCCAGCAAGAGAGCCATGCCAAGTTCATTGAAATTCATAGATAAGCTACACAGCAAAACACAAGCTATTTAAGAACCCTTATTTACTTAACCGAAGTAATAAAATATTTATGAGAAAAAAAAGAACATCTAGCCAGTCCATAAAGTAAACTAGCTGACAAACTAATTAGTGTTTCATAACAAGAAATTTCTATCAGTTGCCAGAAGCACCACAAATTACTGATGGAATAAACAGACTTTTTTTCATTTCTGTTCTAGTCTCAGTAACTAATATTTGGCCATTATTCATAATTGTTCCTTTGGAGTTTGCAGCGTGATTAGCAGCATATAAAATTAACAATCTTGGAAATGGATTTCAGAATGTGATTTTCCACTTTTAATGTAGGCCTAGTAACATACTTTGATGTGGAAAGAACAGTCAAGCCACTCAACTGACCTCTTTTTCTTCCCAAGTTTTAAATGTAATAGATAAGGACCTAATACTAAAAACAAATAAACGCAAGCAGGGCTTATTTGACAAAGCCAGGTGCTACCCATATTTTAGGGGGTTGAATTATTGCTTCTTGAATTTCCAAGCTTACTAGACACATAGCATGGGTACTACTGCAGGAAAGTAGAGAATCAGTTTTTCGAATGCTAGCATTAATGTTTCTAATTCACCAGGACCTTATGCGGAAAACCAGGGTTCATTTGTGGAGTGTGTTGAATCTTATTAAATATACAATCTAATTAAATATAAGGTAATAAAAAAACACAACAAATTCAGGATCTCAGAATTAAGTCCAAATATCCATTCAATATCAATCAATAAATATGGAATAAATCCATTTATCAAAATAAAGTAACTCAAAGACTTAGTTAAGAAATGCAATTTTATTATATGTCAAACACAAAAAGTTGAACCCTGTCCTCCCCCCAAAAAATGAGCAGAAAATCTCCAGGAAAAATGTTCACAAAAAGAAAGCTGAGTAGACTTTCCACAGGGAGAATGTGTTAAATGAGATCAAGGGACGCATCATTTAATAATGAAGGTCACAGTATCCAATGAGGTTTCACACATAAACATTTATGCAGCGGATGGCAGCAGAAAAGTGTCAAATTCTACAATTATATTTCAATGATCATTTTTCTAAATACCAGCAATAACCAGTTAGAAAATTTATTAAAACCCCCAAAATGATGTTGAAATAAATATTAAAAAACTCAAGTATGTAGATTGTATAATATCATAACAATATTTATTCACCAATAAATGTAGAGTCAATAGCATCTCAAATAAGTGCCACCAGTTTATTTTTTAAATGCCCGAACTTATCTGAATATCTATCATTACAGAGTGGACACTCCCATAAATGGATGGGTGAGAGATTAAATTGGGACAAACTTTAGAGCACACAATTTGGCAATATCAACCAAAACATACATTTCAGGCACTCTGCAACACAAGGATTCTATAATAGATGTATCCTCTTCATAATATTCTAAACGTGCAGCATATTCTATGAATATTGATTTATTTAAATTATAGTTTATAATAGTAAAAGAGTTAAAGACCATCAAGTATCCTTCAGAAAGATACTATTTCATAATATGTGATGTGGGCCACTGAAATTGTAGCCACACAGAGAAAATTAATAAGGCCTATGCTCAAGGATGACCCAAATTTATGGAATATTTCACATTTTGGTGTTCATTTTGTTATTTTTTTACCTATACATATTCTTACACACACACACACACAGGATGTGCATGCGTGTATTTGTGGATTCAGAGAAAGAATAGTAGAAATGAGAATTTAACACATTATTTTAATAAGTTAGTTCCCATTGTTTCCCGAAAGGACAGGAGTTGATGTTGAAGATACTGGAGAAAAGTAAGGGAATCATCCACTTTTCTCAAGTTTCATGGGAAACTGTTAAATTGCTTTGGTAATATTTGCCAAAAACTTTTGGAAACAACCATGACTTCCCATGAAAAATCCAATTTTGTTGATCAGAAAAGTATTAGGAAAGCATTCATAAGCTAAGAATTCTGCATTTCATTTTCATTTGTAAAAGACAGCCCTTGTGCCTTTTTCGATCTGTTAGCACACAGGGTAGCAGTGATCCACAGCCCCATGCACCTGAGCTTGCCTGACTTACAATTCCAGGGAATGAATGGAAATGTCATACAGCAGCAGTTCTCAAATAAGAAAGCAACGTAAATCCAGTGTGGGGTCCAAAGGGCACCATGAAACTTACTCCATCTCATAAAACTCAATAATCTAGAAGGGTACAATCACATTGCATGTAACCCAGATGAAAAGCATAATTGAATCACAGGAGGAAGAGGAAAAGAAAACCCTAGAAAAGAAGACAGTAGTTCAGTTGAAAATCAAAACCTGCTGCTTCCCAAGTTCCAGAGTAGTTACTCCCCATTGTTTCCATAACCGACTTTACAAAGTGCCTGTGGATGACAACCTCTCTTATTGGGCACATCTGTGAGTACACATTTTAACTGCTGCAATGGCGCCATACTGAGAGATACATGAGCCAGCATCCATGAGGAAAAGGATACGTGGTATCCCCACAGAGAAGAAATTTGTCCTTAAACGGTTTATATCTGTGTACATTAAAATTTTTATTTTATGTATTAGGTGCTAATTTTTTGTAATCAAACACATTGATTCCAGGTAATAATATCAATTGATACACAAAAGTATTTCATGTGAATAATAATCAGCTTCTTACATGTAGAAAATAGGTTTCCACATTAAAAAAGAAAACTACAACAAAAAATTTAGAGAAATTCCTACAAATCTAATAAAACCAACCAAATCTATGTATTTGTCCATCTCTTTTAAGCTTTCAAATTTATTGACATAATTGCACATGATATCATCTTAAGATCTTTTTGATGTCTATAGAATCTGTAATTATATCCTCTTCATGTTCCTCATATTGGGATTATGGGTCTTTTCACATTTATTCTTGCTAGATATTCCATGTGCTCTTAAACATAATACATATTCTTAATTTTTGTGTAAATGGTAAATCTGTAAATGTATTTATATAGATATATGATAAAGTATGTTTATTTGTTCAAATATTCTTTATCCATGATTATTGTTAGTTTACTATTTTATGTCTATTCACATATCTATCCACTTATTCCTTTTGTTTATTTGTTGATTTATCTCAGGCAATAAAAGAGTCTATTGAGAAACACCAGGTATCTTCCAAAATTAACAGGAAACTTGGCAAACTGGGCTTGGTCAAACACCATGAAACCACCAAAATGTCACTGACCCCTGAGTGAGGAACCAGCTGCCAACTAGTCACCCTCGATGCTTCCATTGCTGGACAGTCGCTGCTACAAGAAACTTATTCCTCCACAGCTGACTTGGAAACTCAAACTATGAGTTATTGAGAGAAAGTTAATAAATAAGTTATTAGGTCCCTGGTTTGTAAGGTTTTTTTTTTATGTAATTGTTTGTTTTATGTATTTAAAATTCTTTTGATTAATGTATGCAACTTCATGATGATATCTGTACTTGGTTGAGAATTTATTGTTACCAGTATGAAGTGCCTCTATCCTTGTTCAGGGTAGTTTTGCATTAAGTAATATTCTTTATAATAGTAATATTGCTATAATAACTTTCTTTTGCTTACTATTTTCCTATCATATCTTTTTCATCTCTAATTTTCAACTTTTCAAAATATTATTTTTCCTACAATGAGTTTCTTCTAGGCAGCATAGTATTGATATTTTTAAAAATAATATGTTTGGAACACATCACAATTTGTTGATCAAATAAAGAAAATGAAGTTTAATTTCCCAATACTTTATTAAAAATGTATTTTTATAAGATATTTTATTGCAAAGATAAAATCTCAACAGAGAAAGAATTACCATAATAACAAAGTTTGCTGTAATAACAAGCTTTAAACAAATGTAAATTCGTTTGTAGTTTCTTTTATTGTTAAACGCCTGCAACATCAAATTTACCATCTTAACAATATTTAAGTCTACAGCACAGTAGTGTTAACTATATGTGTATTGCTGTGTAATAGAACTCTAGAACTTTCTTTATCTTGCAAAACTGAAACTGTAACCATTGAATGACTCTTCTCTTCCTCCCCCTCCCCTGGGCACCCAGCATTCTACTTCTGGTTTCTAACTTGACCAGATACCAGATGTAAATGGAATCATGCAATATTCATCTTTTGTGACTAGTTTATTTTACTTAACATAAGTTCCTCAAGTTTCATCCATTTTGTAGCATATGATGGGATTTCCTTTTTCTTAAATATTCCACTTTATGTATATATTGCACTCTGTTTATTCATTCATTCATCAGTGAACATCTGGGTTTCTCCTACCTCTTGGTAATTTTAAATAATGAGGCAATAAATATATTTGTGAAAATATCTCTTCAAGATCCTCATTTCAACTATTTTGGATATATATCCAGCAGTGGTTTGTTGGGTCACATGATGGTTTTATTTTTCAATTTTCTGAGGAATCTCCATACTATTTCCTTAGTGGCTGCACCAGTTTACATTGCTTGCAAGAGTGCACAGGGAGTAGATTCCAATTTCTGCACATTGTTGCCAATATTTGTTACTTCTTTTTTTCTTTTTTGTTCAGTAGCCATTCTAATGGGCATGAGGTGATATATCGTGGTTTTGATTTGCATTTCTCTAACGATTAGTGATGTTAAGAATATTTTCACTTGTCTTTTGGATATTTGTATGTCATATTTAGAGAAATAGCTATTCAAGTCATTTGCCCATTTTTTAATCACATTACTTTTCTTGTTGAGTTGTAGAAGTTCTTATATATTTTGGATATTACCTCTTATCAGCTATATAGTTTACAAATATTCTTTCCTATTCCATAGGTTGCCGTTTTACTCTATTATCTTCTTTGCCATGAAGTTTGAGGTAGTCCCATTAGTTTATATCTCCTTTTATTTTCTGTGCTTTAGTATCATTTCTAAGAAATCATTGCCAAATCTAATATCATGATGTTTTCTTCTAGCAATTTTAGTTTCAAGACTTGCATTTGTCTTTAATTAATTTTGAGTTAATATTTTTACATAGATAAGGATCTAACTTCATGCTTTTACACTTGCATGTCCAGTTTTAAAAACACATTTGTTGAAGAGACTACCCTTGCTCTATTGTGTAGTCTTGGCACTCTTGTCAAAGATCATTTGACCTTATCCACAAGGATTTATTTCTGGGTTCTTTATTCTGTTCCATTGGTCAATACATCTGTCTTTATGTCAGCACCATACTCTTTTGATTACTGTAGCTTTGTAATATGTTTTGAAATCCAGAAATGTGAGGTCCCTTGCTTATCTGTAACCTCCTTCCCTAGCTGTGAGAAACCTGGCTCTCACCTTCTGCCACCTAGTTACCTATTATCTAATTCATTGTACTTGTATAACTGTATCAGAATTGTTAACCTGTGGGAAAGTTTTATTATCTGGTATGCAGTCCCTATGGGTAGTTGCTTTTGTTTTTTTTTTGTTTTGTTTTTTTTTTGCGGTACGCGGGCCTCTCACTGTTGTGGCCTCTCCCGTTGCGGAGCACAGGCTCCGGACGCGCAGGCTCAGCGGCCATGGCCCACGGGCCCAGCTGCTCCGCAGCATGTGGGATCCTCCCGGACCGGGGCACAAACCCGTGTCTCCTGCATCGGCAGGCAGACTCTCAACCACTGTGCCACCAGGGAAGCCCAGTTGCTTTTGTTTTTAACCTTACAGACTTTTCTCATTTCTAACAGAACTCAGGTCAGCACCCTTTCACTCACTCCTTCAGAGATGTTATATGATACATTCGTAATACAGTTAGATTGTTTTGTCACATTCATTTGCCTGCATTCCGTCCTAGAATCTTCCCACCTCATAAAGGATTCTTTTAAAATTTACATACATTAATTTCACTCTTTGTGCTGTAAAGTTCAATGTAATTTATAGTTGTGTGTGTCTAGCCCTACAATATCATAAAGAGATCCCCTGCGCTTCATCTCTTTAACACCCTTCCACTGGCCCCCAAGTCCTTGGCACCCACTGATCTTTTTACCATCATTATGGTTTTGTCTTTTCCATAATTTCATAGAAGTGGAATCACACTGTGAGTAGCCTTTTCAGACTGGCTTTTTTCACTTAGAAATATGTATTAAGCTCCACTCATGTCTATTCATAGCTTGATAGCTTATTTTTTTAAATTAGTGAATAATATTTTATTGTATGGATGCACCACAGTTTGCTTATGAATTCTTCTATTGAAGGACATTTTGTTTGCTTTCAGTTTTTGGTGATTACAAAAAAATGCTGATATAAACATCCATGTGTACATCTTAGTGTAGAGATACATTTTCAACTCTGTTGGTTAAGTAACTAAGAGTGTGAAAGTTGGATTGTATGATAAAGCTACATGTAGCTATGTAGAAACCATCAAACTATCTTCCAAAGAGGCGGTAAAATTTTGCATTCCTACCAGCAATATATGAGAGTTCCTGATGCTCTGCATCCTCACTAGCATTCGATAATGTCAGCGATTTAGATTTTAGCCATTCTAAACATGTGTAATGGCTTGTAATTTTTTCTTTTAATTTGCACTTCCCTAATTATAAATGATGTTGAGCATCTTTTCACATTCTTCTCTTCCACCTCATATATTCTTTGGTGAGGTTTTGTTCACATCTTTCTGGTTTTTTGACATTACCTTTTAAGAATTCTTTGCATAATTTGAATACAATTCCTTTATCAGATATGTGTTTCCCAAATTTTTTCTACAGTCCGGTGTTTGTTTTATCGTTCTCTTAAGAGTGTCTTTCGAAAAGCGTAAATTTTTCATTGTAATTGGGTACAACCTATTCATTTTTTTCTTTCATGGATTGTGCTTTTGATGTTCTATCTTAAACTCATTGCCAAACCTAGGTCTCTTACATTTTTTCCTATTTTTTTTTTTTAGAACTTTTATATGTTTCCATTTTCCATTTTGGCCTAGGGTCCATTTTAATTTTAGTTTTGTGAAAGTTTTAAGGTTTGCAGTCTAGGTCCATGCTTTTGCCTATATACAGTGAATTGTTCTACCCCCATTTGTTGAAAAGTTTATCCTCTCTCCATTGAATTGCCTTTGATCCTCGGCAATATTTTTGTCAACTTCTGGATGCTATTTCACTGAACTATATGTCTATTTGTTTACCATTCTATTCTCTCTTGACTATTATAGCTTTATAATAAGATTTGAAATCAGCTTAGTGTCAATCCTCCAACTTTTTTCTTCGTTAGTACTGCATTGTCTATTCTATGTATTTTGTCTTTCCATATATATCTTAGAATGAGTTTATTGATACCTACAAAATCACTTGTTGGGATTTTGATTAGGATGGCATTGAATCTATAGATCAAGTTGTTTCCATATTTTGTCTATTGTGAACAATGCTGCAATGAACATAGTGATGCAGATATCTCTTTGACATAGTAATTTTATTTCTTTTGGATATATACCCAGAAGAGGGATTGCTGGATCATATGGTAGCTCTATTTTTAATTTTTTTGAGGAAACTCCATACTGTTATCCAAAGAGTCTGAACCAATTTACATTCTCATCTACAGTGCACAAGGGTTTCCGTTTCTCCACATCCTTGTCAACGTTTGTTATCTTTTGTCCTTTTGAAAATAGCCATTCTAATAGTGTATGGTCATATCTCACTGTGATTTTGATTTGCATTTCTCCAATGATTAATGATGTTGAGCATCTTTTCATATATCTCTTGGCCATCTGTGTGTATTCCTTCTGAGAAATGACTATTCAGGTCCTTTACCCACCTGTTAATAGGGTTTCTTTGCTATTAAGTTGTATGAGTTCCTCATATATTTTGAGTATTAATCTCTTATCATATGTATGGTTTGAAAATATTTTCTCCCCTTTCGTAGGTTATCTCTACACTCTCTTGGCTGTGTTCTTTGATGTGCAGAAGATTTTTAGTTTGATGTAATTCTATTTTTGCTTTTGTTCCCTCTTCTTTTGGAGTCATATTCAAAAAGAAAAACCAAGCCAAGGTCATGAAAATTCTTTCCTATGTTTTCTTCTAATAGTTTTATAGTGTCAGGTTTTTAATTATTTCATCTATCTTTAGTTGATTTTGTATATGGATTGAATAGGGTCCAATTTCATTCTCCTGCATGTGGAAAATCAGTTTTCCCAACACCATTTACCAAAGAGACTGTCTTTCCCCATTATGTGTTCTGGACACCTTTGTCCAAAATCAATTCACTGTAAATGCATGGACTTATATCTGGGCTCTGTAGTCTGTTCCATTGCCCTATATGTTTGTTACACCAGTACCATGCTGTCTGATTACTATACCATTGTAGTATATTTTGAAATAAATGTGTGATGTTCCAGCTTTGTTCTTCTTTCTCAAGACTGTTTTGGCTATTTATGTTGTTTTTGTGATTCTGTATGAATTTTAGATTTTTTTCTGTTTCTGAGAAAAATGCTATTGGAATTTTAATAAGGATTGCATTGAATCTATAAATCACCTTGAGTAGTATGGACATTTTGACAATATTAATTCTTTTAATCCATGAACATTGAAAATCTTTCTATTTGCTTATGACGTCTTCAATTTGTTTATCAGTGTTTTATAGTTTTCAGTGTACAAATCTTTCACCTACTTTGTATAATATAATCACCCAATAAATTGTTACTATTATTACCTTAAACAAACAGTTTGGGATCATTAGAATTAGATCATTAAGAATAAGAAAAATAAAAGATTTTTACTGCTACTTATTCCTGCCCTGATGCTTTTCCTTTCCTTATGTAGAGCCAAGTGTATGATCGAAATTATTTTCTTTCTCCCTGAAAATATTATTTTAACATTTCTTTCATTGTAGGTCCTCCGGTGATGAACTCTTTCAAATTTTTTTTATCTAAGAAAGTCTTTATTTCTCTCTCACTTCTGAAGAAAATTTTTGCTGGATAGATAATGGAGAGTTGGTGAGGGGTTTTCTTCTTTCAACATTCTAAATACTTTACTCCAGTCTCTTCTTGCTTGTTCTGTTTCTGATGACAACACTTTTTCTTTTATATTTAAGGTGTTTTATTTTCCCTGGCTTTTAAAATATTGTTTCCTTGTCTTTGGTTTTCTGAAGTTTGAATATGCTATGCCTAGGTATAATTTATTAAATTTTTATCTTATGTGTTGTTCTCTCAGTTTCCTTGTTCTATAGTTTGTTGTCTGTTATTAATTTTGGAAAAAGTTTGTCCATCATTACTTCAAAGAGTTTTTTCTACTCTGTTCTCCCTTCTTCTCCTGGTATACCAGTTATACACTTTGAAGTTGTCCCACAGATTTGGAGATATTCTGTTCTTTTTTTTTTTTTTTTTAATTTTCTCTATTTGCATTATTGCTTGAAAAATTTTTATTGACTTATCTTCAAATTCACTAATTCTTCTCTCAGCCATAACCAATCTACTTATGAGCCCATCTTTTACTTTTTCTTTCTAACATTTACTTTTGATTTTTTCCTTAGACTGTCTTTCTGCTAATATTACTCAGTTATTCTTACATGTTGTCTGCTTTTTCCATTAGAGCCCTTAATGTATTAATCATAGTAGTTATTTAAAATTTTTTATCTAATAATTCCAATATCTGTGTGTGCTTCTGGTGTGTGTTTTGCCTCTTAACTGTATATTTCCTTACCTTTTGTAATTTTTCATTGAAATTCAGACACAATGTACCAGGTAATAGGATCTGATGTAAATGGACATTAGGGTGAAGTTTTGTGTTCTGGCTGGGAGTTTGGCTATTTCATCTTTGCTGCAGTTGTAGGTGCCAAAGTCCTCAAATTCCTCTGGTGTCCCTGCTTTTGTCTCCTTGTTAATTTGGAGGTTCCCTAAATACTTCTCCTCAGAGACAGTCTGCACCTTGCAGCTCTTTCAGCTGTAACTGGAGCTCTGTTGGTGTGGTAAGAGCGTGTGGGAGAGGAGAAACATTTCATAATATTATGAATAAATCTCAGATTCTCACTGGGTTTGTGTCTCTGGGCTGTGAACTCCAGGAGTGTTTCTTAGTTCCAACCCCCCTTAAATATTCTACGACTTCAAATCTCCAGAGGCTTCTGCTCCAGATAAGTAAGTATATTTCAGCTATAACTCTGGATTTTCCTATCTCTCTGGATTTTGGGGTGGTACTTTGCCTTGTGACGTCAGTTCTCTGAGGAATCCAAGAAAAGTACTTGATATTCAGTTTGTTCAGATTTTTCATTTTATAAGGATAGGAGTGACAACTTTTAAGCTCTTTACATGTCAGAGATGAAAGAAAAAGTTCCAGGTAATCCCACTTTTAATCTAGAAATTAGCTCTAATTTTACCATGCTCTGCAGCCCATTCTAAATTCACTAGTTAATGCAATCACAAAGAAATATACACCATAATATCACATAACTTCACTTTCTGAGACTACCTAAAAGATTTTACCTTTCCTTCTGACAGTAGGAATGCAATTTTATTTTTATTATATTAGTCTGTATTGGAGGAAATAAAAAAATTATCTACAAAACTGGAAACTAGATTTAAAGATGCAGTGTTAAAAATGGACATATCATAATGTAGAATGAGGCAGAACAATGTTAACTATGGCAGGACAATAAAGATCAAGAGGGACAAAAGCAAAGGACTAGAAGTATTTATTGATGTACAACACAAGTTGAAGAGAAAGGAACTAGGTCATATTGAGAACACAGCTATCCAAAGAGTCCAACTAAATAGTAATGGGAGCCAGCTCAGTGTCAAAGATTCCAACATAATTTAATATTTAGTGAATAAATGTTAGGCAGCAGATGACTCTACCAATGGCATCAGGGAAATCTGGCCAGAAGACCCTATGCTGGGTTAGGTTCTCGTACAGAATTTAGTCTGGGGTGGGGAGAAGGGTAGTAGTAAGAAGGAAAGCATTTACTTATAATGAGGTAGAGCCAAATCATAGAAGCACTTAGCGATCAGGAAAATTTCTAAGTCAGCTGAAGAAAGTAAAGTGAAATTCTCAGAATTGGGTAAATAGGCACAGCTCCACTCAAAGTAACTTGTATGCTGTTGGGCTAGATATAATAAATGTCTTCCACATATGGTTAAAATTAATCCTTGAAACGGAGGTGAGACTCGTCCTATAAATATATATCAGGTGGCCCCAGGTATAACAACAATATGACCATAGAGGCTGAGGAACAGTGCCTGGCAATTACTATGAATATGAAGTTACAGAGTCCTATACTGTAATCATATCAGTTCCGTATAAAGAGAGAGGAGGAGGGAGGGAGGGAGAGAAGTGGAGACATGAATGCACTTTTCCTAACATAATTTTGCAATTGAATATGCCTTGTGGCTATTTGTGCTAATGTTTTAACATTGCTCCACGAGCTACTGTAGTAGAAAGACAAGTTGTTTTTCCGTAGTCATGGGGTCATAAATCCATAGTTTCATATAATTAAACAACGTTTTGCAGGAAAAAAGCAAAATGTTGAAATATGTGGAGGAGTTTAAGTTAGAAAGTACTGACCTAAGGAAAATATTGTATTTTCTTTTATTTAAGAACCACCTAATTTAAAATAATATCTAATTAATAACACTAAGTCCAATTACAAAAGCAAAATTTAATATTCAACAAAACGACAAGTAGATGCTATCTCAATCAATGATAAATGGTTAATATTTTTAAAATGCATTTTGAACCAATTAGCCAACTAAAAATGTATAAAATTATAGATTTTTCTTGCTAGCTTTATCACGACAATATTTATATGATTAAAGATTGAATTGCATACTAAAAACCACATTTTAGAAGATAATATAGATTAATATTTATATAATCTTGGGGTTAAAGAAATGTTCCTGCTCTTTTTGTTCTATTAACAGCTAGGTAAAATCTGGTATGGAATATATGCAACCAGATTCTAGGAAATGTTTGCGTTAACACCCTCCATAATGGAGATCGTTGGCCTCTGTGTAAAAGTCACAATCACAATAATTCACACTGATATTTGGGCATTTTCTCACTACTTCTTGACCCCTAAAACCACTCCAACCTTTGGTGACCCACATCAATATTTAGCACAGTTGGTTTAAGTGTATAACATTTTTGGAATCTTCTCACAAAAGCAGGTGTTCCCTGGCAATTCTAAATAAAAACAAAGCAACAACCCAGCAAATCTGAGGGCATTCTCATTTCAACTAGAGGATGGAGAAATACTTTCCAACTATGACCCCAAAGGCAGAAATCTTAGAGAGAAAGACTAAGAGATTTGATAACATAAATAATTGAAAAACCTGTATAGCCCTGACAAAACAAACATAAGTAAGGATGAAAAGTAAATGAAAATTTGAAAAAAAAAAATGACAACTTATGTCACAAAAAGGGTTACAATTCTTACTACTTACAGAAATTGTTATCACTAGAAAAACAGGCTAATTCATGAATAAACAAACCACTAAAGAAGAAATACAGATGCTGAGAACACACATAAGTGTTGTTAAAAAATGCAATCTCACTAGCAACCAAAGAAATGGAAATTAATAATGGGACAATCTTTTACTAAATGTTTTAATCAATGAAAATACCTAATATTTGTGGGAATAAGTGAAAATGTACATGTAAGCACACTGTTTAGGGTGCAAATTGGCACAGGCTTTCTGGCAGACCACTTAAGTGTACATCAAATGATCTTCGTAAGTAAGAATCCGACTAGGAAAGCAGCAGTTCTACTTCTAGGGATTGATTCCAAAGAAGTAGTTAGAGAAACGCCCAATTATGCATTGAATTAGTGCATAATGGCTACCACTTACAATACTTTTACTACATTAGAAGAACAGTGCTAAACACCTCACAAGTTGTATTTAAGTTCATTGTCACAAAGCCCTGTGGGTAGTATCCCCGTTTGCACGTGAAGAAACTAAAGGCTCAGAGCAGTTTTGAAACACGCCCAAGTTCTCACAGCTATCTACAGAATGAAGCCAGGAATCAAACCCAGTCTACACACATCGTATGCTTGCATGCTCCACCATAATACCTTCTTTATGGATGCTTATTCTACTCGTATTTAAAATAGCAAAATTATGGAAGAAGAAAAGGAAGAGGAGATGGAAAAAATTAAGCTGAACATAACAGGACATTTATTAAAATTTCATGTGAATTAATGTAATTTTATATATAAAATTTATATTTATATATAATAATAATATATAATAATGCACATTAAGAATGATGATTAGATTAAATTCATTAATCAGAAATGCTGTTCCTGGTATACATGGAACAATAAACAAAACTTTTTTAAAATAAATTTATTTATTTATTTTTGGCTGCATTGGGTCTTTGTTGCCATGTGTGGGCTTCTCCTTGCAGTGGCTTCTCTTGTTGTAGAGCATAGGCTCTACAACACACTAGGGGTGTGGGCTTCAATAGTTGTGGCACACGCGCTCAGTAGTTGTGGTGCACTGGCTTAGTTGCTCTGTGGTATGTGGGATCTTCCCAGACCAGAGATCGAACCCGTGTCCCCTGCACTGGCAGGTGGATTCTTAACCACTGCACCACCAGGGAAGTCCTTAAACAAAACTTCTATATACAAGTAAGTACAGGCATAGAAATGTTTCAAATTCTACACAGTATAGTTTAGAAAATTTTATAGTTTCTTATTACCCTGCATGTTTTATTTTTTCCAAGGAATATATATTTATTTCTTATATATTAAATTTTAAAAGTGAATCAAATGTTGAACTGCAGTGCAACGGTTAAGGAATCAAAGTCCCTGGGATTTTCAGGCTATCTGAAATCTATCTGAGTGTTTTGTGAACTTTCTTATTTAGGAAGACCAGAGTTCCATGTCATTAGTGAATTTAAACTATACTTCCATGCAGCATAAAATAACACAATATTGTAAAACAATTATACTCCAATAAAGATGTAAAAAAATAAAAATGTACTTCCCCCAAATATTTGGTTGGCAAGTTAAGAAGAAAAAGAGCTTCTCAGCTCTTAAATTTTTCTTCCTAGTAATGCTTCTATATAATATATACGTGTGTGTATATATATATATATATCTCCCCAGTTTTATTTTATTTAGGAAAAGCTAGTTTAAAATATAAGAAACATGTACACTTAAGTTGGAAAATATTTACACTAAATCAATGAGCAAAATTTCACTGATCAGTTCGTGCTATATGTCCATGAAGTGGGGGAGGGAAGATAGATGACCTCCACATCTCTTTAAACATCTCTTGCCTTTGCCACTGTGAAATTTTAATAACCACACCAAGGAGGGAACGAACAGGTCACTAATGTCCTCTGTGTGTGTGTTTGTTCCTTGGCAAAGGATTCCTTGGCAGACAAGTGAAGGTGGTGATTTACTGTCCATTAAAATGTGCTACTAAGCAGAAAGAAAAAAGCCTCTGCCCAGTGCCTGCCCTGGTCTCTGGGCCCTGGCTCTCTGAATGGTGTAAGTGCGGGAAGCTAATGAACCTTTTATATTGCCGGTCATAAAAAGGGCCAATGGCTCTCCATGCAGTAATGGACTCTACTGTGAAACCTGCCTAACAAGCTTCATAAGGAACTATGAGAAAATCAATTGCCTCATTGAGGTTAGTCTCACATAGCTTTGCAGCAAAATAATCTAGTGGAGGTCAATCCACTGCTATTTCATGAAAATTAAAAAATGGCTTTTGAACCGTGTTTCCCTCAATTTTAAAAGAACAAATATATTTTCCACTCACTCAGCCACAGTTGTCTTTATCACGAGTCAAAAACAACCAGAAAAAAAAAAAGACAACAAAAATGAATGAGGAACGGAATCATTGTTTTGCCCCTAACAGTATAAAACAATAACAACATATATTTGCATAGCACTTTCAGGATCAATGATTATTTTTTAACAGCCTTGTGAGGTAGGCATCACTATTTCTGCTTTACACATTAAGCTCCAAACCTAGATTTAAACTCAGCTCTTTTACTTCCAACTGCAGTGAGTTGTTTGTGTGTTTTCTCCCTATTTTCCTTCCCTCCATTTCAAGCAGATGGTCAGACAATATGTTTCTTTCTCAGGGAATATTTATGGCAAGAAGGAAAGACAATGTAGCTGGAAGCAAGGCTTTCTTCCTCCCTTCCTTCCTTCCTTCTTTCCTTATTCTTTCTTTTCTTTCTGTAAAACCCAAGCCCCTTAAAGAGATGATTCTGTGTATCCCTGAGAGAAGAGCTCAGGGACTCCTTAGAAAGCAGGTGGAGGAGAAAAAAAGAGATTTTCCTGAGACTGGGAGGATAGGATGTAAGAGAAACCTAGCGGTTTTTGGATGCCAATACTTTGGGTTTAAAGATATGGATAAACAGAGAAGCATTAGCAAAATGTGTCATAGAAGTAGAGGAAAAATAACAAACAAGACCTAAGAGGAGCG